>NC_079196.1:168578723-169184348 GCF_029499605.1 Hyla sarda | reverse complement strand
AATTAAAAACTACACAACATAAAAATAAAAATGAGTAAAACTGTAATGCAATAAAAGTTAGAGTACCTGTCATCAACAAAAACTTTTAATATGTTCATAATCATTAATGAAGACATATTGTAATATATCTTCATTAAAAAATATTAATATTTATACCAGTTTTTTCATTTTATACTTTTGGCCACTAGGGGTCTCTCTTCTATGCCTGGTCTGCAGGCAGCTTCCTATGCTTTTCATAGTAAGTGTACAGCTTTTAGGACTAATGCTGAAAGGGCACTGGCCCTTCCACCGGAAGTTCAGTACTCTCAGCTCACTGTGAGCTACAAGCCTGCACATGCCTCTGAAATAACAGAGGCCAGTCACCTCCCCCTCCCCCTGCTCTGTGTTCTCCCTGCCCCTCACCACATGTTATCTTATACATTGTATTATCTCACTGCACTCTCAGCTGTTGGCTGTCTGGGCATGCTGGGAGTTGTAGTTTTGCAACAGCTGGAGGTACCCTGGTTGGAAAACACTGCTGCAGAGGGAAAGCAGCATACAGGAACACTGGCAGAAGCAGAGTCCCGGCCAGGCTCCATGTGACATCATGCCTGCCGGGACCCGCCTCCTTCCACCCCTCAGAAAGACAGTGCTCCTGAGCTAATGAAGAGGGATAAAAAAAAGGTATTTCCACAGCATTTTAAACCTCAATAAAAACAGGGATAGGCATAGTTAGAGTAAGGGACAGATGGGAAGGGGATCAGGGAAAGTTTAGTTGATGACAGGTACTCTTTAACAAAAAAACACCAGCCTACACAATGGTAATTGAAGGATTGGTTTGTAAAATTGACAAACATATTAATAGGCCAAATTAGTGTACTCAAGACCTTCTCATAAAGAGAACTTTTCTTGTTCAAATGTGTTTCAGGCCCTAAGGCTAGGATTCCACTTGTTTTTTTTTTTTTCCTGCGCTTTTTTCACAGAAAAAATGCCAGGAAAAACGCCAGTGCAATTACCTGCATCTGAAATTTGGTGTTTTTGCATTTGAGTGGAAATAGCATTTTTGGCCCCTTTTTTCAAAATTTGATGGGTATCAAAAAATGCAGTAGGGATGGGAAAAAATTTATTTAAAATACATTTTTAATAAAGTGTGTGTTTTATTTTTTTCCTCTATTTTTAACATTTTTTAGGTAGTACTACTACTCCCAGCATGCGATCATCCATAATATAGCAGAGATGCCGAGCAGCTCTATACAGCGCTTGCATCTCTGCACTATACTCCGGCTGGCCAGTGATGTGAATAGAACATCACTTATTCATATTTTCCGCCCAGAGTGGGGATTGACCGGATGGTTGCAGCCAATCACAGCTCTCAGCGGGAAATATGAGTGATGTTCTATTCATATCACTGGGTGGCCGGAGTATAGTGTAGAGATGCAGAGCGCAAGAGAAAGCCGCTCTGCATCTTTGCAATAGTTAGGATGATCGCATCGAGTGTCAGGGGGGACACCCACTGTGATCTGTCCTTAACTGCAGGTACTACTACTCCCAACATGGAGCACACTCTGCTCCATGCTTGGAGCTGTAGTACCTGCAGTTAAGGAAAGATCACAGTGGATGTCACTCCTGACACCCGCTGTGATTCTCCTGTATAATGAATAGATGCAGGCAGCCGCACTTCTATGGTGACCTGGACTGCTGTATGTATACACCTATTCACATTTCCCGCAGAGAGTTGTGATTGGTTGGAACCATCTGGCCAATCACAGCTCTCTGTGGGAAATATGAATAGCCGTATACATACTCCCATGGTGGAACAGTGTGTTCCAAGCTGGGAGTAGTAGTACTACCTAAAAAAATTTAAAAATAAAGAATAAAAAGTGAATAACCCACACACACTACATTTTTATTATTGTCGCCTACATTTTTAGTGCCCTGCCCGCCCACATAAATTGATCCCTGTTTAAAAATGTTGTTATAAAAAAGAAAACTTTTGTTAAATACAAGTTTTTCCATCACTACTGTATCTTTTTTATTAATTATTTTTTTAATGGTACCCTACGAAATTTTATTTAAAAAGGTATCTCCAAAAAAGAATAAAAACCGCCTGCAAAAATGCCAAAGTTAAAACCCACATGGCGTTTTTCTTGCCATTTTTTTTACTCCCATAGACTTATATGGGAGAAAAACTCCATGGTCTCAACATGCTGCGATTTTGCAAAGCTGAAAAAGTGTGGAAAAAACGCCAAAAGGATAAAAAAAACGCCAAACTGAAAAACGCAAAGTGGAAAAATAATTTAGCATTTTTTCATTGATTTGCAGCTAACAGCTGGCCGCAGCGTTTTTTGGCCGAAAAAACGCCATGCTGCAGAATTGGCGTTTTTCTTCCTCACTTACCAAAAGCAATATATATATATATATATATATATATATATATATATATATATATATATATATATATATATATATATATATATATATAAATATATACATACATACTTTACTAATAATAATAAATAAAGTTACTAGCGCTTCTTAGGAGTGGGTAACTGTTGGCTACGTATAAATCACCTATGTTTGAAGGTGTGTATACATATAAAAAAAAACACATCTGCATGTGGAACAGCCCAAGGAAAAAGTTAAAAAAAATCAAGGTTTTCTTATGGGTAAGTGTGTGTTGCTGCCTGCCCGGTATAACTATGGGCCCCTAGCTTCCCACATCTAAATTAATAAAAATAGATAAATAAATATACTGGTGCAACTAGGTGTAAATGGAATTTATTAATAGATGATATAAAAATATGTAAAAATATTGCACAAAGTCCGGATGGAGAAGCGTGTAACTTGAACTTCTTTATTATCCTGGCGAATGGTGTATATATAATACTAGAAAAAAAGAAAGATATATATGTATGTATATAAATACAGAACACAGTGGGTAAAGTGAGTAAACAGTGAATATACTTTACCCACCTATTTATGTGTCACCTGATAGTGTTGGGGATTTGCTCTACCTTATTGGTGTATGAAGCTTGTGTGTAGTCCTTTATGCAGGGTATGCAGCTGTTTTCACTATCGAATGAATAAACAATAGTTAGTGATGTAATAAATCAATGATGCTCCAGTATAAATATATATGAACTCTCACCCTATATTTCTGTATTTGCGATAGTAATTCAGATTCTGGCGGGACCGCTGGTATAGCAGATGTTTCGATCCTTGTGCACTAATTTCCTATTGTGTAACAAGCATAGGGGTCTTTTAGATGCTTATTTTTCGGTGAGAGTTGTTATGATTCGGCAGGCTGGATTTGGATCCTCTGTCAGCGAGGGATTGGCGTGGACCGTGTCTGTGGACCGGTTCTAAGTTGCTACTGGTTTTCACCAGAGCCCGCCGCAAAGCGGGATGGTCTTGCTGCGGCGGTAGCAACCAGGTCGTATCCACTGGCAACGGCTCAACCTCGCTGACTGCTGAGAAGGCGTGGGGCAGAAGGACTAGACAGAGGCAAGGTCAGACGTAGCAGAAGGTCGGGGCAGGCGGCAAGGTTCGTAGTCAATGTGGATAGCAGAAGATCTGGAACACAGGCTTTAGACAACACTAAACGCTTTCACTGGCACAAGGCAACAAGATCCGGCAAGGGAGTGCAGGGGAAGTGAGGTAATATAGCCAGGGAGCAGGTGGAAGCTAATTAGGCTGATTGGGCCAGGCACCAATCATTGGTGCACTGGCCCTTTAAATCTTAGAGAGTTGGCGGGCGCGCGCCCTAAGGAGCGGAGCCGCGCGCGCCAGGACGTGACAGCCGGGGACCGGGACAGGTGAGTGACTTGGGATGCGATTCGCGAGCGGGCGCGTCCCGCTATGCGAATCGCATCCCCGCTGGCAATGTCAGTGCAGCGCTCCCGGTCAGCGGGTCTGACCGGGGCGCTGCAGAGAGAGAGACGCTGCGAGCGCTCCGGGGAGGAGCAGGGACCCGGAGCGCTCGGCGTAACAAGAGTGAGTCTTGTAACATCCAATTTTACTGCAGAAAATACCTGTTATATGAAGTTATTCAGCATGCACGGAGGGCTGAGTTGCGGGTCCTAATGGGACTTGCGGAGATGATTACTGTAGTTGTGGAGCCAGACGGGAGACTGCCCCAGCCGGTGGTATCTCTACCGTACACGGTTCCTCTGCGTTGTCTGTTTTGGCGGATGGATTGCCGTGAGGGACGTCACTATGGGGATGTAAGTGTTCCAAACAACTTCCGACACGTTACGGAGGTAAACTCGGCCTCCTTTGTCTGGGATCCTAGGGCCTGGGCAGTCTCCCGTCCGGCTCCACAACTACAGTGATCATCTCCGCAAGTCCTGTTAAGACCCGCACCTCAGCCCTCCATGCATGCTGAATAACTTCATATCACAGGTATTTTCTGCAGTAAAATTGGATGTTACAAGACTCCCTCTCACCTACAAATAAGCATCTAAACTAAATGCTTTTTACCACTATGCTTGTTACACAATAGGAAATTAGTGCACAAGGATCGAAACATCTGCTATACCAGCAATCCTGCCAGAATCTGAATTACTATCGCAGATACAGAAATATAGGGTGAGAGTTCATATATATTTATACTGGAGCATCATTGATTTATTACATCACTAACTATTGTTTATTCATTCAATAGTGAAAACAGCTGCATACCCTGCATAAAGGACTACACACAAGCTTCATACACAAATAAGAAAGAGCAAACATAAATAGGTGGGTAAAGTATATTCACTGTTTACTCACTTTACCCACTGTGTTCTGTATTTATATACATACATATATATCTTTCTTTTTTCTGGAATTATATACCGTATTTTTCGCCCTATAGGACGCACCGGCGTATAAGACGCACCCAATTTATAGGTGCAAAATCTAAAAAAATAAAGATTTTGAACCCAATAGTGGTCTTCAACCTGCGGACCTCCAGATGTTGCAAAAACTACAACTCCCAGCATGCTTGGACAGCCGTTGGCTGTCCGGGCATGCTGGGAGTTATAGTTTTGCAACATCTGGAGGTCCGCAGATTGAAGACCACTGCATAGGAGGTAATACTCACGTGTCCCGCCGCTCCGGACCTGTCACCGCTGCCCTGGATGTCGCTCCATCGCTGTCGCCGTGTCCCCGTGGCTCCGGAACGTCTCTGCTGCCGGCCGGGTATCCTCGTTCTCCGTCGCCGCCATCACGTCGTTACACACGCCGACGCACGTACGCGACGACGTGGTGACGAGGAAGGAGCGCGCCGGCCATACAGGGGATCCCTGAACGGAGAAGACACTGAGGAGGCAGGTAAGGTCCCTCCTGGTGTCCTTTAAGCACTAACCCGGCGATTCAGTCGGGCTGTTCGGGACCACCGCGGTAAAATCGCGGCAGTCCCGAACAGCCCGACTGAACGGCTGGGTTAGTGTCACTTTCCCTTCAGACGCAGCGGTCAGCTTTGATCGCCGTGTCTGAAGGGTTAATACAGGGCATCACCGCGATCGGTGATGTCCTGTATTAACCGCGGGTCCCGGCGTTGATGGCCGCAGGGACCACCGCGATAGGGGTGTATTTGCCGTATAGGGGTGTATTCGCTCCGACTTTTTCCCCCCCAGTTTTGGGGAAGAAAAAGTGCGTCTTATACGGCGAAAAATACGGTATACACCATTCGCCAGGATAATAAAGAAGTTCAAGTTACACGCTTCTCCATCCGGACTTTGCACAATTCTTTTTCCTATTTTTATATATTTTTATATAATCTATTAATAAATTCCATTTACACCTAGTTGCGCCAGTATATTTATTTATCTATAAACTTTACTACTTCCCACAATAAAATATTTCCCCCCACAATCATGTTAAATGCAGCAGTGACTTTTGGCCATGGAATCTAAGGGCTCAAACAACTGAGGTTGGCGTTGTCTCCTATTCCAACAATTTTAGCAGAGGGTCAGCTGTAATTTACCCAATGTGGAGGGTAAAGGCTTTCCTCATTAGCAGGTACAAAAACAAGGCATCTCAGTTGCTGCCAAAAGGTTATCTAGACTGTTAATTAAAAAACGTTACTTACTATTTAGATTGTTGTCATTGGGCTCACCAGGCTCTTCTGCTATAGTTGAAATCATATCTTGAGTAACTGTAATAGAACCATTGTGTGGCTCTGGAATGACACCCAAGAGTTTGCACATTAGGGGGTATATTTGAATGCTATCGAACGGTTCTGCAGTGTAATTCTTTTTAAAATCTGGACCAAAGGCACGAAATATCATCTTCATGTCCATTTCATTGTTGTCAAATCCATGATCTCCCTTGTTAACATATAATATAAATCGCTGAAAAAGAGTAGAAGTGTGTTGTAAGCAAAAGACAGAATACACATTGCAATTGGGTAGAAGATGTTAAACAATCTGTATCTATGTGAACAAAATCTGAAGTATTGTCAACCTTACTAAACTAGCTGCTCGATTAAAGGGTTGTCTCATATAGCATCTTGTGAGAATAGACTTAAAGCGGTTGACCAGGAATAGAAAACCAGAGCTAATTTCTTCCAGGTGGCTTGTAATACCACACACAACCTGAAAACAGGGGTGGTGCTGTTTTTGGAATAAATTGACTCAGGTTTTCTATTCCTGGACAACCCCTTATAAGTAATTAAAGCATTTTCTTTTAAATCAACTGGTGCCAGAAAGTTAAACAGATTTGTAAATTACCTCCATTAAAAATTCTCAATCCTTCTAGTACTTATCAGCTGCTGTATGCTCCACAGGAAGTTCTTTTCTTTTTGAATTTACTTTCTGCCTGACCACAAGTGCTCTCTGCTGACACCTATGTCAGGAACTGTCCAGAGCAAGAGAGGTTTGCTATGTTTGCAGTTCCTAAAATTGACAGAGGTGTCAGCAGAGAGCACTTGTGGTCAAGCAGAAAGAAAATTCAAAAAGAAAAGAACTTCCCGTGTATTATACAGCAGCTGATAAATACTGGAAGGATTGGAATTTTTTAATAGAAGAAATTTACAAATCTGTTTAACTTTCTGGCACCTATTGATTTAAAAGAAAATGATTTCCAGTGGAGTACCCCTTTAAAGTTAATTCATCTTGAGAAGATAAATGTAAGATGATATATGATCAACATGTTTAAGTACATGGACTGTACAAAAAATATACAGAAACCCTTTTAAAAGACAAAGGGCGCCTCCTCTGCCTAAAGAAAAACATACTTTAAATCTCCAAGGGCAACAAGCCTTCTTACCCTGTTTCCCCGAAAATACACCCTACCCCGAAAATAAGCCCTTGCTGGATTATCTGGGTGGGCTGCAATATAAGCCCTACCCCGAAAATAAGACATAGGGCCAGGGGTACTCAACTGATGGACTGCAGTCCAGATCCAGACCACAGCCACCAGTAATGTAGCCAGTAATGTAGCAATGTGGAGAATGGTGTTCTGCAGGAGTGTGGAGGATGGGGGGCTGCGGGAGTGTGCAGGATGGGGGCTGTGGAAGGATGGGGGGCTGTATAGCAGTGTGGAGGATGGGGGGCTGTGGGAGGATGGGGGGCTGTATAGCAGTGTGGAGGATGGGGGGCTATAGCAGTGTGGAAGATCCCCCATCTTCCACACTGCTATAGCCCCCCCATCCCCCACACTGCTACAGCCCCCCATCCTCCCGCAGCCCCCCATCCTCCACACTCCCACAGCCCCCCATCCTCCACACTCCCACAGCCCCCCATCCTCCACACTCCCACAGCCTCCATCTTCCACACTCCTGCAGCCCCCCATGAATAAATAAGCCCTACCCTGAAAATAAGCCCTAATGTGTTTTTTTGTGACTAAAATTAATATAAGACCCAGTCTTATTTTCGGAGAAACACGGTAATCATAAGGATTCATAATCTGTGGGACAGTCTGCCTTGGGATCAGTCTTAGACAAATTATAACAATAATAACATTAATGCTTATGTAGAGGTATAGAAGTCTTGTCTATGGTTACCAATACTCCTCCCATCCATCTACCCTTACCCCTTCCCTTCACCCATCTTCTCCATTCATGGCCCACATCACAAATTCTGTTTAGCACTTGAGAACAAATCTTTCTGGTCCACTGCATGAGGAACGCCAATGGAGCCTGATGAACCCTATTGATTTTAAAGTGTACCTGTCATTTCAGGTGACTTTTCTGGATAAGCTGATCTGTGTTGGTGTGTACAAAAACAGCCCTATTTCCGGTCATGATATAACCTGTATATGATATATTTCAGCAAGTTTCTGCTCTATAGGCTTAATCTATAATTTGTAGTTCTGCCAGAGCAGGTAAAACTCCCTCCTCCCTCTTTATAGTCTCCCTCTTCTTCCTGGCCACTGTCGGGCCTCATGACCCCTACAAAAAAATTATCCTCTTCCTCATTTGAGATCCAGCATGTGATCTAAACATGTAGCAGCAGTTACATACAGAAGAGGAAGAGCACTGGGAAGAAGAAACAGTTCACCTCTGGACTAAGGAACGCCCTGAGTGCACCATGACCTTAATTTACATATTGGGATTTGTAAGGATCGGAAATGGTGGGACCTAGGAGGATAATGTAAAGGCTGTTTTGATCAGTGTCATCTGCTGGGTAGTGTGGGTGATACTGCTGGCACTCTCATTAAAATTAGCTTTTGCTATTGCACTCCTTATGGTAAATAAAAAAAATCTTTCTAATGTGCTTTGTTTAAAATAAATGAAATTTTCTATGTTTTATTTGTGTTTAAAAAAAGCGGCCACTAGATGTCTCCCTACTTGTCCAGCGCACATTTTCCCCCATCTTTTGCATAGACTTTGGACTCCTGCTGGCATGACAAAAGTCCAAAAGCAGGAAATGCTGAAGGGTGTGTGTGTGTGCAGCCTTATCCAATCAGAGCTCATCTCACACACTGAACTGCTGTGGGCTGTGTGTAGCAGAGTGAGGGAGGAAGTTCTCCTGTGTCTGTCTTCAGATGATGTCACAGCCTGCTGGGGAACGCCCCTTCCAAGTCTGTGAATCTGACCGAGACTTAGCAGAAAATATAGAGCAATATGCAAAATGTGCAATATGCAAACTGAACATCAGTGCTTACACAGGACGGACAGGAACATGCCGCGGCGGGGGCTACCCCCGCCGCGGCATGTTCCTGTCCGTCCTATGTAAGCATTGATGTTCGTTTTGTATATTTTGAAATAAAGAAGATTGAAGACCTGACGTTGGTGAGTGCCCTGGCATTAATTTCTTATTGAATATTATACATTTTTCTATAATGCCTTTTTGATCAGTCACATTTAGATTAGAAAGACAACAACCTTAAACGGGTACTCCACTGGAAAAAAATTTTTTTAAATCAACTGGTGCCAGAAAGTTAAACAGATTTGTAAATTACTCCTATTAAAAAATCTTAATCCTTCCAGTACTTATCAGCTACTGTATGATCCACAGGAAGTTCTTTTCTTTTTTAATTTCCTTTCTGCCTGACCACAGTGCTCTCTGCTGACACCTCTGTCCAATTTAGGAACTGTCCAGAGTAGGAGCAAATCCCCATAGCAAACCTATCCTGCTCTGGACAGTTCCTGACATGGACAGAGGTGTCAGCAGAGAGCACTGGGGTCAGGCAGAAAGGAAATTCAAAAAGAAAATAACTTCCTATGGATCATAACAGCAGCTGATAAGTACTGGAAGGATTAAGATTTTTTAATAGAAGTAATTTACAAATCTGTTTAACTTTTTGGCACCAGTTTATTTAAAAAAAATTGTTTTCCAGTGGAGTACCCCTTTAATCTTATAGTATTGGAACAAACATTGAACAGTAAGGGAGCCTTGGTACAATAACTTATACTGGGGAAAAAAAAAAGATTACTCAAGCTGTCCCCCTTAAATAACCAGAATTAAGGGAATATATTCACTGCCAAATGGAAGTGTTATATGATGCTGCATTCCCTCTATCTAATAATCATATATTTCCACATATAATCAACAGTAGCAGGAAGTGAATGAAAATGGTTCTTTCTTAGTTCAATACAATTTGAAAGCCAAATGGTTTGCTTAAATGTAGTAAATTTTTAAAAACTGGATGAAGGGATCTTATTTTATTCCATCCTGCCAGAAAAGACAGTCAAGAAGCAAAGAAATGTACTGTATTTTTCGCCATATAAGACGCACTTTTTCTTCCCCAAAACTGGGGGGCAAAAGTTGGTGCGACTTATACGAAGAATACACCCCTATCGTGGCGGTCCCTGCGGCCATCAACGGCCGGGACCCGCGGCTAATACAGGACATCACCGATCGTTGATGCACTGTATTAACCCTTCAGACGCGGCGATCAAAGCTGACCGCCGTGTCTGAAGGGAAAGTGACACTTACCCGGCTGCTCAGTCGGGCTGTTTGGGACCGCCGGGGTTAAATCGCGGCGTCCCAAACAGCTTACAGGACCTTACCTGTCTCCTCGATGTCTGCTCCGTACCGGGATCCCCTGCATGGCCGGCACTCTACTTCGATGTCATCACGTCGTCGTGCACGCAGTCCCGTCATGCAATAGGTGCGTGATGACGGCGATGGAGAGCGTGGATCCCGGGGAAGAACACGTCCGGAGAGTCGGGGACGCGGCGATAGCAATGGAGCGACATCCAGGGCAGCGGTGACGGGTCCGGAGTGGCGGGGACACGCGAGTACTACCTCCTATCCAGTGGTCTTCAACCTGCGGACCTTCAGATGTTGCAAAACTACAACTCCCAGCATGCCCGGACAGCCAACGGCTGTCCGGACATGCTGGGAGTTGTAGTTTTGCAACATCTGGAGGTCCGCAGGTTGAAGACCACTGTTGGGTTAAGAATCTTTATTTTTTTAGATTTTGCACCTATAAATTGGGTGTGTCTTATACGCCGGTGCGTCCTATAGGGCGAAAAATACGGTAAATAAAAATTTGGATGAGCAAGCCTTCCCAGCATTTGGTTTGGATATATATTTCTGTTTAATTGTTGACCTTTTCATATTAATTTTAAATTATTTTTTAATATTAATATTGTTTGTTTCCTAAATGCAAAATAAAGCAACTTTCTTCATGTGTAAGTGCGAAAATACCCTTAGTGGTTAAAGCGCAACTGTTGTCAATTTTTAACCAACTCCAGACTACTATCATTTTGTTACTGATGAGCATAAAGTAAACGTGGCCATACCTTTATTGGTGATATTTACTATTTTCTAAGTTAAAGTGGTACTCCGGTGGAAAACTTTTTCTTTTTTAAATCAACTGGTGCCAGAAAGTTAAACAGATTTGTGACTTTCTTCTATTAAAAAATCTTAATCCTTCCAGTACTTCTTAGCTGCTGAATACTACAGAGGAAATTATTTTCTTTTTGGAACTCAGAGCTCTCTGCTGACATCACGAGCACAGTGCTCTCTGCTGACATCTCTGTCCATTTTAGGAACTGTCCAGAGCAGCATATGTTTGCTATGGGGAATTTCTCCTACTCTGGACAGTTCTTAAAATGGACAGAGATGTCAGCAGAGAGCACTGTGCTCGTGATTCAGCAGAGAGCGCTGTGTTCCAAAAATAAATGAATTTCCTCTGTAGTATTCAGCAGCTAATAAGTACTGGAAGGATTAAGATTTTTTAATAGAAGTTATTTACAAATATGTTTAACTTTCTGGCACCAGTTGATTTAAAAAAAAAAAAAAAAGTTTTCCACCGGAGTACCCCTTTAAATAATAATTTTATGCAGCAGTCAGGCACAGTTGGATAGGTGTCTGGATAGGTGGCTTGGGGTCTGCAAAGCCCCGCTGCCGACATGCCTATTCTCGCTTTCAGCTCTGGGACTGCTGTGTAGTCAGGGCCGGCGTTAGGGGGGGCATCCTAGGCAGTTGCCTAGGGCCCCCATCCAAAAAGGGGCCCCTGAAAAGCTTTAGGGCATTTCTAACAATACTGCATTTTGCGCAAAATCACGGTAATATGCCGTTATTGCCGCAATTTTACCGCGATTTCACGCAAAATGCAGTATTCAGGGCTTAAGGCACTACCACTCCTCCCCCTGTCTTCAGCATTCTGGAGGAGCATTGCTTGCGCTCCACTAATCAGACGTCACCACGCTCAGGCAGCGCTCCTCTAGTAAACCCCCCTCACATCCTCATCATATTTAGTGGAGGAATGAACACTGCTTGCGCTCCACTGCTCGGGGCCCCTGGCGATCGCTGCCAGCACTTTTTTTTTTATTCTACTATGTGCGGCCCTGCAGGGCTGAGGAGGCCAGGGGCTGCTGGGAGCCCCTACTGACGTGACCCTGGGGCAGAAGCAAGGCAGCCTCAGCCAACCCGATCTCCAGCAATCATCTCCTGGGGGTAAGGAGAGGCTTTGGGTTGGGGAAATGTGTTGTATATGTGTGTATATCATTTTTTATGTGTACATGTATTATGTGTGCATGATAGATGTATGTGTATGTATGATGTGTGTATGTGTGTTAGAGGTCTATGTATATATGTATGATGTGTGTATGTATGAGGTTTGTTACAGTGTGTCACCCTAGTAGTAAGGTGATTACATGAGGAAGAGGTTTGTTACAGTGTGTCACCCCAGTAGTAAGGTGATTACATGAGGAGGAGGTTTGTTACAGTGTGTCACCCTAGTAGTAAGGTGATTACATGAGGAGGAGGTTTGTTACAGTGTGTCACCCCAGTAGTACGGTGATTACATGAGGAGGAGATTTGTTACAGTGTGTCACACTAGTAGTAAGGTGATTACACGAGGAGGAGGTTTGTTCCAGTGTGTCGCCCCAGTAGTAAGGAGATGACATGATGAGAAGGTTTGTTACAGTGTGTCACCCCAGTAGTAAGGTGGGAGTCAAGGGGCATAAAAATTAGCTTTTGCCTATGGTGGCAAAAAGGGGGGGGCAGGGGCAAAAAAAAGTGCTTGCTCTGGGTCCAATAAAGATGGCCCTTGCAGTATTGGTAGTGTGAGTATCAGTGGCGGATCCGGGGATGGGGGGGGGGGGGGGTAGTTTGGGTGGATTAATTTCCCCCATCACTATTCAGGACATCCCTGTGTCCCGAAAGATCTTTTCGGGACACAAAGTTGCCCGCATTAACTCTCTGCGGCACTCCATTAACTTTAAAAACACAGGGGTGCATGCCAGAGAGAGAGCACGCCGGGACGTCACTGACATCCTGTGCATGCGCCCATAGGAACGGAGGCGCAGAGCATCGAGCAGGAGGACGCCTGCTGGCCAGCATGGTAAGTCACCAGCGGCACGTCATCTTCAGTGCTCAGACCACTGCTCCTCTGGTCCCGGGACCTACTGCTATGGCCTATAAGCCAGGAGGAGCGGTGGTCGGAGCACTGAAGCAGGGCAATACATAGACATACAGCCTCCAGCCATACACTGTATATGGTTGTAGGCTGTATGTCTGTGGGGGAACATACTGCCAACCTAATGTGGGGGAACTATAATGCCAACCTAATGTGGGGGGACTATACTGCCAACCTAATGTGGGGGAACTATACTGCCAACCTAATGTGAGGGAACATACTGCCAACCTAATGTGGAGGAACTATACTGCCAACCTAATGTGGGGGAACATACTGCCAACCTAATGAAAGGAAACTATACTGCCAATCTAATGTTGGGGAACTATACTGCCAACCTAATGTGGGGAGAACTATACTGCGAACCAAATGTGGGGGGAACTATACTGCCAACCTAATGTGGCCGCCACTGCCCCATTGCCTCCCCCATCCCCGGTTTTATAATTACCTGTTCCCGGGGTCGGGTCCGCGCTGCTTCTGGCCCCGGCGCCTCTTGCGTCGTTGCTATGCACTGCGCAATGACGAGTGACGTCACGTTGAAGACGTCACTCGTCATTGTGCCTTGCAGTGCATAGCAACGACACAGGAGTAGTGTTGCTCACGAATATTCGCAATTCGAATATTATTCGCGAATATCGGATATTCGCGAATTCGCGAATTTCGCGAATATAGCGCTATATATTCGTAATTACCAATATTCGTTTTTTTTTTTTGTTTTTTTTCTTCACAGTACACATCACAGTGATCATCCCTCTCTGCTTCCAGCTTGTGTGGTGTAAAGAAGGCTGTAATACTACTGTGTGAGACTGGCACGCGAAAATTCGCATATGCGAAAATTAGCATATACAAAGTTTCGCATATGTGAATTTTCGCGTATGCTAATTTTGTATATGCTAATATTCACATATGTTAATTTTCGCATACGCGAATGTTCGCATATGCGAAAATAAAACAATATAACGAATATGCGAATATTCGCGAATATATGACGAATATTCCTCCATATATTCGCGAATATTCGCGAATTCGAATATGGCCTATGCCGCTCAACACTACACAGGAGAAGCCGGAGCCAGAAGCAGCGCGGATCCGACCCCGGGAACAGGTAATTATAAAACCGGGGATGGGGGAGGTAATGGGGCAGCGGCGCCGATAGCCAGGGGGAGAGAAGCGGTGGCAGCAGGGCTCTAGACCCCAGGAAAGGCAGGGGGAGAGAAGCGGGCAGCGACGGCCTCTCTCCCCCTGCCTTTCCAGGGGGCTTCTGTGGGGTCAGAAACAGTGTATCGGGGTATACACATGCACACACACGCACCCTCATTTTACCAAGTATATTTGGGTAAAAATCTCTTTTTACCCAAATATCCTTGGTAAAATGAGGGTGCGTGTTATAGGCCGGTGCGTGGTATACCCCGATAAATATGGTAAGTCATTCCTTCGTGTGTTCCATTCCTTTGGAATACACTTCTGGCTTTGGCTCAAAAACTGCAGTGGCAGTATTTAAAAAAAAAAAAAAAAACACAAGAAAATATCTGTGTGGAAACCTAGCCTTGTCAGTATTAACCCCTTAACGACGCAGGACGTATATTTACGTCCTGCGCCGGCTCCCGCGATATGAAGCGGGATCGCGCCGCGATCCCGCATCATATCGCGTGGGTCCCGGCGCTAATCAACGGCCGGGACCCGCGGCTAATACCACACATCGCCGATCGCGGCGATGTGCGGTATTAACCCTTTAGAAGCGGCGGTCAAAGCTGACCGCCGCTTCTAAAGTGAAAGTGAAATTGACCCGGCTGCTCAGTCGGGCTGTTCGGGACCGCCGCGGTGAAATCGCGGCGTCCCGAACAGCTGATCGGACACCGGGAGGGCTCTTACCTGCCTCCCCGGTGTCCGATCGACGAATGACTGCTCCGTGCCTGAGATCCAGGCAGGAGCAGTCAAGCGCCGATAATGCTGATCACAGGCGTGTTAATACACGCCAGTGATCAGCATTAGAGATCAGTGTGTGCAGTGTTATAGGTCCCTATGGGACCTATAACACTGCAAAAAAAAAGTAAAAAAAAAAGTGTTAATAAAGGTCATTTAACCCCTTCCCTAATAAAAGTTTGAATCACCCCCCTTTTCCCATAAAAAAAATAAAACAGTGTAAAAAAAATAAAAAATAAACATATGTGGTATCGCCGCGTGCGTAAATGTCCGAACTATAAAAATATATCATTAATTAAGCCGTACGGTCAATGGCGTACGCGCAAAAAAATTCCAAAGTCCAAAAAAGCGTATTTTGGTCACTTTTTATATCATTAAAAAATGAATAAAAAGTGATCAAAAAGTCCGATCAAAACAAAAATCATACCGATAAAAACTTCAGATCACGGCGCAAAAAATGAGTCCTCATACCGCCCTGTACGTGGAAAAATAAAAAAGTTATAGGGGTCAGAAGATGACATTTTTAAACGTATAAATTTTCCTGCATGTAGTTATGATTTTTTCCAGAAGTGCGACAAAATCAAACCTATATAAGTAGGGTATCATTTTAACCGTATGGACCTACAGAATAATGATAAGGTGTAATTTTTACCGAAATATGCACTGCGTAGAAACGAAAGCCCCCAAAAGTTACAAAATGGCGTTTTTTTTTCGATTTTGTCGCACAATGATTTTTTTTTCCGTTTCGCCGTGCATTTTTGGGTAAAATGACTAATGTCACTGCAAAGTAGAATTGGTGACGCAAAAAATAAGCCATAATATGGATTTTTAGGTGGAAAATTGAAAGGGTTATGATTTTTAAAAGGTAAGGAGGAAAAAACGAAAGTGCAAAAACGGAAAAACCCTGAGTCCTTAAGGGGTTAAATCCTTTAGTATCTATGTAATGTCTTTTTGTATTTAGCTAACAGTTCTATAGGTAAAGCAATCAAAAAGGTTATAATGGGAACCCCTGCTGCCCCTACCAAAATAATGGTGTTGATAAACCTTTGTCTGACACTTTTGCACAGGGGTTGATATATATAACAAGTGGATCCATGCCCTAAATTTTTATCAAAATCACATCTCTCCAAAATCTAGTTATAGTCTATGCGATCAAAAGCTTTAGAATGAGGATAATATGGGATGATTTCCAGAATCAAGGTTTGATATATAAGTCTGCATGTTAGTACTGTATAACTTTGTTGCATTAACCCAAGAAAACTGAAAAAAGTTGAAATAACCGATGTTCTTTAAGTTTGAAAGTAACTTACAATTTAGTGATGACTTTAAACTTCCTGAATATAATTGGCTCAAATGTTGATAGAACAGATTATAAAATGTTATGATATGATATGCAAAAATAATTGCGACATTTACCAAATAGCAATGAATTGTAATGTAAGTATTTAGGGAGTTAATTTGCTTTCCATAATATCGGAGTGGTGCTGTCTACTGAACTAGAACTTTACATATCATGTCTAATGGAAGAAGTTTATTAACTTGAATAACTTGTCTTCTGCTGACAACAAACAGTTTTTGTCTTTTCTGTGGCACTTTATTAAACCTTCCATCTGCTTGCTATAAAAATAGTTTTTTTTTTCTTTTCTTTCCTGAATTGCAATGTATCATAGATATTCATATACACTTCACACTGCAAAATGATACTATGGGAATGATATAGCATTTCATCTGAAGAAAGAAAAAAGCATCGTACTCACCGTATCTTTTGCATATTTACTGAAGATCACTTCATATCCAGATCAACAAAATAAGGTGTCAGACGCCAAGGGCGGGGTGGTGCGGGTGCAGGGGCATGCCTGAGGCTCAGTCATGCCCCTGCACCTGCACAATCTCTCCCTTGGCGTCCGACACTTTATTTTGTTGATCTAAATATGAAGTGATCTTCAGTAAAAATGCAAAAGATACGGTGAGTGCGATGCTTTTTTCTTACTTCAGATGAAATGCTTTATGACCCTTGTCATGATGAATATGCACCCTGTTAATTATATCACTTGTCAGGCAGAGTAAGTGGCAAGGACCAAGCTGGAAATATTACATCCACCTGTAATGCCGTGAGCTACCTATACTGGTGCAAAAATCCCCACCAGGATCACATGGAATTGGAATTTGGTGAATTTTGGTGAACCTATATCTACTACATCTGTCAACAGTTTAGGGCCCGTAAAAAAGGTAACATTGCTTAATATAGGAAAGGGAGAGGAGTGTAAAAGTACCTGGACTGATGGCCATGCAGGTTGCATAATTAAGAAATCTTTTATGCCCATGATGGCACTATCACCAGTGCCCAAGAGGTGGTCCCTTCATGTGCAGTGCTCTCTGCAGTGAATGCTTCTCTGCCCCCACCTCTCAGCTCTAAGGGCAGGGGGGCATTCAGTGCAAAGAGCTCTTAGCACTGTATATGAAGGGTCCACCTCCTGGGCACTTGTAATAGAGGCACCGGGAAGAGTTAAAACTAAGATTTATCAGTCTTCAAACCTGCATGACCCCAGGTACGTTTACACTTCTCTTCCCATCCTCTGACAGACTACCTTAAAAACCAAGCAATACAGCCATGAGAGCACCAGATAAACATGTATATGGGAGAAGTAACTGCTTCTATAATACCTACCCCATTTACACTGTAGCCCAGATCTCCGTAAAGCAAAAGGGGCAAAATCCTTTCATGTTTAGAATAGTGGAGATGTTCAGGAAATTCCTGCTTTCTATACACCTTTAAATTAGGGTGAGCCGTAATAAGAGCCTGATATACTTCTTCTTCCTTGCCTTCTTTTGGTACAATCATTCCAAAACCACCATAGTCCAGGATGTCAAACTTAACCGTGTCTTTAAAGGAAATGAAATCTGACAGTCTAATTTCATTTACAGCAGGTGCTTTCTTGACTGTGGTCATGCCGTGGTCAGATGTAATGATCACATTTAATTTATCTTTGAGCTTGTTTTTTTCAATTGCTTCTAAGAGATATGCAATAGTTCTGTCTATTTGTTTAATAATTGTTTTTCTCTGTTCAGTTTCTGGACCATATAAGTGTCCGGTTTTATCTGGTTCTCCATAGTAGAGTGTAACAAAGTCCAAACCATCTTCATTGAACCATTTCATAACAATATCTATGTTATCTCTCCACTCATTCTCGTCACTGTCAGGATGGTCGGATAACTCTGCCAGCGCTTTATTAACTGTTTTACCACTGTAGTTAGCATTTCCTCCTGGATAGTGAAGGGAACCAGCCTTTAAGCCCTGGAAAGACAAAAACATTCAATGCAGCCAAGAACTCATCTTACCCTCAACCTTTTTGTCACCTTATTTTTCACCTTTATTTTCAGTCTGTTTAAAGTATCACAAAGTATCATAAAGTTTTGATCGGTCAGGGTCTGGGTGTCCAAACCCCCAACCATTATTAGTCTGACAAAATGACTTTTCCACTGCTCTCCAGCATTTTTCTTTGACATTGAAGGAAACTTTGAGGCATCATTTGACATAGGGGAATGACGCAAATACATTTCTTACTATTCATTCCAGTTATATTCAAACCCCACCTCAAATCTGCTTGTACTACATTAAAGGTTCAAGCAAGTGTAATATGGCCTAGATGAGAAAATAACCACCAAATAGAATTCTTGTTTGAATGTTCATTTAGTTTGATCACCAGGTTTAGAGAAAATTTCAATTATGACCGCCATTTGTGGTAATGACAGAATTTGATCCTTTTAAAGGGGTACTCCTCCCCTAGACATCTTATCCCCTATCCGTCATGCTGCTCCAGCCCCTGTATCGTTCGTCATTATGCACAGAGCGAACTCGCTCTGTGCAGTAATGATGGCGGGGTGCCGCAGCGGCGATGCCCGGTGTCCCCAGCAGCGGGACCGCGGCGATCTAACATCTTATCCCCTATCCTTTGGATAGGGGATAAGATGCCAGGGGTAGAGTACCCCTTTAAGGGAAGAATGTATTATTGAGTCTATTGCCATATTCTGCATCAGTTGGGGAGAAACAAAGGGCCCTATTACACAAAGCAATTATCAGTCAAACAAGCCAATATTGTCCAATAATGCTTCTTTGTTGGCTGAGTGTGCACTTTTGCTTTGCAAAAAAAACATTGTTTGTTTCATCTTCCCGTGTAATAGGGGGTATGTGGCCAACGAATGGTGCCAGCAAAGGGTCACATGGACAATCCAGATCATCCAGATCATCCACATCATCTTCCCTTCCTGGTTTGATCTGAATGTATAAATTAATTTTCTTTAACCGTTCTACTGTGTGTAACTAATCAACTACAGTCATAAACTGTTATGGGTCTGTACTATGTATATACAGTGATCCCTTAACTCACAATATTTTCAACATACAATGGTCTTTTCTGGACCATCGTAACTTTAAACTAAACTTAACATGCAATTCTACAGACAGTCCAGATCTAGGAAATGTGTCAATATCTGGAAAAATTAACCAATCAGAATGGGCATTTCACTACAAAACACCTGTATTACTGAATAGCATGCACTGGCTGTCTGTCTTTACCTGTGCCAGGGTTAGGGTGCGTGCACACCACGTTTTTGCTATACAGTTCCCGTGTCAGGTTTTGATTCCTCAAAACCTGACTAAACTGTATCAAAATGTGTGTACAAATTTTAACCCGTATACGGTTTGAAAATTGATGTCCGGTTGCATAAATTTTTAAAGAAAAAAACGTATATGTTTTTTACTTTTAAATAACAAGTTTCACTTGTTTGATGAAAATTCCAAGAAAAAAAACTGTGCAAAGTCAAAAACCGTATGTGAAAACCGTATGGAACCTCACGCATATATGGTTTTGTACGGTTCCCATTGACTCCCATGTTAAAAAAAAACTAAAAATATATACGGTTTAATACAGTTTTTCACCGGACCAAAAACCATGGTGGACTACGGTTTTGGGTAGGGTAAAAAAACGGACAAAACTGTATAAGATGCAAAACGGACTAAACTGGATGATACCTTTCACATATGGTTTACAAAGTTAAGTCAATGCATACGGTTTTCTATACTGTTCCGTACAGTTTTTAACTTGAAACTGTATATGGAAACTGTATAGCAAAAACGTGGTGTGCATGCACCCTTAACTACTCCTATGGTCATCAGGTGGAGCGGCTCTGTTTTACTTTTTTGGGACACTGTGTGTACTGTACAGGACCCTGAAGAAGCTCCTGTCCTCTACATAGACAGTGATTTACAGCTTCAAACAGGTCTTTCTTACTTTTATATGTAAGGACTTGCTTTATCTGTATAAGATATTTACTTATTTTTATTTAATCCTCTACTATTTTTGGATGACATTGATGATGATTCAATCTGCTTTATTTCACATAGGTGTTTCTTACCTAGTAGCATTGGTTATGGTAGACAATACAGTACATTGTATAGGATCCATGCACACAGTATGGCATTATTAATATTGCATATTACAACACCAGTGTGAACCTTGTGATGAAAACATAGGGGGACATGTATCATTATTTGTATATGGTAGAAGCAGTTTACCCCTTTTGCCGAATTCTAAATTATGCACAGATTCGCTAAATTTACCAATCAAGCGCAATGAGTTTCATTAAATTGCGGGCAAATATAGTAATCTCCTCATACCTCCACTCTTTGAAAAATGAAATTGATGACTTAGAGCATCTTGCTACGTGCAGTCCAAGATGGCTTATATTTGCGTAAAAAAAATGGTCATTGCGCAAGATTTCTGCGGGTAAATGAAATGTACGCAGTTAATAAATTTGTGCGTACTAAGTATGTCACTCCAAGCTACACATCTGGACGAAATGCTCCACCAGAATGTATGCAAAAAAAGACGCAAAAAAACAGCTTTGCGCAAAAATTTTAACACAAAACAGGGGTAAAATCTTTGATACATGTCCCCCATAGAGCTTACAGGGGAAATAAGATAGTTATTATAAAATACATAAATACTGTGGATGTACAGTATTTGTGGGTAATGTATGATACCACTTATACTGCACAATATTTTTTATGCTGTTTTAAATAAATGACCCTATAGGTAAATCAAAGCCAACTCATCAAAATGACTATTTCACTGCTCTCATAACTTACCCACAGTCACATATATATTGAGCTGTGCGACACAGCAATTCAGCACAAATAAGGTAATAAATAGGGCTTACTGTGTGAAAGCGTGCATTCTTAAATGATTAGTATGGGTGAAAACATAGGTCATCGGGTAATATCTGTCACGCCACTGATAAAATTTAAAGCTATGTTCAACAGTTATTTAAGATTATGCAATACCTATCTAAAGTCACCGAACAAGGAACATAATATTCAGTACAAATATTAATGTTAAAAATACACTTAAAAGAATCAGCTGCAAACAGAAAAATGGCACAAAGCATTGGTGTTTAGAAAAAATCACAAAATTCCCATATGCATATCTATCTATGCTCAAATAAGGTATATATTATATATACTTCAGCATAAAAGTATATAAATGAAATACAGGGAATATACATAGATAATCATGAGCAGTAAAGTATAGCAAAATGCAGCGCTGGAAGGAAAAAAAAACCCTGAAGACGCACATATGTAAAGGAGGCCTTACATCTTACCATCTGATAGCATGCTATACTCACATATCAGAATCAGTGTGTCAACCTGTCCGATGCTAAAGGACATCTGCAGCAAAATACAACTTATCCCCTATCCACAGGATGCCGCAGCTGACATGCCCCCTCCATGTATCTCTATGGGAGAGGGGGGTAGGCAGCGTTTGTGCTTCCTCTCCCATAGAACTGTATGGGGAGGGGGGCGTGGAGGGGCCATACCGCTGACCTCAGAAAGGTCGACGCTACACACATTAGCCACTCACAAAGAGTGGCAATGCGGGGGCCTGTGCAGGAGATCTCGGGGGTCCCAGCGGTCAGACCCCCACGATCAGACACTTATTCCTTATGCTGTGGATAGGGGATAAGTTGTCTTTTGCTGCATTTGTTCTTTAAGATGTAACAGTGACTTGTGGTTCTTTAATGGTAGTGGGATGTTTTTCTTTAGATTAAAGGGGTACTCCACCCCTAGACATCTTATCCCCTATCCAAAGGGATCCCCGCTGCGGCACTGCGCTATCATTACAGCAAAGAACGAGTTCGCTCAACACGTAATAACGGGCAGTACAGGGGCCGGAGCATTGTTGCGTCACGGCCCCGCCCCTTGTGATGTCACGTCCCGCCCCTTTCAATACAAGTCTATGGGAGGGGGCGTGGTGGTCGTCACGCCCCCTCCCATAGACTTGCATTAAGGGGACGGGCCGTGAAGTCACGAGGGGAGGAGCCATGACATCACGCTGCTCCGTCCCCCGTATCGCCCGTCATTACACACAGAGTGAACTCACTCTGTGCTGTAATGATAGCGGGGTGCCGCAGCGGCAATCCCGGGGGTCCCCAGCAGCGGGACCGCGGCGATCTGACATCTTATCCCTTATCCTTTGGATAGGGGATAAGATGTCTAGGGGCGGAGTACCCCTTTAAGCTCTTTACATTCCCTGTTTGTCCTTTTTTGTCCGGTTTTCACACCTATCTACTGACATCACTGCTTATGATTATCTATGTATATTTAATTTATATACTTTTCTGCTGAAGTATTTATAATATATACCTTATGTGAGAACAGATAGATATGCATATGGGAATGTGATTTTTTTCTCAACACCAATGCTTTGTGCCATTTTTTTCAGTTTGCTGCTGATTCTTTTAAGTGCATTTTTAACATTAATATTAGTACTCAATAAAGTTTTTTCTTATAAATACTATGTTTGTTGTTTGGTGACTTTAGATAGTTATTTCATATATTTATTGTGTCACTGAATCCTTTTCTTTGCATTTGGCTAATTCACAATTTTACACTATGCATTTCATGCTTACAAATATCTGATTCATAGGAAAGTGTTAATACAGTGTAAATGGAGAGATATTTGGTTAAAGTCACATATTATTGAATGGCTAAAGTCAGATGGTGTACTTATATCTGATATAGTTAGCCTTATAACTAAAAGTATCATCACTTGAGACTTCTCGATTATGGGACAAATGTCCATACAATTCGGGTGCTCTTACACAGTCTATTCTGGCCATGAGTAGCACCTGCAGCATAGACAATAGCACCACCAGGGCTGCTGCAAGGATTTTTGTCGCTTTAGGCAAACCCTAACTTTGCCGCCTTCTTGACTTTGCCTATTGGCTGCCAAAAACACTATATTACACGTGGCCTTGCAAATGCGCCACAACAGTGCAAAGATATAGGCCGATTTTGGCCTCAATACATTAAAGCCCAATAGACTTTAATGGGATTCCGCACTCCCATTCACACTTCTGAATTTCCGCATGAAGATTCCGCATGGATTCCGCACCAATTCCACACAAAATCCGCACAAGCCAGAAACCACCCAAATGAATGCGGAAGTGGAACTGGTGCGGATGTGCGGAAATGTTGTCGTGTGAATAGACCCTAAATGGTTCAAAACACAAGACAGCCGTGCACATTACTAACATAGAGACTCAAAGCTGAACCTACATTTTCCCGAATAAAAGCCCCTCTCACTGCACCCTATAAATGCCAACTGTAAGTTGTTACCTGAACTGGTGATGGTGATTTGTCTCCTGTCCAAGGTGTTTACCAGCAGGTCTGGACTGGTGCACTCCTCGTAGATCAGCAGGTCTGGTCAGTTTTCACCAGGCAAAGGGAGCACTCTACAGGTAACAAGTCCTGGGAAGAAAACTCACCCAAGATTTCCAGCAATGCCCTTATCCATGCTTAAGCACACCAACTATGGACACCTTAGGCTCAGCTTCAACCACATTCTAAAATTTACAGATCAGGGAGTCCACTCTCTGGCATTTTTTATAAATGAGGGTAATGCTGGACAGAGGCTACTCTACTCTACCTATAGTGGTACAATTCAAGGGCGCATGCTGGGGGAAACTCTCCATGTGTAGCTATAACTAAAGCATATAAGGGGACATGACGTCACCCCTTACGTGTGCTTTTCAACCTGTGTCTTTCTGGCTGTTCTAAAACTACAACTCCACATGCAGACAGATTCCGCTGTCAGGGCATGATGGGAGTTGTAGTTTTTCAGAAACTGCAGACCAGATGGGGACACTGTATTAGAGGATCCTCCAGGCTGCCCGAGCATGATGGGAGTTGTTGTTTTGCATCAGCTGGAGTGCCACAGGTTTAAAAACATTGTTTTAAAAAACAGATGAGTGTTGTGTCTAAATAGTGCGCCACCATGACTCTACAGTTTAAGGTGGGTAAAGCAGAAGACCAGATGTGACCCCAGAAGCTGCAGGTTACCCGCCATACATACATTCGGTAGCAGGCGGGGGATACGAGATGCTGTAGCCCTCACCCCCCTTGTGTAGTCCGGTCACTACCTGCACATTAGTGCCGCACAAACAGGGAGAAGACTCTAAGGATCCTCCTGTGGCCTAATTCTCCTATCCACATAGTACATAGTGTACAACTAAGTCTCTCTGGAATTGGCCTGTGATATAGGTGCATATTATCAGTAATGATAGAAAGAGGTCTATATCAATCCGGAATTTTTGTATATATAGTACAAATCTGGCCCAGTGAGGATTCCAGCCGTAAATCCGCCCCTCACACAGCCCCCCCAGCCGTGTTCTCAGAGCCCCACAGACACTCATCGTCTTGTACTTGCCCCTGGTCTCTGCTCAGATGGACGCCACTTAGTTTCAGCCTCTCAATCCTCCTCTCAGCTACTGCCAGTTCCACAGAAACAAGATGGCAGCTGATTCCCTTCCTGCAGCCCATACCACAAGGGCCGGTTGTGCTATGGGAACAGCGTTCCTGCTGTGAAAAAAGACCTGTGATTACACATCCATATGAAAATGGCCAAACTCCATTTACTGCACCCCGGCCTACACCAATTATTGTCAGGGTACTTCAACAATGGTACAGCAACAGTCCCCTTCAACATGCAGTCCCATGTAAACACCATCTCCACTCTCTTCAACTGAACTTACAATCCAAGGTAAATAACATGACTCTCTCCCTTCAGATCCCTTCAACATCACTCCCCTACCACCTACATACAGTCCCATGTAAATGACATGATTCCCTTCCTTCACTCTTACAACATACAGTCCCATGTATGTAAATAACATAATTTACATAACACATACAGTCCCATGTAAATAAAACCACTTCTCTGCCACCTACATACAGTCCCATATAACATCACTACCCTACCACCTACATACAGTTCCATGTAAAAAACATACCCCTCTCCCTTTCACCCCCTTTAGCATACAGTCCCATGTAAATTATATCACTACAATAACACCTACATACAGTCCCATGTAAATAATATTACTCTCCATTACACTGTAACAACCCCCAGCAGCCACTTACCACTTCTTCTTGTATACTTCAGCACTATACAGGCTCCACCCCTTTGACAATTAGGTACCGTCCCTTAAGGTGATGCCACCCACCAGGAGCAGCTGTGAGACCAGTATATGTGCAGGCTCTTTTTCTGCAGGGGAAGCCCGGGAGATTTGGGTGACATTCTCACTGACAATCAGCCCAGCCAGGCAGGCGGGGTGTAAGGGAATAAGGTCTATGTGTACGGTGTCCGTTTTAGGACATCGTCAGTCGTCAGCCGTAACTCTGTCCTCCGTCAGGTGACACAGTGTCCCGCCTCCTACCTTGGACCAATCGCCATCAGTCGTCAGCCGCAACTCCATCCTCCGTCAGGGGAAACAGCGTCCCGCCTCCTCCCTCACACCAATCGCTGTCATCCTTCAGCCACAACTCCCTCCTCCCTCATCCAAAACTCCCTCATCCAAAACGCTGTCATGCCTCAAACGATTCTCCCTCAGACACAACTTCCTGCCGCATAGCAGAGCCGACGCTGCACAGCATGTATAGCTGCACAGCATGTATAGCGGAGTCAAAACTGTGAAACTTGCACGTGTATACTACTGACACTACATGTGCTACAGAGTCTGTATAGTAGAGTCGACAGCAGAACCCGTATAGTAGAGAGCCGACGAGTTTTTCGTCTGAGGGATGACGGAGTTTCGGATGAGAGACTTTAAGATGACGAAGGAGGGAGGTGCGACTGACGCCTGACGGAGATTGGCCAGAGGGAGGATGGGGGATGCCGTTTCACCTGACAGAGGACGGAGTTGTGGCTAATGACTGACGATGTCCTAAAATGGTCACCGTATGTGTGGTATTATGATATGGTGGAGGGGACTCGGCCCGGTGGTTTCTGCTATATAAGGAGGGAGGGGGCATCAGGGTGCTGCTGTTGCTGCTGTTCTGCCCCCTTCTAGGAGCGCTAGTGTGGCACTCCAATCTATAGTTTAGCACTAAGTTGTCCCCATCACTGGGGATGCAAGAGGATGCTGCTGCGTGGTGAGACAGATTGATGATGCAGAGAAGGAACGTGGAATGGAGCAGTGGGTTGGCTCGAGCTCTTTTCATTCTTTATGGAGATGCAAAAGATAGCAGTGTATAGAGCTCGGCTATCTTTCTTGGCTCCATAGAGAATGAATGGTGTGCACACTAACTTATTGCTCCATTCAGTGAGACAATTCAGGTCCCTGTTCCTGAGATCATAAGGGGGTGCCAGAGGTTGCCCACCCTGCAAATATACTTTTAGTCCCTATCCTGTGGACAGTGGGTACATTTTAGTGGCTGGATAACCCATTTAAAGGAATAGCAAATCTAGTTGTTGTCCAGCAGTAAGCACTAAACCATAAGTGATATCCACAGCTGGAATAGACTGTGTACAAGCACCTGTAATGAATATTAAAGTCAATTTATTGTATACTATGTGATTACAATTAAAAGGGTAGTCCGGGAAACAGAACTTATCAGACACTTATTACCTATCCACAGGCTAGAGGATAAGTGTCTGAACGTGGAGGGTCCCAGAGGTCAGACACCCCCATGATCAGAAAGTGTCTGATCGCATGGGGGTCCAAACACTGGGACCCCTTGCAATCTCCTATACAGGGCCCTGTCTACTTACCCATCCTTAGTGCGCACCAGCCTCCACCTTCTTGGATGAACGTAAGTGGCGGCCCACTTAGCCAGTCATTGGTCCCAGCGATGTCCTGCCGCAGGCGGTGATTGACTAAACAGCCCATCGGGAAGGTGGGGGCCGGATTGCGCAGATGAAGGGTAAGTAGTTAAGGCCCTCCACTCGAGATAGTGTATCCTGTCCCCCCCTTCTCCCGATCAGACACTTATTCCCTATCCACAGTGTCTGTTCCCGAGTTCAATTCCCTGGGCTACCCCTTTATTGACACCTTGTCATCTAATGTAGTTAACCCCACTTTAAAACACCTTCATTTATATATGACCATTATAATTTATGTTACAAGTTTATTACATAATTAAAATATAGCATAAAAGATATGAAAGTACTAATAGGTAATACAATTAATAATAATAATAATAATAATAATAAGGGTTATAAAAATAGAATTAGTAAAAATAAAAAGAAGAAACATCAATTGTAGCCAATTATATTGCAATTCCTAAAGAGCAAGTCCAAGTGTAGGAGGGGATGGCATCATGTCTCAAACCTCTGGGGCCCAGGTATTAGAGAAATGAAGGCATGTTAGGTATGTAGTAAAATAACACATGTACTTCCTCTAGTATCATGAATGTAATGGGTATCATACGGCAGCAAAAATCAGATAGAAACATATGACCTCAGAGTGCTTCCATGCCCAGTGCTCTGCTGTGCATGACACCTTTTGTTGATTCTGATCATATAAATTTAGTTAAAAAAAATGATATGATATTATATTACTAGCATATAACTTGTATTGCTTGGTGTCACCTGATTCTGTGCAGTGATCCATAGCGGAAGCGCTCCATTGTCCCACCATTCTGACATATTTTGTGTTTTTTTGAAAGACATCTTCTGCAGCGTCTCCGTATTAAACATCAAATTGTGGATAACGCCATGATCTTCAACCCATCGTCCTGTAAGAATCATCAAATTCCAGTCATATGATGTAACAAAAGGCAACGTATGAAAGATGTAAAAAATAAAAATAAAAAAAAAGGCAGACAACACGAGAAGTTGGTGAAGCAGTTTTTTCATGGAGCAAATTGAAATAGTATTATATATTTAAAGGAGTACTCTAGCGAAAATTAAGTTATCCACATTCACAGAATAGGGGATAAGTAGCCCCAGAGGTCGGGCCCCCCACAATCTCCAGGAAGGGACCCTGGCTCTCTCAGTGAGGAGCGCATTTAGTCTACCAGTAAACATCACACGCTCCGTTCATTTCTATGGGAGTGCCGCTGAGTCCCGAGGGCTGTGCTCGGGTCATTTCAGTACTCCCACAGTGCCAGCCCCAGTGGTTGGACCCTCCGCAATCAGCTACTTATCCCCTATCTTGTGGATAGGGGATAAGTACATTTTCGCTGGAGGTCTCCTTTACTGGTACTCAGCTGGAAAACTTATTTTTATTTTTTTAATCAACTGGTACCAGAAAGTTAAACAGATTTGTAAATTACTTCTATTAAAAAATCTTAATCCTTCCAGTACTTGTCAGATGCTGTATGATCCACAGGAAGTTCTTTTATTTTTGAATTTCCTTTCTGCCTGAATACAGTGCTCTCTGCTGACACCTCTGTCCATTTTAGGAACTGTAGGAACAAATCCCCATAGAAAACCTATCCTGCTCTGGACAGTTCCTAAAATGGACAGAAGAAAAAAAAAAAGAAATGTGGATGTGGATCATAACAGCAGCTGATAAGTACTGGAAGGATTAATAGAAGTAGTTTACAAATCTGTTTAACTTTCTGACACCAGTTGATTTAAAAAATAAAATAAAATACGTTTTCCAGTGAAATATCCCTTTAATGCGGTGAAATTGCATTGGGATATAATGGAATGGAAATGGGTCATTGGCTTTGGGGGAATTACCAATTATCAATCTCACAAATAACAAATTCAGCAAAAGAAATTATCTGCAGTGAGATCAGAGGATAAAATGTGGTGGCAGCTGAATGTATAAACTACTATAAAGTATAAACTATGAAAGACTATGGGATAGATATGGGGTTAGTGTTAAGCAGAAAATATGGTCTGATTGTTTTTTTGCACATGAAACCCAACAGCTTGAGATGTTTTCTACAGTAATTCAACATTTGTTATTTATTTGGGATAGATCCAAAATATGTCATCTTTTAGGACCTGGAAGCAGGATGAAATAGCTCTGTAAAATTTAAAATTTTCTTTTGTTTAGCGTGCCTTTAAATTAGGATAACATTTCTGCATTACAGGGCAGCTTCTATTAAGCAAATGCCTGAGGAAGTTACAAACTCAGAAACACTTGTAGGATCAAGAGCAATATGTGACTGGTGCTACTATCGGTTCAACCCACCATTCAGTTTTTTTTTTTTTTTACAGGACTTGGTGGGGTCTGACTGCTGGAGACCACCACAATCTCCTGTACAATCTCCTGTACGCATGAAGTGATGGCCGACATGCCCCCTCCATTTATCTCTATGGGAAAGCCTTTCGTGCGAGGGTCGACACGCCCCATTCCCGGAGAGAGCTGGGGCCCTGTAATGGAGATCACAGGGGCCCCAGTGGTCAGACCCCCCTCGCGATCCAAAACTTATCCCCTATCCGCAGAATAGGGGGATACATTTTTGGGGATGATATATCTCCTATAAGGCACCATACTTATCCGATAAACCATTTAAGCAAATCAGCCTTATGCCGGTTTCACATATGCATAATATGGCTGCATTTATAAACATACTTTAGTGGACAAAGAGCAATCAGGGCTCTTAGAAAAAAATAATAAACACTCTTTTGGGCTATTGGTAAAGTACAAGTTCAGACAGAACTAGTTCTATCAGAACCAGAGCCTTTTGAAAGAGTTCGGCAAACCGGCAAAACCAAACTTTCGAAACGTTTGCTCACCTCTAAGGGTGTATGCACACCACGTTTTTTGCATTACAGTTCCCGTATCAGGTTTTTGGATGAAAAACGGATTCCTCAAAACCTGACTAAACTGTATCAAAACGTGTGTACAAATTTTAACCCATATACGGTTGAAAATCGTATACGGCTTGAAAAATGATGTCCGGTTGCATCCGTTTAAAAAAATAAATAAAAACTTACATTTTTAGCTTTGCACTACATTTCGAATAAAGTTTCACTTGTTTGATTAAAATTCCAAGAAAAAACTGTGCAAAGTCAAAAACCGTATGGTGAAAACCAGATGGAACCGTACTCCCATGTTAAAAAAAGTACGTAAAATACGGTTTAATACAGTTTTTTACCCGGACTAAGAAACGTGGTAGACTACAGTTTAGGGTACGGGTAAAAAAAATCTGACACAACCTTATAAGATGCAAAGCGGACTAAACCGGATGATGTGCTTGACATATGGTTTACGATGTTAAGTAAATGCATACGGTTTTCTATACAGTTCCATACGGTTTTTAACTTGAAACCGTATACGGGAACTGTATAGCAAAAACGTGGTGTGCATGCACCCTAATAAGGAGGAAATATAACCATCATACTGACTTTGTTCTGTAAACTGACCAATATTACCAATAATACCAGTATACAAAAAAGGTATATTATCACCATACTGTTACTGAGCAAATCCAGTATACCAATATCAATATTACCAATAATACCAGTATAAAATGAGGGAATATTATCACCATACATATTACCATCATACTGTTACTGACCAAATCCTGTATACTGAGACCAATATTACCAGTAACACCAGTATATCATGAGGAATATTATCACTATACATATTATCATCATACTGCTACTGACTAAATCTTGTATACTGAAACCACATACAGTTAGACCGTTGAGTAGGAAGGCACCACCTGTATGTAGGTTCTTCTATAATTAGTAGTTGTCCACTGTATGGAGGTTCCCCTGTAGATAGTAAAAGATAGTAGACTTTTGGATTCTCAGGAGTCGGAATGCTGAGACACCACCAATTAGTACAATAAAGGGGCAGAAGCACCACTTCAAGCAATGAGTGGGTGTCTCAGCACCTAGACCCCCCACCAAGCCAAACATATGACACTTCTCTATAGCATGTCAGAAGTTTGTTTTAAAATTTAGGTATCCCTTTAAAGATCTGGGTATGGTGCTGTTTAGCCTATTACCACTTGTTAAACATTTTGTGAAGCTCAACAATAGTAGAAATATCTATGTTAACTTTCATAACTTACCAGTGATTGTGGTGAAGTGAGAAGGAGACGTCATTGTCACAAAAGGTGGGGTGATATATTTTGCCTTCACACCAGTCTCCGCCAAGTAGTCCAGGAGTGGAGTATCAACATCTTGATCATAATTCCATCGAAATCCATCAAACGAAATCACAAGAAGCTTGTTATGTGCTTTTTTTCCATTCTTAAAGACTGGCTTACAGAAAATGATGGTCGCAAATATAAGAAATAATATTACAGACCTATAAGTGTACATGGTGATGTATAGACAGAAAGCTATTGCTGGGATGTGCTAACTGTCACTGAGAAATCTGTATTTCTTATCAATCACTTATCAGGCCAAAGCTCACTTAACTTATTACCATGGGAAAATGTGCCCAAGCATTTACCTTCAAGGCCTTTTTTTGTATTGCTTATCTAGTCAGAAATGTAACATCAACAACAACCTAATCATACCAGTAATATTTACTGCAGTTATCAAAGAGTTATCAAAATACAAATAACCACGATTGTTGACCAGCCTCAAGCAATAAGACAATGAAGGCAGTAGCATATTTACAATCATATGTACTTACTAGGGATGAGCAAATCGAATCTGACGAATCCGAATTTGTTACGAATTTCAGGAAAAATTTGATTCGCAACAAATACAAATGTTGCCGCCATTCGATCTCGCAAATCGTTTCATTAAACTCCATTTAGTGTGGTTCAGGCTTCAGAGGCCGGATATATAAGGACATGTGAGGACATGGGGCAAGGAATCCTGGGAAGGTTGGAACAAGGGTCGGCGGGATGACCCTGAATCACATGCAGCATGCAGCCTATCAGCAGCCAGCCACCCCTGTGATGTCACAGCCCTATATAATCAGCAGCCATTTTGTGGCCAGTCAAATCAGCATTCTATTACAGAGAGAAAGGGACAGAGAGCAGTGTGTGTTACACAGAAAAGCATTTTACAGCAGCGATTCACCTTCAAGTCACATCAGCGTTCTATTGCAGAGAGAGGGACAGAGAGCAGTGTGTTGCACAGAAAAGCTTTTTTACAGCAGCGATTCCCATCAAACCCACATCCAGTCTAGAAGCACTGATAGGGAAGGGAGTGAGATTGAGAGAGAGAGAGTGCAATTTTGGGTGCAGTACTGGTGTGTACAACAACTGAAAAGCTAAAAGTAGCCAGCCTTTATTAATTGTAACCTGTGCGTACATCTAAGTGGTGTACCATTTTGTTCCTGTTAAAGTCTTAAGGGCCTAGATACTGTGAAGGAAAAAGCCAGGAAAAAGTACATACCTGCTGATATTGTAGACAAAAACTTTTTTAAGCGTACTGAAGAGCATTGTCCTCCCCCTCATAAGTGCATACCACATGGGTACATCTAAGTGGTGTACCATTTTGTTGCTGTTAAAGTCTTAAGGGCCTAGATACTGGGAAAGGCCAGCCAAGAGTACACACCTGCTGGTGTTGTAGACAAATACTGTTTTAAGCATATTGTAGCACATTGTACTCCCCTCATAAGTGCATACCACATACGTACATATAAGTGGTTTACAATTTTGTTTCTGTTAACCCCTTAAGGACCGGGGTTTTTTCCGTTTTTGCATTTTTGTTTTTTGCTCATTGCCTTTAAAAAATCATAACTCTTTCAATTTTGCACATAAAAATCCATATGATGGCTTTTTTTTTGCGCCACCAATTCTACTTTGTAATGACGTCAGTCATTTTTCCCAAAAATCTACGGTGAAACGAAAAAAAAATCATTGTGCGACAAAATTGAAAAAAAAACGCCATTTTGTAAATTTTGGGGGCTTCCGTTTCTACGTAGTACATTTTTCGGTAAATATGACACCTTATCTTTATTCTGTAGGTCCATACGATTAAAATGATACCCTACTTATATAGGTTTGATTTTGTCGGACTTCTGGAAAAAATCATAACTACATGCAGGAAAATTAATACGTTTAAAATTGTCATCTTCTGACCCCTATAACTTTTTTATTTTTCCGTGTATGGGGCGGTATGAGGGCTCATTTTTTGCCCCGTGATATGAAGTTTTTAACGGTACCATTTTGCATTGATAGGACTTATTGATCGCACTATTTTGGACTTTGGAATTTTTTTGCGCGCACGCCATTGACCGAGCAGTTTAATTAATGATATATTTTTATAATTCGGACATTTCCGCACGCGGTGATACCATATATGTTTATTTTTATTTTTATTTACACTGTGTTTTTTTTTTATTGGAAAAAGGGGGTGATTCAAACTTTTAATAGGGGAGGAGTTAAATGATATTCATTCACTTTTTTTTTTCACTTTTTTTTTGCAGTGTTATAGGTCCCATAGGGACCTATAACACTGCACACACTGATCTTCATCATTGATCACTGGTTTCTCATAGGAAACCAGTTATCGACGATTCTGCCGCATGACTGCTCATGCCTGGATCTCAGGCACTGAGCAGTCATTCGGCGATCGGACAGCGAGCAGGCAGGTAGGGGCCCTCCCGCTGTCCTGTAAGCTGTTCGGGATGCCGCGATTTCGCCGCAGCTATCTCGAACAGCCCACTGAGCTAACCGGCAACTTTTGCTATTAGAGGCGGGTCCCGACTTCACTATGACGCCGGGCCCGCCGTGATATGATGTGGGGTTACTGTGTAACCCTGCGTTATATCAGGAGAGCAGGACCAAGGACGTACCGGTACGTCCTTGGTCCTTAAGGGGTTAAAGTCTTAAGGGTCTAGATACTGTCAAAGGCCAGCCAAAAGTACACAACTGCTGGTCTTGTAAACAAATACTGTTTTAAGCGTAGTGGGGCGTATTGTACTCCCCTCATATACACACTAAGTATGTCAGGGCCAGGATGTGCACAGAGGAGTGGCAGAGGCCTAAATCTATCAGGCATAGGTCGCAGAAGACTACGGCCGAGTGGCAGCAGGAGTCGCAGCAAGAGGCCTGAGCTCCCGGTATCAGCTAGCTGTCATGTCTCGACCAGCAACCCATCTGCCGTCATCGATTGGTTAACACAGTCATCCACATCATCACAAGTGACATCTGACACCACGATTCAACAGTTGGTGGGTTCCTCAGACACAACCCTCAGTTGGCATGGCCCGGGAACAGTCCCTGTCCTCCCATTACCTCTGTCCTATGCTGTTCCCTCCCCCACAGAAGTATCTTATGCTGTGGGCTCAGCTGTGGGCTCAGCTCCACTATTTAGTGAGGACGATCTACTAGAGGACAGTCAGCAGCTACTGCGCAGCCAAACGTGCCCGGGGTAGACCACTTGCTTTGCAGCAGCATACCTTCCCAGGAGGTAGTGGAACAGGGGTTCCTGAAGTCGGCGGCAGTAGCAGTCAATCAGTGCAGACTGTTGGTCGGAAAATCGGCTACTCTGCAGTGTGGCAGTTTTTCATCAAGCATCCAGAGGATGTTAATCTGGTACCATGCAAGATGTGTCAGCAGAAGGTTAAGCATGGCCAGGATTCCAATATTGGCGCCACGACTCTTCGTCATCATATACAGCGTCACAATAAAGCGGCCTGGGAAAACCGTGGCTCCAATGTGGTGGTCCAGCCTGCTGCATCACCCAGAAGCATGCCGCTCCCTGTTTCAGCCAGCCAAGGCTCCACCACCTCAGCCGAAGGGAGCTGTGTGTCATAACCATCTTTTGTCGCTCCAGATGCTTCTGCTCCTCTTACTTCGAGTCAGTCATTCCGCCAGCAATCCATCGGCGAAGCCATGTCCAAGAGACAACAGTATGCGCCCACTCATCCAACAGTGCCGAAGCTGAATGTGCTCCTTTCCAAGTTGCTTGTGCTGCAGTCCCTCCCTTTTCAAGTGGTGGACTCTGCACCTTTAAGAGAACTGATGGCTTGTGCCGAACCGATGTGGCGAGTCCCAAGCCGTCATTTCTTTGTGAAGAAGGCAGTACCAGCCTTGCACAATTTTGTGGAAGAGAAGGTGGGCCAGTCCTTGAGCCTGTCGGCGTGTACCAAAGTGCACAGCAGCGCCGACGTCTGGAGCTGTAACTACAGTCAGGGACAATACATGTCCTTTATGGCCCACTGGGTGAATGTGGTTCCTGCACAGCCACAACACAAACTTGGACAGGTCACACTGCTTCCGCCTCCATGCTCTCAAGCCGTTGGTCCTGTTACAGTGTGCAACTCCGCCTTCTCATCCTCCACCATGTCCTCAGCCTCCACTGCACGGACAAGTCTTAGTGCCCCTCCAGTATACCAAGTGTGCAGGGCATGGCGGTGTCACACTGGTCTTTACATGGAGTCACACAGGGGAGGAACTGCTAAAAGTCATTCATCAAGAAATCAAATCATGGCTTACTCCACGAAAACTGGAAATGGGAACCATAGTGACCCACAACGGGAAGAACATCTTGTCTGCGCTGCGACAAGGAAGCCTGAGACATGCGCCCTGCATGGCACACGTGTTCAATCTGGTTGTCAAGCGGTTCCTGAAGTGTTCCCCCGCATCTCCAAGAGATCCTAACAATGGGAAGGAAACTTTGCATGCACTTCAGCCACTCATACACCGTAAAGCACACTTGAGCTGCATCGTCAGAATGTTATCCCCCAACATAGTCTGATTTGTAACGTTGCCACACATTGGAATTCCATCCTCCATATTTTGTACCGACTATACGAACAGAGAAAACCCATCACCGATTTCTTGATGATCCAAGCGGATAGGGGAACTTCCCTTACTATGTAACTATGTAACTTTAATGTCAACCAGCGGCAGCTCATACGTGACAACCTGCCGTTTGCTCTGGCCCTTTGAGGAAGCCACTTTATTAGTCAGACACCAGGATTACGGGATGAACAAAGTTATTCCACTGCTTCATCTACTACAACATGTGTTGGAAGCGATGGCTGGTCAGGGGACTGGAGACGTGGTGCCTACATCTCACGGCCACATGAGCCCTGTGGGGGCTGAACTGGAGGAGGGGGAGGGGCACAGTGGAGTACAGTTTAGGAGAGGAGAAGCAGAAGCAGCTAGAGGAGGTAGAAGGTTATAAGGAAGGCAACACAGAGGACCCAGACACACCGTGGCAGTATGTAGTGGTGAAGGAGGCAGGGAGTCCTTCCAAGTCACTTGCACAAATGGCACGATGCATGCTCACTTGCTTGCGTAGTGACCACCAAATTGTCACCATTTGGCAGCGGGATGATTTCTGTCTCTCCACCTTATTGGACCCTCGTTACCGCCACAAAATAGGGGCTTTTTTTTACACCCAATGAGAGGGAGGACAAACTGACCTACTACAGAGACATCCTACATAGTCAGTTGGCCAATGCCTATCTGTGTCAGCGTCCATCCTCTCGCAGGTCTGACTCGGGGGGCCCTCTGCGCTCACCTTCCCCTGCCATGGCTGTTGGAGAGGGGTGGGGTGGCGGCAGCAGTACCAGCTCCATCAGCAGCAGTCTGAGTCTAAAGTTGCTGACGAGCAGCTTTCTTCACCCACATAGTGAAGCAACTCATCAGCAGCAGGTAGACCTGGAACAGGACCTGAACCAGCAGGTGGTGGCATACCTTGACATGTCCATGCCAACACACCTTGAAGATCCGCTGGATTTCTGAGCAGCCAAACTTGATTTTTGGCCGCAATTAACAGAGTTTGCCCTGGAAAAGCTGTCCTGCCCAGCCAGTAGTGTGCCATCAGAGCGGGTGTTTAGTGCGGCGGGGGCCATAGTCACCCCAAGGAGAACTCGTCTGTCCATGAAAAATGTGGGGAGACTGACCTTTGTGAAGATTAAAAAGGCATGGATCAGCCAGGATTTCCAGCCACCAATGCCTGATGCATCAAAGTAGATTGACCATGGTGCCACACCAACACTTCACAAATATGGATAGTGCAAAACATATTTAAGGTGCTGCTCCCCAGTTACAGACATTCCTCCACATCAGACCACAAGTAAGTATTGAGAATATGCATTAGCTACAACTTAACTTTCTTTTAGGATAAAATATATGTACCTAAAAAACCCCATGAGCCACCTACACCACCAAGTATTGATGTGATGCAAAGACCTCTAAAAGGTGGAAGGGAGCAACATATGGTCCATTGTAACCGATGGGGGGTAAAAACTTCCCCTGTAAGGCCCTACTCTCGCATTATTAATTCCCTTCTGGGCAAGTGTTACTCTCCCTAAAAAGGATGGCTCCACAAAGGAACCTCTCCCTATTTCCACCTACAAACACTGCCATTTCACATGGTTTTTAGGTGGAAATAGGGAGAGTTTCCAGTGTGGGGACGCCCTTTTTAGAGCGAGGAACACTTGCCAAGAAGGGAATTAATAGGGCGAAAGTAGGGCCTTACAGGGGAATTTTTCAACCCCACCTGCTACAATGGACAATACATTGTTCCCTTCCACCTTTTCTAGGAAAGTTTTACACAGGAACCTCTCCCTATTTCTACCTAAAAACCCTGGGAAATGGCAGTGTTTGCAGGTGGAAATAGGGAGAGGTTCCTGTGTGTGACTGTCCTTTGTAGGACGAGTAACACTTGCCAAGAAGGGAATTAATAATGCGACAGTAGGGCCTTACAGGGGAAGTTTTTACCCCCACCGGTTACCATGAACCATACGTTGTTCCATTCCACCTTTTAGAGGTCTTTGCATCACATCAATACTTGGTGGTGTAGGTGGCACATGGTGTTTTTTGCACACCTTTCCTTTTATTTGATTTTAAAAAGTGTAAATTTGGTACATATATTTTATCCTAAGAATAATATTAAAAGTTAAGTTTTACGTAATGCATATCCTTAACACTTACTTGTGCACACTTACACTTTTACAAAAGAGACCGTTTTCTTCTGCTTACCTGCCTCAGCTACTATTCTGATCCTGCCACACGCCTAAGGCCCCACATCTCATGCCAAGTTCTCCTTTTTTCACCCACCTTCATCACCAGGTACTGGTATTGCCAACCACCGCCCCATTATGTCACTGGGTCACTTTCAAGACTCCGGATGCAGCTGATGCCACCTCCAGGTTGTCTCATACTGCCACCATATGTTTTCCTCATGCTGATGCCAGCTCCAGGCTGTCTCATTCTGCCACCATATGTTCTTCAAATGCTGCTGCCACCTCCAGGCTGTCTCATTCTGCAACTATATGGTCTCCTCATGCTTCCGCCACCTACAGGCTGTGTCATTCAGCCACTATATGGTCTCCTCATGCTGCCGCCAACTCCAGGCTGTGTCACTTTACCGCCGTGTTATGTTCTCATGCTGCTGGCACATTAAATAACATTTTTTAGGTTCATCTATTTGAAATCTTCAATTTAGATGTTAAAAAATATCTTTAATCTTTTTAATTGTGAGGCCCTATGGTCTCGTCAGGCTGTTGCCACCTCCAGGCTGGGTCATTCAGCCACTATATGGTCTCCTCATGCTGCCGCCAACTCCAGGCTGTGTCATTCAGCCACTATACGGTGTCCTCATGCTGCCGCCAACTCCAAGCTGTGTCATTCAGTCACTATATGGTCTTCTCATGCTGCCACCAACTCCGGGCTGTGTCATTCAGCCACTATATGGTCTTCTCTTGCTGCCGTCAACTCCAGGCTGTGTCATTCAGCCACTATATGGTCTCCTCATGCTTACGCTACCTCCACACTGTTTCATTCAGACACTACATGGTCTCCTCATGGTGCCGCCACCTCCATGCTGTGTCATTCAGTCACTATATGGTCTCCTCATGCTGCCTCCAACTCCACGCTGTGTCATTCAGCCACTATATGGTCTGCTCTTGCTGCCGCCAACTCCAGGCTGTGTTATTCAGCCACTACATGTTCTCCTCATGCTTCTGCTACCTCCAGGCTGTGTCACTGTACCGCCATGTGGTCTCTTCCTGCTGCTAGCACATTAAATAAAACTTTTTCGGTTCATCTATTTGAAATCTTCAATTTAAATATTAAAAAATGTCTAAATTGTTTTCAATTTTGAGGCTTTATGGTCTTGTCAGGCTGTTGCCACCTCCAGGCTGGGTCATTCAGCCACTATATGGTCTGCTCATGCTGTCACCATTTCCACGATGTGTCATTCAGCCACTATATGGTCTGCTCATGCTGCCACCATCTCCACGATGTGTCATTCAGGCACTATATGGTCTCCTCATGCTGCCGCCATCTCCACGCTGTGTCATTCAGGCACTATATGGTCTCCTCATACTGATGCCAACTCCAGGCTCTGTCATTGTGCCGCTCTGTGACAATGATTCTAATTGTGACGCCTCTAATCTGCATGTCATACTGAATAACAGTATTATTTCACTAACACAGCACACACCCTATGCGTGTTACAGCAAGGCAAAGTGTTCTACACCCCTATTGAGGCTCTCTGTAGGCCAGAAATAGCTGTCTTTAATACAGCTTTTCCGCAACTAAATTCAGACCAACGTAATTTTTTGGGAAAATTCAGCAAATTTGCTCATCTCTAGTACTTGCACAAATTATTCTAATTGTCTAAATTAGCAGTACACGAAAATACATGGGAATTGTTACAGATATTGTTAGAGTGTAGTAACATCTTGCCATCACAGAAGCTTGGATTTCCCTTTGTCTGCTTGGAGACACTCTGTTCAAACTCTCATTTTTATAAAACCAGTAATTAAAAAACAAGAATGTCCCTTACCCCCTCCTTCCATTTCCATTCTTATATTTTCCTTGTTTTTTGGTCTTTATCTGCTTTCTGACCCTTCTCATTTGTGCACTCCTCTGTTTGGGACCTCTGTATACTATGGCCCTGATTTACTACTGTAATCATGTTTTGTTTGGTTGTTAGCCAGATTTCGGTGCATTGCGCCAGAAATTCTGTCTGTGCCAGAATTTGCCCCAAAATTGAAAAAAACTCAACCAGCTCTCCATTTTACGTAGAAAACCTGAAAAGGGGCATGGTCATTGGGGAAGGGGGCGTGGTCACTGCAAAGGTGGGTATATCCCTGACATTGTCACAAAACCCCAACATATTTACTAAGTTTCGTCTCCAGGATTTCTCCTATCTTTTATATGCTCTGGGGATCCCTCCATTGTTTTATCATGCCGGGTTTGCTTCATCTAACATATTTTTTGCTTGTTTGTATTTTAGATACCTTATCAAGATTTTTCTGTACTGTGCTTGTGTCATTTTTAATTCTTTTTGACTTTGTTTATGGCCTGTTTACCACTGTTTTTTGCCCTTTTATTTCATTTTTTTTTTAACTTAAAATAAAACATTCAGGGTCTATTCACACGTACAGTATCCTGGACATATTTGATGCACAGGATTTGAAGCTGCAGATTTTATGCTGAAGCTTTCAATGTAAACTAAATGACTGGACACAGCTTCAAATCTGCAGATTCAAATCCTGTGCATCAAATAGGTGCAGGAAACTATACATGTGAATAGACCCTTAATAAATAAATATAAAAATAAAAAATACAAAGCCAAACCATATAATACAGATTATAGTTTTTATCATTTAGCCTGTATGTAAAACAGTGGCCACCCATGTCTTCTTAAGTCCAATCCTGCTCATGCCTGAAGAAAAAAAAAACTATTGTCTCCTTCATTTACATATAATTCCCTACATGTTGCTGTGTTTCTACATGATAAAAGTAAACACTAATTGCATCATTACTTTTATGATTTTATATGTTAGAGGGAAGCAGCAGGGAGAAGGCACATACCATATTGTTTCAGCCTTACATTTGGGATAGCCTATCCACTTAAAGGGGTGCTCCGGGGAAGTTAAGAAAAATAAAAATGCCCCAAAGCTACCACAATACCTGTTCTGTGTCCCCTGTAGTTATCCATGTGGTTTTGGAATCTCTTGTGGCCCCTGTAGTCTTCTTAATATTCTTTTTTTTTTTCTTGCTGACAAGGCTACAACTCCCAGACATCAGTGCAGCTCTGTGTAATGGCTACCAGCCAATTGCTTTCATTATCTGTGTGCATGCTGTGTTGTTGTAAAAAGTCAGCCTCACACACTACACATCTTTTCTTTTAAACTTTCCTGCCCCCAGCAATAAATCATGGCAGCAGTCAGTGATGAGATCTACAGCAGGCAAAGAGCAGCGTTATGTGCTGAGTTGTGACTGAGAATCATCACTGGACGTTTCTCACTGGCAAGCTCATCACACAGGGAGTCAGTGCAGGGGACCAGAGAAGATAGGCCGCTGCATCTATACATTATACAAGAGGAACGCAACTGGCGATCTGTCAATAAGTACAGGTAACTACTACTCCCATCATGGAACAGTGTTTTCCATGCTGGGAGTAGTAGTACTACCTAAAAAATGCAAAAAAAAAAGTGAAAAACACACACACACACTACATTTTTATTATTGTCGGCTACATTTTTAGCGCTTTACCCGCTCACATAAATTGATCCCTGTTTAAAAATTAATAAACATTTCGTAATAAAAAAGATACATTTCGTTAGGTACAATTTTTTCCATCACTACTGTATCTTTTTTATAACATTTTTTATGGTACCCTACGAATTTTTTATAAAAAAGGTATCTCCATCAATTTTTTTGGATCGTTAAGTCCAAAAAAGAATAAAAACCACCTGCAAAAACACAAAATTTAAAACCAACATGGTGTTTTTCTTGGCGTTTTTGCTCTCTATAGACTTCTATGGGATGAAAACACCATGATTTCAGGGCAAAGAAATGCCAAACTAGGTTTTGGCAGGTGTTTTGAAAATCCAGCCTCTGAGCCCGGAATTGCTGAAAAACGCCAAAAGGATTAAAAAAACGCCAAAAGGATTAAAAAAACGCCAAACTGAAAACGCCAATCTGGCATTTTGCAGTTTACCATTGACTTGCAGCTAACATCTGGACGTGGCTTTCATTCACTGAAAAAATGCTGTGCGGGAAAATTGGCGTTTTTGATGGTGTTCTTGCAAAAAAAACCTCAGTGGAGTTCCAACCTAAGCGGCGAATACGCCGTACACTAACACGGTGAAGGAGCCGCGAAGGGGTGTCACGAATATTGATTAGCCGGGTGGAGTGGCCACCCGGCGAAGATGACATCAGCATGCTCCAAGCTCGGATCGAAGCTCCGCCCGTGCCCCAAGGCCCTCATTAGCATAAACAGAAAAAAGCGATTTGCGGTGGAACGGCTGGGCGAATGGGGACAATCACAAGCTGACCCCACGTCTAATACCGTGGCTAATACCGGACATCACCGATCCCGGTGATGCCAAGCATTAACCCTTTAGATGCCACAAACAAAGTTAATTGCAGTGTCTAAAATAGAAAAAATCTATTCCAACAGCTCAGCGGTTTCACCACGATGTCCCGATCAGCTTAGAAGACAGAGGGTGGGCCCTTACCTGCCTCCTCGCCATCCAATCATTGGTCTGAAGCTCCAGTCAGCCTCAGCAGGCTGGAGCAGCAGAGAAACGATAACACTGATCAATGCTATGCTATCATATAGCATTGAACAGTGTATGCAATCAGAATATTGCATGTAATAGTCCCCTATGGGGACTATAAAATTGTGCAAAAAAAAGTTTAAAAAAAAGTAAAAAATTTTTTATAATTCCCCTTTCCTAATAAAAGTTTGAATCACCCCCCATTTCCCATTTAAAAAATGTTTTATACAAATATAAACATATGTGGTATCGCCATGTGTGTAAATGTCCAAACTATAAGAATAAAACATTAATCAAACCACACGGTCAATGGCCTACACATAAAAAAATACCAAAGTCAAAAAGTTCCACGAAAACAAAAATGGTACCGATAAACATTTCAGATCACGGCACAAAAAATAAGCCCTCATATAGCCCCGTCCCCGTATGCAGAAAAAAAAAATAAAAAATTATAGGGGTCAGAAGATGACAATTTTAAACATACAAATTTTTGTGCATGTAGGTATAATTTTTTTAAAGTAGTAAAATAAAATAAAACCTATAAAAATAAAGTGTGCTGCGTAGAATCGGAAGCCCCCAAAATTGCAAATGGTGAATTTTTTTTTAATTTTGCCCCACAAATATTTTTTTTTCGGATTTCGCCATAGATTTTGTGGTGAAATGGTTAATGTAATTACGATGTAAAATTGGTGGGGCAAAAAACAAGCCCTCATATGGGTCTGTAGGTGGAAAATTGGAAGTGTTATGATTTGTAGAAGGTGAGGAGGAAAAAACTAAAGTGCAAAAAAACTAAAAAATTTTAATAAAAAAAAAAACGGCGTCCTTAAAGAGTTAAGTGTCAACACACTTTTACTCTTTGAAATTCTATGGAAATCTCAGTAGGTCCACATGATAATATGGAATGCAATGTAGGTGTTTGTAAGCCAATAAAGATGAACTTTGTATTCTAAATCATGGAATTATCAGGAGGAATACATATCTGGTCTTTATCAGAAAAATAGAATGACAGTCTGTTAGTTGTACATGTGATTATTATCTAGGAAGCAAGCGATAAACCATCTTGGCAGCATAGTCCTGCATTCACTATAGCCAAAGGACATGATTATCTGCAGTTCAAAGGTCACTGTTCTTTACAATTTCTGCCATAATCATGTAAAATAAAGCATTGCCAGCAGGCTATCCTATAGAATACTTTCAAATGTCATTTGGTCTTTTTTTTTCCAAAACAACCTAATTGTAATATAGTTCCTACTTATTGAGTTTTATTATTTATTTAACTCTTGCCAACAAATGGAACAAAACAGATTCAGTTGTAGTAAAAAAAAAACGTAGATAGGTGGATAACTTTGAAGAAAAAAAGTTAAAAGTATGCCTTAAATGTTGGCAGAACAATAAATGTTATTGAGCTGTTTCTGATCTATTTAGTTAAAAATATTCTGAAAAAGTCACCTGACTGCCGGCTTTTATGCTATATGTCTGTTTACTTTACCATAAGGCAGTGTTTTTCAACCACTGTGCCACGGCACACTAGTGTGCCGTGACATAGTGTGAGGTGTGCTGTGGGAAAAACACCCACCGGGTGACTTTGCCGCGGGACATCTCTGTGTCCCGAAAGTTGCTTTCGGGACACAGGGATGCCTCTAAGTCCCTGCGGCCCCGCGTTTACTTTAAAAATGCGGGGACCGCCGTGAGGTAGCGCACGCAGGGACGTCACTGACGTCCCATGCGTGCACCCATAGCAACAATCGCAGAGGACCGGAGCAGCGAGGAGGACGCGCGCTGTCAACTTGGTAAGTGTTACCAGCGGCGCGTCTCCTTTGGTGTTCCGTGCACCGCTCCTCCGGTCCCGGGACCTACTTCTATAGCCGGACCGGAGGAGCGGTGCTCGGAACACCGCAGTGGGGCAGTACACAGGCATACAGCCTTCAGTAATACACTGTATGGCTGAAGGCTGTATGTCTGTGGGGGAACTGCACCTAATGTGGGGGGACTATACTGGGCCTAATGTGGGGGGACTATACTGGGCCTAATGTGGGGGACTATACTGGGCCTAATGTGGGGGGACTATACTGGGCCTAATGTGGGGGGACTATACTGGGCCTAATGTGGGGGGACTATACTGGGCCTAATGTGGGGGGACTATACTGCACCTAATGTGGGGGGACTATACTGGGCCTAATGTGGGGGGACTATACTGGGCCTAATGTGGGGGGACTATACTGGGCCTAATGTGGGGGGGACTATACTGGGCCTAATGTGGGGGGACTATACTGGGCCTAATGTGGGGGGACTATACTGCACCTAATGTGGGGGGACTATACTGGGCCTATTGTGGGGGGGACTATACTGCACCTAATGTGGGGGGACTATACTGGGCCTAATGTGGGGGGACTATACTGGGCCTAATGTGGGGGGACTATACTGGGCCTAATGTGGGGGGACTATGCTGGGCCTAATGTGGGGGGACTATACTGGGCCTAATGTGGGGGGACTATACTGGGCCTAATGTGGGGGGACTATACTGGGCCTAATGTGGGGGGACTATACTGGGCCTAATGTGGGGGGGACTATACTGGGCCTAATGTGGGGGGGACTATACTGGGCCTAATGTGGGGGGGACTATACTGGGCCTAATGTGGGGGGACTATACTGGGCCTAATGTGGGGGGACTATACTGGGCCTAATGTGGGGGGACTATACTGGGCCTAATGTGGGGGGGACTATACTGGGCCTAATGTGGGGGGACTATACTGGGCCTAATGTGGGGGGACTATACTGGGCCTAATGTGGGGGGACTATACTGGGCCTAATGTGGGGGGACTATATGGGGCCTAATGTGGGGGGACTATACGGGGCCTAATGTGGGAGGACTATGCGGGGCCTAATGTGGGGGGGCTATGCGGGGCCTAATGTGGGGGGACTATGCGGGGCCTAATGTGGGGGCCTAATGTTGGGGGACTATGCGGGGCCTAATGTGGGGGGGACTATGCGGGGCCTAATGTGGGGGGACTATGCGGGGCCTAAAGTGGGGGGACTATACTGCCAACCTAATGTGGGGAGACTATACTGCCAACCTAATGTGGGGAGACTATACTGCCAACCTAATGTGGGGAGACTATACTGCCAACCTAATGTGGGGAGACTATACTGCCAACCTAATGTGGGGGGACTATACTGCCAACCTAATGTGGGGAGACTATACTGCCAACCTAATGTGGGGGGACTATACTGCCAACCTAATGTGGGGGGACTATACTGCCAACCTAATGTGGGGGGACTATACTGCCAACCTAATGTGGGGGGACTATACTGCCAACCTAATGTGGGGGGACTATACTGCCAACCTAATGTGGGGTAACATGCTGCCTACCTAATGTGGGGGGACTATACTGCCAACCTAATGTGGTAGGACTATACTGCCAAACTAATGTGGGGGGACTATACAGCCAACCTAATGTGGGGGAACTATACTGGACCTGATGTGGGGGAACTGCAACCTAATGTGGGGGAAAATAAGATATATGCAAAATAAGATATATGCAGTGTGCATAGGAATTTGTTCATATATATATATATATATATATATATATATATATATATATATATATATTATTATTATTTTTTTTAACTATAGTCCGGTCCTCCAAGGAGACAAGTGCAGTAAGTACTGAGTTACAGTGAGACAGATAAATAGATATAGTGCAGTGCGTTTTTTCCCTTTTTTTTCTTTGCTCGTCAACCTCGGTAGCGGTGCCCCGCGAAAAAAAAAAAATTCCGAGGTGTGCCCCGACCCGAAAAAGGTTGGGAAACACTGCCATAAGGCATCTTAGTTCTGCCTGATTTAATGACAGATCTATTTTTACTACATTTACACTACTGCTTATTCCAGTATCCACAGGGCATCCTTACTGGACCTTCTCTTCTTTCTGTGGACAACTGTATCTCCAAACTATTCCTATGGTTCCATCTATACTAGACATTATCGTGAGTACCAAAACAGAGCTAGTTTAGGGCAAACTATAGCGGTGGGATACAGGGACATATATGTGAATTAAACTCCTTTAATTTGTGCTTTAAGCTCAAGATTCAAATAGCATTTTCCACCCATTTATTTTAACAAAATGTGTTTTTATATAACACCTTTTTAGGTCAAAATGCAACATGTTACTTTGAAGAAGCACTTCTTTTTTTTTGCCAATATTATACACACTCACTATCACTAGTCATATAGAGTCATTTGATGTATTCCAGCACAGCAGTATCTCTGCATTTCACTGCTCTAACTTGGTCATGTGATCACCGATCTGACTCAAGAAACAGTTACTCTGCTTAATGCAAGTCACAGGATGTCAGACCTGGTTTCTGACTCCTTGTGGACTACAGGATGACATCATGACCTATCAGATCCCCTCCTACTAAATCTTAGAACCATCCTAACCCCTCCCACCTCCTTCTGCTGTCTCTGGAGATTAGGATATATATTAGTTATACACCTCCCCAGAGCCTGTGTTCACACATTGTGTTTCTTACAGTTTTTTTTTCCTGTTTTTTGGCTGTGTTTTTCCCCAAATCATGGCAAAAAGGCAGATATTGTACTGCAATTTTGCAAAATATGGTAAAATATGTAAAACAGCTAACATGCAGCTGGTTGTTGTTTTAGTCCAACAAATCCAAAGTAATCCTTTGCATTCACGTATCTGAAAAATTCACGTTTTACAGCAGCTAAAACTCAGTAAAAATGCATTTTTACTGCATTTTAATTATTAGCCAGATACCCAGCCTAAATAACGCCAATCTATTACCGCCTAGGCCCAGGAGCATCATTTTTTAAGGTCTGGGCTGTTGGTAACTCCTGCTAGCCCTGTGGTGGTGAGTATCAAGGTAATAATTGGGGGTTAGTGCTAGCCGCATAGCCTCAGGTTAGTAATGGACTCTCTTTATCAAAACACAACACACATTAAAAATATTTTTATCCACTGCCCTTGCTAACATTTTTTTGAAAAAAACAAACCGTGAGATCGTGAGTGACGTGAGATCGAAGAATAATGAATATTCATAAAATTGCACATTTTATTGAACAATGTTTACGAAATCTGATTCCCTGGGTGGCTGCACTTCTGATATATTACATGTGCTTCATTGTGGTTGTGTCTGATACACAACCCAAGAAGGTGAGCACATTGGTTTTATCACCACATTTTTACTGAAACAGAACATGAGCGTACTGTCCCATGAGAAGCTCTGCTTTTTTTTTTCTAGATACCCAATATGCATAAAATGGAAGGGCATAGTGTGGCATACAGGTCGTAGGCAGGGAAGCTCAGCAAGCTGGCTCCCGCCTTTATTGTGCACTGAACAGAATTAGCATTCTAGCTGTAGTGAATATAGACTGAGGATATCATTTTTTGGGGGAAAATATGGTGGATATCTCTGTTTCCTTACTGTCTGGGACACCTTTTGAAATGTATATATCCTCTTGACCCATTATGTTTGATCTGGGCTCCCTCCATATGTTTCGCCAACTCTGTTAGTACTATATATCCCTGGGCACCCAGCTGTGAGGAGCCTCAAAGACAGTTTGCTGTTTTGCTTAATCATGCATATACTTACAGTTTGGTGCCAACTTGAACAAAATGGTTACAGTTTACATATAGTAAAATGTGTCCCAGGAGAAATATGTGTTTCAGGGCTCCCCTTAGTAGCCATCGTTATATATCCCCCAGAATCACAATCCCCAAATATTAGGCTTTATGTAGACCCCAAACATGACCCCATTGTACCCCTGGATTAATCTGTATGTATCCCTAAGCTGTATGTACCCTATACCTATGTATTATGTCTCCTATCAAAATGTGATATGTCACTGTATCAATAAGTGTACTGCTATCTATGTCACATCTTTTGGGTAGGTGAGGAGTTATGAATTATGGACTGTCAATACATTTTTGAGAGGAGGTTGGGACATTTGGGAGGTGGGATGATGTGGGCTGATCTAGGAAGAAACTGGAGACCTCCCTTCTAACCCAACCCTCTGCGGCCCCCATAAAAGTGGTGCTCCAACCCCAGCTCATTGTTACAAGTTTGGGGCCCATTCTGAATGGACTATTTTCTTCCTTGGCCCCAGGACGGATTAGGACTTTACTCAACGACGTTAAGTATGGAACTCTTCTGATTTTTATTCCCCTTTTATTTTGTATAACTGTTTTGCACATTTTTTATGTCTGTTTCTTTATCTCTTTTTGTAATTAAGTACTGTACCCTTTATGTACATTAAAGCCATAACTTTAATGCGTAGCCTTGTATGCTCTAACGAACTTATAGCCCTATAGCTTATATAGTTGTATTAGTGTATAAGAGTGGCTCGTGCCGTTACCATAGTTTTGGTGTCAAAGTGCAGAGTGCAAGAATCTGTGTATGAACGGAGGCCTACTGATAGATGGTGGCAGCGTATTGGTGTGTGGGCATGTGGACTGGTTTTGGGGTGCGTGTAGCTCATTTTTAGGGCCTATTGTGGTAGGTGTGTGTGAAAGTGAGCATGGAAGCAGAGTACCCCTATACCTTCCCAGCCGAGGTAACGTGTGCAGGAAAGACACGGGGACCTACAAACAGTGTGTATTTAAGTTGTGTCACTGGCTCATAAGGGAGAAAAGTGTGCTCAAGGGAGCCGAGAGTGAACGTGCCACGGTGGCAGCTTAGAGTTAGAATATTAGAGTAAATATTCTGCTGGTTTTGTGGTTCTTTTGTCTGCTCACTCTTCTCCGAGAGGCATGGACGTGTCCGTACGCCAGGTCGTGAGGGCTGTACATGACACTAGCAATGGGGGCCATATTTTAACATTGTGTGGACCAATTTAAGTAAGTAATACCTCACTTTAATCAGGTTCACTTGGCTTCAGTGTGAGTGACCAGCCTGTCAGTTTCCCTTTAAATATGCTGAAAAAATTTAGCGTGAGGCTATGTTCACACGGTGGAATGTCTGTCAGGAAAATGAACTGTGTAGAAGCAAAACCCCCAAAAGCTGAAAAATTGAGTCTTTTTTCTTTAGCTGTAGTTTTTGTGTACAAATTACACTTGCATAAGATAAGCCCTCCTATGGCCCCTTAGATGGAAAGAAAGGCAAGGGCAAATAAATAAAAAACGCAAAATAAAAAAGATTAGCTGCGGCTTGAAGGTTAAATTTTTAACCCCTTAAGGACCGAGGGTTTTTCCGTTTTTGCATTTTTTCCTCCTTGCCTTTAAAAAATCATAACTCTTTCAATTTTGCACCTAAAAATCCATATGATGGCTTATTTTTTTGCGCCACCAATTCTACTTTGTAATGACGTCAGTCATTTTGCCCAAAAATCTACGGCGAAACTGAAAAAAAAATCATTGTGAGACAAAATTTTTAAAAAAAAGCCGTTATGTAACTTTTGGGGGCTTCCGTTTCCACGTAGTGCATTTTTCGGGAAAAATGACACCTTATGTTTATTTTGTAGGTCCATACAATTAAAATGATACCCTACTTATATAAGTTTGATTTTGTCGTACTTCTGGAAAAAATCATAACTACATGCACGAAAAATTTTTCATGATATAAAAAGTGACCAAAAATGCACTATTTTGGATTTTTGAATTTTTTTGCGCGCACGCCATTGACCGTGCGGTTTAATTAACAATATATTTTTATAATTCGGACATTTCCACACGCGGCGATACCATATATGTTTATTTTTATTTTTATTTACACTGTGTTTTTTTTATGGGAAAAGGGGGGTGATTCAAACTTTTAATAGGGAAGGGGTTAAATGAACTTTATTCACTTTTTTTTGCACTTTTTTTTTGCAGTGTTATAGCTCCCATAGGGACCTATAACACTGCACACACTGATCTTTTACATTGATTACTGGTTTCTCATGCTTGACTGCTCATGCCTTGATCTCAGGCACTGAGCAGTCATTTGGTGATCGGACAGCGAGGAGGCAGGTAGGGACCCTCCTGCTGTCCTGTAAGCTGTTCGGGATGCCGCAATTTCGCCGTGGCTATCCCAAACAGCTCCCTGAGCTAACCGGCATGCTTTCACTTTCACTTTAGACGCGGCGTTTAGCCACGGGTACCGGCCGTTGTTAGAGGCCGGGCCCGACCCGCTATGACATTATAGATCTGGAGCGGACTCATGACGTACTGGTACGTCATGGATCCTTAAGGGGTTAAACATAGAAATCTGAAGGTATCTGATTGGTTGCCGTGTGCAATAGTTTTAATGTTTTTTATGCATGAGGCACACTGTGTGAATTTGCCTATAATACTGACGTAATCCTGGCCTGACTTTGGTTCTAATGAGGCTGTCTTTAGGCTGAAATATGAGCACAAAAATATGGCCAAAATACATCCATGTTTAGGGTCCCTTAGAGTAAATTCACATGATCAGATTTGTTGTATACATTTTTGTGACCGGAAATCAGTCTCATTCAATTGTATTGGGTTATTTTGTTGGCAAGTACTGTACATTGATGTCTGCAAGCCCCATTCAGATGAATGCAACAGCTGCAGAAATTTCTGCAACACCTTTGCTGTGTGAATTTTTCTCTATGGATTACCAACCACTAATAGCATGCACATGGAATGTAAATCAGAAACAAGGCACATAAATACACCTGTTTCGCATATTTAAAAGGGATATCCACCATAAGGTGATTCTAGACAGTAATGGACATGCTTAGGAAGGATACGCGCTTTTCTTGGGGCTAAATGGCTATGTTGTGAAATTACCATAATGCTCTGGCTATCTTTTTGTAAACTGGCGATTTCCTGTTGGAGTTTGTTCCCTTTAACTAAAAATTCCATGATTCCTTGTTGTAAATAGGAGGTGACTTTTCTCCCTCCCACACAACAGCCACCTCACCCGTTGAAACACACCTATGCTCCCTTCAATGCAATAGACCAGTGTCTTCTGACCAGGGTGCATCCAGCTGCTGCAAAAACAGAATGATCTTCCTCCAACCCAGCGGTCGCTTCACCCATTGAAGCAAAGACAGGCTCCCTCTGAACACTGACTAGTGATAAAATGTGTCAGGCCACACTGCAACCTGGGAAAACCTTAGACAACAGTAATTTTGTATGCTGTTAAAAATAAACCTTGGAGCAAAAATAACAAAAAAATTGCGATACCACCATGAAACATAGGTACACTATTATATTATGTTATAGGACACTATTATTATGAACTGCTGTAACTTTACAGCCCCTGTAGCATAGTCAAAAAATCTGGAAGACCCCTTAAAATGATGTGTAGTAATAAATAAAAAGGAAAAAAAAAAAAAACACAGGACAGCTCAACATCATTGTGGACAAGCAATGATAGGAATCTGTAGGCACAGCCGCTTTCCGTGTGAGACAATAGATGAAGACAGTAGGAGGTATCCAGCTCCCATAAAGAAGTGCAATAAAAACTTGAAATTTATTCAGTCCATATTAAAAAAAGCCAGAAAGACAGCTTACAAAACACAAAAAGGCTGTCACTAAAACAGTGGAATGTCGACGCGTTTCAAGCTGTATAGTGATAGACTTACTACTACATCCAAGTGTTCTACTTTAACACTTGGAAGGCATTTCAGATTTTTTGTTTGTTTAATTGTTCATAATGGTATTACACCAGAAATAAATATAATAATTTATTGATCATTTTACCCACTTTTGTTTGCCTTTTTGTCCAATTTTCTTCAAAAAGTACAGTGTGTAGACCAAAAAGAAACTTATGCAAAATATATATATATATATATTTTTTCTCCATTTTAATCTGATGAAGCAAATCTTTTACCAGAAGAATGAAAATTGATTATATTTAACAGAACTTTTGAAGCCATTGTGCATAAAAAGTTTCTATTAAATAGAAATGACATACTTCATTAACAATGTATTTCATTACAAAAATTAGTCTGAGGGAACATAATGATGCATGTCTAAATTAGCCTGGAGAGCGTTAGATTTTAATTTACTTTAATTAACAAAGCACTTTTCAAACAAACTCCGATGGTTTGTCATTTTCAAGAGTATACATGAAATATATTAAAAGGGATCTATCTTTATAAAATAAACATTTCATATCTGTGTTTGTGTAAAGCAAACACAAAAAAAGTATAACATACTTTATTTAAAGGGGTTATCCAGAAATAGAAAAATAGAGCTAATTTCTTAGAAGCTGTCCCCAGGTTGTGTGTGGTATCACAACTTTGCTCCATTCCTTTCAATGGAACTGAGCAGCAGAACCACACCCAACCTGGTGCTGTGTGTGACCCTACTCTTAGAGGGGGTATTCCAATCACGTAACTTTAGTTTCCTGGCACCCTGTTTGTGGCTCCCCGAGGTTGTTGGTAAGCAGAAAACAGCAGCAGCAGGGAGGTTGGCTTACTTCCATTGACTTTAATAGAAGTTGCTCAAATGGTGTAGCCCTATGAGCTTACACCAGAGTTATGTTACTACCAGAGTTATTTAAACAATGTAGCTTACAGGGCTACACCATTTGCATAACTTTAATTAAAGGGGTATTCCAGGAAAAAACTTTTTTTTAGATCAACTGGCTCCAGAAAGTTAAACGGATTTGTAGATTACTTCTATAAAAAAAAATCTTAATCCATCCGATAGTTATCAGCTGCTGAAGTTGAGTTGTTCTTTTCTGTTTGACAACAGTGCTCTCTGCTGACACCTCTGTCCGTCTCAGGAACTGTCTGGAGCATGAGAGGTTTGCTATGGGGATTTGCTCCTACTCTGGACAGCTCCTGAGACAGGTTTCATCAGAGAGCAGTCAGACATAAAAAGAACAGCTCAACTTCAGCAGTTGATAAGGACTGGAAGATTTTTTGAGCTGTTCTTTTTATGTCTGACTGCTCCCTCATGAAACCTGTCTCAGGAGCTGTCCAGAGTAGGAGCAAATCCCCATAGCAAACCTCTCATGCTCCAGACAGTTCCTGAGACAGACAGAGGTGTCAGCAGAGAGCACTGTTGTCAAACAGAAAAGAACAACTCAACTTCAGCAGCTGATAACTATTGGATGGATTAAGATTTTTTAATAGAAGTAATTTACAAATCTGTTTAACTTTCTGTAGCCAGTTGATATATATATATATATATATATATATATATATATATATATATATATATATATAGTTTTTTCCTGGAACACCCCAGTCAATGGGAGGTATGCAAATTGAATAGCCCTGCAAGCTACATTGCTTACGTAACAGTGTAGCTCACAGGGCTATGAAATTTATGCAACTTCTATTAATGTCAATGGATCTTATACTTTCTGCTTTTGGCTTCTCAACTAACTGTGGCAGCCACAAACAGGCCAGAGGGGGCAAGGTAAGCAAAATTACAAGCTAGGAATACAAATTTAGTGGTATACAACAGCAACCCAGAAGATTGGGATGGCGATATATACCACAGTACACGATCGTGGAAGCCATTTATTTCCTTGTGCCAATCATAGCCTAAAATTGACTGCATATGGCACATTTTTGTGAGCTTATGCTGGTTTTTGCTGACCTCAAGAGCATGGTTACCCACGCTTTTTAGTCCCACAAAAAACAGAACATGCTCAGAAATGCGCAGAACATTTTAAGGCCAGGTTCACACTACAAAATTTCCAAGTGGAAATTTCGGTGCAGCAGAGACCCATTGCTGGCAATGGGATTCTGCTGTACAGTGCACACTTCGCAGTTTTCAAAGCAAAATTTCCACCCGGAAAATCTGTCCAAAAAATTCCACCATAACATTGAACTTGTTATAATTAAGTGATGGAATAAGGCATGAATATTTGGGTTAGTGCCGCTATACTTTTCTTTCTCATATTTTGCTGCCTCTTTGCTATAACATTTAGCAGTGCATCATCGTCACTTCTCCATGCTTTTTGAACTGTTTTTGTCTCATGAGCTGAAGTATCTGTTTAGTTGCCACCCCATCCGTCCACACCTTTAGTTGGTCAGCCCATGCAATTGTTTCTTGAAGACGGGATAGATCCCAGAGAGGAAATAAAACCAATTTATAAACACTACTAATAAAGGAACCTCAAAAGTGCAGCCTCAGGTTGAAGCAACTGTAATATTTATAATATAGAATTGCGCGGAATGTTAGTGCTGCAGTCATAAATTTGTATGGCTCTACAGAAAGTAAATTTGCTGCAACTGCCCTTATAGTTTACTCTTTATGGTATGTTCACACAAGAGGAATTCACGAGGAATAACTTCGGTCAGGAAATTGTTGCCTTCTGTCATTTCATCCATCAAGCGGAATTGGAGCTGAATTTGAGCGGAATTTGAGTGGAATTCAAATGGACTTTCCACACGGAAATGAAGAGGAATGAAGGAGGAGACTAATTCTAATTTCCTGAATTCCGCTTGAATTCCACTTGAATTCGGCTTGAAAACGATGTTGGGCAGAATTTTTTTTTTACCATTGACTTCTATTGGTTTCTGCTCACGGATTCCACTTGAAGAATGAACATGTTCTTTCTTAAAGCGGAAAAGAATTTAGCGTCAGAATTCAGCTAGTGGAATTTCCGCAGTGTGAACAGGACAGCAGAAAAAACATTAAAGTCAATGTGCAGAGGAGATGTGCATTAATTTGGAGCGGAGAATTCAAGAGGAATTACTCGAGTAAATTCCTCTCCAATTCCTCAGTGTGAACATACCCTTAGAATGAAGCTCTCATGGTGTCCTGACTTATTTATGGCAACCTCTGAAGTCAGAATACCAGCTGTCTACTGGCCCTTGTGAAAACACATTATTTTGCAATTCCCACATGAACTAATTGTCATGTTTTGCTACTTCACCCTCCTGACTGCTTGTCCCCAACCTACCCTGGCTCAGCACTTTTTATTTAACTATGCCCTGTCCACTCTGTGTGCCTGAGCAACAGTGTGGTTTTCCATATCAAAGATTCTATGTTCTGACCCATGCCCGATCCCTGTGTACTCTATTGATCTGCCCGTGTATGACCTGGACTGCTGACTATGAACCTGTGCCATCTGCCAAAATACTACAGTCTGTTTTTGACTTTGCTACCCACCCTGGACCACTCTTTTGAAGCGACATGATGTCTGTGAGCACCTACCTCAAGTGGGCTTGAGGATGAACACTTAAAGGGTACTTAGATTCTGCTCCTGAGTGTGGATCAAGGCTCAATCAGTTAAGTAACTCCTTGTGTCCACACCTGTTTCTATGTTACATAATACATGAATGACTATTCTTCTGAATGGTCGTCATGTTATACTATATTACTATAGTAGTGACTTGATCTTGTCCTAGAAATAATAGCAGTTTGCTGATTTCTTAGCAGTCATTGATATACCAGAATAGTTGATGAGGATGAGGGTATGCGCACACTACATAGATTCCAAATTTGTGCTTGGAAATAATTAAGCAGAATTTAATGGAAATTTTGATATCTGGATAGAAATGCTGTGGATTTTAAGGCGATTTCCATGTGGAAATTACAGAATGTAGCCAGCCAGTTAAGGCCATGTGCTTGGAAACCATGCTTGCACACTTTATTTGTACATTGTTTTGCAAATACATTGTGGCCAAAGTGTTGCTAGCACAATGCACGTAAAACACCCTTTGCATGCACAGTGCTTGCACACTGTGGATGCATGTTACTGCATGTGCTCATAATTTCCCATTCTTTGGCTTGCACTGTTTGCATACATATTTCTGTACATGAAGTGTGGCTTGCATTGTTTGCATGAAAACGAATCCTAAGTTATTTCAAATAGAGAAAACAGACATGGTTGCACATCCACAACATGCACAATGATTAGAAATGAGCGAACTTTTGAAAAATTCGATTCGGCTGATTCACCGAATTTTTCAGAAAAAATTTGGTTCGATACAAATTTATTCGTGGCAAATCTATATTAAAAACGGCTATATCTGGACTACAGAGAGCCTCAATAGGAGTGTAGAACACTTTGCTTTGTTCTAACATGCATATAAAGTTTGCTGGGGTAGTAAAATAATACTGTTATTCAGTATGACATGCAGATTACAGGCATCGCTTTAAGAATCACTCCCGCAGTGCGGCACAATGACAGAGCCTGGAGGTGGCATCCGTATGAGGAGTCGATATAGTGGCTGGATGACACAGCGTGGAGGTGTTTGCAGCATGAGGAGACCATATAGTAGCTGAATGACACAGCGTGTAGGTGGCTGAAGCATTAGAAGACCATATAGTGGCTGAATGAGACAGCCTGGAGGTGGCAGCAGCATCAGGAGTCCTGAAAGTGACCCTGGTGCGGTGGGTGGCAATACCAGTACCAGTGAAGAAGGTGGGTAAGGGTAAAAGAAGGTCTGTTGTGGAGGAATGTTTGTAACTTGGGAGCAGCGCCTTAAATCTGTTTGGCACTATCCATTTTTGTGAAGTGTTGGTGTGGCACCATGGTCAAGGCATTCATGGTTGTAAATCCTGGCTGATCCATGCCTGATTCATCTTCACAAAGGTCAGTCTCTCCGCATTTTTCGTGGAAAGACGAGTTCTCCTTGGGGTGACTATGGCCCCCGCCGCACTACTAGCCAGGCAGGACAGCTTTTCCAGGGCAAACTGCTAGTTGCGGCCACAACTCAAGTTTTGCTGCCCAGAAGTCGTTTGGATCTTCAAGGTGTGTTGGCATGGGCATGTCAAGGTATGCCACCAACTGCTGGTTCAGGTCCTGCTCCAGGGGTACTTGCTGCTGATGAGTTGCTTCACTATGCGGGTGAAGAAAGCTACTCATCAGCAACTGTAGACTCAGGCTGCTGCCGATGGAGCTGGTACCGCTCCTGCCACCCCACCCCTCCCGAGCAGCCATGGCAGTGGAAGGTGAGCACAGGGGGCCCCCCGATTCAGACCTGCGAGAGGATGGACGATGGCACCGATAAGCATCGGCCAACTGACTACATAGGATGCCTCTGTAGTAGGTCACTTTGTCCTCCCTCTCACTGAGTGCTAAAGAAGCCCCTATTTTGTGGCGGTACAAGGGTCCAATAAGGTAGAGATCCAGAAGTCATCCTGCTGCTGAATGGTGACAATTTGTCTGTCGCTACGCAAGTGAGCATGTATCGTGCCATTTGTGCAAGTGACTCGGAGGGACTCCCTTCCTCCCTCTCCTCACGGTGTGTCTGGGTCCTCTGTCTCACTTTCCTCATAACCCTCTAGCTCCTCTGGCTGCTCCTGCTCCTCCACTCCTGTCAGATTATTAGAAAAACTGCTTATTTGGTGAAACCTAAACTGTGCTCCACTGTGCCCTCCTCCTCCAGTTCAGCCCCCACAGGGCTCATGTGGCTGTGAGATGTAGGCACCACGTCTCCAGTGCCTGACCAGCCCCCGTTTCCAACACGTGTTGTAAGAATTGAAGCACTGGAATGACGTTGTTCATCCCGTAATCCTGGTGACTTACTAATAATGCAGCTTCCTCAAAGGGCCTTAGCAAACGGCAGGTGTCACGTATGAGCTGCCACTGGTTCACATTGAAGTTACACAGGGGAGTACCCCTATCCATTTGGATCATCAAGAAATCGGTGATGGCTTTTCTCTGTTCGTTTAGTTGGTTCCACATATGGAGGGTGGAATTCCAACATGTGGCAACATCACAAATCAGATTATGTTGGGGGATACCGTTCTGACGCTGCAGCTTAAGGAGGGTGTGCTTTGCGGTGTACAAGTGGCTGAAGTGCATGCAAAGTTTCCTTCCCAAAGTTAGGATGTCTTACAAATGGGGGGAACACTTCAGGAACTGCTTCACAACCAGATTGAACACATGTGCCATGCAGGGTGCATGGCTCAGCCTTCCCAGTCGCAGCGCATGAAAGATGTTCTTCCCGTTGTCAGTCACCATGGTTCCCATTTCCAGTTTTCATGGAGTAAGCCATGCTTTGATTTGTTTACAAATGACTTTTAGCAGTTCCTCCCCTGTGTGACTCTTTTTTTGCAAAAGCAAACCATGTGAAGAACAGCGTGACACCGCCGTGCCCTGCATGCATGGTGTGCTGAAGGGCCACTGACACTTGTCTGGGCAGTGGAGGCTGAGGACATGGTGGAGGATGAGGAGGTGGAGTTGTACACTGTCATAGGACCAACGGCCTGAGAGTGTGGAGGAGGAAGTGGCGTGACCTGTCCAAGTTTGTGTTGTGGCTGTGCAGGAACCACATTTACCCAGTGAGCCATAATGGACATGTATTGTCCCTGTGTCCCTGACCATAGTTACAGCTCCAGACATCGGCGCTGCCATGCACTTTGGTACACACTGACAGGCTCAAGGACTGGCCCACCTTTTCTTCCACAAAATTGTTCAGGGCTGGTACTCTTCGCAAAGAAATGACCACCACTTGAAAAGTCCACCACTTGAAAAGGGAGGGACTGCAGCACCAGCAACTTGGACAGGAGCACATTCAGCTTCTGTTCCACTGGATGAGTGGGCGCATACTGTTGTCTCTTGGACATGGCTCCGCTGATGGATTGTTGGCGGAATTGCTGACTAAAAGTAGGAGGGGCAGGAGTATCTGGAGCAACAGAAGAAGGGTATGACACACAGCTCCCTTCGGCTGAGGTGGTGGAGCCTAGGCTGGCTGAAAGAGGGAGCGGTGTGCCACTGGGTGATACAGCAGGCTGGACCACTACATCGGAGCCACGGTTCTCCGAGGCAGCTTTATGGTTGCGAAGCATATGTTGACGCAAGACCGTGGTGCCAACATTGGGTCCCTGGCCACGCTTCACCTTCTACCAACATATCTTGCATGTGGCTATGTGAACCTCGTCCAGATGCTTGATGAAAAACTGCCACACCGCCAAGTAGCTGATTTTCCCACAAACAGTCCACACTTATTAACTGATACTGACGCTGTCTCCAGGAACCCCTGTTCCACCTCCTCTCGGGAAGGTAGGCTGCTGCGAAGCAGGTGTTCTCCCCCGAACACATTTGGCTCCAGAATTTCCACTTCTGCCACCATGCTGACTGCCAACCATGCTACCACCTGCAACTCTCCTGCAACTCTCTTCTCTTGATGATGATGAAGCTCCTTCTGCATCCAGCTCCCAATTGCGATCGGCTTCATCATCAACAAGTGTCTGAACATCACTGATGTCCTCCTCAGGTTCTTCAACGGTGTCTGCTTCAGGACCCTGAACCCTGGGAACACCACCTCCCTTGTCACTCTCCTCATCACTACTTGTCCGCCCAGCAGAGGAAGCAGTGGATGTCTCCTCCACTTGTTGGCTGGGCAGTAGCTGCTGACTTTCCTCTTTTATATCGTCCTCAGTGAATTGTGGAGCTGAACCCACAGCATAAGATATTTCTGTAGGGGAGGGAACAGCATAGGACAGAAGCATAGAACAGAGGACAGGGACTGCTCCCGGGCCATTCCAACTGAGTGTTGTGTCTGAGGAACCCACTGACTTGTTATCAGATGTCACTTGCAGGCAACACACAGCTATATGCCCCTCTCTGTAATACAATGCTGAAGAAAGCGACTGGGAGGTTAATGGCTGCAGTAAAAAATAATTTTCAGTGAAAAAAAACACTTCTCTCTGTCCAACAGAATGTTGATGTGACTAGGATGTGAAATGCTGCTGGAATGAGCTTTTCTGTGTAACACACACACAGCGATGTCCATCCTATCTCTATGCAGTGTAATGAATGATATGATGAGCCATAAAATGGCTGCTGAATATATAGGGCTGTGACATCACAGGGGTGACTGGCTGTTGATAGGCTGCATCCTGCATGTGATTCAGGGTCATGCCGCCTACTTACCTTCCCGCCTTGCCTTCCCGCCTTCTCAGCGTTCCTTGCCCTATGTACTGACATGTGGAGCCGCTATTTTAGATGCCCTGGAGCCTGGACCGCAGTAAATGGAGTTTAAAGGGGTTGTGTGTTGCCCTGGCTTTCGGAGCTCCGCTCACAGCGTCCGGGAGTTCATTACTCCGAACACTGTGTGCGGGCTTCCATGTTCGCAGCCGCCGGGCGTGACGTCACGCCCGGCCCCTCGCGACGTCTCGCCCGCCACCTCGTGACGTCTCGCCCGCCCCCTCAACGAAAGTCTATGTGAAGGGGGCGGGACCGCTGTCATGCCCCCTTCCCATAGACTTTGGTAGAGTAGGCGGACGTGACATCACGAGGGGGCGGGCGAGACGTCACGAGGGTGCGGGCGAGGGGCCGGGCGTGACGTCACGCCCGGCGGCCGCGAACACGGAAGCCCGCACACAGAGTTCGGAGTAATGAACTTCCGGACGCTGTGAGAGGAGCTCCGAAATAGGGCAGCGCACAACCCCTTTAATGAAGCGATTCGCGTTCGTTGCAAAACAAATATTTCATTAATTTCTTAACCAAGTTGGGTTTGTCAGCTCATCTCTAACAATTATCTAATGCTCTATTAAACTGGTCATTAGTGTACTTCATGATCATGAAATGCAAGTCCACTAGCCACATCACGGCCACCTGTAAGTAGCTGTTCCTAACGTCCCTAGCATAAAATGGCGTAACACTGAGCGGCAACCACCACCTCTGCAACACCAGTGCCCACAGGTGGAAATGACCCACTGGCAGAGCAGCCCCAATTCCCCACAGACACGGCTACACGGCAGCAATGGACGCCGCACAGCACCACGCCAGTGTGAACAAGGTGTAAAAGCTCACTTACCATGTGCTCCCATTCAGACTTGGAGGCTGCCAAAATGGAAAGGGCCCTGTGCAGATTCCTGATAATTTATATATGCCTGAGCTGAGGGGAGAGGGGCAGAGTGCAACAAAAAAGAGGGGGATAGAAAACACAATGTGAATTCAGATAGAGAAAACAGACATAGTTGCACATCCACAACATGCACAATGATCTAATGCGTGTCAGCAGCATTTATTAAACTAACAGGTCGTTAGTGTACTTTATAATCATGAAGTGCAAGCCCACTAGCCACGTTACAGCCACCTGTAAATAGCGGGTCCGTAACGTCCCTAGCATAAAATGGTGTAGCACTACGCAGCGACCACCACCACCGCAACACCTGTGCCCACAGGGGGAACAACCAAACTGGTAGAGCAGCCCCAATGCCACTCAAACCAGTCCTAGGGCCACTCCTCCTCCCCCAGGGACACAGCGCCGTGGCAGCAATGGATTCCGCACAGCACCCCACTAGTGTGAACAAGGTGTAAAAGCTCACTTACCATTTGCTCCCAGTCAGACTGGGAGGCTTCCAGAAAGTAAGGGCCCTGTGCAACTTCCTGCTAATTTATATATGCCTGGGCTGAGGGGGAGGAGCAGAGTGCAGACAAAGTAAAAACATCAAAAAAGGAGGGGGATAGAAAACACAATGTGAATTCAAATAGAGAAAACAGACATGTGGGCACTGGTGTTGCAGCAGGGGTGGTTGTCGCTCAGTGCTGCGCCATTTTATGCTAGGGATGTTAGGGACCCGCTACTTACAGGTGGACATGACGTGGCTAGTGGGCTAGCACTTCATGATCATAAAGTACACTAACGACCTGTTAGTTTAATAAATGTTGCTGAGAAGCATAAGATCAAGGGGCATGTTGTGGATGTGCAACCATGTCTGTTTTCTCTATTTGATTTCGAATCCTAAGTTATCATGATCGCATGAAAAAAGGGGAAGCTTGGAATAGCATTGGCATGATGGCCCTTTTCACAATTTTTCAAATTAGAAAGAATTTTTTGTCATTTCAAATTATACTGTTTAAAATTATTTTACCTTTTTTAAGGTTACTCAACAGGACTTGCACCAACAAAAGCTATGGAAGATGAGGAGGAGGCCTCAACTTCAGCTTATGTGGAGAAGGCTAAAGACTCCATTGATGAAGAGTAGGCTGGGCTGAAAGATGGAGAATCTGCCTGAAACTCCCCAACCCCACCTCTGCCCCAACCACCACCAGAACCCAAATCAGCACTACCTAACCTGCTGGTTCTGGGTCAGAACCTTTTACCACCAGACGCCCCCCTCCCATACCGTCCATGGCTCAGAGGTGTCGTAGGACCCTGAGATAAAGTGATAGTACTTGAGATTCAACCTAAAGCTGTCTATCACTTATTCAAAGGGTATACAGCAATATTGATAGTAACTATTTTGGCTTTGTGATGCATGTTGTTGCCATTAGATTCATCCAAGTTTCCTAGATCACTTTGTGGATTACTGTGGAGATGAGGCAGCAATCTATGACACCCCTGGTATGGCTCTCTCCCTTGGAAGATATGCTCAAAATCCTCCACATTTTTGCAAGGTGCTGGGCACCAACCCCTCTCTCATCAGGCACCATGGTCACCAAACAGACAGACAATCACCAATTCTATGGTGGCCATTCTTCCCTTCCCACTGCTGGATACCCATACTACTATCACTTCCCTGGCAGTGGCCCAGAACCACACTCCCTTTCCCAAATGTATGCTCTTTCCCTTCCCAGCCAACATACCATCAGCTTTAAAATGAGATAAGTCTGTACAACAGTTTGTGTTGCTATTTTCAAAATAGTTATTTTGGGTGGGTGAGGTACATAGGCTATTTTACTTAGATCAAAATAGACTTAGATCATCTAATATAGGAGTTTAAACCCCCCCCCCCCCCCCCAAAAAAAAAAAAAAAAAAAAAAATAATATATATATATATATATATATAAATATATATATATATATATACAATTAAAGGCTTATTTTAAAGTTCAAAATGCATTGTATATTCTAAAATTCCTTGTGTAGAACTGTTAAACAATGAAAAAAATAAAAATAAAAGAATATAGTTTAAGCACTTCAACCAAGTTTAAAGGGTACTCCGGTGAAAACCTTTTTTTTTTTTTTTTTAAATCAACTGGTGCCAGAAAGTTAAACAGATTTGTAAATTACTTCTATCAAATATCCTTCCTGTACTTATTAGCTGCTGAATACTACAGCGGAAATTATTTTCTTTTTGAAACACAGAACTGTCTGCTGACATCATGAGCACAGTGCTCTCTGCATATGTTTGCTATGGGGATTTCCTTTTACCCTGGGCAGTTCCTAAAAATGGACAGAGATGTCAGCAGAGAACACTGTGTTCATGATGTCGGCAGACAGCTCTGTGTTTCAAACAGAAAAGAATTTCCACTGTAGTATTCAGCAGCAAATAAGTACAGGAAGGATTAAGATTTTTTTAATAGAAATAATTTACAAATCTGTTTAACTTTCTGGCACCAGTTGATTAAAAAAAAAAAAAAGTTTTTCACCGGAGTAACCCTTTAAGCTGTGCCTTTGCCAAAATCACTGGCTTTTGGTAGTTTTTACACATCCTCTTGGCTATTGGTTATTCTGTGAGCCAAACTCACGCTTTTCAGGAGTGATTTTGGAAGTACTCTTGTAATAAAAAAAACACTCCGAGTGTTTTCAAAAGTGTAGGTTGTGCGGTGTAAAATTTGGACGCAGAATTAGTCGCATGGATGGTGCGACAAATATTTAGGTGCATAAACCGAGAAAAATGTCTAAATCAGGGCTATAGTCTCAATATATTATGTTGCCAGGAAAAACATGTAATTTCCTTCCTACTCAACTCCAGGCTAGGTTAATGTGGTCTGCAGGTGGAAGCAAACTACAAGAAATGTAATTTGAATTACTTTCACATTTTTCCCCAAAGGAGAATTCCTCAGATTCTGGGTAGTTTAGCAATTTGCTACATTGCTTTTTTGAAAAGTTGCTAACAATCTAGTCTTAGTGATTGGAGATATGCTCAGTGGAACATTACCATCCCATCCTCATTCTAACAATATACTTCTTTGGCTGGAACACACTTAGCTGATGATGCTTCTGCTCTTCTATATTAGAGAATTTCATAAACAGCAATTTACCAACAAACTTCTCTTGTCAGAATTGCTCCCTCTATGAGCAGGAAGATTTCTGATGAGGGAAATCATATTCCCATCTGGACCATAAGCAAGCGTTAATGTTCTGCGCCAAAGATGAGCAAATGTGACAATTTGCTTTTCCATTGTTTTTCCAACAGGTGAACTTTCCATTACAGGGCTGTATATCCCGTGTATAAAGACAATGAGGCTGAATTAGAGACCTGTGTTAAAGTATTTTAGCCTTCATCATCTTCTATTGGAATTACTCAGGTGTTATGGATTAGGGTTGCTTGTAGTGACAACCTACCAAATTACTTCTTTAGTTGCTTTTCCCTTGCAGATTTTTCTCAAAGACAGAATGGATCCCAGAGAGGAAATAAAACCAATTGATAAATGCTACATATAATTGAAGTTCTAAAGTGAAGACTCTGTTTACAGCAACTTTAATGATTATAATAATTATTCCATTTACAAGGGGGGTGTGTGGGTTGTAGTCATAAACCTGAATGACTGTGAGGAACTTAAATTCTCTCTTACTCTCCAATAAATGCATTGAGAGTGATATAGATTGCCAGCTCATTTACTCTTAATGCACTTATAGATGACCCTTTAACACCTTAAAGACACGCCCCTTTAGGCCTCATGGACACAGCCAATTTTCTTTTTTTCTTTTTTGCTTGCCTTTTATTTTTCCACAGAGTAATGTAAAGACCAACTGTACTTTGTAATGAAACCTTTCATTTTGCACGAATATCATGTGTGTGTGTTAACGTGCGTGGTGGTGGGGGGGAGGAGCATTGCGGATCGGTTTGGGGATTTTTTTTTTAAAATAAAATGTTTCCGCTTTTTTGGGTTTTGGGGGGTTGGCTATTTTTAGAGGCAGTGCACAGTAAAACTGACTTATTTTTTCCCATGGGTCAAAATGACTACAACAATTCTTATATTTACAAAGCTTTTGTACTACTTCATAAAAGAAGTCAACCTTTTTATTGCAGAACAAGTATGCCTAAGATTGCCCTATTCTGACCCCTATAACTTTAAAAATTTTTGTGTATGGGGCTGTTCTGAATCAGACTCTATGAGCAGTTCACTGAATGGCCAACAAGAACGCTTTCAGAAGGCCTCCAGCTGCCATGAAAACCAATCGTCCCAATCATCCTGTGCTCACTTCATAGTTCTATCAGCATCCAGACTATCTGCTTCAGGTTGTGGAAATTGGGATAGATTTGGAGAGAATTCACTGAATTATGGCAATTGGGGGAACAAGATATGTCCGTGGTAACTTCTAGAGTATGAATTTTGCATCACCGGGCAGTAGTTCGACGACCTTGTACAGGGTGCAGAACGCTGGAAGCCTGGTAATGGTGTGGGTTGCCATGAAATGCACTGCTGGAGTTCCCCACATTTGCATCATCTACAGATTTTTATTCCTGGATTTGGAAACCATTCTCCCGACACTGTTTAAGGGAATGTATCATCTAGATGGTTCTCCATCTGGTCCTCCTTTAGAGGAAACAGGGAATTTCTTTGAGCTGATTATTTAGTATGTCTTGATTTTATTGGTGCCATGTGTTTGCCTTTCCTGTACCATTATTTGTTCAATACTATCATCTATTGTATTTTGTTGAGCTGTTTACCTATAACCTGTCTCAATATACTATATACGTGTTTATTGTTGTTTAAGTGCAGTGTCCGGTCATGTCTTATTAATTGATGTTTGTTTCCTCCTTGCATTGCTATACTTATGCTCTGTAGGATAGTCAGGTCAGCCTGTATATAAAGTATTACTTTGCTTTGATGTTATACTGTGTATTTTGATTCTGTACACTAGGTATTTTTTTTTCCGGCTTACACATGAGGTTGGGGCTCTAGACGGACTGAGCAGTATTATCTGCCTACCATTTTTATACATGCGCCCTCTTGAAGGTGGTTATATGATCCTTCCCTCATGTTTTTGTAGGAGGTTGCTTTGGTTATAGCAATTTTAATTGTTTTTAACTGTACTGTGTCTTTTTGTATCTATGTATTTTTGTATATCTTTTACTAATAAAGATTAATATTTCATACAAAATATTGTTGTTACTGATAGGTATGCACTGCATTTTAGTATATCCGTTTTTTTCCCCTTTTGTTTTGTTTCCCCTTTTGTTTTTTTCCCCTTTGTTTGTTTTATATGATTAACTTTATATGATTAACCTTTATATGATTAAATGTATATGATTAACCTTTATAAGTCTTCTTCTTTGGGGTTTTGTATATTTATCTTGGAGTTCACCATAAAAGCGCTAATACTTTATATCAGGGGCTATTGTAGTTATAGTGACATATATACAGTACCCTGCATTTTGCCTGCTTTGCCGTGTATCCCCTTAAAACAGGCATTTATGGCCCTGAGTTTATGTAGCCTCCAGTGTCTGGACATCACTTGTGTAGTGTAACCGTTTAGATCCCATCGCACACTCTAGTATTTTTTAGTTGCCTCAGCTGCAGAAACGTTTTCAGAGGAGGGAGAAATACTTTTTTTAAGGCAAATCTGTGTCTTTGTTTCACAACAACTTGTCTGCTGGTTATACTAGTCTGTAGATGGTATAATCCATACCCAGCAGTCCATTCCTAATAGTATTTGAGAGAGTATTTTTGCAATTTTGGGTTTAGTAAGCAGTGACTGTGTGCTGCAGCACTGTTGTGTACTTGTGTACTGCTGGTGTTGTGGGGATTTTTTTTTTAGCGTACTGTAGCGCATTTTTCTGACCTCATGAGTGCATACCACATACCTACATCTAAGTGGTGTACTATTTTGTACCTGTTAATCTGTCAAGGGCCTACATACTGGGCCTACATACTGTGAAAGGACAGCCAAAAGTAATCACCGGCTGGTGTTTTACTCAAGTATTTTTTGAAGCGTACAGTAGCACATTTTTCTGCCCTCATAAGTGCATATCACATACCTACATCTCAGTGGTGTACTATTTTGTACCTAATAATCTGTCAAGGGCCTACATACTGTGAAAGGACAGCCAAAAGTAATCACCAACTGGTGTTTTACTCCAATACATTTGTTTAAGCGTACTGCAGCGCATTTTTCTGCCCTCTTTGTTCCACAACAAATGATCTGCTGGTTATACTAATCTGTAGATGGTATGATACATACCCAGCAGTTCATTCCTAATAGTCTGTGAGAGAGTGCACTTTTGGGTTTAGTACACAGCGACTGTGTACAGCTGGTATTGTGCAAAAATACGTATTTTTAAGCGTACTGTAGCACATTTTTCTGCCCTCATAAGTACATACCACATGCCTATATCTAAGTAGTGTACTATTTTGTAGCGGTTAATCTCTCAAGGGCCTAGATACTGTGAAATATGTAAAAGAAGTACCTCCAACAGCGGAACGGGATAAAGGCGCTGGACAAGCCGTGTTGAAAGATCCAAAAGTTTATTCATCCATCATGCAATGCGTTTCTCAGCAAAGCTGTTTCATCAGGTATTTGATCGGTTACCAACGGTAGTACACTATGGAGCACTGTCTATCTTTTTGTTTTAAATACTGTGAATGGACAGCAAAAAGTACACACCGGCTGCTGTTCTTGAAAAAATACAGTTTTAAGTGTAGTGAAGCGTATTGTACCCCCTCATATACAAACTAAGTATGTTAGGCAGAGAAGTGCCAGAATGTGCACAGAGGAGTGGCAGAGGCCTAAATTAATCAGGCAGAGGTCGCAGCAGACTAGGGGAGAGTGGCAGTAGGAGTCGCAGCGAGAGGCGGGAGCTCCCAGTATCAGCTAGCAGTCGTGTCTCGACCAGCAACCCATCTGTTGTCATCGATTGGTTAACACGGTCATCCACTTCATCACAAGTGACATCTGATACCCCCAGCCAACAGTCGGTGGTTTCTCCAAACACAACCCTCAGTTGGCATGGCCCGGGAGCAGTCCCTGTCCTCCCATTGCCTCTGTCCTATGCTCCCTTTCCTAAAGAAGTATCTTATGCTGTGGGTTCAGCTCCCTTTTTCAGTGAGGACAATCTAAAAGAGGACAGTCAGTTGCTAATTCCCAGCCAAGAATTGGAGAAGACATCCGCCGATTCCTCCACTAGGTGGGCAAGTAATGATGAGGAGAGTGACGTGGGAGGCAGTGTTGCCAGCGTTCAGGGTCCTGAAACAGACACTGTTGAGGGACCTGAGGAGGACATCAGTGACATGCAGACACAACTCAATGATGATGATGAAGCCGATCGCAATTGGGAGCCAGGTGCAGAAGGGGCTTCATCATCATCAAGAGAAGAGGGTTGCAGGTTGCCCGTGAGGCAGCAGCTGAGCCAGCAAGTTGGTAGCATGGTTGGCAGTCAGCCTGGTGGCAGAAGTGGAAATTCGGGAGCCGAAGGAGGAGGAAATTCGGGAGGAGGTTAACATAGCTACATGCAAGATATGTCGGCAGAAGGTGAAACGTGGCCAGCGTCCCAATGTTGGCACCACGGCCTTCGTCAACATATGCTTCACCACCACAAAGCCTGGGAGAACCGTGGCTCCGATGTAGTGGTCCAGCCTGCTGCATCACCAGTGGCATGCCGTTCCCTCTTTTAGCCAGCCAAAGCTCCACCACCTCAGCCGAAGGGAGCTGTGTGTCATACCCTCCTTCTGTCGCTCCAGATGCTCCTGCTCCTTCTACTTTTAGTCAGTCATTCCGCCAACAATTCCACCATGTTCAAGAGACAAGTATGCCATCAGATAGGTACAACCCATACACCTGTAAGGGTCGCGGAACTTCAGGGGGGCCCAGCCGACCCTGTTCCTCTTTTTTTTTTAGCTTGTCATTGAGTGACTGTGTCTGTCACTCACTGACCACTGGGGGCCCGCCACTGTACGCTGCTCGCTAACTGATTGACTGACTAAATACAGTCAGTCAATCTGTCAGAATCTTTTGAAAAGGTGGCGGGACCCCTCAAACGCTGGACCGGCCCTACCAGGGGACCCGGTGCACATATGACGGGGCAACCAGTCTTGCACCGCCCCTAAACTGGTACTTTCATCTGCCTGTGGGGACTTGCTGGCAGAGGTGTGCACAGTGAGTGACGTCATCGCAAGCGCCGCACCGGGACGCCGATGTCCTGCATGACGCGTGCGATGAAGTCACTTATAGCGTGCACCTCTGCCAGGAAGTCCTCGCAGGCAGATGTAAGTAGCGCAGGCCATGTGAGAGTGTGAGTTAGTGTGTGGGTTTGTGTGTTGGGGGGGTGCTTCCTAATGTGGGGAATTTATGCTACACTACCTAATGTGGGGAATCTATGCTATGCTACCTAATGTGGGGAATTTAGGCTACACTACCTAATGTGGGGAATTTATGCTACACTACCTAATGTGGGGAATCTATCCTACAATACCCAATGTGGGGAATTTATGCTACACTACCTAATGTGGGGAATCTATGCTATATGCTATGCTACCTAAAGTGGGGAATTTTTTGCTACGCTACCTAATGTGGGGAATATATGCCACACTACCTAATGTGGGGAAACTTTGCTACCTAATGTGGGGAAACAATGCTATGCTACCTAATGTGGGGAAACTGTGCTATGCTACCTAATGTGGGGAAATTGCTACGATACTTAATGTGGGGAAACTATGCTACGCTGCCTAATGTGGGAAAACTATGCTGCGCTACCTAATGTGGGCAAACTATGCTACGCTACCTAATGTGGAGAAACTATGCTACACTACCTAATGTGGGGGAACTATGCTACCTAATGTGGGGAAACTGCTGCCTACCTAATGCAGATTAATGTGAATTGCAGTGCAATTTTATGGCATAGTACTTTTTTTTTGGGGGGGGGGGGGGGAGGGGGAGTGAGGGCCCAGGCACATTCTTTGCACAGGGGCCCTCTGCTGTCTGTGTCCGCCCCTGGTGCTAGGTATAGGCTGCGTCCCTCTATATGGGGGTGCAGCTCCATCCCCTGGAAGAAATCTCTCGCCCTGCCAGGGTGGTCCATCACGCCCCCACCCCTCCCCGCCCTATGGCCCGCTCGTAGCTTTAAAAAGAAAAAAAGAAAAAGCACAGTTCACACAGTGCTTCTTTCATCACTGCTCCTGCCCGGCAGCGCTGTGTGCGCCTTTTAGACACACACAGCATTCAATATGCGCCAGTGGCTGGAGTGACAGGAAGGAGGCCGCAGGTTGATCCTGTCATTCCAGCCCGGGCTTCCTGTGTGGCAGCGGCTAAGCAAAAGGCTGTCCGCACAGGAAGCAGAGAAAAGAGGAGCGACAGCAGCTGCAGGGGAACGAAGGAGAGGTGAGTGATTTCTTTTTCATGCTATGAGGGGATAATATACGATGCACGGGCAATATGAGGGGGATAATATAGAAAGGGGAGATATATGAGGGGGATAATATAGAAAGGGTAGCAATATGAAGGGGTAATATAGAAAGGGAGCAATATGAGGGGGATAATATACAATGGGGACAAAATGAGGGGGATAATATACAATTGGGGGCAATGCGGGGGCATAATATACTATGGGGTAAGGTGAAGGGCATAATATACTATGGGGTAATGTGAGGGGCATAATATACTATGGGGTAATGTGAGGGGCATAATATACTATGGGGTAATGTGAGGGGCATTATATACTATGGGGTAACTAGTATGGAGTGGAGATATTATTTTATGTTTCTAAGCCCAATACTAAGATAAAATCCAGAGTGTGCCGCAGGGAAAGGGGGTGGGGGGGGATCAGACTACAAGCTGTGTAAGGGGCCCCAAAATTTCTGATGGCAGCCCTGGGCGCAGAAGCTAAATGTGCTCCTGTCTAAGTTGCTGGTGCTGCAGTCCCTCCCTTTTCAGTGGTGGACTCTGCACCTTTCAGAGAAATGATGGCTTGTGCTGAGCCAAGGTGGAGAGTGCCAAGCCATCGTTTCCTTGCGAAGAAGGCAGTACCAGCCCTGCACAATTTTGTGGAAGAGAAGGTGGGCCAATCCTTGGGCCTGTCGGTGTGTACCAAAGTGCACGGCAGCGCTGACGGGTGGAGCTGTAACTATGGTCAGTTACAATACATGTCCTTTATGGCTCACTGGGTGAATGTGATTCCTGCACAGCCACAACACAAACTTGGACAGGTCATGCTGCTTCCTTCTCCACGCTCTCAGGCCATTGGTCCTGTGACAGTGTGCAATTCCACCTCCTCATCCTCCACCAGGTCCTCTGCCTCCACTGTCCAGACAAGTATCAGTGCCCCTATAGCATACCTTGTGTGCAGGGCACGGCGTTGTCACGCTGTTCTTCACATGGTTTGCCTTGGCGAAAGGAGTCACACAGGGGAGGAACTGCTAAAAGTAATTCGTAAAGAAATTGGAGCATGGCTTACTCCACTAAAACTGGAAATGAGGCCACATCAGCCCTGAGGAGGCTGAACTGGAGGAGGAGGAGGAGGGGGGAGGGGCACATCGGAGCACAGTTTAGGTTTTGCCAAATGGGTGGCTTTTCTAGCAATCTGACAGGAGAGGAGGAGCAGGAGCAGCCAGAGGAGCTAGAGGGTTATGAGGAAGGTGAGACAGAGGACCCAGACACACCATGGCAGTATGCAGTGGAGATGGAAGCAGGGAGTCCCTCCGAGTCACTTGCACAAATGGCATGATGTATTCTCACTTGCTTGCAGTGACAGCGGAATTGTCACCATTCAGCAGCGGGATGACTTCTGGATCTCCACCTTTTTGGACCCTCGATACCTACACAAAATAAGGGCCTTTTTTACACCCACTGAGAGGGAGGACAAACTGATCTACTACAGAGGCATCCTAAGTAGTCAGTTGGCCGATGCCTATCGGCACCATCATCCATAGTCTCACAGGTCAGAATCGGGGGGCTCCCTGCGCTCACCTTCCACTGCCATGGCTGCTGGGGAGGGGTGGGATGGCAGGAGCAATACCAGCTCCATCAGCAGCAGCCTGAGTCTACATTCGCTGATGAGTAGGTTTCTTCACCTGCATAGTGAATTAACTCATCAGCAGCAGGTAGACCTATCTCGACATGCCCATTCAAACACACCTTGAGGGAGGGAGGGAGGGAGTTTGCCCTGGAAAAGCTGTCCTGCCCGGCCAGTAGTGTGCCATCAGAGCGGGTGTTTAGTGCAGCGGGGCCATAGTGACCCCAAGGAGAACTCGTCTGTCCATGAAAATGTGGAGAGACTGACCTTTGTGAAGATGAATCAGGCATGGATCAGCCAGGATTTCAACCCACCAATGCCTGATGCATCAGAGTAGATTGACCATGGTGCCACACCAACACTTCACAAATATAGATAGTGCAAAACAGATTTAAGGCGCTGCTCTTCAGTTACAAACATTCCTCCAGGCTGTGCCATTCAGACACTATATGGTCTCCTCATGCTTCAGCCACCTCCAGGCTGTGCCATTCAGACACTATATGGTCTCCTCATGCTGCCACAAACTCCAGGCTGTGTCATTCAGCCACTATATGGTCTCCTCATGCTTCAGCCACTTCCAGGCTGTGCCATTCAGACACTATATGGTCTCCTCATGATTTAGCCAACTTCATTCTGTGCCATTCAGCCACTATATGGTCTCCTCATACTTTAGCCAACTCCAGGCTGTGCCATTCAGCCACTATATGGTATCCTCATGCTTCAGCCAACTCCAGGCGGTGCCATTCAGCCACTATATGGTATCCTCATGCTTCAGCCCCCTCCAGGCTGTGCCATTCAGCCACTATATGGTATCCTCATGCTTCAGCCAACTCCAGGCTGTGCCATTCAGACACTATATGGTATCCTCATGCTGCCACAAACTCCAGGCTGTGCCATTCAGCTGATATATGGTCTCCTCCTGCTTCAGCCACCTCCAGGCTGTGCCATTAAGACACTATATGGTCTCCTCATGCTTCAGCCAACTCCAGGTTGTGCCATTCAGCCACTATATGGGCTCCTTATGCTGCCACAAACTCCAGGCTGTGCCATTCAGACAATATATGGTCTCCTCATGCTTCAGCCAACTCCAGGCTGTGCCATTCAGACACTATATGGTTTCCTCACGCTTCAGTAGTGTTGAGCATGAATATTTGTAATGCAAATTTTTATCGCGCATATCGGCACTCCGCGTTTTTGCGAATATTTAGAATATGGGGCTATATATTCATAATGATAAATATTTTTTTTTTCTTTTTTGTTTTTTTTCCCATGCAAATTTTTATGAAAATTTCCCATGCAAATTTTTGCATGGAGAAAAAAGTCAACGAGCATAGCGAATATGCAAATTTCGTGAACATGGGATGAATTATCATCAATATATTCACAAAATATCGCAAATTCGAATATGGCCCCTGCCGCTCATCTCTATGCTTCAGCCAACTCCAGGCTGGGCCATTCAGACACTATATGGTATCGTTATGCTTCAGCCAACTCCAGGCTGTACCATTCAGACACTATATGGTCTCCTCATGCTACCACAATCTCCAGACAGTCATTGAGCCACTGTATGTCTCCTCATACTGATGCCACCTGCAGGCTCTGTCATTGTTTGATTTGGTCTTTTGTAACCACACCCCGGGGCCCGGGAAATTAAAACTTCAGAGTGTAATCTTAAATTTAAATTTCAAAATGTTCGGATTGGATTGTTGGATTGGGAAGCTGTATTGTTTACTCATGCTGCCGCCAGCTCCAGGCTGTGTCATTGTGCCACCATATGGTCTCCTAATGCTGTTGGCACCTTAAATTAAACTTAAAATTTTTTAATATATCTAAAATCTTCAATTAAAAATGTCAAAAATATCTTTAATCTTCTCTATTGTGTGGCCCTATGGTCGTGTCAGACCGTTGCCACCTCCAGACTGGGTTGTGCTGCCACTATATGGTCTCCTCCTTCTGCCGCCAATTCCAGGCTGTGTCATTCTGCCAGATTATGGTCTCCTCATGCTGCTGCCACCTCTAGGCTCTGTCATTGAGCCGCCATGTGACTCCTTGTTAGATTGGGTTTTGTGGTCATACAGTATTAGTTCAAAGTAAACACCGGGACATTAAACTTGGGAATCTAATATAAATCTTACATTTAAAAAATCAATGTAATCTTTTCAAGACTGAGGCCCTATGGTCGTCTACGTCATATTACCTGTGGAACAGCTTGGAGCAATAAAAATGAGCCAGAACCGATTAAATGAAACATTCGCATTTTCATAGTCAGGGGAGTGCTGAGAGGCAGGGGCTAGAAGAGGTGATATCTCACCTGGCGGAGGACCGCCAGATAGAGGCTCACCAGAATGGGTGCTTAAAAATGTAAATAAATTTAAATTAAATTAAAATTGCTTAAGAAATCTCTTTATTTTCTTCAATTGTGACACCTTATGGTTCCCCTGCTGCCACATCGACGCTCTGCTGCAGTGAATCTAATACCAATGCCTGTAATCTGCATGACATACTGAATAACAGTATTATTTCACTAACACATCACACTCCCTATGCGTGTTAGGACAAGGCAAAGTGCTCTACACCCCTATTGAGGCTCTCTGTAGGCCAGAAATAGCTGTTTTTAATAGCGATTCTCCACAAATAAATTCGGTCCGAACCAAATTTTTTGGGGAAAATTCTGCGAAGCGGTCGAATAGAATTTTTCGGAAGTTGACACAACTGATGATTAGAGGCATAGTAAATTGTTGCTGTATACGATGGCCCATGACAGGCCATCGTGAGTTAAAGGGGTATTCCAGCCATAGACATCTTATCACCCATCCAAAGGACCCCCAGCGATCACTTTGCAGCAGCCAGCACACTCTGCTCCAGCCTCGGAAACCTCTGTGTTTCAGGGACTGGAGATGTTATATCATGCCATGCCCCCTCATGATGTCACACCAGGTCCCTCCACTCATGTCTATGTAAGGGGGCGTGGTGTGGCATAATGAGGGGGCGTCACGGAGATCGCGCACCCGGGGGGGGGGGGGGGGGGTCCCAGCGGCGGGCCCCCCATGATCAGACATCTTATGCCCTATCCTTTGCATAGGGGATAAGGGATCTATGGCCGGAATACCCCTTTGATCACATATTGAGTTCATCACAAGTCAGGGGATCACTGTATGTTAATATTATTGGTAAAAACAAGTGAGTTTTTAAACTGACACCAGTCTCATAATGTAAACTGATTGATATCCACATAGCAGCTTGTCGTGGGTGTTCAGAGAGGAAATACTGAATGCAGAGCTCTTCTCCATAAATATTTTATTAGAATTTATGTGTGCCATCACTTTTACATAGTCATAATGCACCAGAGTTTTCAGAATTTTGTTTCCAGTATTAAATATGCAGTTCTTAAATGTGTAGTCACTCTAACCCCAATAACACAGATATATTATATTGCACTGATAAACGTGAGAAATATTAAAAAAAAAAAAAAAAACTTTTAATCACTTCACTTAAAAATAGTACAAAAAACACTTCACACTTGGCCGCCATCCTGTGTGCTATATTATATCAGGTGCATGGGGGAAAGACAATATAATTAGTGGCCTTTTTTTAGGGGCTGTGCCTATTGCAGTCCATAGTATACACCTGGTACCTCCGTCACTTATGGCATGTATGCATTTACACCTTAGTAAGCTTTTGACTTCATGTCCCCGTCCTCATATTTTGTTGTCATATCCCAACCCTACATCCTGTCCTCATACCCCGTCCTCCTATCTCGACCGCCTATCCCATACTCCTATCCTGTCCTCCTATCCTGACCTCCTATCCCGTCTTCATATCTCGACCTCCTATCCTGACCTCCTATCCCGTCCTCCTAGCTCGTCCTCATATCCCGTCCTTCTATCCCGTCCTCCTATCCTGTCCTCCCAGAGTGGTGATTGGCCAGATGGTGGCAGCCAATTCCCGCTATCAGCGGGAAATATGAATCAGTGATATGAATTTATATTCACATCACTGGCCGGCCAGAGTACAGAGCAGAGATGCAGAGCGCAGGAAAAAGCCCCTCCGCATCTCAGGGATGAAGGACGATCGTAGCGGGTGTCAGGAGTAACAACCATTGTGATCTGTCTATTAATGCAGGTACTACAGCTCCCAGCATGGAGCTGAGTGTGCTCCATGTTGGGAGCAGTGGTACCTGCAGTAAAGGAAATAACACAGTAGGTGTCACTCCTGACACCCGCTGCGATCCTCCTGTTTTATGTATAGATGCAGGCGGCCGGCCGCTCTTCTATGGTCCCCTGCACTGACATATATATACACTTATTCATGTTTCCCACAGAGAGTTGTGATTGGCTAGAACCATCTGGCCAATCATAGCTCATAGCCGCCCGCCCGCATCTATACATTATACAGGAGGATCGCAACGGGTGTCAAAAGTAACACCCGAGGCAATCTGTCAATTAGTACATGTACTACTACTCCAATCATTGGACAGTGTGTTCCATGCTGGGAGTAGTAGTACTACCTAAAAAATTAAGAAAAAAAAGTTTAAAAAAGTTAAAAACCCACACACACTTTATACAACACATTATTAAAATACATTATTAATAAAAGGTTTAACAAAATTAATTATAAAAAATATATTAATTTTACAATTAAATGGCCCCTTCTAAATTTTTATTATTGTTGGCTACTAGAGATGAGCGAATCAAATCTGACGAATCCGAATTTTTTATGAATTTCATGAAAAATTCAATTTGCAACGAATGCGAATATCGCCGCGATTCTATCACGCAAATTGCTTCATTAAACTCCATTTAGTGCGGTCCAGGGTCCAGGACATCTAAAATGGCGGATCCACATGTGAGGACATGGGGCAAGGAACTCTGGGAAGGTGAGAACAAGGGTAAGCAGGATGGCTATGAATCACATGCAGGATGCAGCCTATCAGCACCCAGTTACCCCTGTGATGTCACAGCCCTATATAATCGGCAGCCATATTCCGGCTAGTCACTTCATCCTTTCACTGCAGAGAGATAGGACAGCGCTGTGTGTTACACAGACAAGCTTTTTCCAGCAGCATTTCACCTCCTAGTCACATAAGCAGTGCATTTTTCACAGAAAATAATTTTTACTGCAGCCAATAACCTCCCACTCACTTTCCACAGCAGTGTATTACAGAAAGGGGTAGAGAACTGTGTGTTGCCTCATACATTTGAACAAACTGGCTCAGCTTGAGAAACCTTAGCAGAGGATGGAGGAATAATTTTTCAGCGCAACTCTGTATCTTTGTTCCACAACAAATGGTCTGCTGGTTATACTAGTCTGTAGACAGTATAATAGACAGTATAATACCCAGCAGTCCATTCCTAATAGTCTTTTTTAGAGAGTGCAATTTCGGGTTTAGAACACAGCGATAGTGAAGTCGCGAACATAAAATTTTCTGTTCGCGAACGGCGAAAAAATAAATTTCCGCAAATGTTCGTGAACGGGCAAACCGGGCGAACCGCCATAGACTTAAATAGGCAGGCAAATTTTAAAACCCACAGGGACTCTTTCTGGCCACAATAGTGATGTAAAAGTTTTTTCAAGGGGACTAACACCTGGACTGTGGCATGCCAGAGGGGGATCCATGGCAAAACTCCCATGGAAAATTACATAGTTGATGCAGAGTCTGGTTTTAATCCATAAAGGGCATAAATCACCTAACATTCCTAAATTGTTTGGAATAACGTGCTTTAAAACATCAGGTATGATGTTGTATCGATCAGGTAGTGTTGAGTGGTGGCACTGGGCAAGTGGGCACAGTATGCGCTGTGAGCCTGACACAAGCTGGCAGGCAGGCAACTGCAATTAGATTACACAGGAAAGAAAAAAGCAGACTGATGTTCTAGCCCTAAAAAGGGCTTTTTGGGGTGCTATCCTTACAGCAGAGATTAGATGAGTCCTTCAGGACTGTAGTGGACACTGAATACACTAGCCTAGCTATTGATTTCCCTATTAAATCAGCAGCAGTTACACTGTCCCTCCTTTCACTAAGAATGCAGCTTCCGAATGAATCTTAAATGGATGCTGTCCAGGAGGTGGGAAGTTCTGGGAGGGAGGGTCTGCTGCTGATTGGCTGGCATGTGTCTGCTGACTGTGAGGTACAAGGTCAAAGTTTACTCAATGATGACTAATAGGGGGTGGAGCAAACATCGCATATGTTCGCCCACCGGGGCGAACGCGAACAAGCTATGTTCGCCGGGAACTATTCACCGGCGAACTATTCGGGACATCACTACACAGCGACTGTGTGCTGCAGCACTGTTGTGAACTTCTGGTGTTGTGCAAAAATACGTTTTTTAAGTGTACTGTAGCACATTTTTCTGCCCTCATGAGTGCATACCACATACGTACATCTAAGTAGTGTATTATTTTGAACCTGTTAATCTGTCAAGGGCCTAGATAATGTGAAAAGCCAGGCAAAAGTAATCACCAGCTGGTGTTTTACTCCAATACATTTTTTAAGCGTACTGTAGAGCATTTTTCTGCTCTCATAGGTGCATACCATATACCTACTGTAACGGAACTGGATGTGGATCCTCTACCTGTGTGGCTGATGACTCGGACCGTATCAGGGCGCGGAGTCTAAGGTGCCACTGGTCTTCACCAGAGCCTGCCGCAAATCAGGATATGCTTGCTGCGGCAGATGACACCCAGGTCGCTACCCCCGACATGGCTGGACCATGGCGAGGTACCGAAGGAGGAGGCAGTAGCGTAGTCAACGTAGCAGAAGGTCAAGGCAGGCGTCAAAATTTTGTAGTCAAAAAACATAGCAGGACGGTCTGGATACACGGGTATGGCACAACAGGCAATAGGGAACACTTTCTCTTGGGCAATAGGCACTGAAGATTCGGCAGGGGTGTGTGGGAGGTGCAACAACTTATAATGTGATGTCAGGTGCTTTTACTAATTATGGGCTTACTGGCCCTTTAAATTTCAAAGCTCCTGCGCACGCGCACCCTAAGGGACGGAGATGCGCGCATCGGAACTGAGAGAGAGAGCTGCAGGAGCGGGACTAGGTGAGTGACAGGCTGGGATTCGCATGCGGCACATCCCACGATGCGAATCCCGGCCCTGCCAGCCCTCGGGGACAAGGAGACACTACGCTCACGGCCGGTGCTTGCGGCCAGAGCGCAGTGTGTAACAGTACCCCCCCTTTGGTCTCGCCCTCTTTTTTTATGGCTCAAGAACCTTTTGAGAAGATCCTGATCTAGTATGTTATCCTGTGGTTCCCAAGACCTCTCCTCTGGTCCGAACCCCTCGCAATCTACAAGAAAGAAACCTTTTCCTCTGATGAGTTTGTTTCTTTGACCGAATATACATCCGAGGTACCCAAGATGCGAGTAGGAGAAACTTCCTTTTTAGAGAAGCGGTTACAGATGACGGTTTCAAGAGGGAAACATGAAAAGAATTTGGGATCCAAAGGGAGGAAAGGAGATGAAGAGAATAAGCCACTGGATTTAGGCGTTTCTTGACCTCATAAGGACCCAAATAGCGTTGACCCAGTTTGTAACAGGGTACTTTGAAACGGATGTATTTAGATGATAACCACACTTTGTCTCCAGGTGAGTATTCGGGAGGAGGACGCCTTTTCTTGTCCATTTGAAATTTCATAAGGGTCATGGCACGAAGAAGGGAGAGACCAGTCTTCTTCCAGATGGAGAAGTTCCATACAAGTTCATCAGCCATAGGGACACCGGAGGGAGAAGACAAGGGAAAAGGTGGACGAGGATGAAGTCCATAGACTACAAAGAAAGGTGAAGATCCTGTGGATTCAGTATCCTTATGGTTGTACAAAACCTGTGCCCAGGGTGGTAGATCGGCCCAGTCGTCTTGGCGGGCAGAAGCAAAGTGGCGATGGTAGTCTCCCAAGATTTTTCTTAAAATAACTCCAAAGTCTCAACAAGAGGTCATTTTTGAAAAACTGCCAAGGAGCCAAAAATAGCTGAAAAATGCCCATAGGATTAAAAAAAATGGCAAACTGAAAAACGCCAAGTGGATATGGCATTTTGCAGTTCCCTATTGCCTATTGCAGGTAACATTTGGCCACAGGCAGAATGAGCGTTTTCTTTGGCCTAAGAATCTTAATGACCCAGCATATTTTAATTTTAACATTTTCATTTTTTCCTCTTCTACTTTTTAACGACCCTTTGTTTTTTTTTTTTTTTTCCATCAACAGTACTTTGTTTTTATGTTTTTTTTAGCCATTTAGAAAAAGGGGCATGATTTAAATTTTTATTATTGGAGGAGTTTATTTATAGTTTTTTAATGATAATTTTTATACATTTTTCTATACTTTTTTAGTCCCCCAAGGGAACTTATTTGAGAAACCATTTGATTTCTCATACATTTCAATGCCCAGAGTCCTGGCAGCAACAAGGGCCTAGAAAAGGCTTTAGTCTACTGTGATGACAGATCAGCTCCCTGCGATCCAGACCACTGCAGCACCAATGATGCATAGGTCAGCCATTAATGGCTGGTGGAAGCTTTGACACTCTCATCTGAACAGTTAAAGGCCAGCATTAGAGATCAATTTGTGCCAGTGATTAGTGGTGGCTCTTGACTGCTAAAAGCAGCCAGATATGGAGCAGGCTTTGGTCCTGAGCCTTCTGCATACACCCTTCATGGCCCCAAAACGTACATGATTGTCACCAGCTATTAAGGGGTTAAACTTACTTTTAGTATTACAAGCAAAAACATAAAATTCTAATTCAGAAATAACCATCTATATAATTTTAAAGTTTATAGACTGATTCTGATAATCTAGTAGTGGTGGTCAATGCCTACTACTCTTATTGGTCCCCGGTTATTAGGTGTACCCCAAGGTTCAGTACTGGGCCCGCTTTTGTTTAACATTGTAATGGCAGTGGTGAATGGATCTGCTGAACCTGTGTGAATGATGGCATGGGCTGTACCAGGGAGCAGAGTCTAAGGTACCGCTGGTTTTCACAAGAGCCCGCCGCAAAGCGGGATGGACTTGCAGTGGCAGGCGGCACCCAAGTCTCTACCACTGATACGACTCCTCCACACAGACTGCCGAGGTGTAACGTGGTACAGGAAGGATGAGGCAAACTCCTAGTCAGGGACAGGCTGGAAGGTCAGGACAGACGGCACTGTATCGTGGCCAGGAAACAGAGCAGAAGGAACTGGTACACAAAATAGCAGAACATAGGAGGTACGCTTTCTCTTAGGCAACAAGGCACAAAGATCTGGCCAGGGGAAACAGGAAGTTCTGACACTTATAGTGTCAGCGAGCAGCATAACCAATTAAGGGCGTACTTGCCCTTTAAATCGCAGAGTGTCGGCACGCGCGCCCTAGAGTGCGGGTACACACAAGCTGGCAACCTGGGACAGTGGAGGAAGCATCCCGCCATGCGAACCATGGCCCCGCCAGAGAGGAGGATGGGGCAGGAGAGCGCTCGCAGCCAGCGCTAGTTGTAAGAGTACCCCCCCACCCTTTGGTCTCCCCCTCTTTTTAGGTTGCAGAAAATTAAGGACCAGTTCACGGTCCAAGATATTCTCATCCGGCTCCCAGAACCTTTCTTCAGGATCGAACCCCTTTGCGTCCACAAAAAACATACCGTCTCCCTCTAACGGTTTTAGTAGCTAAAATTTCCTTAACCTCAATGACATCAGAGGAAACAGTCACGGGGTGATGCCTTTTTTGGGAAAACCCGATTGATGATGAAAGGCTTGAGGAGGGAGACATGGAAAGAGTTCGGAATTCGCAAAGAAGAAGGCAGATGAAGTTTGTATGTCACAGGATTAATGTGATGCATAACCTTGTAAGGACCCAGGAAGCGAGGGCCCAACTGGTAGCTGGGAACCTTAAAACGGATATATTTGGCAGAGAGCCAGACCTTGTTGCCAGGAGAGTAAATCAGAGGGGGTCTTCTCTTCTTATCTTCCTGAATCTTCATACGGGAGGCGCTGAGAACTAAAGGGTGCCGGGTCTCTTGCAAGATGGTCCTAAAATCCCGTAATTGGTCATCAACAGTGGGCACTCCAGAAGATGCAGGAGGAGGGTGATGGCCGTAGATTATGAAGAATGATGATGTTTTTGTAGACTCAGAATCCTTCCCTATTGCATGTTGTACCAGAGAACTCCGCCCAAGGTAAAAGGTCAACCCAAGCATCCTGTGGTTGGAAACAATATAACCAAGAAATAGAAGACTTGACTTCTTGAAAAGGCATTTCTCGAGTTTGGCACATAAATGATTGTCCCGGAGGCATTGTAGGACCTGTCGCACATGTGAATGATGCACCTCTGAATTGGGCGAGAAGATCAGGATGTCATCAAGGTACACAACAACACGTGTAGAGTAGATCACGGAAGATGTCGTTTACAAATTCTTGGAAGACATCTGGAGCGTTACAGAGGCCAAAAAGCATCACAAGGTACTCAAAGTGCCCATCACGGGTATTAACCACTTAGGGACCACAGGCGTACAGGTACGCCCCATGTACTTAAGGACCAGGGGGCGTACCTATACACCCTTGGAAATTTCGGTCCCCGTCACATGCCAGATGGGGACCAGACCAGGGTGACTACTGATATCAATCAGCAGGCACCCCATGCAAATGCCCAGGGGGGTCCTGAGACTTCCTGAATTCACACCGGCGATTTCGGTCATACGGGTCATGTGTGACCCGATGACCCGGAGATACATGGTGATGGGGGGTGCAGAATACACCCCCAATCACCTCCTGTATCTATGTGGAGGTGGCGATTTCGTCCCCCCCCCCCCCAGGAGTGCTGCTATTGGTTGGACAATCGTCCGACCAATAGCAGCCAGGAAGGGAGGGGTTAACGTCCCCTTCTCACAGCTATGCTAGCCCCTGAGAAAGAGCAAGAGACCCCCCCCCGTCAGCCGAGATCTGTGCCCCTCAGGGCTAAAGAACAGATCTCCTGTGTCCAGTAGTGCAGGGTGAGTTTTATCTGCAGGGACAGGTAGGAGTTAAAAAGAAAAAAGTGAAAAAGATTCCCCCCCTGACCCCCTAATAGGTCCTCAAGGGTCCGCCACAGATTTTTCAGCGTTACCCAGGCCCTATTAGGGGTTCAGGGCGCTGCATTTGCCCACCCATTATTATTTTTTGGCCGCAGCATTTTTTTCCCCATATAAATGTGTGATTTAGAATCACACACCATCATATATAAAAGTTACACCAAGCACACACCACATTCTTCCCCTCCCCCCACACACCCACTACCCCCCCCCCCTTGGTGGTATAACTTTTATATATAATGGTGTGTGGAAAAATGGTGATGGCTGGCCAGGCATTTTCGGCGGCGGAGGCATACGCTTTACTTGCCTCCGACTCCGAATCTGCCAGTGAGGACAAGGAAGATCCTACTTTTCTGTGTTCTTCCTCATCCTCCTCATCATCTAGCACTAATGATGAGGCCCCCGTTCGGCGGCGGAGACGCCGCCAGGCAAGGCCCCGCACCCCCCATGAAAGTGACCCAGTGGGTTACACTAGTAAGAGCGTCCATACCGCTCGTAATAGGAGTCCGACCTCCCAGACAAGTGTACCGGAGCCCCCTTCCGTTGAACCTGTCTGGATACCCCCAGAGGGTTATCTGCCACAGATTCCTGAGTTTGTTGGCAACTCAGAAATCCGGATTGACACTGCTGGATACACTGAAAGTGACAGCTTTGGCAATCATATGGTGGAGCAGATGAATCTGTATGCCCAGCAGTTCATCGCCCACCACCCAGATTCGCCTTTGGCTAGGCCCAATGAATGGTACGTCATTGATGCAGCCGAAATGAGGACATTTTGGGCCTCGTGCTGCATGTGGGCCTGGTTAAAAAACCCAGTGTCAGACAGTACTGGAGCGGGGACATCCTCTACCAGACCCCGCTTTACAGTATGGTCATGGCACGGAGGTGGTTCGAGGCCAATCGGAAACTGATAATGTGGCATGTCCCCCCTCAAGTGTTCCCGCCTATGACCAGCTTTACAAAGTGAGGCCGGTCATCGAATCACTTTGGGGTCAAATTTTTGGAGGCCTACGTACCCCTCAGGGAGCTCTCGGTAGAGGAGTCTCTTATCAGTTTTAAGGGGAGACTCATCTTCCGTCGGTATGGCGTGAAACTCTACAAACTTTGTGAGAGTACCTCCGGGTATACTTACAAGTTTAGAGTATATGAGGGACGAGATTCCCGTATTGAACCCCCAGAATGTCCCCCCACTCTGGGTTTTAGCAGGAAGATCGTTTGGGATCTTGTGCACCCATTGCTGGATAAGGGTTACCACCATTACGTGGACAACTTTTATACCAGCATCCCTCTGTTCACATCCCTTGCCGCCAGATCTACGACCACTTGTGGGACCTCTAAATTTTGAGTCCAATGCCCTTACCCATGAAAACCTGTTGCTGGTCAATTATAAGGATAAGAGGGTTGTCCTTCTGCTGACCAAAATTCAACGTAACGGCAGCTCACCAGTCCTCAAGCCTGATTGTATTCTGGGCTACAATCAGTATATGGGGGGAGTTGATCTCTCTGATCAAGTCCTCAAGTCATACAAAGCCATGCTCAAAACACGGGTATGGTACAAAAAAGTTGCAGCCTACTAGGTACAGGTTGCCATGTACAACTCTTTTGTACTGATTGCACTGTACAAGAACGCTGGCAACACAGGGACATACCTTCAGTTCCAAGAAGAAGTCCTAAAGGCCCTGATCTTTGGCGACCGGGATAGAGCAGGGCAGAGTTCCAAAGGAACTAAAGTTATAGGTGCCAGGATAATCCCAGGCTAGCACTTTCCAGATGAGGTCCCCCACACTGGAAAGAAGGGATGATCCCAGAAAAAATGCAGAGTGTGTCACAAGAGGGGGATACGGAAGGACACCACCACTCAATGGGACACTTGCCACGATCATCCAGGCCTCTGCATTAAAAACTGCTTCAGGGAGTATCACACTTCCATGAAGAACTACATTTTCCGTTTTCATTTTAATTTTCCATAATTTGACACCAATGTACCGAGTCCAGAGTACATTCCAAGTTTTAACCCCATAAAACCACTATTTTGCCCAAAAAACTCTTTTATAAAAAAAAAAAAAAAAAAAAAAAAAAAAAAGCCTGATAAGACCTCTGGGGGTATTTTTTCCAAAAATGGGTCATGGAGGACTTTTTTATGTTGCCTCAAATGCCTCTCTCTCCACCTGAGCGGTGAGCGCATTTGGGGCAACAGGTTAGGGACGGCCACACACATCACATTCCCAGAATGATGATTCAGAGAATAGGGCTTGGGGTGGGCATATTTTTTAGTTTTGGCTATGCTCTGGGCCATCATTCTGGGAACATAACCGGTTTTATAAATTTATGTCCCACTGTACCCCATTTTAGTCATTTACCCCATGCAACACTCATTGGGGGGGGGGGGAGGTCCCACTGTTCTGGCTCCATAGGCAGCTATGTAAAAGCTCAAGGCCCCTGACTGCGCTCCTGCTCTTCTGTGACCGGTGTGTACCCGCAGAGCTGTTTACACCCAAATATGAGGTATATCCTTACTCCAAAAAAATTTACTGTGACATTTTCTCCTTTTAACCCAGCATTTTAGTGTAAAAAATAAAATTTTTCCTTTTCACATCCCACTTTAATGAACATTTATCAAACAAGGCCCCTAGTTACGTATCTTGAGGGGTGTAGTTTCCAAAATAGTATGCCATTTTCTATTTTTGCTGTTTTGGGCTTCCTAAATATGACATGACCCCCATTTCAGCAAAATTTGCAAATCTTCTGAGCATTCTAGTGCGCCCGCTGTGCACTTGACGTCCACACATGGGGTACTTTCATACTTAGAATAGATGGGGGTTACACATTTTGGGGGGCATTTTCTCCTATTAACCCTTGTAAAAATTTAAAATTTAGGAAAAAAAAAAGCATTTCAGTAAAAAACTAAAATTAATTTATACATCCAAAGTTGCCAAACACCTGTGGGGTGTTATGGCTCACTGTACCCCTTGTTACGTTCCATGAGGTGTAGTTTCCAAAATTGCCATGTTTTTTTTTTTTTGCTGTCCTGGCACCATAGGGGATTCCTAAATGGGACATGCCCCCCAAAAACCATTTCTGAGAAATTTGCTTTCCAAAATCCAAATGTGACTCCTCTTCTGAGCATTGTAGTGCGCCCGCAGTACACTGGACGTCCACACATGTGGTATCACCATACTCAGAAGAGATGGGGTTACAAATTTTAGGGGGCATTTTATCTTTGTATCCCTTGTAAAAATGTTAAATTTGGGGGAAAACTAGTATTTTAGTGGGAAAAAAAAAACATTTACACATCCAAATTTAACGAAAAGTCGTCAAACACCTGTGGGTTGTTAAGGTTCATTGTACCCCATTTTACATTCCTTGAGGGGTGTAGTTTCCAAAATAATATGCCATGTGGGTTTTTTCTGCGGTCCTGGCACCATAGGGGCTTCCTAAATGGGACATGCCCCCCAAAAACCATTTCAGCAAAATTTGCTTTCCAAAAGCCAAATGTGACTCCTTCTCTTCTGAGCATTGTAGTGTGCCCGCAGTGCACTTGACGTCCACACATGGGGTATTTTCATACTCAGAAGAGATGGGGTTACAAATATTGGGGGGCATTTTTTCCTATTACCCCTTGTAAAAATGTAAAATTTGGGGGAAAACCAACATTTTAGTGAAAAAAAATTCATTTACACATACAAATTTAACGAAAAGTCGCCAAGCACCTGTGGGGTGTGAAGGCTCACTGTACCCCTTGTTATGTTCCTTGAGGGGTGTAGTTTCCAAAATAGTATGCCATGTGTTTTTTTTTTGCTGTTCTTGCACCGTAGAGGCTTCCTAAATGTGACATGCCCCCCAAAAACCAATTCACAAAAACTCACTCTCCAAAATCCCATGGTCGCTCCTTCCCTTCTAAATCTTGTAGTGCACCCTCAGAGCACTTGACATACACATATGAGATATTTCCTTACTCGAGAGAAATTGGTTTACAAATTGTAGGAAGATTTCTCTCCTTTTACCCCTTGTAAAAATTCAAAAACTGGGTCTACAAGAACATGCAAGTGTAAAAAATTAAGATTTTGAATTTTCTACTTCACGTTGCTGCTATTCCTGTGAAACACCTAAAGGGTTAACACACTGAATGTCATTTTGAATACTTTGAGGGGTGCGGTTTTTATAAAGGGGTCATTTGTGGGGTATTTCTAATATGAAGGCCCTTCAAATCCACTTCAAATCTGAACTGGTCCCTGAAAAATTCAGATTTTGAAAATTTTGAAAAAATTGGAAAATTGCTGCTGAACTTTGAAGCTCTCTGATGTCTTCCAAAAGTAAAAACATGTCAACTTTATGATGCAAACATAAAGTAAACATATTGTACATGTGAATCAATATATCATTTATGTGGAATATCTATTTTTCTTACAAGCAGAGAGCTTTAAATTTAGAAAAATGCTAAATTTTTTAATTTTTCATCAAATTTTGGAATTTTTCACCAAGAAATTATGCAAGTATCAACGAAGATTTACCAATACCTTAAAGTAGAATATGTCACGAAAAAACAATCTCGGAATCAGAATGACAAGTAAAAGCATCCCAGAGTTATTAATGCTTAAAGTGACAGTGGTCTGATGTGCAAAAAACTCTCTGGTTCTAAAGGTAAAAATGGGCTTGGTCCTTAAGGGGTTAAAGGCCGTCTTCCATTCGTCTCCTTCTCGAATTTGAATGAGATTGTATGCTCCCCGCAGATCCAGCTTGGAGAAGACCTTGGCACCCCGTAGACGATCAAAGAGTTCCGAAATCGAAGGTAGATGGTAGCGATTCTTGATCGTGATTTTATTTAGTCCCCAATAGTCAATACAGGGGCAGAATAACCCGTATTTCTTTCTCACAAAGAAGAATCCAGCACCTGCAGGAGAGGTGGACTTCTGGATCCTTTTGTAGATTTTTTTTGCTGTATTGAGCCATAGCTTGCAACTCAGGGACAGACAAGGGGTAAATTCTTCCCCGGGAGGCATAGTCCCAGGCTGAAGGTTGATTGGAGAATCATAGGGACGATGCGGTGGAAGACACTCTGCCTGTTTCTCGCAGAACACATCTGAATAATCAGGATAAGGAAGAGGCAGACCCAGCAGGGAAGGAGATAAAGAGATAGTCTTAGGCTGAGTATTCGTCAGACAGTGGTTCTGACAGTAAGGTTCCCAGCGGGTGACCCCACCAGTTTGCCAGTCGAGATGCGGAGCATGACGTTGTTGCCAGGGAAGACCGAGAAGAATCTCCGAAGTACAATGAGGAGGCACGTAGAACTCGATCTTCTCCATGTATAACACACCCACTTGTATGAGAAGAGGTTCAGTGCGGAATTGCAGCACACAGTTCAGGGATTCTCCATTGACAGAAGAAATGTACATAGGCTTTACAAGCCGAGTCACTGGGAGACTGTGTTTGTGGACCAGGGAGGCATTGATAAAGTTTCCAGCGGAAAGTCCAAAAAGGCTACAGCGGAGAATGATGACCTGGAAGGAGTATATACTTGGCCCGGCATGGTCAAACGAGGAGAGGTAGAATTCACACCCCTCCCACGTGCCCTAGGTGCGACCGTTTCCTGGACGAGTTGCTCATGTAGAACAGTCTTTGAGGAAATGCACCAGGCTGGCACAATAGAGACACAAGTTTCATTGCGCTGGCGGGACCTCTCCTGCTAGGTTAATCGAGCACAATCTACCTGCATAGCCTCTTCGGCAGAGGGCAAAGAGGATGGTTGAGGTGGATGCTGGAACACAGGTGCCAAATGGGGAAAACATTGTGTCCGAGTAGGTTCACGCTCTTGATGAAGCTCTTCCTGCCTCTCGGCAAAGTGCACATCAATTTGAGTGGCTAACTATAAAAGATCCCTCAAGGAAGATGGCGGATCCCGTGCAGCGAGAACATCCTTGACTCTACTAGAAAGTCCCTTTTTAAAGGTGGCACACAGAGCCTCATCGTTCCAGGCCAATTCGGAATTTAGGGTGTGGAATTGAACTGCGTCATCACCAACAGAAGAGTCCCTTTAGCGTAGGTTCAGTAGTGCAGTCTCGGCTGAGGAGGCCGGTGCAGGTTCTTCAAAGATACAGCGGAATTCCGAAAGGAAGGCCTGCAGATTGGAGGACACTGGATCATTTCTGTCCCAGAGGGGAGTAGCCCAGGCCAGGGCTTTTCCAGAAAGAAGACTGATCACAAACGCCACTTTAGCATGCTCTGTCGGGAACTGATCATCCAAATGCATTGAACACTGGGTCACAAACCCTCTACCCAATTTAGGGTCTCCTTCATATTTCGTCGGCAGAGACAGTCATATCTTGGAGTCTACGGAAACCACGAAAGCTGAAGACACTGGAGGAGCCACTGGAACTGGTTGTGGCTGTTTGGGCTGTTGTGCGGTGAGGAGCTGCTGCATCATTGTGGATAACTTGTTCAGTTGTTGTGCTTGTTGCATAGACTGCATAGACTGTTGTGCCACAATAGCAGAAAGATCAGCAACATTCAGCAGAGGCACCTTGGCGGGATCCATGGCCACATCTTACTGTAATGGCAGTGGTGAAGTGGATCCACTGAACCTGTGTGGAGGATGACGTGGGCCGTACCAGGGAACTTATTTTAAGGTGCCATTGGTTTTCACCAGAGCCCACCGCAAAACGGCACCCAGGTCGCTACTCCTAAGACGGCTCGTCCACACAGGCTGCCGAGGTGTAACGTGGTACAGGAAGGATGAGGCAAACTCCTAGTTGGGGACAGCCTGGAAGGTCAGGACAGGCGGCACTGGAGTGTGGTCAGGGAACAGAGCTGGAGGAACTGGTGCAAGGAATAGCAGAACACACAGGAGGTACGCTTTCTCTTAGGCAGCAAGGCACAAAGATCTGACATGGGGAAACAGGAAGTGCTGACACTTATAGTGTCAGCGAGCAGCAGAACCAATTAAAGGCGTACTGGCCCTTTAAATCACAGAAAGCCGGCAAACGCGCATGCCCTAGAGGGCGGGTACACACATGCCGGCGAGTAAGCAAGAGGTGAGTAACGGCCTGGTGTTCGTCGCCGGCAGAGGAGGACAGGGCAGGAGAGCGCTCGCGGCCAACGTGTCTGGCCGGATCGCTAGTTGTAACAAACATGTTTATTAATTATATAGAGGATGGAATCAACAGCTCTGTTTCCATATTTGCAGATAACACCAAGCTTGTAGCACGGTACAGTTTGAGGAAAACATGCACAAGTTGACTTGGACATACTGAGGGGTCATGTTTTAATCCTTGCGACTTTTAAAAAGCACAAGGCCGGCATTTATAAAGAGAATGTGCCTCTTTATAATATATATATATATATATATATAACATGTTTCAAGGCCAGGACCGGCCTTGAAATGCATTGTTCATTATGCAATAAAAAATGTACAGTATTACGGAATCTTCAGTCTTCATTCCCGATCCAGTTGCGCTGGAATCCCTGAAGGCGTTCGTAGGTAGTAAATAAAATGTAGGTGACTTTAACATCCATGGCAGGTGTAGAAGTACCTCTTTAAAGTAAACAGGGAAATATAAAACTCTATTCCTACAATGCTATTTCTCGTTTTTTGTTTCACGTTGTTTGCTTTTTTTTGGGGGGTTAGTGCCAGCTTTTTCAAAAATGCAAAATGAATGCTGTAGATGTGGCATTTTTTCACTTATTTTGTGGTTTCTTTTTTCCTTTTTTTTTTACATATTCTTTAATAGAAATCCTTAATCCTTGACACACATGTTTACAAAAAAAATTGCACGACTTGTAAAGAAAAAGACACAGCCGGGAAGACGCAAAAGAGAAAAAAAACACGAAAAAAACAAAACGCACTTGGGCTAGGTTTCCACTTGCTTTTTTTTTATACACCTATGAAAAACGCCAGCAAAAATGCCAGAAAAACTGACACAGCTTTTTCCGAAGTTTTGGCATTTTTCAGGGGTTTTTGCCTTTGATTGAAATTGGCATTTTGATCCCTTTGGCATTTCTTTCTAAATTTGTTGGGTACCAAAAAAAAAAAAAAAAAAAAAGGATGCAGTAGGGATGGAAAAAGATGTACCCGACAGAGGGACCTAAAAATGTAGCCGACAATAACAATAATAAAAATGTAGAAAGGGGTAAATGTAAAAATAATATATTTTTTATAATTAATTTTAACATTTGTATTAGTAATGTATTTTAATAATGTGTTTAATAAAGTGTGTGTGTGTTTTTAACTTTTTTCTTTATTTTTTAAAATTTTTAGGTAGTACTACTACTCCCAGCATGGAACACACTGTTTCATGATGGAAGTAGTAGTTCCTGTACTAATAAACAGATCACCCTGGGTGTCACTCCTGACAAATTATACGATCGTCCTATCTATTGCAGAGATGCGGAGAGGCTCTATACCGTGCTCACATCTCTGCTCTGAACTTCGGTCGGCCAGTGATGTGAATAGAATTCATATTTTCAGCCCAGAGTGGTGATTGGCCAGATTGTGACAGCCAATTCCCACTCTCAGCAGGAAATATGAATCAGTGATGTGAATTTATATTCACATCACTGGCCGGCTGGAGTACAGAACAGAGATGTGGAGGAGATTGAAGGACAATCACAGCGGGTGTCTGGAGTGACAATCGCTGTGATCTGTCCTTAACTGCAGGTACTACTGCTCCCAACATGTAGCACACTCAGCTCCATGCTGGGAGCTGTACTGCCTGCATTAATAGACAGATCACAATGAGTTTCACTTCTGACACCTGTTGCGATCTGTCTATTAATACAGATACTACAGCTCCAAGCATGGAGCAGAGTGTGCGGAGTTGTTGGGAGATGTTGGGAGCAGTAGTACCTGCAGTTAAGGAAAGATCACAGCGGGTGTCACTTCTGAAACCCGCTGCGATCCTCCTGTGTAATGTATAGATGTGGGCGGCCAGCCGCTCTTCTATGGTCTCCTGCACTGACCTATATATACACATATTCATATATCCCACAGAGAGTTGTGATTGGCTGGAACCATCTGGAGAATCACAGCTCTCTGCGGGAAATATGAATAGGTGTATTGAAAAAGATTAAGGAAGTGTGAGATGTACTCAATCTGGTGTGGTAACCGAGAACTTCAGTCTGGGTATAATCTCCTGTATACCCTGATTAAACAGAAAATTTGTAAAGATAAATGGGGGTGACTGGTTCTCAAGGTCTTGAGTGTGATGGAAATGTGTTATATGGTTTTGTCTGTGAATATGTAATGATGATAGTGGTGTTTATGAATAATTAAAGAGGGTGATGATGGGTGTTTGTATAAACTTGAGGGTATGTATATATATAATGAATAATTAAAGAGGATGATGATAGGTGTTCCTTTATAAATTGGAGAATCTGTATATAATGATCGGTGTATATGGGAGAGAGGGAAAAGTATGGGGGAGAAAAGTATCTTGATAGGTGTTTGTGAATGATTGGAGAGGGTGATGGTAAGTGTTACTGTATAAATTGGAGAATATGCATGTATATTATTAATATTTGTGATGATAGGTGTTTCTGTATAAACTGCAGGATGTGTGTGTATATATTGATCGGTGTATATGGGAGAGAAAAGTATAGGGGAGAAGGAAATGATTAAAGGAGAAGGGGGATGGTGAAAGAGAGATAGAGGATGGTGAAAATAAAAGAAAAGGCTCTTACTTGGATAGATAAAAGCGTAATTTATTTGTAATTTAATAATATAAAACAGGAAAAAACGTTGGGCCCTAGCGCTTATACTTTCCAATGCGTATGAAACAGTTAAAATAATTCATAAATGTAATTCATAACAAGGTCAGTAGATGAAAAGCACTGATTAGTTATACAATGTGCAATAGTAGGTAAATGAACCCGGTGCTGCGACCGCAAGGTATAATAGCCAAGTCAATTGCTCTCGGTACGGCGACCGTAGAGATGTGTGAAATAGTCAAGTAGTCCACGGTGCTGCGACCATATGCCAGAAAGAAGAAACAAAGTCACAATGTAACGGTACTGCAACCGCAGTTGGTAGTACAATTCAATGGGACACAGTGTGTCAATGTGTCAATGTTGCAAGGGTGCTTGCTGTCTCTAACAAAGTGAGGGAGCCATGGATTGGCAGTGGGCCAAAATGAGGAAGCTCCAGTGGTTGCAAGGCTGGGTAGTGGAAAGGGGGAAGAAATATCTTGTGGTACTATGTACCTCTCACCCGGTCACTCCTATGGACTTTGCAATGTCGGTCCTCACTCTGGAAACAAAGCAGCTTGTTTGTGGCTGTCTGCGGTCACTGGTGCTCGGCTTCTCCTCGTGGCGGTGAGCGTGTTGGGCGCGTAATAGAATCCTGGCGCGCTGTGATGATCCTGTGGTTCTGTGATTGAGCTGGTGATGATAGTGCTTGCAATGGTGTCTACTGCCTTAAGACTAGACGCGTTTTGGACCCTCTAGGTCCGTCCTCAGTAGACTACTGAGGACGGACCTAGAGGGTCCGAAACGCGTCTTGTCTTAAGGCAGTCGTTATAAAAAAGATACATTTTGTTAAATACTATTTTTTCCATCACTACTGTATCTTTTTTATAATTTTTTTTAATGGTACCCCATGAAATTTTATTAAAAAAGGTATCTCATCACTTTTTTGTATCGCTAAAGTCCAAAAAAGAATGAAAACTGCCGGCAAAAACACCAAAGTTAAAACGCACATGGTGTTTTTCTTGGCATTTTTTCACTCCCATAGACTTCTATGGGAGGAAAACACCAAAGATTTTCCTTAAAAAAACACCAAAGTCTCAACAAGAGGTCCTTTTTAAAAAAAACTGCCAAGGAGTCAAAAATAGCTGAAAAACGCCAAAAGGATAAAAAAAAATTGGCAAACTGAAAAACGCCAAGTGGATATGGCATTTTGCAGTTCCCTATACACTTGCAGCTGACATCTGGTCGCAGCGTTATTTCACAAAAAAAAAAAAATAAAGCCATGTGGCAGAATGGGCGTTTTTATTGGCGTTTTTGCAAAAAAAACAAAAAAAAAAAAGCAAGTGGAAGCCTAGCCTTACTAATACACACTTTGAAAAAAAAAAAAAAAAAAGAAAACAGCCACAAAACTTTCATCATGAAGCACCAAGAATTTTAACTTGTCATCATCACAGCTGTAATGGCTCAAAATAGCTTTCAAATTGCACAGAATAAAATATTTAGTGCTATACTTTGTCCCATTTTGGATATAAACCCCTGCTAAAATGTTTGGCTGGGTCACACGGGAGGACAACCCCCCCCCCCCCCCTCCCCCCTCTTCTAGTTCTCAGCATTTTCTCATTTCCATTTGGCAACTTGCAGAGTCACTTACTTCTTTATGCTATTTTATGTGTTTTTCCTAAAGGAGCAGATTACATATTGCTGCCAGGAGATTATTTTTAGACGTATATAAAATTGGTTTTATGCCGTCCATTAATCCAGAAAGTAAAAGCAGCATGGTATGACCAATATAGTATGAAGAGCAGAAAATGCTCATGCTGTCAATGTATTGGAGCCATAATTTCTTTGCGAAAAACAAAGCATTTAGCAGAAATACATTTTATCCTTCAATGTTATAAATCTTGTTTTCATGTGGTGTAATAATGTATGGTAGTACAGTACGTAACACCAAACAATATTGTATTTTCCTTTGTCTACCTTCTAAGTATCAAGATTTTTTATGAACCATTTCACTGTTGAATTCACAAAGATAAAAGGCTCATTCTCTGGCTTCCTGACCTTGACCAAGCAGCAGAGAAATTCAGCTGAACTGTGCAAAACTGTAAAGGTGACATAAATCAAATTTAGACAGCGCATGCCTTGTATATAAAGCATGAAACATTGGCTGTCACATCCCCCAAAAATCTCAGAACAATAATAAAATCCTGCTTAGCCTCAATCAGACTTTTCTGCATAGAGCATTTGATAATTTTTCACTTCATTGGGGAATAAATCAGACAATAACCACGGCATGTGAAAATCTGTCATATAGTTTAAAGGTTTTGTATTAGCAAGTTATGGATGCTGGGAAAACAGTTGCATTGGAGATCGGATATTTTTTTTTCTGTCACTTACGTTTCTGAAGGGCCCCATTGCTATGTTTTGATACTTTAGTGAAGAATCAATTACATATCTTAATAAAAATAACATAAGTACATGACTAGTAATTCTCTCACATGGTGTTATTATACGGATTGTTTCCTATGCAGGTAGGATTCTGTTAAAGAGGGTATTCTCATTATTAAAAGTTCTCCCCTATCCACTGGATAGGGGATAACTGGCAGATCAATGGGTGTCTGACCAGCACCAGCCCTAAGAGTAGGAGTGCTGAACCTGGCAATGTTCAGAAGCCCCTTAGAAAATTAATTGCGTGCTGGTCGCACATGCATATTGCCGCAATGATTTAGAGGGACGTAGAGGTGTATTCACCAGGAGTGGAGTAGGCAAATGTCTTTTTACTCCACTGTGTACCTGCACCAAATTTATTTGCGAGGGATACCTGAGTATAGCATGAAGTGTATCTCTGGCACCCTCATAGAAAATGAATAGTGTGCATGCCGATCCTGCACTTAATGCAACTTGAAGATTTGGGGCCCTGTTATAGAAAACGTGAAGGTTCTAGAGGTTGAAACCCCTGTGATCAGACACTTATCCTGTTGATAGGGGATATTTTTAAAGGCTGGAGTACCCCTTTAATACAGGGTTTGGATCAGGGTCCTTGTTTCTAAATGTATGCTGCCCTTAGGTAGGAGAAAAAAAGGCTATTCATCACACATTTCTATGATCCGTGCACAGAAGAAACAGGAAGACACAGCCAGGGCAATGCTTGAGAGGTAAGAACTTACTGAGCCCCAGGTATGCAACATGACCCTATAATTCTTATAATAGCTCACTGCCCTAGACCACCAGGGATCCTTACATTATCCCCTTTACTGCCCTAGACCACCAATAATCCTTGCATTTACATTAAGTTCATGAATATTGACATTAGGCCCTTCCAAGTCCTAAAATACCAGGGTGGCTGACTTTAAAGGGATACTCCAGTGTTTGAAAACATATCCCGGGATTGTTCTACTGCTAGATTGCTTGGACCCCCTGCTATCTATCTCCAAAATGGGTCTCAAATCTCCCTGTGCACAGAGTAGGGTCAACACTCACCCTCATGCATTCTCTATGGGAGCATCAAGGAAACATGAGCGTTGTACTCATCTCCGGCACTTCTATTGAGAATATATGGAGGCAGAGCAAGTGTAATTCAGTTGCCATTCTGGAGATGCCAGTGGTCGGAAGCCCTCCTAGTGGTTCATACCTACTGTTCTAGATTCCATATGTCAGCAGCTTATATCCAGCTTCCGATCCTCCTGTTCCCATATAGCTCCAATCATCCTGTGGAAAAGAGATCAGTTTTCAAACGCTGTATAACCTCTTTAACCTATTTACTGCCAAAGACTACCAGCATATAGATGTTAACTTTCACTATCCTAGATTACCAGAAATGTAGACAATAACCGTCACCATGCTAGATTTGTATATGGTTTAATACAGTGACCCCCCCGACCTATGATGGCCCCGACATGCGATCATTTCAACATACAATGGTCTCTCAGAGGCCATCGCATGTTGAAGGCAGCATCAACATTCGAAGCTTTTGTATGTCGGGGCCATTGCATAAACAGCTATCCGGCAGCGCAGACTGCTTCAGCTACCACCGGATAGCCGTTTACGGTGCCCCGTGTGGTCCGCTGACGATTACTTACCTGTCCTCGGGGCTCTGGCGCGTCCTCTTCGGGATCCGCTGCATCGTCGGCGCTCTCCATCGTCGTCATCACGTCACTGTGCACGTCGTCCCATCATACAATAGGAGCGGCGTGCGTAGCGATGTGATGGTGGCGACGTGAGAGCGAGGATGCCGGGGAAGCAGAGGCCTTGCCGGAGCATCGGGCACACCCCGGGGACATGGCGACAGTGATGGAGGGCGACATCCAGGGCAGCGGTGACGAGCGGTGATGGTCAGAAGCGGCGGGGACACGTGAGTACAACTTCCTCTACCAGTGGTCTTCAACCTGCGGACTTCCAGATGTTGTAAAACTACAACTCCAAGCATGCCCGGACAGCCGTTGGCTGTCCGGGCATGCTGGGTGTTGTAGTTTTGCAACATCTGGAGGTCCGCAGGTTGAAGACCACTGTCCTATACTTTACATTGCACGGATCCCTCAACATGCGATGGTTTCAACAAACGATGGTCCATTTGGAACGGATTACCATCGTATGTTGAGGGACCACTGTATTATTTGCTTTAGCTGGCTGTGTTGTTAATATTTGAATGCATGAATGAGACAACATGTCAAAACAAGTTTATTAGTTGGTTAGTCTTTTGTCCCTGTGCACACTGCCTCATTATACATTTTCACCAATGTGCTCAACAATACATGAATATTATTGACACAGCTCATTGTAAAGTTATTTGCTTGGGTTAAAACCCTCTCATGGGCCAGTTCTGAAGCAAGAGCAGATTCACTTTACATGCAAAAGCATTATTCATCATAAGAAGATAAGCCGGGTGGGAATCGCACTAATAAGCATCTGCTAATATATATAATTCTGGTTTATAGAAAACATCATTTCACTTTAGTAGTTTGCATAATGTGATATGCAGGGCATTCCTCCAATTCCCCAGAATTTTTTTTTTTCTCCTTTTTTTGCTTGTTCTGCTGATTCTTCCCTGATACGATATTCCGGAATGTATCATCACTTACTGTAAACAGCTCCACTGTTCAAAGAGAAGATTCATTCTTTCTAATCCTTTGGGATGTTCTTGTTTGGTTTTCCGAGTACGTGGGATGAATGTCATAGCCTGAGAATGAGTAAACAAGGATCCTCCTCAGAGTTTACTAGTATACATGATTTGATATACAGTACCTGTTTATTATAGTGCGGCGGCGTCAGTGCTTTTACCGGATATATCTGTCAAAGGGGAGGCTATCCAAATACAAAAGGCCAGAACATCGATGCAACAACTGTGGAGTTGTGACAGTAGGTCGTAAATATGTTTTCAAAGCAACTGGTGCCAGAAAGTTAAACAGATTTGTAAATGACTTCTATTAAAAAAATCTTAATCCTTCCAGTACTTATCAGCTGCTGTATACTACAGAGAAATGTGTGAAGTTCTTTCCAGTCTGACCACAGGGCTCTCTGCTGACACCTCTGTCCATGTCAGGAACTGTCCAGAGCAGGAGAGGTTTTCTATGGGGATATGCTTCTAATCTTGACAATTCCTGACACGGACAGAGGTATCAGCAGAGAGCACTGTTGTCAGGCTGGAAAGAACTGCTGAATTTTCTCTGAAATATACAGCAGCTGATAAGTACTGGAAGGCATCAGATTTTGGAATAAAAGTAAATTACAAATCTGTTTAACTTTCTGGCCCAAGTTGATTTGAAAACATTTTTTTTTTTTAAATCAACTGGAAAGAAAGTTAAACAGATTTGTAAATTACTTCCATTAAAAAATCTTAATCCTTTCAGTACTTATGAGCTTCTGAAGTTAAGGTTGAAAAAAAAGTGCTCTCTGATGACACGTGTCTCGGGAACCGCCCAGTTTAGAAGCAAAATCCCCATAGCAAACCTCTTCTAAACTGGGGGTTTCCCGAGACAGGTGTCATCAGAGAGCACTTAGACAGAAAAGAACAAGCTCATAAGTAATGAAAGGATTAAGATTTTTTAATAGAAGTAATTTACAAATCTGTTTAACTTTCTGGAGCCAGTCGATATAAAAATAATTTTTTTTCCCTGGATAAGCCCTTTAACTCTTTCTACAACCTAATATAATGGCAGAATTCCTGCCTGGTTGTATATCTATAGTAAAGAACTTTTAATTTTTCTTTGTCTCTACAGGCCTAAAGCGTACAAGTAACCATTATCTACTGGGTGGGATTTCATATTATTTGGCTTCTTATCTTAAATGAGATGCATTTTTCAGGATATTGTCCAGTATGGCCAAAAGAAATCTTGGATACTATTAGACCAGACCTCCCCAACCCAGTCCTTCATTTCCAATAGAGTAACCAAAAAAAATCCAGAATGTTGGTGGGCCTTGAGGACTTGGTTGAGGACCACTGTATTATTCTATTGCTGGTTCTAAGACCTACATTGTTAATAATGTCTAACATAATGTCATCTCTTATGGTAAGAATTCTGCCTCTGTCAACAATTTTAAGCCTCTTGGTTTGACTTGGAAGTAAAATGCAAAGGCATAACTATAGGGAGATCAGAGATGTTGTACCTTGGCCCTTAATTCTAATGGGGTCCAAAAGATATATCTTTGGTCTTACAAATGACATGAAATAATGGGGGGGGGGGGGGGGGGGGCGTTATTACAAGTTTTGCTTTGGGGCCTAGGTGCTTTCCCCATAGAATACCTCTCCTGCTCTGGACAGTTCCTAAAAGAGACAGAGGTGTCAGCAGAGAGCACTGTGGTCAGGTAGAAAGGAAATTCAAAAAGAAAAGAACTTCCTGTGGATCATAACAGCAGCTGATATGTAATGGAAGGATTAAAGTTTTTTTTAATAGAAGTAATTTACAAATCTGTTTAACTTTCTGGCACCGGTTGATTTAAAAACAAAAAACAATGTTTTCCAGTGGAGTACCCCTTTAAATAATGGGAAGGGGATGCTCAGGGCAAAGAAATGGACATTTTTACAGGCAAGATAAAAAGTAGTGTTACAATATGGATTCCTCAAGGTTTGTGGTTTTTATGGTGAGTCAGGGTTCTCTCAAGCACTGATCCATTGATGACTAAGGGCGGTTTACGCCTGAAACGCGTCATACTGCATTCCTGTACCTGTGTTTTGGATTTTATGCAATAAAGGGACCTTTCTGCCATCTCCACGCTGGCTTATCCTTCTCCTTTATGCACTGTTGGTGTTGCCGCACACCTGCCATGCTGTGGACTGGACGTACATTTGGTGAGCTGATTTACCCCTCTCCTCACGAAGTTTCGAAAATAATATTTTTGGGGTGAAGCATGAAGGGAATGTGTGATGTGACTAAGAAAAGGTGTTGTTTGGGGATTGGGGAAGCTGCTATAGCCAATCGCGGGTTTTGCAATGTTACCCTATTTATTTCATTTATACACCCGCAAGTCGACCTAATAGAATGAAAAGCAGCAGTAAGGACTCAATAATAACTCATAACTCTAACCCAGTGTTTCCCAACCAAGGTGCCTCCAGCTGTTGCAAAACTACAACTCCCAGCATGCCCGGACAGCCAAAGGCTGTCCAGGCATGCTGGGAATTGTAGTTTTGGAACAGCTGGAGGCACATTGGTTGGGAGACACTGCTCTATCTAACCCAGTATATCAGCGGGGCACATGATCAGACAGTAACCCATAGCATCCATAAGTGACAATTATTAGTAACCGGTTGAGTGTTTTTGTGACATTTTTCACCTATTTCACGTATTTTAGCAGACATGCACGCATAAAGCTGTCGCGTACCCCCCCTGAATACCCTCAGTCACACAGGAGACGGGAGGAATACCGAGTTTTTATGTTTCCAATGATAATCATCTCGTGCATGCGGAATAAGGTAACGTGGGATCTATGGGCATATTTTATGTTTCTAATTGGAGGCGACATGAAAATGCAGGCAGATGAAACATTAATGAACAATATACATGTTAGGCCAAGATTTAAAATGAAAATTCCCAACACTACAGTTTAGAGGATGACAGACACATTAAGAGATGTAATTAACATGGAAAGCATTTACCCACAACTCACCAAGTAAAGCACTTAAAAAACACCAAACATATGTCATATTTTAAAATTATTGCCGCAGACTGAAATTAATTGATGAAATATTTTAATACGAACAAACGGGGGAAAAAAAAGGGTAAAACATCTGTTCGGCGCAGCGTAATTAGATCTGCATTGCGTTCACAAGGTGAACCACTAGATGGCAGTGTGGTATTAAATAAAAAGGCCAATATAATTAGCTGCGGGAAAAGAAAACTAGAACTGTTTTCCTGTGCACTTAAAGTTTAATGGCTTGGCTATACTTCCTTTGTTCTCTTTGTGTCTCTTTTTACCTCAAATGACTCCACTTTCCTGACTAGATAGAAAATATTAGTGTGAGTAGAGAAGAAATGGACAATTACACCGTATAGTTTTTTTTTTTTTTTCCTTTCTCGCATATGAATAAAATGTGTTAACTAAACCAATGCAGAGACAAATTAAGCTGAGCATGTGAAATATAGTGAAGTTGATGTTGTTCGGTGGTAATGAGAAATTCTAGCATCTCTCTCATTGTTCTGTATTTTATAACAATTCAAATGCAGAGTTGTAATTACTTTTAATTCACAATGGTCTAGTTTAGATGTATCAGCTACATTTAATGGCAAATTGCAGCAGAAAACTGTTATTACCTTGTTAATGAGACTGATTGTTACATTGGGTCAATTGTATAATTGTGTACAATGCTAGGTAGCAAAATTAGGAAAGACAATGGGTTTTCTCATCACCCTGATGATGTGACGCTGGAGAGATGAGGGTGACACAAAGTGTTATGGGCAGAGAAACAGATTGATCCGTTTGCTGACAATTAATACATCTAGATTTTTCCAGGTTAACACAGGAATAACGGGGTTAAATTTCTCCTTGTTAAGTGGCTGTTCTCTAAAAGGAGTTTACTCTGTGCTGCAACCTATTGAGGGTTAAATCCCTGCAAGGTAGTGCCTGACGCCTTTCTAACCCCTGAAACATGACTGAGGCTTATTACAGAGCAGAGTGCTCACTGGCATAAAGAGATGCCTTTGCTGTGGGACTGAGGAGGTTAAGCCATACCTGTCATTTCAGGTAACTGTTCCTGATAGGCTGTCATAAGCAGGGCCGGCCTTAGGTGTTTAGGCGCCCTGTGTGAGCTAACCTTGTGCCCCCCCCCCCCCTCCATTACCCCATAAACATACACAAAGAGGAAAAAAATCTTTGTAACAAATATTTTTTTAAATATTTAATCAGTCCCCTGCCCCCTTAATCAGTCCCATTTCCCCCTTCACCAGTCCCCTGTCCCCCTTCACCGGTCCCCTGTCCCCCTTCACCAGTCCCCTGCCCCCCTTAATCAGATGCAGTACAGTTCCCCCACATTAGGTGCAGTATAGTTCTCCCCACATTAAGTGCAGTATAGTTTTCCACATTAGGTGCAGTATAGTTCCCCCACATTAGGTGCCATATAGTTCCCCACATTAGGTGCAGTATAGTTCCCCACATTAGGTGCAGTATAGTTCCCCCACATTAGGTGCAGTACAGTTCCCCCACATTAGGTGCAGTATAGTTCTCCCCACATTAGGTGCAGTATAGTTCTCCCCACATTAGGTGCAGTGTAGTTCTCCCCACATTAGATGCAGTACAGTTCTCCACATTAGGTGCAGTATAGTTCCCCACATTAGGTGCAGTATAGTTCCCCCACATTAGGTGCAGTATAGTTCTCCACATTAGGTGCAGTATAGTTCTCCCCACATTAGATGCAGTATAGTTCTCCCCATTAGGTGCAGTATAGTTCTCCACATTAGGTGCAGTATAGTTCTCCACATTAGGTGCAGTATAGTTCTCCCCACATTAGGTGCAGTATAGTTCTCCCCACATTAGGTGCAGTATAGTTCTCCCCACATTAGGTGCAGTATAGTTCTCCCCACATTAGGTGCAGTATAGTTCTCCCCACATTAGGTCCAGTATAGTTCTCCCCACATTAGATGCAGTATAGTTCCCCACATTAGGTGCAGTATAGTTCCCCACATTAGGTGCAGTATAGTTCCCCCACATTAGGTGCCGTATAGTTCCCCACATTAGGTGCAGTATAGTTCCCCACATTAGGTGCCATATAGTTCCCCACATTAGGTGCAGTATAGTTCCCCACATTAGGTGCAGTATAGTTCCCCCACATTAGGTTGGCAGTATAGTTCCCTCCACATTAGGTGCAGTATAGTTCCCCCACTTTAGGTGCAGTATAGTTCCCCACATTAGGTGCAGTAGAGTTCCCCACATTAGGTGCAGTATAGTTCCCCCATATTAAGTGCCATATAGTTCCCCACATTAGGCTGGCAGTATAGTTCCCCACATTAGGTGCAGTATAGTTCCCCCATATTAAGTGCCATATAGTTCCCCACATTAGGCTGGCAGTATAGTTCCCCACATTAGGTGCAGTATAGTTCCCCCATATTAAGTGCCATATAGTTCCCCACATTAGGTGCAGTATAGTTCCCCACATTAGGTACAGTATAATTCCCCCACATTAGGTTGGCAGTATAGTTCCCCCCACATTAGGTGCAGTATAGTTCCCCCACATTAGGCGCAGTATAGTTCCCCACATTAGGTGCAGTATAGTTCCCCCCCATATTAAGTGCCATATAGTTCCCCACATTAGGTGTAGTATAGTTCCCCTACATTAGGTGCAGTAAAGTTTCCCCACATTAGGTGCAGTATAGTTCCCCCACATTAGGTGTCATATAGTTCCCCACATTAGGTGCAGTATAGTTCCCACACATTAGGTGCAGTATAGTTCTCCACATTAGATGCAGTATAGCTCTCCACATTAGGTTGGCAGTATAGTTCCCCACATTAGGTGCAGTATAGTTCCCTCACAGACATACAGCCTCCAGCCATATACAGTGTATGGCTGGGCGCTGTATGTCTGTGTACTGCCCCACTGCAGTGTTCCGACCACCGCTCCGTGTTCACAATCTACTGCTATGGCCTATAGACCATAGCAGTAGGTCCTGGGACCGGAGGAGTGGTGATCGGAACACTGAAGATGACGTACAACATACAGGTAACTTACCATGTATGTCAGTGATGTCCCTTCGTGCCCTATATCCCGGCGGCCCCTGCGCTTTTAAAGTTAACATGGGGGGCCACTGCAGAGAGGTAACGAGACATCCTTGCGTCCTGAAAAGATCTTTCGGGTCACAGGGATGTCCAGTATGTGACCAAGGCCCCTGCGGGCTGCTTAGTGGTGACAGCTGATTCCCCCCCCCCCCCCGCCCCCCCGGGCTTGATTACAGTGTGCCCAGGCACACCCAGCACAAAGTCAATGACATGCTTTCTGCTTTGTTTTAGTGTATGTTGTTTAACCCCCGCATATCCATTGCAAAAATTTGTCTTCTAGGCAGATATATAGTAGCGTTTTATCATTATTAAGAGATGCTTACAGTGACATGACTGTACATTTATTCTGTATGTTACTGAAACAAAATGCACCCAGTGTTCACCTCTTATAAATAGAGGTTAAAGTTCAGGTCCAAAATATGACAACAGGAATGTTTGGTGCCTTTATTATGATCAAAGTATTGCTGAATGAATAGTACCTTCATGTATGTAAAAAATAGCAATAGCTTCCATGCTCAGACTGACTAGATTAATGGCAAGGTCAGAGAAGACTACTTTCATCCAGCCTGTTGTATAGGCTGTTGTGAATGTTATGTCAGTAACTGATGACTATATATATATATATATATATATATAATATTTTTATGGTCATCAGTTACTGACATAACATTCACAACAGCCTATACAACAGGCTGGATGAAAGTAGTTATATATATATATATATATATATATATATATATATATATATATATATAGAAGAAAAAATCTTGTCCACAGCACCAAAGTTCATGAAAAAATGTGTGTTTTTATTCCATAAAAGGTGTCAATACAACAGCGACGTTTCAGTCAGCTCAACCTGACCTTTCTCAAGGATGCTTGAGAAAGGTCAGGTTGAGCTGACTGAAACGTCGCTGTTGTATTGACACCTTTTATGGAATAAAAACACACATTTTTTCATGAACTTTGGTGCTGTGGACAAGATTTTTTCTTCTGTTTGAAAGATGATCCCCTAACCAAGGATCCAGGAGCTGCGTGCACCCCCCTACGATAATTTATTTTCTTCTATTGGCTGTGCTGTTCTTCTTCTACTATATATATATATATATATATATATATATATACCATATTTATCGGGGTATAACACGCACCGGCCTATAACACGCACCCTTATTTTTCCAAGGAAATTTTAGTAAAAAAGTTTTTTTTACCAAAATATCCTTGGGAAAATGAGGGTGCGTGTGTGTGCAGGTGTACCTTGATAAACTGTTTTTGGGAGCTTCTGCAGTTCAATGATTTAAAGCAAGCACTTTAAATCATTGACGTGCAGTGGCTTCTGTGGGGCCAGAGTGCCTCTGCTCTATTCCCTCCCTGTCCCTGGTTTTATAATTAAATATCCCGCCGCCGCCACTGCCCAAGTCACACTCCGCCCCTCAATGCAAGCCTACGGGAGGGGCGTGATAGCTATCACGCCCCCTCCCATAGGCTTGCATTGAGGGGCGGAGCGTGACATCACACGGGGGCAGAGGCGTGACGTCACATGCCGCTGGCCCGGTGGTCGCCCGTAATCAGACCCAGAGCGAACACGCTCTGGCGACGGATTACAAACGGGGTGCCGCGTGCATGATCACGGGCGTCCCCAGCTGCGGGACTCCCGCGATCAGGCATCTTATCCCCTATCCTTTGGATAGGGGATAAGATGTGTAAGCCCCGGAGAACCCCTTTAAGAGTCTCCTCTGTCCTCCACTCTTTACCTGTATTAATGGCACCTGTTTGAACTTGTTATCAGTATAAAAGACACCTGTCCACAACCTCAAACAGCCACACTCCAAACTCCACTATGGCCAAGACCAAAGAGCTGTTGAAGGACACCAGAAACAAAATTGTAGGCTGGGAAGACTGAATCTGCAATAGGCAAGTAGCTTGGTGGCAAGAAATCAACTGTGGGAGCAATTATTAGAAAATGGAAGTCATACAAGGCCACTGATAATCTCCCTCGATCTGGGCTCCTCGCAAGATCTCACCGCGTGGTGTCAAAATGATCACAAGAACGGCGAGTAAAATTCCTAGAACCACACGGGGGGACCTAGTGAATGACCTGCAGAGAGCTGGGATCAAAGTAACAAAGGCTACCATCAGTAACACACTACGCCGTCAGGGACTCAAATCATGCAGTGCCAGACGTGTCCCCATTCTTAAGCCAGTACATGTCCGGGCCCATCTGAAGCTTGTTAAAGAGCATTTGGATGATCCAGAAGAGGATTGGGAGAATGTAATATGGTCAGATGAAACCAAAGTAGAAATTTTTGGTAAAAACTCAACTCGTGTTTGGAGGAGAAAGAATACTGAGTTGCATCCAAAGAACACCATACCTACTGTGAAGCATGGGGGTGGAAACATCATGCTTTGGGGCTGTTTTTCTGCAAAAGGACCAGAACGACTGATCCATGTAAAGGAAAGAATGAATGGGGCCATGTATTGTGAGATTTTGAGTGAAAACCTCCTTCCATCAGCAAGGGCATTGAAGATGAAACGTGGCTGGGTTTTTCCGCATGACAATGATCCCAAACACACTGCCTGGGCAATGAAGTAGTGGCTTCGTAAGAAGCATTTCAAGGTCCTAGAGTGGCCTAGCCAGTCTCCAGATCTCAACCCCATAGAAAACCTTTGTAGGGAGTTGAATGTCCATGTTGCCCAGTGACAGCCCCAAAACATCACTGCTCTATAGGAGATCTGCATGGAGGAATGGGCCAAAATACCAGCAACAGTATGCGAAAACCTTGTGAAGACATACAGAAAATGTTTGACCTCTGTAATTTCCAACAAAGGGTATATAACAAAGTATTGAAAATAACTTTTGTTATTGACCAAATACTTATTTTCCACCATAATTTGCAAATAAATTCTTGAAAAATCAGACATCTTTTTAAGTGGGAGAACTTGCACAATTGGTGGCTGACTAAATACCTTTTTGCCCCAATATATATATATATATATATATATATATATATATATATATATGTAGGAGTGTCAGTGTAACATTTCAAGAAAACAGCCGTCACCCTGATGATGCATTATAAGTAACATATAAACTAAGTTTCATCAAAATATCTCCAGCCATTTAGAAGTTATGCTGGTACATACATATGTTAAATTTTATATATTTTTTTTTTGTCTGAAGTCCCATGCAAGTCTCCTAAACATGTTACTTTCAGGTTGCAGAGATTGCCCGGGACTTTTAAACATCCTGCAGACTGTCTGGCAGGCAGGTGCAGAGAATAGTTAGTGTGGGGGACAGGATATGGTGACAGGATATCAAGACAAGAGAGGAGGACCAGATATAAATATCCAACAGGCCCAGTATACATCTGCGAGGGACTATGCATAAAGGGGGTGAAAACACTATACTATATCTAGGAGCCCTTTTCAGTAGGATTCTAACTCTCTACAGCTCCACAGTATATGTAATAGATGACATCTCAGTATAAGTAATAGATGACATCTCAGACAACAAGAATTGAATCTTAGTCCAATATTATTGAAAAGGCCAGGCGTCTTGTAGACCCTATGAATTACATATAGCTGTGAGAGGCGCTGTTCCACTTAGTGATAGAAGAAAAGTCATTTCTAGAAAAGTACCCCATTAGTAGGAGTCTATGAACGTGCCCACATCGCTTACCCATCAGGATATGAGATGGTGTTATGAGGTTTGGATAAGTGGTTGAGACACGAGGACTGGACATGAGGACGGGATATAAGGACGGGCTATGAGGACAAGATATGAGTAGTGAATATGAGGTCAGAATATGAGGAAGAAACAGGAGGTCAAGATATAAAGTTGGGATATGAGGATGGGATATAAAGTCAGGATATAAGGACGAGATTTGAGATTGAGATATGAGGATGGGATATAAGGTCAGCCTATGAGAACGGGATATGAGACTATGATATGAGGTCAGAATAGGAGGATGGGATATGAGGAGCGTCATTTTTGCTTTTCCTCTCCCACAAGGTTTAGGTAGGAAGACCAGACAAATAGTACATTCTGATGTTAGAACTCAGAATGTACTAGAACAGAGATGAGCGGAACTACGTGGACAACGCTGATCTCTTCTTTCAGCAGTGTGTCAGGAATCGATTTTGTAGGGGTTTATGTTTCCTGAATGACAGACATAAAATGCTTCTCTCTCTAAAAAGAGTTTCTCTAGCAGCTGCAGTAGGTGGTATATAGTTGTGTCTCAGCTGCTGCGTAACATCATACCAATCAATCAATAGTAGAATTTTTTATCTTTCTCTTCAAAAAAGAGGTTCTGCAGCAGATGTGCGGTGTACTGTATCGCAAGGAATAAATTACCTCTATTATAAATCATTTTGAATACTAGTAGTCACCTTGGAGTCATATTACCTGCTTAAGTACGCTTGATCTGAGTCCTTGCACTTTTTCTATGGTCATGATACTCCTTGGTGACTTTCTATATTCTCATAAATTATAGTGCAGGAACATTATGCCATGTATTATGCAGTTTTGGGGGAATGTTTTCCGCTTTCACTATATGCTTTCTCTTCTTGGAAACGTGTCACTTTTCATAAAAATTGATACTTATTTTGCATTCACAAATAATTTCACAAATGTAGTTTTACTAGGAAACCTTGGTGCCTCCTGACATAGATTAATGATGCGTCAGTTCCCATAGCTTGTCAAAGAGGTAATGTCTTCTTTTTCTACCAAAATATCTGCTTTATGTTTGGCTTTCTTACCCATTGATGTAACATGCGCTGGTTGTTGTTTAGCCCAAGTTGTTGTCTATGGAGGAACAATAGGGAGATTTATCAAAACCCATGTAGAGGAAGAGTAATGCCATTGCCCATAGAAACCAATCAGAATACTTCTTTTATTTTTATTTTATTTTTCAAAGCCCTTTTAAAAAAATAAATAAAAGAAGCATTCTGATTGGTTGCTTTGGGCCACTGCACCACTCTTCCTTGATAAATCTCCCGCAATATTCTGGGCAGCTACATTGATGATTTGCAGAGTTTACAGAGAGAGAAGAGACCAACACTAATGCATGGAAGGAGAATCATCTGATCAAATGCTATGTCCCTACATCATTTTTCTGAACATGCTTAAAAGACAGGCAACCCCCCCCCCCCCCCCCAAAAAAAAAAATAAATAAATAAATATGTTCACACTAAGTTGAAGAATTTAACTCAGTGGGAAGATAGATGTTTTGTTCAATGCTTTTTAATTTTATGCTTGCAATGTTTAGGCTATAAAAGTAATTGACATTGCCCATTCATAACTCAAAATGGGGTGGTACATACAGCTGTATTTTTGGATGTATTTTGGGCTATATTTTGGCCATAATATATCTTATTTATCAACAACTCTGTCAAAAGGCAGAGTAAACCAATCAAAATTTTTTGCCCCCACTCTACTAATTATAAAATGTAACTTTTAATAGTATTGTATATTAATGCGAGCCAAAAAGAAAAAGGGTTAAAAACCCAGCACTATCACACTATCATACAATAGATGTTTGATATCTTTTCTGAACACCTTGTGACTTGAGACTGTAAGATCACAATAGTCAACTCTGATGGATCCCTAACACAAATCTCTGTGACAGTAACAGTTACATCCAACCAAGCAACATTATAAAGGCAGCAAGAACATGGTTGTCATCAAGTCCCATTCAGATGCATTGTAAAGCCAAAAAACCACTGCACCAAATCTGCTTAATACCCAGTAATACCAGTAATAGCCAGTAATCCCATAACAATGTAAAATAAGATTCTTACAATGTTCACACCATATGGAACATGAGTACTCTGTACAAACATCCATTATGTCTCACAATTCAGTAAGAAGTGTCTGTGATCTCTATCATTGGTATACTTGGTATACTCCTCCCACTGCTTGAAAGGAAATTATCTTCTGGACCTTGCGACAAATTTCTAAACTTTGTGTGAATGAGGCCTAGAGGTGATAGGATATTTCTTACTTTGATTACAGAAGATCCTAAGTTTAGAATTCTGGGATACACACAAGACAATTTTTTTTAACTTCAAGGTTGAACGTGATGGATGTTTCTTTTTTTTGAATTGTACTAACCATGTAAATTATCATTTTCTTTCAGATATTTCTGTTTCTTAATGGAGACATAAAGAGTTACTGTCATTAACCCCTAAGAGATCTTATCCCCTATCCAAAGCATAGGAGATTAGATGCCTGATCGCGGGGGTCCCGCCGCTGGGGACCCCCGTGATCTTTCACGCAGCACGTGACGTCACACGGGAGTGGAGCCGTGACATCACAATACTCCGGCCCCGTAATCGGCAGTCATCAGACCCGAAGGAAACGTGCTCTGGGGGCTGATGGTAACGGGGTGCTGCGTGAAAGATCACGGGGGTCCCCAGCAGTGGGACCCCCACGATCAGGCATCTTATCCCCTATCCTTTGGATTGGGGATAAGATGTCTTAACGCAGGAGTACCCCTTTAAGGACAATGGACGTAAATGGACATCCTGATGTGATGGGACTTAACACCCCAGGGTGTACATTTACGTTCTGTAAATGTAAAAGAAAAGGGTTGATGGGATAGCTCACAGTACAAGACCAAAGTTGAATTAGACCAAGCAATCCAAAAGGGAAATAGAGAAATAGAGAAATAGACTTAGAGCTCCAAATCCTTTTTCTCCAGGAAATGTAAAAGAGTTATGATTTTTAGAAGGGGAGGAGGAAAAACTAAAATGCAAAAATTTAAAATTGGCCCAGTCCTTAACGGGGTTCTCCGGTGGAAAACATTTTTTTTTTCTTAAATCAACTGGTGCCAAAAAGTTAAACAGATTTGTAAATTACTTCTATTTAAAAATCTTAATCCTACCAGTTCTTATTAGCTGCTGTATGCTCCAGAGGAAGTTGTATAGTTCTTTTCTGTCTGACCACAGTGCTCTCTGCTGACACCTTTGTCCATGGCAGGAACTGTCCAGAGCAGGAACAAATCCCCATAGAAAACCTTTCCTGCTCTGGACAGTTCCTGACACGGACACAGGTATCAGCAGACAGCACTGTGGTCAGACAGAAAAGAACTATTCAACTTCCTATGTAGTATACAGCAGCTGATAACTACTGGAAGGATTAAGATTTGTATATAGAAGTAATTTACAAATCTGTATAACCTTCTGGCACCCGTTGATTAGAATTTTTTTTCCATTGGAGTACCCCTTTAAGGCCAAAATGGTCTGTGTCCTTAGGAGGTTAAAAACAACTACTGACATATCGATCAGACACACCGGGTCTCACTGCTGAGACCCCTGCAATCATGAGTTATTAAAGCTGGTGGCATTGTTCTCTACTTTCTGGCCTGCTAAGTCATCCGTCCATTTCTCTGCAGATACTAATTTTGACATGTCTGTTTGATGTGTCAGTATTTGTTTTTAATTACAGCAACTATTTAAAGTAGTAGGAAATCAGTAAGTAGTATTGGAGTATTAACACATCACGGATTGACTAGTGGAAAGCAAATATTATTAAAGGAGGGGGGTGCAGTGATTTTTTAGAAGACCTTCAGAAAATTCATGGATTTCGGGCCATGCACATGTGGTGTGCTATGTTCATATAGGGCTACAATGTTCCAGCTTCCGCAGGATCGGTGGGGGTCCCAGCAGTTGGACCCCCACTGATCTACTAGTTATCACCTTTAAGCTAGGTTTCCACACAAGTTTTTCTGGAATACTGCCAGTCATAGGCGTGCGCACGGGGTGTGCCGGGTGTGCACAGGCACACCCTAATCACCGCGGCCCGCTGCTGTAGGACTTTTTTTTTTTCCTCACTACTAAACGCCAGGCCCACCGGACATCGCCGACATCACCAGATGTCCTGAGCTGTGAGCCTGGGCATGTGTGGTGTGGTCAGGGCATACTGGGAGTTGCATGCTGGGAGTTGCAGTTACTACTGAAACTCCCAGCATGCCCTGATACAATCTCGGTCTGCTCTGCAGCTGTCCTGATACAGTCTATGGTTTTGCAGCTGACCCAAAACTACAACTCCCATTATGTTGCACTATACTCCTGAGTCCTGGGGAAGCAATCCATTAATTTTGGGACAGCTGCAGAGCAGACCAAGAATGTATCAGGGCATGCTGGGAGTTGCAGTTACTATTTGTAATGCCCAGCATGCCCTGATACAGCTTATGTTTTGCAGCTGACCCAAAACTACAACTCCCATTATGTTGCACTTTACTATAGTATAGGTTATATGGTGCTACATGCTGGGGGAAGCTGTAGTTTCGGTTCAGCTGCAGAGATATAGGCTGGAATCTGGATCAAGAAATTTCATTGATTTAGATTCCAGCCTATATCTCTGCAGCTGACCCAAAACTACAGCTCCCCCCAGCATGTAGCACCATATAACCTATACTATAGTATAGTGCAACATAATGGGAGTTGTAGTTTGGATCACCATATATTGTATCAGGGCATGCTGGGAATTGTAGTTGGTAACTGCAAATCTCAGCATTGCATTCCTTCAAGGAATGCAATGCTGGGAGGTGCAGTTACCAACTACAATTCCCAGCATGCCCTGATACAATCTATGATGACCAAAACTACAACTCCACACATCTTGCACTATATAGGAGTACAATTTAGATTATGGTGCAACATGCTGGGAGTCCTAGTTTTGGGTCAGCTGCAGACTTTTCTGGTGCAAAAAAAAATGTAATTTGGAATATTCCCCCCTCTGTGCCCCCATCTTATAGTAAAATCGTTCTTCTGTTTGCCAAGTAAAGAAAAACATGAGTTTTACCATTCAACTTACAATTTTTTTTTCAAATCCACATGAAATACCTCCCTGTAAACACCGACCACCAAACATACACACAAGTGGGAGGTCTAGTCAGGGCTGGTGCATGGATTTTTGACACTCTAGGCAAAACCTAATTTTGACAACCCTTTGGCTCCGCCCATTGAACCCCTTGGCAAATATAAGATCAGCGGTAGAATTAGTCCCGTAAGCCTCATGGTAAATTCTAGACTTGTCCTCCTCCCTACAATTATAACTATACTGCACCTAATGTGGGGGAACTGTACTGCACCTAATGCGGGGGAACTGTACTGCATCTAATGTGGGGGAACTGTACTGCACCTAATGTGGGGGAACTGTACTGCACCTAATGTGGGGGAACTATACTGCACCTAATGTGGAGGAACTATACTGTACCTAATGTGGGGGAACTATACTGCACCTAATGTGGGGGAACTATACTGCCAACCTAATGTGGGGGAACTATACTGTACCTAATGTGGGGGAACTATACTGTACCTAATGTGGGGGAACTATACTGCACCTAATGTGGGGGAACTATACTGCACCTAATGTGGGGGAACTATACTGCACCTAATGTGGGGGAACTATATTGCTCCTAATGTGGGGGAACTGTACTGCACCTAATGTGGGGGAACTATATTCCACCTAATGTGGGGGAACTATATTCCACCTAATGTGGGGGAACTATATTCCACCTAATGTGGGGGAACTATATTCCACCTAATGTGGGGGAACTATATTCCACCTAATGTGGGGGAACTATACTGCACCTAATGTGGGGGAACTATACTGCACCTAATGTGGGGGAACTATACTGCACCTAATGTGGGGGAACTGTACTGCACCTAATGTGGGGGAACTGTACTGCACCTAATGTGGGGGAACTGTACTACTAACCTAATGTGGGGGAACTATACTGCACCTAATGTGGGGGAACTATACTGCCAACCTAATGTGGGGGAACTATACTGCCAACCTAATGTGGGGGAACTATACTGCCAACCTAATGTGGGGGAACTGTACTGCACCTAGTGTGGGGGAACTGTACTACTAACCTAATGTGGGGGAACTATACTGCACCTAATGTGGGGGAACTATACTGCCAACCTAATGTGGGGGAACTATGCTGCCAACCTAATGTGAATACACAAATATAAAATTGTACTATTCTGATCCCTATAGCACTTTTATTTTTCTGTATATGGGGATGTATGAGGGTCATTTTTAGCGCTGTGATTTGTAGTTTTTATCGGTACCATTTTTTTTTTTTTTTACTTTTTAGATATTTTTTATGGTATTTGAAGTGACCAAAAAATGTGCTAATCTGATTAGTGCACTATTACGACTTTTGGGACCCCACTTCTGATTTTGCCCAGGGCCATGCTAAGCCTAAAACTGGCCCTGGATCCAATCCTCCTACACTATGCAAGCAGGAGTGCGTGTGTGTGTGTGTATATGTATGTGTGTGTATATATATATATATATATATATGTATATATATATATACACACGCGTGCGCGGAGTGAGTTTGTGCTTTAGGGTGCACACCCTAATGCAATAGGCTGCGCACGCCTATGCTGCCAGTGCAGTATTTGAGCTAAAGTCAGAAGTGTATTCAAAAGGAATGGAAAATATAAAGGAATGACTTATACTTCTCCTTCCTAATGGACTTACTTCTGACTTTGGCTCAAAAACTGCAGTGGCAGTTTAAAAAACATAATGCCCTTAAAAAACCTGTGTGGAAGGGGATAGCTTTCTGAAATGAGAATACCCCTTTAACCCCTTAAGGACACAGGGTTTTTCAGTTTTTGCACTCCTTACCTTTTAAAAATCATAACCCTTTCAATTTTCCACCTAAAAATCCATATTATGGCTTATTTCTTGCGTCGCCAATTCTACTTTGCAGTGACATTAATCATTTTACCCAGAAATTCACGGCGAAACGGAAAAAAAAATCATTGTGCGACAAAATCGAAGAAAAAAACGCCATTTTGTAAATTTTTGGGGCTTCCGTTTCTATGCAGTGCATATTTCGCCTAAAATGACACCTTTTCATTATTCTGTAGGTCCATATGGTTAAAATGATACCCTACTTATATAGGTTTCATTTTGTCGTACTTCTGGAAAAAATCATAACTACATGCAGGAAAATGTATACGTTTAAAAATGTCATCTTCTGACCCCTATAACTTTTTTATTTTTCCACGTACAAGGCGGTATGAGGACTCATTTTTTGCGCTGTGATTTGAAGTATTTATCGGTACCCTTTTGGTTTTTAGCGGACTTTTTGATCACTTTTTAATCATTTTTTAATGGTATAAAAAGTGACCAAAAAGACGCTTTTTTGGACTTTGGAAATTTTTTACGTGTACGCCATTGACTGTGCAGTTCAATTAATGATATATTTTTATAGTTCGGACATTTACGCACGTGGCAATACCACATATGTTTATTTTTATTTACACTGTTCTATTTTTTTTATGGGAAAAGGGTGCTGATTCAAACTTTTATTAGGGAAGGGGTTAAATGATCTTTATTAACACCTTTTTTTTACTTTTTTTTGCAGTGTTATAGCCCCATAGGGACCTATAACATTGCATACACTGATCTCTCATGCTGATCACTGGCGTGTATTAACACGCCTGTGAGCAGTGTTATCGGCTTTTGACTGCTCCTGCCTGGATCTCAAGCACGGAGTAGTCATTCGTTGATCGGACACCGAGGAGGCAGGTAAGGGCCCTCCCGGTGTCCTGTAAGCTGTTCGGGACGCCGCGATTTCAACGCGGCGGTCCCGAACAGCCCGACTGAGCAGCCGGGTTACTTTCGCTTTCACTTCAGACGCGGCGGTCAGCTTTGATCGCCGTTTCTGAAGGGTTAATACAGGGCAAACACCGCGATCGGGGATGTCCTGTATTAGCCGCGGGTCCCGGGACCGACCCAATATGCCGCGGGGACACCGCGTGACCCCACGGCATATCTCGGGAGCCGGCGGAGGATATAAATATATGTCCTTCGTCGTTAAGGGGTTAAATGGGTACTTCATCCCTATCCAAAGGATAAGATGTCTGATCGCGGGGTTCCGTTCTAAACGAACGCCAGGTGCTGCAGGGAGATTGCGGGGGGTCCCAGTGGTTGGACCCCCCCTAATCAGACATCTTATCCCCCATCTTTTGGATAGGGGATAAGATGTCTAGGTGCGGAGTACCCCTTTAATCTATAATTGACATAAATCAGTCAGCTGTAAGGACCAAAATGTGCTTCATGTTTTATTCCTTATTCTTACAGCTCAAATAAATACCTTTAAACTAGACATAACTGACTATGTAAAGCAAATGGAATAACCATTAACCCCTTAAGGACCCGGGGTTTTTCCGTTTTTGCATTTTCGTTTTTTCCTCCTTACCTTTAGCTGTACGCCCTGAGCCCGGTGTTTAAAATGGGGTCACGCCGTGACCCCGCATCCCACCGGGTGGTCCCGGCTGCTAGTCATAGCCGGGACCCTGGGCTAACAGCGCTGATCGTTGTGTCACGCGCAATTAACCCTTCAGACGCAGCGATCAAAGTTGACCACCGCATCTGAAAGTGAAAGTAAATGCTTCCCGGCAGCTCAGACGGGCTGATCGGGACATCGCGATAAAATCGCGATGTCCCGATCAGCTAGGACGCGAGCGGAGATCCCCTTACCTTGCTCCGTTGCGTCCGATCTGGGTTTGATTGCTCCAAGCCTGAGCTACAGGCTTAAGCAATCGAGCCCCTATCTGGCTGATCCGTGCAAAGCTATGGCTTTGCAGGGATCAGGGTAAAAGATCAGTGTGTGCAGTGTTATAGGTCCCTATGGGAGCTATAACACTGCAAAAAAAAAGTGTTAATAAAGGTAATTTAACCCCTTCCCTAATAAAAGTTTGAATCACCCCCCCTTTTTCCATAAAAAAAACAAAACTGTGAAAATAAAAATAAACATTTGTGGTATCGCCGCGTGCGTAAATGTCCGAACTATAAAAATATATTGTTAATTAAACCGCACAGTCAATGGCATACATGCAAAAAAATTCCAAAGTCCAACATAGGATATTTTTGGTCACTTTTTATATCATAAAAAAATTACTAAAAAGCGATAAAAAATTCTGATCAATGCAAAAATGGTACCAATAAAAACTTCACAACACAGTACAAAAAATTAGCCCTTATACCGGCCCGTATGCAGAAAAATAAAAAAGTTATAGGGGTCAGAAGATGACAATTTTAAACGTATACATTTTCCTGCATGTAGTTATGATTTTTTTCAGAAGTACGACAAAATCAAACCTATATACCGTATATACTCGAGTATAAGCCGAGTTTTTCAGCACGATTTTTCGTGCTGAAAACACCCCCCTCGGCTTATACTCGAGTGAACTCCCCCACCCGCAGTGGTCTTCAACCTGCGGACTTCCAGAGGTTTCAAAACTACAACTCCCAGCAAGCCAGGGCAGCCATCGGCTGTCCGGGCTTGCTGGGAGTTGTAGTTTTGAAACCTCCGGAGGTCCGCAGGTTGAAGACCACTGCGGCCTTCAACATCATCCAGCCCCCTCTCACCCCCCTTTAGTTCTGAGTACTCACCTCCGCTCGGCGCTGGTCCGGTCCTGCAGGGCTGTCCGGTGAGGAGGTGGTCCGGTGGGATAGTGGTTCCGGGCTGCTATCTTCACCGGGGAGGCCTCTTCTAAGCGCTTCGGGCCCGGCCTCAGAATAGTCACGTTGCCTTGACAACGACGCAGATGCGTCGTTGTCAAGGCAACGGCTCTATTCCGGGCCGTAAGCGCGGAGAAGAGGTGCCCCCGGTGAAGATAGCAGCCCGGAACCACTATCCCACCGGACCACCTCCTCACCGGACAGCCCTGCAGGACCGGACCAGCGCCGAGCGGAGGTGAGTACTCAGAACTAAAGGGGGTGAGAGGGGGCTGGATGATGTTGAAGGCCGCAGTGGTCTTCAACCTGCGGACCTCCGGAGGTTTCAAAACTACAACTCCCAGCAAGCCCGGACAGCCGATGGCTGCCCGGGCTTGCTGGGAGTTGTAGTTTTGAAACCTCTGGAGGTCCGCATGTTGAAGGCCGCAGTGGTCTTCAACCTGCGGACCTCCGGAGGTTTCAAAACTACAACTCCCAGCAAGCCCGGACAGCCGATGGCTGCCCGGGCTTGCTGGGAGTTGTAGTTTTGAAACCTCTGGAGGTCCGCAGGTTGAAGACCACTGAGAGCGAATGATGAGAAAAGGATGATGAAGGGGGGGTGTGGGGATGATGAAGGGGGGTGGGGATGATGACAAGGGGATGATGAAGGGGGGGTGTGGGATGATTACAAGGGGATGATGAAGGGGGGATGTGTCGGATGATAAGGGGATGATGAAGGGGGGATGTGTGGGATGATAAGGGGATGATGAAGGGGGGATGTGTGGGATGATAAGGGGATGATGAAGGGGGGATGTGTGGGATGATAAGGGGATGATGAAGGGGGGATGTGTGGGATGATGACAAGGGGATGATGAAGGGGGGATGTGTGGGATGATGACAAGGGGATGATGAAGGGGGGATGTGTGGGATGATAAGGGGATGATGAAGGGGGGATGTGTGGGATGATGACATGGGGATGATGAAGGGGGGGATGTGTGGGATGATAAGGGGATGATGAAGGGGGATGTGTGGGATGATGACAAGGGGATGATGATGAGGATGTTAATGACGGGTCTGGATGATGACAGGGGGGGATGAGGTATTTCCCACCCTAGGCTTATACTCGAGTCAATAACTTTTCCTGGGATTTTGGGTTGAAATTAGGGGTCTCGGCTTATACTCGGGTCGGCTTATACTCGAGTATATACGGTAAGTAGGGTATCATTTTAATCGTATGGAACTACAGAATAAAGAGAAGATGTAATTTTTACCAAAAAATGCACTGCATAGAAACGGAAGCCCCCAAAAGTTACAAAATGAAATTTTTTCTTCAATTTTGTTGCACAATTAATTTTGTTTCCGTTTCGCCGTGGATTTTATGGTAAAATGACTAATGCCACTTCAAAGTAGAATTGGTGGCGCAAAAAATAAGCAATCATATCATAAGCCATTTTATGTGCAAAATTCAAAGCGTTATGATTTTTAGAAGGTGATGAGGAAAAAATGAAAATGCAAAAACGCTGAGTCCTTAAGGGGTTAAAAATAATAACTTTTTCAATTTTGCACCTAAAAATCCATATGATGGCTTATTTTTTGCTGCACCAATTCTACTATGTAATGACATCAGTCATTTTACCCAAAAATCTACGGCAAAACGAAAAAAAAAAAATCATTGTGAGACAAAATTGAAAAAAAAAAACACCAACTTTTGGGGACTTCCGTTTCTACGTAGTACATTTTTTCAGTAAAAATGACACCTTCTCTTTATTCTATAGGTCCATGCGATTTAAATGATATCATACTTATATAGGTTTGATTTTGTCGTACTTCTGGAAAAAATCCTAACTACCTGCAGGAAAATGTATACGTTTAAAATTTTCATCTTCTGACCCCTATAACTTTTTTATTTTTCCGTGTACAGGGCGGGATGAGGGCTAATTTTTTGCGTCGTGATCTGAAGTTTTTTGCTGTACAATTTTTGTATTGATCGGACTTTTCGATCCTTTTTTATTCATTTTTTCATGATATGTAAAGTGGCACGTACGCCATTGACCGTGCGGTTTAATTAATTATATATTTTTATAATTCGGACATTTCTGCACACGGCGATACCACATATGTTTATTTTTATTTACACTGTTTTTTTTTTATGGGAAAAGCGGGGTGATTCAAACGTTTATTAGGGAAGGGGTTAAATAATCTTTATTAACTTTTTTTTCACTTTTTTTTAGCAATGTTATTGCCCCCATAGGGACCTATCACACTGCACACACTGATCTTTTACATTGTTCATTGGTTTCTCATAGGAAACCACTGATCAATGATTCTGCCGCTGGACTACTCATGCCTGGATCTCAAGCACTTAGCAGTCATTCTGCGATCGGACAGTGAGGAGGCAAAGTAGGAGACCCTCCTCGTGTCCTACAGCTGTTCTGGATGCAGCAATTTCGCCGCTGCGAACCTGAACAGCCCCCTGAGCTAACCGGCATTGTTTTACTTTGACTTAAGATACGGCATTCAACACGCAGCGTCTAAGGGGTTAATAGTGCGTGGCACCGTGATCAGTGCTGCGCGCTATTAGCCACTGGTCCCGGGCATTGTTAGAATGCCCCGCATTATAGAACGGGAGCGGACTCAGGACGTACCGGTACATCCTGGGTCCTCAACAGGTTAAAAGCCTTTGGTTACCAAAAGTGCCCAATTGGTCCCAAAATCTCTACAACTGTCTCCTGGTTGATACTTGCTGCAGCTATTGAGAACACAGCACAGCTGTTATAAAACACAAGGAACAGATTGACCACTTAGTAGCGTCTATAAAAGTGAATAAGCATTTGCTGAAATCAGCAGAAGAAAGGAAGGACAGAACATTTCTAGTTGTTTTGACATCTGATATACATCTATAACTTTTTTGTGATAACACTTTGATTCACTTCATACAAATAACATCTAGAAAATAATTGTCATTTACAGAAAACTAGATAAATAAATTCCTTATTTCTGCAAAAATAGAAAATATATGTGACATCTATCAGAAAGTAGAATTGTGTGGTTAGACCACTTGTTTTCTGCGCACCTTTCCTCTCCCACACATTGCCTCTACCTCTCAACTCCGAGGGGTCTACATCCAGTTCACCTAAATGCAGTAAAGTCCTGAATCGAGCATTTCTTGTGAGTTAATTATGTGTCATAATTTCAGATACTCCTAATTGTTTTACTAAATGATTAGTGCTAAAATACCTTTTAACTAAACAAGTGAATGATTTGCTATGACAATTCTTCAGCCATGAGTTCACAGAAGTCTCCATTAATCAAACATTAAATAAATCATTAGTATAATTATACTTGCCTGGATATTTCAGCCCGTACGCGTTATCACTTTTGATGACAGTCTTTTGACTTTAATATGGGTGTATTCATTTGTTTCACCCAGTTGGTAGCTTCTCTTGATACTTGAAGAACAGCAAGCAAGAAATTGTAATTATTTAGTCACTTCATGTTTTCTCTAATCTGTCTTTCTGCATCACAACTGAATAATTCTACAGCAACTTGAAGTCAACATCGGAGTTTGCTAATTTCAGACATTTTTAATCATCTTCCCCCCCTGCTGCTTTGTATTTCTAATTACAATGTCTCCACAGGTGCTCAATAAATCCCTCATCACCATATATATCTACAGAAACGATTCTCAAAATAATATAGCTTGTGTCAAATAATATTAACAGTAACAATCTTAAAGACATTGCAGCTAAAGGGACCATCTAAGCTATAGACTATCTATCTGCATGGATGGCTGTTTAGGATTGAAAACACAACAAGATAGTTTTTTCTTATTGTGTAGGTTGCCTTGTCAAAATGATGTTCTACCTGAATCACATTTTTACTATTGGGAGCTGCTCTTTTCAGTATTTCAATACCGATATTGATTAAAGGGGTACTCCAGTGAAAAACATTTTTTTTTCAAATCAAATGGTGCCAGAAAGTTAAACATACAGGGGTCCCTCAACATACGATGGTAATTCGTTCCAAACGAGCCATCGTTTGCCGAATCCATCGTATGTTGAGGGATTCGTGCAATGTAAAGTATAGGAAGCTGTACTCACCTGTCCCCGCCGCTCGAGATGGTGTCCCCAGGCCTCCACTGGGCTCTCCGCTGTCTTCTCCGGTCCTCCGCTGTCTTCTCCGGTCCTCCGCTGTCTTCTCCGGTCCTCTGCTGTCTTCTCCGGTCCTCTACTGTCTTCTCCGGTCCTCTGCTGTCTTCCGCAAGGCCTTACTGGGCCTGCGTAGCGACGTCATTACACCGCTGCGTACGCCATTCCTATTGGATGACGTGTGCAGAAGCGTATTGACGTCATCGGAGAGGGCCGAGAAGACACCAGAAGTACAGCGCTGGACCCAGAGGGCACCCCGGAGCATCGTGGAGGGGTAAGTAATACTTACCGAACCACACAGGGAACATTAAGCTGCTATCCGGCAGCAGCTTAAGCATTTGGCGCTGCCGGATAGCACTTAATGCGATGGCCCCGACATAAAAAAGCATCGTATGTCGATGCTGACATCGACATGCGATGGCCTCTGAGAGGCCATCGTATGTCGATTTGATCATATGTCGGGGCCATCGTAGGTTGGGGGGTCACTGTATTTGTAAATTACTTATATTAAAATATTTTAAAATAACAGCTGCTATATGTTCCACAGGAAGTTCTTTTCTTTTTGAATTTCTTTTCTGTCTGACCACAGTGCTCTCTGCTGATCCCTCTGTTCATGTCAGGAACTGTCCTGCGTAAGAGAAAATCCACATAACAAACCTCTCCTGCTCTGGACAGTTCCTGATATGGACAGAGGTGTCAGCAGAGAGCACTGTGGTCAAACAGAAAGGAAATTGAAAATGAAAGAACTTCCTCTGGAACATACAGCAGCTAATAAGTACTGGAAGGCTTAAGATTTTTAGTAGAAGTGATTTACAAATCTGTTTAACTTTCTGGCACCAGTTGATAAAAAAAAATGGTTTGCACTTGAGTACCCCTTTAAAGGGAGCTAAGCATTCTCCTTGAGGAGATCACGATTACTGGTGTAGAGCTTCATAGGCCTTTTGTACTTCACTGGGCATTCTGGGTAGAGGGAGTATGCAAAGCAGCCCAATCACATCACCTTTTCAGATAGTTTTCCCTAAACATCAGTTTTTCATTCCAACTACCAATACTAAACTCAGTTATAATACGAAATAATAAAGGGGTTCTAAGATGTATAAAGTTGTAAAAACTAATCTTACATATGTAAGGATTTAAACACATTGTAAAACCAGATGTATGGAACTACTGTTGGTCCACATCATGGCACCTATTGTATCTTTAAAGCAATGCTTCTAGGGAAGAATATCTGCCTAATATATAGTCTAATGGAACATGCACAATTTAAAAAAACAATTTGGGCAGATCATTTTACACCAAATTAAGTTTTAAGTATACTCCTTATAAAGCACAAGTGTGGAAAGACGGAAAGATATTATTGCTTAACCAGCTATGGGACAATTACAACTTACCTAACAGATTGTTCTACCAATACTTACAACTCTGCCACATGCTTCATATACAATCCCCCCATTAACACTAACATCTAAGGCCCCTTTCACACTGCCATTGTAACCCGTTAGCAAATGTCCATCAGACACTTTTTTTTGTGCCCTAACAGACGTTATTTTTGACAGGCACAATGGGAAATAACGGGTCCCGACAGATCCCATTTACTATTATGGGGTCTGTCGGGCGCCGTTGTTTTCTGACGGGAGTAGCGGAAGGAAAAAACGTTGCATTATGTATTTTTCCTCCCGCTATTCTCCCCGGGTTCCTTGACAGATGTCACAGTGCTGTGTCACAATGGCAGTGTGAAGGAAGAAACCTAAGCCTAATGCATTCATACAAGATGGGAATGGAGAAAGGAATTATTTATAGGCTCAGCTACATGTTCCTGCAGCAGTATCTGCTGAAAATTAAAGGGGTACTCCGCTTTAGATTAGACATCTTTTCCCCTATCCAAAGGATCCCCCCTGCAGCAGCCCAGTACCTCAGCAGCCTGGAGCTAAGTTTTCTCCAAGGCTGATGACGGGCGGTCCAATAAATGTTGTCTGAGATGTCATCATGGTGATGATGCTCATCTACTACATCTACTGTGGAGCTGTAGAGATAAGAATCCTACTGAAAAGGCCTCCAAGATACTATAGAGATAATATTTGCTATACCTTTAGGGATAGACCCTCACAGATGTAAATGGGGACTGTTGGATATTCTAGATGATTCTACCCACTTAGGAAACCTTAGAGTGCCAAATTCAGCTAAAAAATCTATAACGACAAAATGGACACATTCAGATCCACCTTCTGTTGCACAAGTCATCAGCAGGATCAATGTTGTGTTCCAACAAGAAAGAAGATTTTATATTAAACAAAAGTGTCCTAAAAGAATTGAACACATTTGATACGCCTAATTAACCAGGTATAACTTCACTTCAATTATTTAGAAACCTTCTATAGGTATTTGTTAATGCTTTTCCTACAAAAATATTTATTTAGAGGATCAGATCCTAATAACTCTACTAAATAGCCATTACTCATTACCGTGTGATATAAATTATATACTGTATACTAATTAGTTTTTCCTCTTGTTTTAAGTTTCTTACAATTTGTATACAGCTGGGTTTTTATAATTGTGAGAACAATTACCCTTTATGAAAGAATAATAGTTGCCTGGTTTCCCATAGCAACCAATCAGATTGCTTCTTTTCTTTTTCTCTGGCCTTTTTAAAAATGAATGAAGCAATCTGGTCAAATTTTTGTCTACACAGGTTTTGGTAAGTTTTCTCCAACATCTTTTTTTTTATATCTTTTTTTTATTGTTAAGTGGTTTTTATTTTTTTTTATCTTTTATTATTTCTATGGTTATAGTATATGCAACAATATTACCTAATATATATATATATATATATATATATATATATATATATGCTGTACAATAAAACAAAATGTATCTGCTAAAAAAAAATATGTCCATTAAACCTTTTTTACGCCTTACTTGACAAGAGGGAATGGCTTAGCAGGAAAGGGAAGCGACTTAGAATGTAACATTGTGCTCCAAAATTGAGGCAAAATTATAATGCTGGCAGAGAACTGGGGCTAAAGATGCTCCAAATTTATCATGCTGCATGAACCACTGTAATGACTTTTGGCACAAATTCAGACCGCATGGTCTGATTTTACAGTGTCTAAATATTGGACAGGATAAGTTCATCTGCCCCATTGTGTGGAATAAAGACATATGGAGATACCACATAGCGTTGAGTACTGTATTGTGGATGGAGAAAACACAGATTTATAATACTACATTGCACATGATGTCTTGAGTTGTCTTATAGACATACTGTAAAAGCCCCTCTAGCAGTATCACATTTTATAAAAAATTTTGTAAAGTGGTGCATTAAATTTTAACAATTAATGTAACAATTTTTTTTGTTATACTGAGCTATTTCCACAAATAGCATAATAGGTTCCATTTTGAAAGGGGCAATATCAGATATACACTTTTTTTAATCAGTTTTGTAATGGTCCCCAATGGGTCCATCACGTTTCCTTTTTTTTTTCTACTAGGTATTGAAACACAACAGACTGCTTTGTTCTTCTATTCAGGGCTTCCGGAAGCCAAAGGAATGGAACAGTAACACCAGTGTGAACAGAGCAGTCAGGCCAATCTGAAACTTCACATTGAAAAGGCTTGAGTTTTGCCTGTTTTACCTCACATTCAAGAGGGAACACGGGAATATTATTTTCCTAGAGGAGGCTCTACACTTGACAGCTGGATCTTGTCTGTTTGCATTGAGAGGTGATTGACTGAATCAACAGCTTGGAAATCTTAGAAATCCTAAAATAATTGTGTTATATAATGATGTGCATAAAATAGCTATAAATAATATGGCGCAGACAGCAATGGAGTTTTATCCAGGCTGGTATATCACACGCCTGTCTTAAGATTTTTCTCAAAGTACTTCAGTTTATTTAGTTGCAGGTCTATTAATGCACATGTTCATCTATTATTGTCTTCATGGTATGTATACTGTAAGTTGCTGCTTGTTATATTTTGCACTACCATTTATATATGTAATAATGTGAAACTTTGAATAGAAAAATTAGAAAAAATCTCAGCTCAACTGGCAAGTGCCCGGCAACCTCCAAATTTACATTAGAAAAATGTAGAAAAGGCCAGGACACAAACATGAAAAATCTTTCATGAAAAAATTCCATAAAAGCCATAAGGACAGCAGAACAGCACAGACATACAAAAATGTACAAATATCACAAGGAGAGGATCCCCAGACTCCAAAGCTGACGCCATTGGACCTAAAATGCATCAGCCTTCATTATTATTTTTTCTATCAATTTATTGTTACTTCTTACTAAATTGTATCTTTTTCCTTCTTTATGTGTACATGAAGTTTACAGTTAAATAAAGTTTTATCTATTCTTGCATGATACTTATTGGATTTTATACTTTTTTTGGTTTGAATTCTTCATGTAAAGAGTTAACACATGTCTTTCCCATTTCATTTCTGGACGTGACATGTGACCTTTATGTATGCAAGCTTAGGGCTCAAGGGCCCATTGTCACATCAAGCCGTATACTGTGCCCCATGATGAATCAATGATATACTATGCCCCATATATGGATTCACACACTGTGCCTTCATTTGAACTATATATTATATCCAATGTAGGAATAAATACACTGCTTCCCATATATGAATTTATTTAAATACTGTAACCCCAAATACACATTTATTCCATACACTGTAACCCCCACATATAAATTTATTTCATACAATGTAACTCCCACGTAAGCGGAGGTGGAATTCTGTGCTGCCGCTGCAGTGGCTCACTCCTGTCACGATGCCGGCTGGCAGGTAGTGGATCCTCTGTGCCAGAGAGGGATGGAGAGGACCGCGCTAGTGGACCGGTTCTAAGCCACTACAGGTTTTCACCAGAGCCCGCCGCAAAGCGGGATGGTCTTGCTGCGGCGGTAGTGACCAGGTCGTATCCACTAGCAACGGCTCACCTCTCTGGCTGCTGAAGATGCTGAAGATAGGCGCGGTACAAGGGAGTAGGCAGAAGCAAGGTCGGACGTAGCAGAAGGTCGGGGGCAGGCGGCAAGGATCGTAGTCAGGGGCAACGGCAGGAGGTCAGGAACACGGACTAGGAACAGGCAAGGGAACGCTTTCACTAGGCACAAGTGCAACAAGATCCGGCAAGGGAGTGCAGGGGAAGTGACTAGATATAGGGGAGTGCACAGGTGGGAGCCAATTAAGCTAATTGGGAAGATTGGGCCAGGCACCATCATTGGTGCACTGGCCCTTTAAATCGCAGAGACCCGGCGCGCGCGCGCCCTAGGGAGCGGGGCCGCGCGCGCCGGGACAGGACCGAGGGAGAGCGAGTCAGGTAAGAGACCTGGGATGCGATTCGCGAGCGGGTGCGTCCCGCTGTGCGAATCGCATCCCCAACGGCCATGACAGAGCAGCGCTCCCGGTCAGCGGAAGTGACCGGGGAGCTGCAGGAAGAAAGACGCCGAGGAGCGGGGACCCGGAGCGCTAGGCGTAACAGTACCCCCCCCCTTGGGTCTCCCCCTCTTCTTGGGGCCAAAGAACCTGAGGAAAAAAAACTCAATTTTTCCGTGATGAGGTCCGATGCAAATTAGGAGGGGTTCTGTGTGGAAACGTACGAGACAGTCCAATCTTTTATTGTAAAAACAATAGATGTAGAGGGGTCTGGCGAGACTGGTCACAGGAACGTAGAACCTGTTGATGAGAGAGGCCAAAAAAAATTTTCCTGCAGATCCGGAATCCAAGAAGAGCATAGTAGAGAAGGAGAAGGTAGAGGCAGATATCCGCACAGGCACAGTAAGGCGTGGAGAAGCAGAGTTGACATCAAGAACTGTGTCACCTTTGTGCGGAGTCAGCGTACGTCTTTCCAGGCGGGGAGGACGGATAGGACAATCCTTCAGGAAGTGTTCGGTACCGGCATAGTACAGGCAAAGATTCTCCATGCGGCGTCGTGTCCTCTCTTGAGGTGTCAAGCAAGACCGGTCAACTTGCATAGCCTCCGCGGCGGGAAGCACAGGAACAGATTGCAGAGGACCAGAGGAGAGAGGAGCCGGAGAGAAAAAACGCTTCGTGCGAACAAAGTCCATATCCAGGCGGAGCTCCAGACGCCATCCGGAAGAACGCATGTCAATGCGAGTGGCTAGATGAATGAGTTCATGTAGGTCAGCAGGAGTCTCTCGTGCGGCCAGAACATCTTTAATGTTGCTGGATAGGCCTTTTTTAAAGGTCGCGCAGAGAACCTCACTATTCCAGGACAACTCGTAAGCAAGAGCACGGAACTGAATGGCGTACTCGCCAACGGAAGAAACACCCTGGGCCAGGTTCAGCAGGGCAATCTCGGCTGAAGAAGCTCGGGCAGGTTCCTCAAAGACACTTCAAATTTCCGAGAAGAAGGAGTGTACAGAGGCAGTGACGGGGTCATTGCGGTCCCAAAGCGGTGCGGCCCATGACAGGGCTTTACCGGACAGAAGGCTGACTACGAAAGCCACCTTAGACCTTTCAGTAGGAAACTGGTCCGACATCATCTCCAAGTGCAGGGAACATTGCGAAAGAAAGCCACGGCAATACTTAGAGTCCCCATTAAATTTGTCCGGCAAGGACAGGCGGAGGCTAGGAGTGGCCACTCACTGCGGAGGAGGTGCAGGAGCTGGCGGAGGAGAAGATTGCTGGAGAAGTTGCGACTGAAGTTGGTGCGAAATGGTGGACATTTCCGACAGCTGACGGGTTAGAAGGGCGATCAGTCGGGCTTGCTGGGCGGCCACCGTGGTGAGGTCAGCGACAACTGACAGAGGAACTTCAGCGGGATCCATGGCCGGATCTACTGTCACGATGCCGGCTGGCAGGTAGTGGATCCTCTGTGCCAGAGAGGGATGGAGAGGACCGCGCTAGTGGACCGGTTCTAAGCCACTACAGGTTTTCACCAGAGCCCGCCGCAAAGCGGGATGGTCTTGCTGCGGCGGTAGTGACCAGGTCGTATCCACTAGCAACGGCTCACCTCTCTGGCTGCTGAAGATGCTGAAGATAGGCGCGGTACAAGGGAGTAGGCAGAAGCAAGGTCGGACGTAGCAGAAGGTCGGGGGCAGGCGGCAAGGATCGTAGTCAGGGGCAACGGCAGGAGGTCAGGAACACGGACTAGGAACAGGCAAGGGAACGCTTTCACTAGGCACAAGTGCAACAAGATCCGGCAAGGGAGTGCAGGGGAAGTGACTAGATATAGGGGAGTGCACAGGTGGGAGCCAATTAAGCTAATTGGGAAGATTGGGCCAGGCACCATCATTGGTGCACTGGCCCTTTAAATCGCAGAGACCCGGCGCGCGCGCGCCCTAGGGAGCGGGGCCGCGCGCGCCGGGACAGGACCGAGGGAGAGCGAGTCAGGTAAGAGACCTGGGATGCGATTCGCGAGCGGGTGCGTCCCGCTGTGCGAATCGCATCCCCAACGGCCATGACAGAGCAGCGCTCCCGGTCAGCGGAAGTGACCGGGGAGCTGCAGGAAGAAAGACGCCGTGAGCGCTCCGGGGAGGAGCGGGGACCCGGAGCGCTAGGCGTAACAACTCCTCTCTGCCAGCATCACATAACACTTCACTAGGGCATGACACCTGCTCTTCTCCCAGGCAGTCACTGCAGTTCTCTTAAAGGGCTGCAGTGGATGCTGGGTGGACTTCTAGGCTCCGGAGGCTCCCACCACTACACCAACGAATAATCCTCAGACCCCTCACCATCACAAGAAAGAGAGAGAGAAAAAAAAGAGAATACAGTTGTAAGCATGTTCTAAGGATGCACTTACAATAAAATACAGGCAACCTAGGCAGGGAGCTGGTTTGGGGATCCAGCTTTTCCCAGGTTCACATGTTGCTAAATAAGATTTCCACCTAAACTAGGAGAACTGCTCGTGTCATGTTATTGTGTTGCGTGTGTGTGAGCTGTGTGTCCGCTTGTAGTGGCAGTTTTCCCGCCGGCAGTCACAAGCTGACACACAGAGCTATCTGGTCGCAGCAGGTAGCTCCCTCTGCAGCTGCTCTGTGACTGCCGGCAGCGCATCTGCATCGTCAAATGTGCTGCGGATGTAAACAACATACATGTAGTATGGTGTTGTGTATGTCTAATTTAATCCATTAAAGGGATACTCTGCTGCCCCAGCATTCGGAACATTTTGTTTCCGAATGCTTGGAGCGAGCAGCTGGGGGTTGTGATGTCCCTGACACTCCCCTCGTGATGTCACGTCTTGCCCTCTCAATGCTAGTCTAGTCAATGGACGCCACATGGGGTGACATCACGAGGGGCGTTGCCGTGACATCACGACCCCTGCTGCCCGCCCCCAGCATCCTAAACAAATCCTGAGTGCTGCACAGAGATCGTGGGGTTCCCAGCTGCGGGACCCGTGCGATCAGACATCTTATCCCCTATCCAAAGGATGTCTAGGGGCGGAGTACCCCTTTAAAGAGGTTTTCACCTCAAATGCATTCCAACCTAGAGACAAAAAAAATCTGCCTTCCGACACACACAGATTCTGTCTGATGTTTTCACTACTTGGGGTTGCGACAAGTCTTCAATTCCTTTGACTCTCCTATTGTTTATAGATTTCTATCTGTACATACCATAGAAGGATTTCATCCCAAGTATCTTTACAATCAAACCACAAATGTGTCCTAGGATTGTCAGTTTACCCACTACAAGTGTCCCAGAAGCCCTTTATTAATCATATAAAAGAATATTCCTGGAGGAGCACATGAACTACAAATTAATTACATCAGTAATTATTCAACTTTGATTATCTGCTTGATTAATTATCCATTCTGTAAAATGTACACTACGTACGGTAAAGGAGTCTGGAGGATTTGGATGTGTGAATACAAATATGGCTCCCAGCATAAAAATGTGCTATTTGTCTGTTAATTCCTTAATAATTGGGGGGTTTAAATTTCAATAGCGAATGAAAGAAGCTTATAATGTAATATTTATGTAAATTAGATAAAATGCAGAGACTAACTATGTGACTATGTGCAAATATAATGCATGACCCCGATGGATTTAAAAATTTACTTATAAGATTTATACATTCTGTATGCATGCACGTACATGTAAGAACATCATGATAACTTATTAATGATGAAAACACAGTTTTATTATCAGAAACTATCTCCCCCTAGATTTTTGGTTAGAACAATCAGCATTATATATTTTTTTCTAGATAATGGAAGAAAAATCCTACAGTATACCCTAACGATCATCCACACTACTTTTACATTATATTAAAGGAGTATTGCAGCCATAGACAACTTATCCCTGATCATGGGGAGTACGACCACCGGGACCCCCCGCGATCTTCCATAGAGGGTCCTGGAACTGACGTGGCTCTGCACGGTTAATGTTTGTGTTGTTGACCTCACTAAGAGGTCGACAGACACTTCCCCTTATTCAGCTTTATGGAAGAGGCGGGGATGCATGAAAGCGTAGAGATGGGACATTTAAAGGATCTAATCCCCACATTTTTTTGCACTGGCACTATATTATTTAATTGATAGAGTATTTGTTAATTAAAATACAGGTTTTCCAGGTAACCCAAGTCTTGGATGCGCAGAGGTGAATAGTTATTTGAAACTCCTCCAACTGTGTTTTTCTTATTTAAACATTTAGTTCCGAACGCTGTGTGCACACTAGGGGGGTCGACCATGCCCCTTATGATGTCACACTACGCCCCTCCTATAGACTTGCATTGAGGGGGCATGGTGGGATGTCATGGGGGGCGTGGCTGACCCGTGCAGCGTGCACACAGCGTTCGGAACTAAATGTTGAACGCTGGCCTTTAAGGTCCTGAGCAATAGTTTTCAGTATCAAAAACAGTTTTTGCCTTTGCTTTGTTATGGTGGTTTGGTGGTTGTTCCTCTGTCTACTGCCTATCCTGATCATTTGCTAGTTTACCCTGATGAAGAAACTTCACCTGCCCTTACTGTGGCTAGTACAACTTTGTCTACTGTCTACTCTACTTCTATAGTGCACCTGGAATACATCAGCTGTTGCTGTTGGAAAGGATAGTTACCTGGGTATCCCCTGTGTAGTCCAGATCCCTGTACACAGTTGAAAACAAGGGGGCTCCTTAGACTCCACTCCTTGGTCTAGCCAATACCAAGTCCAATAGCAGAGGATTAACTGCTACTACAATCAGGAAGACCTTGTAAAACCAATCATATTACACATCAAAATGAGACTACAGATCAGTGTGAGTACAAAGAACAGTGTAATTCACATAGGTGATCCAGGCTCCTATAAAACCCTGCGATACACAAGTTTGCAAGAAGAGTACCCAAAACTTCTCCAGGTTTAGGTGCTTTCTGTGATAATCTCTGACCTGTTGGGCCTACTCACCGGCCCACATTTATCATTGTCTTTAGACAGTTTTTTTTGTCTAAAAAAGGGGCAAAAAGGCAGGGATTTTTTGCACCTTTTTTTTGCCCCTTTTTGTTTACACATTTCTGCTGATTTTGAGTTGCAATCCACTGATTTTGGCAATAGACATGATATGGAAGGGATTTATCATTGCGCCTTTTTGTAAAAAAGAGCAAAAAAAGGCGCAAAGCCACTGAAAAGTCTCTAAAACTACACCAGCCCAGACATGGTGTAGCTTTTTGGTGTATGTGTAGACAGAAATTTCGGAAAATGTGGACCTGCACAAAATTTATCAAAGCTCTTTTACCTTTTAATAAATCTGGTGCTCCTACACACGAAAAGGTGTAAAAAAATGCTTCACTTGCACTGCAATGATAAATGTGGGCCACCATTTCTATGTTCTGTATCATCAAAATAGCCATGTTAAAAGTATGTACTTACATAAAATATTAGAATTTTTATTATATTTTTTTTTACTTTTCCACTTTAGATACAGTATGTGCCTTTTATATTACAAACCTGCTGGTACTCAATGCAGGGGAAAACTCAGGCCACAAAATGTCAGTGACTTTAATAAAACTTTAACAAAATGACTTTAATAAATTACCCTCAACAGTCAATGGAGAACAGAGGAAGAGTTTACTGCAAAATGAAGCAGAGGCAAGGAGACACACAGAGATGCTATTGAAAGTTCTAGTAAGTGTTATATCTGCCCACAATGCTTAACTCATAATATATTTTGAAAAAGGTATCAGTATCAACAATACTTCACGTAAGGGTTAGAACTAAGCTCTGCAAAAAAATAGAAAATAGGAAAATGTGTAATAATATTTATTTAATGTAACGCGTTTCAGTGAATGACCTGCAGAGAGCTTGGACCAAAGTCACAAAGGCTACCATTAGTAACACACTACGCTGCCAGGGACTCAAATTATGCAGTGCCAGACGTGTCCCCCTGCTTAAGCCAGTATATGTCCGTGCCCATCTGAAGTTTGCTAGAGAGCATTTGGATGATCCAGAAGAGTATTGGGAGAATGTCATATGGTCAGATGAAACCAAAGTAGAACTTTTTGGTAAAAACTCAACTCGTCATGTATGGAGGAGAAAGAATGCTGAGTTGCATCCAAAGAACACAATACCTACTGTGAAGTATGGGGGTGGAAACATCATGCTTTGGGGCTGTTTCTCTGTTAACGGACCAGGACGACTAATTCATGTAAACCGATAGAAGTACAGCAAGAGAACCTTAGGATGGCTCTGCTGGTTCCAATGGTGGAGTCTATGTGTACGAGCGCTGCAGATGACGGTGCTTACCGGAGCTGTCAGCCAAAATAAACATGGGCGCATGTGAGAACAGTAAACTGTCAGCAACTGAGCGCATGTAAGGGATGTGATGCTGTAGGATGTCAGAATAAGCGGGGCACATGTAGGAGCTGTAGACTGTCAGTGACGGGGATGAGTACATGGGGGGGGGGGGGGGCATGCCAAAGAGCTGACAGCTGTCAGTGAAGGGACGAAATAATGATTAGAATAAACCATGGGGGTATCAGGTAGTGATATATAGAATAAATATTGGTAGTAGAGGGACTGGCAATACATGTGTTTGAACATGCATAAATATGGATACAACTCTTGCATGGGCATGGGGTATCAATGCATGGGCATACATATGGGTTGGTCCTATATATGTAAGGGCATACATATGAGCTTGTATGACATATGTATGGGCACAGAACAGATAATGGTTATGGTATGTAAATGTAAATATAAGTATAAATATTTTTACATACCATAAGTTACCATTATCTGCTCTGTGCCAATACATATGTCATACAAGCTCATATGTGTGCCCTTACATATATAGGACCAACCCATATGTATGCCCATGCATTGATACTCCATGCCCATGCAAGTGTTGTATCCATATATATGCATGATCAAACACATGTATTGCCAGTCTCTCTACTACCAATATTTACCCCATATATCACTACCTGATACCCCCATGGTTTATTCTAATCATTATTTCGTCCCTTCACTGACAGCTGTAAGCTCTTTGGCATGCCCCCCTTGTACTCATCCCCGTCACTGACAGTCTACAGCTCCTACATGCACCCCTGCTTTTTCTGACATCCTACAGCATCACATCCCTTACATGCGCTCAGTTGCTGACAGTTTACTGTACTCACTTGCGCCCGTGTTTATTTTGGCAGACAGCTCCGGTAAGTACCGTCATCTGCAGCGCTCATACACATAGGGGGATATTTATCAAAGGATTTAGACTGGTTTTTCCTGTCTAAATTTGTCGCACAGAAAGTCGCAGTCTAAATATGTGCGACTTTTTTGCGACTTTTGCTCTAGAGGATTTTTAGAACATGATGAATACTAGTCTATTTTAGACGGAAATGCATTGGAAAATGCATTGGTGCTGAATTTATCAAAAATTACTTTTCAGCGACAAGTCACATCGGCTGAAAGTACGCCGAAATGTCAGACCATGTTGGAGTAGGTTTAAATACAGTCTAAAGCATAGATCACGAAGTCTGTGCACAGAATTTATCGAGAGCTGTGCGCCTTTTGATAAATTAGGCGCACAATAGACCAGCCTAACCCTCTGTAGTTTGGTCTATATTGATGCGGGACAAAGATAGCTTTGATAAATATCCCCCATAGATTTTACTGCCTCACTGGCCATTGGACACAGCGGGGCCCGGGGTACCTGCCCCCAGACGACGCGTCCCTTGCAACCACTCGCACTGCTGGGATAGCGATCTGAGCATGTTACAGCCCGCAGCACACGCATCTGGAGTCCGGATGTTTACATCTGGACGCTGAATGTAGATGTTGTCTGCAGGCAGGTATTATTTCTAACTAAACAGCACTCCGGGCATCATTTTATGATTTCTGCACACTGCCATATGTTCTTAAATGCTGATAAATCTGTACCATGTAATGTTATGTTGTTTTGTGACCTGGTTAAAAATGCAACATGTGCCATACCTGTGCTAAGCCTCTCCCTGTACAATTTGGACACCCATTTTCTTCTGTATATATACCTGCATGTTTGTAACCTCTGGCATACTGATCTGATGAAGGGGGAAGGCTCCCCCGAAACATGTAATCCTCCTGTTTTATAGTTTTTTTATGTACTAATAATAAACTGTCCAGTGTTTTGTATTACCTACATCTCTGCCTACGGTTTGCTATCTCCACCATTGGAACCAGCAGTGCCATCCTAAGGTTCTTATGCTGTACTACTATCGATCTCCCAGGAAACGGTTCTACCTCTCCTGCAACCTGAGGCTCAGCAGCGGTTCCGACTTCTTCTATAACCCCAATTGTGGGTTGATATGCAAGTTTTTACTTGCCGCAATGTGAGCAGCCACTACCTAGGGCTAATATAAGCCCTGCTACTTCTCTACCTCTGACTCTAACTATCCCTACGGTGTAACACGAGGCGCCCCCTCTGGTCTCCCTGTTTTTTCCTCACTTACAGATGATTCATGTAAAGGAAAGAATAAATGGGGCCATGTATCGTGAGATTTTGAGTGAAAACTTCCTTCCATCAGCAAGGGAATTGAAAATGAAACGTGCCTGGGTCTTTCAGTATGACAATGATCCCAAACACACCGCCCGGGGAATGAAGAAGTGGCTTCATAAAAAGCATTTCAATGTCATGGAGTTGCCTAGCCAGTCTCCAGATCTCAACCCCCATAGAAAACCTTTGGAGGGAGTTAAAAGTCCGTGTTGCCCAGCGCCAGCCCCAAAACATCACTGCTCTAGAGAAGATCTGCAGGGAGGAATGTGCCAAAATACCAGCAACAGTGTGTGAAAACCTTGTGAAGACTTACAGCAAACGTTTGACCTTTGTCATTGCCAACAAAGAGTATATAACAAAGTATTGAGATGAACTTTTGTTATTGACAAATACTTATTTTCCAACATAATTTGCAAATAAAGTATTTAAAAATCAGACAATGTGATTTTATGGATATTTTTTCTCATTATGTCTCTCACAGTTGAGGTATACATATGCTGGAAATTACAGGCCTCTCTCATCTTTTTAAGTGGGAGAACTTGCAGAATTGGTGGCTGACTAAATACTTTTTTGCCCCACTGTACATGTAGTAGAGGTAAACAGCCTCACTGTACATGTGGCATGGGGAAGCCTGAATTATATGGATGTTGTTGAAATTCCAACTGCTTATTTTAATTTTTTATAGGGAAGTTGTCTTCAGTAGTCTGTGATATTCATGGGCTTCTGTTCCGGCTTGCCCACCCATCAGTGACTGCCAGCATTCTGTCAATACAGAGCAAAGCCAGATGTTCTGAAGGAGGTGAGATGTTTCCCAGGTGCCATAGTCAGCAGGGATAAGAGACATTTTAAAAGTTGTCAAGGCTAATAGTAAGGATACTGCTTAAGAGTAAAACAAATCATAGTCATGTTTTTCCTGTTATGTGTATGGATGCTCACAGTTTAGGCAACAAATACTGCAAGTTAATGGTCATAGGCCCAGATTTATCAAAGAATGTCTATGGTAGAGCTATTTTCCCATGTTTATTTGGGTGGTTGGTTTGACTAGCGTGCATCTTATTTATCAAGAAGGTGCAGCAGGATGATGAATTTTGCGCAGCTCTGCTGTGGGTGTGAAAAGCTCTACCAAATACACTTTTTCTAGACGCTTGTGAGGGAGGGAAGTAGACACTTTCCCGGGTCCTGAATTTGGCAGGTTAGGTGTTTTTACTTACTTTCACAGAGCTGTTGGGACATTTTTACTTACATGTTAGATGCTACAATCAAATTTGATTGTGGTGTCTAAGGGGTTAAAGCCAGACATCACCATGATCTGTGATGTATGGCATTAGAGATGGGGTCCGAGTGGCAGAGAGCCGCCAGGATCACCCAGCTATGACCCGTGCTCAGCCACTGGGAACCCCCGCATTCTCTCCTGCAGCACCCCGTCATCTGGTGCATGGAGCGAGCTTCGCTCCGTGTCTGATGACTGGCAATGCAGGGGCCGGAGGATTGTGATGTTACACTCTGCCCCCTCAATGCAAGTCTATGGGGGGGAGTGTGACGGCCGCCACGTCCCCTCCCGTAGACTTGCATTGAGGGGGTGTGGCGTGACATCACAGGGTGGGGGGGGGGCTTGACGTCACGATTCTCCCTGCATCGCCAGTCATCAGGCATGGAGCGAAGTGACAGGGGTGCTGCAAGAGAGATCGCAGGGGTTCCCAGCAGCAGGACCGCCGTGATCAGACATCTTATCCCCTATCCAGAGGATAAGTGACTAGAAAATATGTGGAGACCTAAGGATGAAGGTGGGTTTGCATTGCCCAATCCTTGGCTATATTGTGGGAACATATGGTGGGAAGGAATAGAGATAAGAAAGAGAGCAGTGTAATATCAATGATATCCCACTATATTTCCCATAATTGTATTCTGACTTTTTTAGAAAGGGGGGATTTCTCAGGGAAAAAAATGCTTTTCTCACACTGAATTTGATCCATAAAGTTTGGAATAAAGTAAAGCAAATTAGAAAGTTTAAGAATACAGTGGGATAACCCTTATATTAGGGATCGACCGATATCGATTTTTTAGGGCCGATACGATAATCTGTGGAGGTTAAGGCCGATAGCCGATAACGTATACCGATATTCTGGTATAAATTATCGGCTATTTATCCCCCCCCCCCCCGATGCCGCTGAAGATAATTGATTTAAAGCGGGCAATTTAAATCAATGAACTGCAGCGGCTTTTGCTGTGTCAGAGACCGCTGCCGTCACCCGCTCCTCTCCCCCTGCCTGTCCTGGGGTCCTCCTGAGTCCTACCACCACCGCTGCCCCCTCCCAACCTATCCTCTGGCCAGAGACCGCCGCCGCCCGCTTGTCTCCCCCTGGCAGTCCTTAGTCCAACCACCGCTGCCCCATTGCCTCCCCCATTCCCGGTTTTATAATTACCTGTTCCCGGGGCCCAGGGGTCCGCGCTACTTCTGGCTCCGGCGGCGTCCTGAGCTGTCACTGTGCGCACTGATGGTGACGTCGCGTTGAGGACGTCACTCGTCATTGCGCAGCGCACAGCGTAACACAGGACGCCGCATGAGCCAGAAGTAGCGCTGACCCCGGGAACAGGTAATTACAAAACCGGGGTTGGGGGAGGCAATGGGGCAGCGGTGCAGGTCTCTGGCTGGGGCGGTGCTGTGGAGGGGTGCGGTGCGGTTGGGGGGGGGGTGGCGGTAAGGGGGGCAGGGCATTATTGGATTATCGGCAAGGTAATTGCTGATACCGATAACGTCCAAAATCGTGAATATTGGCCGATAATATAGGCCAAACCGATAATCGGACGATCCCTACCTTATATTAGCAGAATTTTGAAAGTTAGCAGGCTTTGATGCATGGAAAAAGGCGGGGGTTTTGAGAGTGAAGAATTATTTGGGATTTGATGGGATAATTATTTGGGATAATGATGGGATTTTTTGGACATTTATTGATTTTCAGCTGGAATATCAAATTCTACAGTAATGTTTTTTCCAGTATCTACAGCTGAGACATGCTGCCTCATCTTAACAAAAGGTGGTTTCTTTGCAGTTTATGAATGACATTGCACTGGACTTGATAGTAATTTATAAATGTACTGCAGGTATGGTTTATGTTCAAGTTGTATAGACTTTTATCAGTTTTCTGGTATACTGTGCCCAAACATTAGGGGAGGGAGGTCGCTTTTCTCAGATATATATTTTGTATTGGGTATATCAGACCCCCCATCCCTTTCAACAAAATAGGTAGAACTCTGGATGACCTTGTTGTTCTCAAACAGGGTCTTCAGATGTTTTGGTCCTGCACTGTCATAAAGTAATTCTGATTATTCGTATTACAAATAATTGTTGAAGCTTTTGATATTAGAAATCCCCAGGGAACCTAAAGTATAAATATTGGGATACCTCGAAGATCTCCAGATTGGGAAAAACTCTAAAATTGCTGTGGGCCAGTTACTATATATGGCAAGAAAAGTGATTGACCAACATTGGAAAGACAAGGAATCTCCAACAATGAAACTATTTATATGTAATGGGAAATGGGAAGAATTAATTTATCAGAAACGCAATAGGGCAATTAAATATAAGTGTTGAGCCTATCAGGCTGTATTTGAGCAAGGGGCTGGAGTATTCCGCTCCTAAACTACTAGGCGGGCATATAGGGCTTGTGGGTGGGTATATATAACACCCCCTGCTCTCATTAGCGGGGTGTGTGGGTTGTTTTTGTGGATGGGCATTTGAATCTCCTGCTGGAAATCCTGTGGCACTTGTGTAGCTGATCGTTGCTTGTCCGGTTCCGCTGCCGGTTAGCAGCTGGTTCCCCTCTTGGAGTCACCAGCGCTCAAAGAAGCTGCGGTACTCAAGTAAGGTCGTGCTTTGCTGCCTGCTGGCTCTGCCTGCAGCGCTGCAGGATCCGGGCCGATGTGCCAAGGGAGGGCAAGAACTAGGGGGCCACCGACTGCACACTGCATTTCCGCTAGATGGCCGGTCTGGGGCCGGGCGATGCTTTGACCGTGTCGCAGGCAGTGAGTAATTGGCCCTGCGACACGCCCGTTTGCAAGGAGTGATGTGCTGCAGGCTCAGCTGCTTGTTTCCGTGTGGGCCTGCACTCACTCTGGCCATCGCTGCTTTTTCCCCTCCACCAGCACAGGTGGTTCAGCATTGCAGTTACAGCCCACGGGTAGGCTCTGTCGGGGTTAAGGCGGTAGCAGGTGGGATGTTGAGTAGAGGGGGACATTGCTTGAGAGCATGGGTACCTGTAGCAGGCCTTGGCGCACCAACATCCTGCTCTCAGTAGCAAGTTGATGCAGCTGACACTATGTGAGGTTCAGCGTCGTTGCTACTAGTGTCATTCATGTATAGACCATAGAAGAAGAAGTTCCAGCTCCCGAAAAAATTAATTTTAAAAGTCAAAAATGTATTCAGTCCATATTAAAATCAAAATAGAAAAAACACCCTGTGGTTAAAAACCCCCTACGCCGACGCGTTTCGGACTGTCTAGTCCTTAGTCATGGCCATTCATGTATGCGTTCTTATAGTGGTCATGCATGTGTACTCTCTCTACTAGGCATTGTATCTGTAGGCTCTCAGTCTTCAATTTTTATATACGCTGTCATAATGTTCATTCATGTTACGCTCCTGTGTTACTCATTCATGCATGCCCTCCTATGGGGTCATGTCATGTATACGCTATCATGGTATTCATTTCATGCATGCGCTGGCATGGTAGTCATTGCAGGTACGCGCTCCTATGGTGGTCATTCATATACTGTATATGCTCCTATAGTGGTCATTCAGGCATGCGATCTTGGGGTGGTCAGCCATGTATGTGCTCCTGTGGTGGTCATTCATCTGCACACTCCCATACATGTATACGCTATTATAAAGGGCATTTATGTATACGTGGTAGTCATGCACGTATACGCTATCATATTGGTTATTTCCAGCACACAATCTTATAGTGGTCATTTCCATTTATACGCTCTCATGGTGTTCAATTGTAATCATAGGGTTGTTAGCATAGCATAAAAAAAACACTCTTAGGATTAATATGGTACATACGTTAGTTCCATTAATACTTGCACTCATGGTTATTTTACTTACAATCGTAACTTTAGGCGCTAATACTGTACATACGCTAATAGTTGTTATACTGTGAATACGCTAGAAGTTGTTATACTGTACATATGTTTGTAGTTGTCATATTGGGCATAAGTTAGTAGTTGTTAGAGATGAGCGAATCGAAGCTGATGACCCGGAAATCGCAACGAATTTGAATATCGCTGAGATTCTATTGCGCAAATTGCTTCATTAAACTTCATTTACTGCGGTGCAGGCTCCAGGGCATCTAAAATGGTGGATCCACATGTAAGTACATGGGGCAAGGAACGCTGGGAAGGAGGGAAGGGAAGTAAGCGGGATGACCCTGAATCAGATGCAGGATGCAGCCTATTAGTAGCCAGTCACCCGTGTGATGTCACAGCCCTATATATATTCGGCAGCCATAATTCCAGCTCTTCACTTCATTACAATACACTGCAGAAGGATCATAGACACTTCATTACAATACACTGCAGAAGGATCATAGAATGCAGAGCCTGTGTGTGTGTTACAGCAGAGAAAAGCGCAGTCCAGCAGCGTTTAACATCCTCCTAGTCACATCAGCGTTCTTGTGGACGGAGACCATTGTTTTTTTCACTGAAAAGGATTTTTACTTCAGCTGCAGCCAAGAAGTGAAGGAGACCTGAAGCAGACACTGGGGTCCTGAAGCAGACACTGTTGAGGAACCTGAGGAGGACATCAGTGACATGCAGACACTTGTTGATGATGATGAAGCCGATCGCAATTGGGAGCAGGGTACAGAAGGGGCTTGATCATCATCAGGAGAAGAGAGTTGCAGTTTTCCCGTGAGGCAGCAACTGAGCCAGCAAGATGGTAGCATAGTTGGCAGTCAGCATGGTGGCAGAAGTGGAAATTCTGGAGCCAAACGTGCCCGGGGTAGACCACCTGCTTTGTGGCAGCCTACCTTCCCGGGAGGTAGTGGAACAGGGGTTTCTGGAGACAGCGGCAGTAGCAGTCAATTAGTGCGGACTGTTAGTGGGAAAATCAGATACTTGGCGGTGTGGCAGTTTTTCATCAAGCATCTGGAGGAGGTTCACATAGCCACATGCAAGATATGTCGGCAGAAGGTGTTGGCACCACAGCTCTGCGTCAACATATGCTGTGCCACCATAAAGCTGCCTGGGAGAACCGTGGCTCCTATGTAGTGGTCCTGCCTGCTGCATTACCCAGTGGCACGCCGCTCCCTCTTTCAGCCAGCCAAAGTTCCACCACCTCAGCCGTAGGGAGCTGTGTGTCATACCCTCCTTCTGTCGCTCCAGATTCTCCTGCTCCTCCTACTTTCAATCAACCATTCCGCCAACAATCCAGCGAAGCCATGTCCAAGAGACAACAGTATGCGCCCACTCATCCAACGGCGCAGAAGCTGAAATTTCTCCTGTCTAAGTTGCTGGTGCTGCAGTCCCTCCCTTTTCAAGTGGTGGACTCTGCACCTTTCAGAGAACTGATGGCTTGTGCCAAGCCGAGGTGGAGAGTGCCAAGCCATCATTTCTTTGCGAAGAAGGCAGTACCAGCCCTGCACATTTTTGTGGAAGAGAAGATGGCCCAGTCCTTGAGCCTGTCGGTGTGTACCAAAGTGCACGGTAGCACCGACATCTGGAGCTGTAACTACAGTCAGGGACAATACATGTCCTTTACGGCTCACTGGGTGAATGTGGTTCCTGCACAGCCACAACACAAACTTGGACAGATCACGCAGCTTCCTCCTCTATGCTCTCAGGCCGTTGGTCCTGTGACAGTGTGTGACTCCGCCTCCTCATCTTTCACAGTGTCCTCAGCCTCCACTGCCCAGACAAGTCTCAGTGGCCCTTCAGCATACCATGTGTGCAGGGCATGGCGGTGTCACGCTGTTCTTCACACGGTTTGCCTTTGCGAAAAGAGTCACACAGGGGAGGAACTGCTTAAAGTCATTTGTAAAGAAATCGGAGCATGGCTCACTCCACAAAAACTGGAAATGGGAACCATGATGACTGACAATGGGAAAAACATCTTGAATGCACTGTAGCTGGGAAGGCTTAGCCATGCGCCCTGCATGGCACACGTGTTCAATCTGGTTGTGAAGCAGTTCCTGAAGTGTTCCCCCCACCCCATTTGCAAGACATCCGAACAATGGGAAGGAAACTTTGCATGCACTTCAGCCACTCGCACACTGCAAAGCACACCCTCCTTGAGCGTGCGAACGGTATCCCCCAAAATAGTCTGATTTGTGTCATTGCCACACGTTGGAATTCCACCCTCCATATGTTGGACCGACTGTACAAACAGAGAAAAGCCATCACCGATTTCTTGATGATCCAAACGGTTAGGGGTTTTCCCCTATGTAACTTCAATGTGAACCAGTTACAGCTCATATGTGACACCTGCCGTTTGCTCAGGTCCTTTGAGGAAACCACATTATTAGTAAGTCGCCAGGATTACGGGATGAACAACGTCATTCCACTGCTTCATTTCTTACAACACGTGTTGGAAATTATGGCTGGTCAGGACACTGGAGACGTGGCACCTACATCTCATGGCCAAATGAGCCCTGTGGGGGCTGAACTGGAGGAGGAGGGGGAGGGGCACAGTGGAGCACAGTTTAGGTTTCACCAAATGTGCGGTTTTTCAAATAATCTGACAGGAGAGGAGGAGCAGGAGCAGCCAGAGGAACTAGAGGGTTTTGAGGAATTCAAAACAGAGGACCCAGACACACAGTGGCAGTATGGCAGTATGCAGTGGAGATAGAGGCAGGGAGTCCCTCCGAGTCACTGGCACAAATGGCACAATGCATGCTTACTTTCTTGCGTGGTGACAGCCGAATTGTCACCATTCGGCGGCGGGATGACTTCTGGCTCTCCACCTTATTGGACCCTCGTTACCGCCATAAAATAGGGGCCTTTTATACACCCACTAAGAGGGAGGACAAAATGACCTACTACAGAGGCATCCTTTGTAGTCAGTTAGCCGATGCGCTCACCTTCCACTGCCATGGCTGCTGGGGAGGGGTGGGGTGACAGGAGCAGTACTAGCTCCATCAGCAACAGCCTGAGTCTACAGTCGCTGATGAGTAGCTTTCCTTACCCGCATAGTGAAGCAGCTAATCCGCAGCAGGTACACCTGGAGCATGACCTGAACCAGCAGGTGTGGCATACCTTGACATGCCCATGCCAACACACCTTGAAGATCCGCTGTACTTCTGGGCAGCCAAACTTGATTTGTGGCCGCAACTAGCAGAGTTTGCCCTGGAAAAGTGGTCCTGCCCGGCCATCAGAGTTGGTGTTTAGTGCGGAGGGGGCCATAGTCACCCCAAGGAGAACTCGTCTGTCCATGAAAAATGTGGAGAGACTGACCTTTGTGAAGATGAATCAGGCATGGATCAGCCAGGATTTCCAACCACCAATGCCTGATGCATGAGAGTAGATTGACCATGGTGCCACACCAACACTTCACAAATATATATAGTGCCAAACAGATTTAAGGCACTGATCCCCAATTACAAACATTCCTCCACATCAGAACTTTTTTCACCCAGCTTCGTCACCGGGTACTGATATTGCCTCCCACTGCACCACTCTGTCACCGGGTCACTTTCAGGACTCCTGATGCTGCTGCTGCCACCTCCAGGCTGTCTCATTCAGCCACTATATGGTCTCTTTTCATGCTTCAGCCAACTCCAGGCTGTGTTATTCAGCCACTATATGGTCTCCTTATGCTTCAGCCACCTCCAGGCTGTGCCATTCATCCAATACATGGTTTATCGATGCTTCAGCCAGCTCCAGTCTGTGTCATTCAGCAACTACATGGTTTAGTGATGCTGCTTGGCCTAGGACATTACCTATGTATATTTATGGTAGCACTAGGTACCATACATCTTCAGTGGAAATTTCTAAATTTATATTTTATTCTTACAGATTGTGAGGCCCCATTGTCTTCTCATCTGCCGCCAACTCCAGCCTGTGCCATTCAGACACTATATGGTCTCCCCATGCTGCCACAAACTCCAGGCAGTCATTCAGCCACTATATGGTCTCCTCATGCTGCCAACACCTCCACGCTGTGTCATTTAGCCACTATATGGTCTCCTCATGCTTCAACTACATCCAAGCTGTGTCATTCAGCCACTATATGGTCTCCCCATGCTGCCACAAACTCCAGGCAGTCATTCAGCCACTATATGGTCTCCTCATGCTGCCAACACCTCCATGCTGTGTCATTTAGCAACTATATGGTCTCCTCATGCTTCAGCCAAATCCAGGCTGTGCAATTCAGACACTATATGGTCTCCTTATGCTGCCACAAAATCCAGGCAGTCAGTCAGCCACTATATGGTGTCCTCAAACTGATACCACCTCCAGGCTGTCTCATTCAGCCACTATATGATCTCTTCTCATGCTTCAGCCAACTCCAGTCTGTGCCATTCAGCCACTATATGGTCTCCTCCTACTAAAGCCACCTCCAGGCTCTGTCATTGTGCTGCCATGTGACGCCTTGTTAGATTTGGTCCTTTGTACCCACACGCCGGGGCCCAGGACACTAAAACCTGGGAGTTAAAGTTCAATTTCACAACCCTCAATTTCAATTAAAAAATCTTCCATTTAAATGTAAAAATCATAAATGTCAATGGTCTCCTCATGCTTCTGCCAACTCCATGCTGTGCCATTCAGACACTATATGGTCTCCTCATGATTCAGCCAACTCCAGGCTGTGTTATTCAGGCAATATATGGTGTACTGATGCTGCTGGGCCAGGGTCTGGGAATAAAAATTTTGCTATGGTAGCACTAGTTACTCAAAATCTTCAGTTTAAATTTCAGAATTCATATTTTAATCTTAGGGATTGTGAAGCCCTAGTGTCTACTCATGCTGCTGCCAACTCCTGGCTGTGCCATTCAGGCACTATATGGTCTCCTTATGCTTCAGCCAACTCCAGGCTGTGTCATTCAGCCAATATATGGTTTACTGAGGCTGCTGAGCCTGGGCTTGAACCTAAAAAAAATAATGGTAGCACTAGCTACCATAAATCTTCAATTTAAATTTCAAAATTCATCTTTTAATCCTAGGGATTGTGAAGCCCTAGTGTCTACTTATGCTGCTGCCAGCTCCAGGATGTGTCATTCAGCCACTATATGGTCTCCTCATGCGGCTAACACCTCCACGTTGTGCCATTCAGCCACTATATGGTCTCCTCATGCTGCCAACACCTCCATGCTGTATCATTCATTCACTATATGGTTTCCTCATGCTTCAGCCACATCCAAGCTGTCTCATTCAGCCACTATATGGTCTCCTCATGCTGCCAACACCTCCACGCTGTGTCATTTAGCCACTATAAGGTCTCCTCATGCTGCCAACACCTCCACGCTGTGTCATTCAGCCACTATATGGTCTCCTCATGCTGCCAACACCTCCACGCTGTGTCATTCAGCCACTATAAGGTCTCCTCATACCGATGCCACCTCCAGGCTCTGTCATTGTGCCGCTCTGCGGCAGTGATTCTTAAAGCAATGCCTGTAATCTGCATGTCATACTGAATAACAGTATTATTTCACTACCCCAGCACACTCCAAATGCGTGTTAGAACACAGTAAAAGTATTTTACACCCCTATTGAGGCTGTCTGTAGGCCAGAAATAGTTGTTTTTAATATAGATTCGCCACGAAGAAATTCAGATCAAACCAAATTTTTTCTAAATATTCTGCGAATCGGCCAAATCAAATTTTTCTAAAGTTTTCTCATCTCTAGCAGTTGTTTTACTGTGCATATGCTAGTAGTTTAACTCTACATACGTTTGTATCATTCATACGCCAATAGATCTTACACTGTTATACGCTGTTGACATTTATACAGAATACACGTTCAAAGCTTACTATAGTTTGCGCTCGTAGTCACTCTACCTATTCTCATGGCTATGTACACAAGCTCGTTACTTTTTGTTCATTTGTTTGTAGCCTTATATGGCACATATGCTCATAACTTTATATTGCATTCTATACGTACGTTAGTAAGTTAATTGTTCATACACTTGTAGCATTCACACATACACATGCTCATAGCTTCATATGGTACTTATGCTCGTAGCTTACATACGCTGGTATTAATTATACTGCTCATACGCTTGTGCTGTTATGCTGTACATCCGCTTGCAACAGTGCACAAATGTTCATTTCATTTAGTTTTCACATGTTACAGTGTTTACAGTGCATTTACCTTCGTAGATACATTATAGTGTCTGCAGTGCATATACATTCATAGCTTTTGGGGCACATACGTTCTTTACATTAGTAATTATACGGCTGTTGCGGTCGGTGAGTATGCGTTTTCATAACATTTGTTGTGTGTAATCTTGATAGGGTTTTCAGTGGATATACATGTTGAGTCTACAATAATGGTGCAAATGTGTTTGTTTCACAGCTTTTACTGTATAATGTTGTAGCATTTATATCAATGCCCTAATGGCATTTTATACTCTTCATACACGTTTGTGGCAGTTATACTGTTGATACGCTCATGGTTTGCATATCATGCATACGCTTATGGCCTTATTCTGTTCATGGATGCTCATGATATTCATACTGTTTACACGCTCATAGTGTTCTTACGCTCATTGGTTCACACGATTGTGGTGTTTTTATACTTTTCACATGTTTATGGCACTCATAATAATTACACCCTCTGGGTAGGTATATGTTTATACTCTTATAGCAGTTATACTATACATATGCGCTTAGTATTTATTTTATTCACATGATTGTGGCATATATACTTTTCATACGCTCATGGTATTTATACTATGCATATGTTCATAACATTTATACTGCTCATATGCTCGCTGTGTATATACTATTCATTCGCTCATGGCCGCTATACTGTTCATATGCTTGTGGTGGTTTATACTATTCTTAGGCCCATGGCATTCATATTTTCATATGCTCATGACATGTTATACATTTTATACGTGCATAGTATTTATTCTGTACAGTAGCCCACGGTATTTACTTTGTTCACCAGCTCATGGCAGTGGTAATTATATGTTCATGACATCAATACTGTTTATAGGCTCATGGCATTTATATTATTCTTGTACTCATGGTATTTACATGATTCATACGCTCATGATATGCGGTCCATTTGCTTTACACATTTACGACTTTTCACTGTCCATACGCTCTAGGCATTTATACTGCCCTTGTGCTCTTGGCAGCTATTCTGATCATATACTCATGGCACCCATACTGTTATATGCTCATGGCATCTATATTGTTCACATGCTTATACACTCTTAGTTTTTATACTGGTCAGACACTCTTGGAATTTGTACTGTTCACATTCATGGCAGTCATACTGTTTTGCGATCAGTGTATTTAAACTGTCCATACGCTCCCTTTGTTCATACATTCATAGCATTCTTACGGTACGGGCACTCGTGGTGTTTTGTGCTGCACATACGCTTGTGCGATAGGTGCAGGCACTTAGGGCATTTATATTGTGCATCACATTATACACTTTGATGCAGTTAGTATTGCGGTTGTTTCCCATCATACCTGCCATGTCTGCAGGGGGTGGCACTGTGTAGTTGTTATTACTGACAAGTATTCAGAGCAACAGCTTCAAGACACATAGGTGGTTTATAGCCATCATACCTGCCACATCTGCAGGGAGATACATTGCATATTTGTTCTTATGGACACGTCTTCAGAGCAACAATAATATGACACATAGGCGGTTTATACCGATTATACCTGCCATGTCTGCAGGGGGATACATTGCATAGTTGTTGTTACTGACACGTTTTTTTAGAGCGACATCACGACACATAGGCGGTCGTATACCCATTATACCTGCCACGTCTGCAGGGGGATACACTGTGCAGTTGTTGTTACTGACACGTCTTCAGAGCGACAACATTACGACACATAGGTGGTTGTATATCCTTCGTACCTGCCATGTCTGCAGGGGGATGCACTGTGCCGTTGTTGTTACTGACACGTCTTCAGAGTGACAACATTGCGACACATAGGTAGTGGAATACCCATTATACCTGCCACATCTGCAGGGGGATGCACTGCACAGTTGTTTTTACTGACACGTTTTCAGAGCGACAACATCACCACACATAGGCGGTTGAATAACGATCATACGTGATACGTCTGCAGGGGAATACACTGCGCAGTTGTTATGGACATGCCTTTAGAACAACAACATCATGACACATAGGCGGTGATATTCCCATCAAACCTGCCACGTCTGCAGGGAATACACTGCATAATTGTTGTTACCGACACTTTTTTAGAGTGACAATATCATGACACATAGACGGTGGTATACTCATCATATCTGCCACGTCTGCAGGAGAATACACTGCGAAGTTGTTGTCACTGACACGTCTTCAGGGCAACAACATCCCGATATATAGGTGGCTGTATACTCTTTATACCTAACACGGCTGTGGGATAATGCACTGCGGAGTTGTTGTTACTGACACGCTTTCAGAGCAACAACATTATGGCACATAGGGGCCATATTCCGTTCATACCTGCCACACCTGAAGTGGGATGCACTGCGTATTGCTACTGACACGCTTTCTGAGTTATAGTTTCATGACACATAGTTGGTTGATTGAATACTGAATAACAGTATTATTTCACTACCCCAGCACACTCCAAATGCGTGTTAGAACACAGTAAAAGTATTCCCGTTGTCGCTCCTTCCCTTCTGAGCCCTCTACTGTGCCCGCCGAACACTTGACATACACATATGAGGTATTTCCTTACTCGAGAGAAATTGGGTTACAAATTTTGGGGGGCTTTTTCTCCTATTACCCCTTGTAAAGTTTCAAAAACTGGGTCTACAAGAACATGCAAGTGTAAAAAATGAAGATTTTGAATTTTCTCCTTCACTTTGCTGCTATTCCTGTGAAACACCTAAAGGGTTAACAAACTTTTTGAATGTCATTTTGAATACTTTGAGGTTTGCAGTTTTTATAATGGGGTCATTTATTGGGTATTTCTAATATGAAGGCCCTTCAAATCCACTTCAAAACTAAACTGGTCCCTGAAAAATTCATGAAAAATTGGAAAATTGCTTCTGAAGTTTGAAGCCCTCTGATGTCTTCCCAAAGTAAAAACATGTCAACTTTATGATGTAAACATAAAGTAGACATATTGTATTTGGGAATCAGTATATCATTTATTTGGAATGTCTGTTTTCCATACTAGCAGAGAGCTACAAAAAAAAATGCAAAATGTTCAATTTTTTCATCAAATTTTGGAATTTTTCACCAAGAAATTATGCAAGTATCGACAAAAATTTACCACTAACATAAAGTAGATTATGTCACGAAAAAACAGTCTCGGAATCAGAATGAAAATTAAAAGCATCCCAGAGTTATTAATGCTTAAAGTGACAGTGGTCAGAATTGCAAAAAATGCTCCCGTCCTTAGGGTTATAATGGGCTCCGTCCCCAAGGAGTTAAAAAAAACCCGATTGGTTATGCCAGACCTGTCATGTGTACAGGTACGAGAGTTACGCAAAGACCTGTCACATCTACAGGTACGATGGTTACGAAAAGACCTGTCACGTCTACAGGCACGATGGTTACGAAAAAGACCTGGTGAAGCTTCAGGCATGGTGGTTCTCGAATAGACCTACAGGTACGAGGGTTACGCAAGGGACTGTCATGTATACAGGCACGATGGAAATTAAGTTATCTGTCTCTAGCGGCAGTACGTCTCCCCGGAGTTCAGTTTTGAGGCAGAAGTTCAGCGGTTTAAGCTTGGGTTTAGTATCTAGTAAGGGGTTATTCGAGTGAAGTCGATAGTGTTTAAGACCAGTCAGATGTTTAGGCACATTGTCTACTCATAGTTCTGGCTCGTCTGCAGGCACAATGTTTAAGCAAGGATCGAGTACATGCAACAGGCCATTTCTTTGGAGTCCAGTTGGTGGGTAGTTCATGGTATGGCTGTCGGTACAGTTTGGGTAGTCTTCAGGTAAGTTTCTCGAGCTTAGTTCTGGTTACAGTTAATATGCAGATCATGGTCAAGGTCTGTCATGGGGTCAGGTTACTTGTGTGTCACTTGGCGAACAGTTTGTCTTTTTGACCTCTAAAATATAGGGTTTGGATAGTGCATTGTTAGGCCTGAAAGGCAGCTATCAGTTTCTCTTGGCGTAATGACACAGGTCAGTATGTTAGATAGTATGGTAGCATGGTTTTGAGTCAGTGCTGGCTTATTCTTCAGAGTAGGCATAGTGACCATAGCTATTGATTAACAGGTATCACCTTCGTTCATAACTAGGTAGCAGATTCTACTGTCATAGGGTCTGAATTAGGTCTGTGAAGGTCAGTGTAGTTAGGGTGTGGTATTAATTATGAGGTTGATGCATTCTACTACTTAACCTACCAGGTTATGTGTTTTGCCCTCTAAAGGCCTGCCCTCGGTCGTGGTTATGGGCACAGTTCAACCGCTGTTTTTAGGTTTAATGTTTTCCATGTAGGTACGTAAAACTTTGTGACACAAACACAAGTGGTAGCCCTGAGCACAAGTGTTAAGCCTATCAGGCTGTATTTGTGCAAGGGGCTGCAGTATTCCACCCCTAAACTACTAGGCGGGGCATATAGGGCTTGTGGGTGGGGACATGTGTAGATAACACCCCCTGTCCCCCTGGGATGTGTTTGTGGATCCCTCCCAACCCTTCCTATATTATTTTTCTATTTCATTAACTTATTATAGGGTATGTCCTCTAAAGTCCTGCCCTCGGTCGCGGTTATGGACACAGTTCAACCCCTGTTTTTAGGTGTAACACGTTAAAGACTAGGGATTGACCGATATCGTTTTTATAGGGCCGATACCGATAATCGGTGGAGGTTAGGGCCGATAGCCGATAACTTATACCGATATTCCGTATAAGTTATCAGCTATGCATTCCCCCTCGATACCGCTGCAGGTCATTGATTTAAAGCGGGCGCTTTAAATCAATGCACTGCAGTGGCTTTTGTGGTGCCATAGGCCGCCGCCGCCACCACCCGCTTCTCTCCCCTACCTGTCAGGGTGGTCCGGGCCATCCATCCTTCCCGGCGGCATTCCGGGTGGAGGGTCCACCGGTCCGGGCTGTCCTTCTTCTCCGGGGGTCCTCTTCTCCACTCCGGGCAGGCTCCGGCCTAGTACGCTACATAGACGCCGCTGCGCAGTGACGCCCGTGCGCAGCGACGCACCTGACGTCACGGCGTAGCGGCGTCTATGCAGCGTACTAGGCCGGAGCCTGCCCGGAGTGGAGAAGAGGTCCCCCGGAGAAAGACAGCCCGTACCGGTGCACCCTCCCCCCGGTATGGCGCCAGACACTACAGGAAGGAAGGATGGCCCGGACCACCCCCATTACGGGTAAGTTTATTTTATTTTTTTTATTGACTCAGAGGGTGGGGGAGGGGCCCGACCGGTATAGGGGTATGGGCAAAAATCCATACCGGTATACCGCCCAGCACTACGGTGGGGGGTGCGACGCGGTGGGTCGGGGGGGCGGTCGCGGTGTGGTGCGGTGGGTCGGGGCGGTCGCGGTGCGGTGGGGGCGGTGCGGGGGGCGGTGCATTATCGGCTTATCGGCAAGGTAATTGCCAATACCGATAATGCCCAAAATCGTGATTATCGGCCGGTAATCGATCGATCCCTATTAAAGACCATGGACTTGTATACACGTCCAGGCTGGATGCACGTTCTGCCATTAGGACGTGTATACTCGTCCATGGTTCTCGTGGGTGCTGCCCAGTGCACCCACAAGATAGCAATAGGGACTCAGCTGTAAAACACAGCCGGGACACTGCCACATTGCCGGGACCGCAGTAAACTTCGGTCCTCACAGTTTAACCCTTACAGTCGCGGTCGGAAGTGACCGCGGGCTGTAAGTGTTATGACAGAGGGAGGGAGTTCCCTCTGTCTTCCCTGCAGCACCCCACAGCGTGATCGCTAGGTGCTGTGTGTGATCCCCGGCAGGCGGGGACCTGCCGCACTTCCGGGACTGAAGAAAACTTTGTTCCCGGCAGTTTAACCCTTACAGCCGTGGTCGGAAGTGACCGCGAGCTGTAAGGAGTTTTGACAGAGGGAGGAGGCTCCCTCTGTCTCTCTCCTGTAGCACCCTGCCACGATTGCAGGGTGCTGCTGGTTACCTGGTCAGCCGGGGGTCTTTACTAGGACCCACAGGTCTGCCCCGGTTATTGCCTGTCAGGACGTGCCTGAGGCACGACCTGATATGCGGCCTGCCAGTGTAAAACTGGCAGACAGCATATAACTGCAATGCTTTGGAATACTAAGTATTCCAAAGCATTAAAAAAGTGTAAAAAGTATAAAATAAATAAAAGTGTGAAAAAGAAAGTGTAAAAACAAGTGTAAAAACAAGTGTAAATTTTTTTTAAATGTTTAAAAAAATGTAAAAAAGTGTAAAAAAAATAATAAAAATACATTTATTAAATAAATATAATCAAAAAAAATTAAAATGCATAATGTGTAGGATCACACGGTGCACATCTTGCCAGCAGTCACAATAATGAGCTCCCTGCTGCTGCTACAGTGGGGATCAAAAGTTTGGGCACCCCAGGTAAAAATTTGTATTAAAGTGCATAAAGAAGCCAAGGAATTATGGAAAAATCTCCAAAAGGCATCAAATTACATATTAGACATTCTAATAATATGTCAACACATACACTTTCAAAATAACAGAAAACAAAAAAATGGCATCTGCAAAATTTTGGGCACCCTGCAGAATTTATACCATCATCTGGGAAGACCATGGGATGGCAATTTCAAAGATTTTAAATGCCTTGACTCATCTGACCTTGCCCCAACAATCAGCACCATGGGTTCTTCTAAGCAGTTGTCTAGAAATCTGAAACTGAAATTAGTTGACGCTCACAAAGCTGGAGAAGGCTATAAGAAGATAGCAAAACGTTTTCAGATGTCAATATCCTCTGTTCGGAATGTAATTAAGAAATTGCATTCATCATGAACAGTGGAAGATAAAGCAAGATCTGGAAGACCAAGAAAAATATCAGACAGAATAGCTTGCAGGATTGTGAGAAAAACAATTCAAAACCCACGTTTGACTGCACAATCCCTCCAGAAAGATCTGGCAGACACTGGAGTTGTGGTACACTATTCCACTATAAAGAGATACTTGTACAAATATGGTCTTCATAGAAGAGTCATCAGAAGAAAACCTCTTCTATGCCCTCACCACAAAAATCAGAGTTTGAACTTTGCAAATTAACATATAGACAAGCCTGATGCATTTTGGAAACAAGTTATGTGGACCGATGAGGTTAAAATTGAACTTTTTGTCCGGAATGAGCAAAGGTACGTTTGGAGAAGAAGGGGAACAGAAATTAACCTCTTAAGGACCCAGCCATTTTACACTTTAGGACCCAGCCATTTTTTGAACATCTGACCACTGTCACTTTAAACATTAATAACTCTGGAATGCTTTTAGTTATCATTCTGATTCCGAGACTGCTTTTTCGTGACATAATCTACTTTAACATAGTGGTAAAAATGTTTGGTAACTTGCATCCTTTCTTGGTGAAAAATCCCAAAATTTTATGAAAAATTAGAAAATTTTGCATTTTTGCATTTTGCAACTTTGAAGCTCTCTGCTTGTAAGGAAAATGGATATTTAAAATAAATATATTTTTTTATTCACATAAACAATATGTCTACTTTATGTTTGCATCATAAAATTGACAAGTTTTTACTTTTGGAAGACACCAGAGGGCTTCAAAGTTCAGCAGCAATTTTCCAATTTTTCACAGAATTTCCAAACTCACTATTTTTCAGGGACCAGTTCAGGTTTGAAGTGGATTTGAAGTGTCTTCATTTTAGAAATACCCCACAAATTACCCCATTATAAAAACTGCACCCCCCAAAGTATTCAAAATTATATTCGGTCAGCCTTTTAACCCTTTAGGTGTTTCACAGGAATAGCAGGAAAGTCAAGGAGAAAATTCACAATCTTCATTTTTTACACTTGCATGTTCTTGTAGACCCAATTTTAGAATTTTTACAAGGGGTAAAAGGAGAAAATGTATACTTATATTTGTAGCCCAAATTCTCTCGAGTAAGCAGATACCTCATATGTCTATGTAAAGTGTTCGGCGGGCGCAGTAGAGGGCTCAGAAGCGACAAGGGGATTTTGGAGAGTACGTTTTTCTGAAATGGTTTTTGGGGGGCATGTTGCATTTAGGAAGCCCCTATGGTGCCAGAACAGCAAAAAAAAAAAACACATGCCATACCATTTTGGAAACAAGACCCCTTGAGGAACGTAACAAGGAATTAAGTGAGCCTTAATACCCCACATGTGTTTCCCGACTTTTGCATTTGTAAAAAAATAAAATAAAATTTCACTAAAATGTTTGTTTCCCCCCAAATTTCACATTTTTGCAAGGGTTAATAGCAGAAAATACCCCCCAAAATTTGTAACCCCATCTCTTCTGAGTATGGAGGTACCCCATAAGTTGACCAGAAGTGCACTACGGGCGAACTACAATGCTCAGAAGAGAAGGAGTCATATTTGGCTTTTTGAGAGCAAATTTTCCCCGGGACGTGTCGCATTTAGGAAGCCCCTATGGTGCCAGGAGAGCAAAAAAACGAAATTTTTAATTTGCACAGCCCACTGTTCCAAAGATCTGTCAGACACCAGTGGGTGTAAATTCTCACTGCACCCCTCATTACATTCCGTGAGGGATGTCGTTTCCGAAATGGGGTCACATATGTTTTTTTTTTTTTTTTGCGTTTGTCAAAACCGCTGTAACAATCAGCCCCCCCCCCCCCCCCCTGTGCAAATCACCTCAAATGTACATGGTGCACTCTCCCTTCTGGGTCTTGTTGTGCGCCTCCAGAGCACTTTGCGCCCACATATGGGGTATCTCCGTAGTGGGGAGAAATTGCATTACAAATTTTGGGGGGCTTTTTTCCCTTTTACCTCTTGTCAAAATGAAAAGTATAGGGCAACACCAGCATGTTAGTGTAAACAATTTATTTTTTACACTAACATGCTGGTGTAGACCCCAACTTCACCTTTTTATAAGGGGTGAAAGGAGAAAAAGCCCCCCAAAATTTGTTAGGCAAATTCTCCCGAGTACGGCGATACCCCATATGTGGCCCTAAACTGCTGCCTTGAAATACGACAGGGCACCAAAGTGAGAGCGCCATGTGCATTTGAGGCCTGAATTAGGGATTTGCATAGGGGTGGACATAGGGGTATTCTACGCCAGTGATTCCCAAACAGGGTGCCTCCAGCTGTTGCAAAACTCCCAGCATGCTTGGACAGTCAACGGCTGTCCAGCAATACTGGGAGTTGTTGTTTTGCAACAGCTGGAGGCTCCATTTTGGAAACAGTGGTGTACCAGACGTTTTTCATTTTTATTGGGGAGGGGGGCTGTGTAGGAGTATGTGTATATGTTGTGTTTTTTAATTTTTATTTTATTTCGTGTTAGTGTAGTGTAGTGTAGTGTTTTTTGGGTACAGTCACATGGGCGGGGGGTTACGGCGAGTTTCCCACTGCAAGTTTGAGCTGCCGCGCAAAATTTGCTGCATCGCAAACTTGCAGCCTGATACTCACTGTAAGCCCCTGCCCATGGGAATGAACCCTGTACATTCACAGGGGGGGACCTCCAGCTGTTGCAAAACTACAACTCCCAGCATGCACAGTCTATCAGTGCATGCTGGTAATTATAGTTTTGCAACAGCTGGAGGCACACGGGTTGGGAAACACTGAGTTAGGAAACAGACAATGTTTCCCAACCAGTGTGCCTCCAGTTGCTGCAAAACCACTACTCCCAAACATTCTCAGGCATGCTGGAAGTAGTAGTTCGGCAACATCTTTAGAGCCAGATGTTGCCGAACTACAACTCTCAGCATGCTTGGAGTTGTAGTTTTGCAACACCTGGAGGACTACAGTTTGCAGACCACTAATACAGTGGTTCCCAATCTGTGCCCTTCCAGATGTGGCAAAACTACAACTCCCAGTATGCCCTTACTGTCCAGGCATGCTGGGAGTTGTAGTTCTGCAACATCTGAATGGCCAGATGTTACAGAACTACAACTCCCAGCATGCCTGGACAATAAGGGCATGCTGAGGATGTGTAGTTTTGCAACATCTGGAAGGGCACAGTGGTCTCCAAACTGTGGACCTCCAGATGTTGCAAAACTGCAACTCCCAGCATGCCCAGACGCCAAGGGCTGTCTGGGCATGCTGGGAGTTGTAGTGTACAGGGTCCCATTACAGCAATGCATGTCGCTTTACGGCGACGTGCATTGCTGTAAAGGGCCCGACTGCGGCTGATGATTCACTCACCTGTCGCCGCCGCCGTCTTCATCGCCAGGATCCGGGTTTTCAGGGATGAGGTAAGTACCGGGGCTGGTCCCCAGCACTCCCCCGTCCCCCGCCGCGTCCTCCGATCTTCCTCCCGTCCTCTCCGAACTTCCAGGGGCCGGGCAGGGCGGGAGGAAGTAACCGCCCCCCCCCTTGCGATTGGTCGGTTAACTAACCAACGGATCGCAGGGGATAGGAGGAGGTGGCAGGCTTGCCACCTCGCTCCTATACTTTAGCATGGTCCTGGCTGTATGTGACAGCCGGGATCATGCAAAATTACCGGGCGGTCGGGTCCCAGAGACCCGATCAGCCCGGTATCGCTGCAGATCGCAAGGGCGATTTCCTACATGGCCCCCCTCGGCGTTTGCCCTGGATGCCTGCTGAAGCATTTCAGCAGGCATCCGGTTCCGATCTCTGCCCGGCGCGCGGCAGGGACCGGAAAACGCCAGGGCGTATGGATACGCCCTGGGTCCTTAAGGCCCAGGGTGTGAGGGCGTATCCATACGCCCTGGGTCCTTAAGAGGTTAATGAAAAGAACCTCTGTCCAACTGTTAAGCATGGGGGGGGGATCAATCATCCTATTGGGATGTAATGCAGCCAGCGGCACAGGGAACATCTCACGAGTAGATTCAATACCATTTCAGCAAATTTTGGATGCTAACTTGATGCCATCTGTGAAAAAGCTGAAGTTAAAGGGGAACTCCGGTGGAAAGAAGTAGAAAGCAAATGTTTTCAAATCAACTGGCGCCTGAAAGTTAAACAGATTTGTAAATTATAGAGGAGTTGGAGAGGCTCCCCACCAAATAATCCCCGGCTACCTAATTAGACACCTATACCAAAGGTGTCAAATTGTAGTTTGTCTTTAGAAATATATATATTAGGGCTCAGGGTTTGAGACAACTGGAAAGGTAGTATTTCAAGTAATATTTCAATTTATTAATCATATATAATGTGACAATAGAATATAAGATAAAATGTGAATAGCAGCAACTGCGTCTCACAGGGCCCTTGTGTAGGCGCAGCACCAACTATTAAAAACTATAACGTGTATAGCACAGTAAATAAAATATAAAAAATAAAAATACTTATGTAAAATTGTTATAAAAAATAGAGACCACCATAAACATATATAGGGAGAGGGATCTGGGTGGGAAAGTCTTAGTCCATTCACAATAGTCAATTATCTCCTTGACTATTGTGGATGGACTAAGACTTTCCCACCCAGATCCCTCTCCCTACATATGTTTATGGTGGTCTCTATTTTTTATAACAATTTTACATAAGTATTTTAATTTTTTATATTTTATTTACTGTGCTATACACGTTATAGTTTTTAATAGTTGGTGCTGCGCCTACACAAGGGCCCTGTGAGACGCAGTTGCTGCTATTCACATTTTATCTTATATTCTATTGTCACATTATATATAATTAATAAATTGAAATATTACTTTAAAAAAACTACCTGTCCAGTTGTCTCAAACCCTGAGCCCTAATATATATATTTCTACAGATTTGTAAATGACTTCTATTAAAAAATCTTAATCCTTCCAGTATTTATTAACTGCTGTATAAAACAGACACGGACAGAGGTGTCAGTTGAGAGCACTGTTGTCAGGCTGGAAAGAACTTCACAAATTTCTCTGTAGTATATCTGTAGTACATAGAAGCTGATAAGTACTAGAAGGGTTAAGATTTTTAAATAAAAGTGACCTACAAACCTGTTTAACTTTCTTGCACCAGTTGATTTGAAAATTTTTTTTTTCCACCGGAGTTCCCCTTTAAAGAGAGGATGGCTTCTATAAATGGATAATGATCCTAAACACACCTCAAAATCCAAGGGGGATGACATCAAGAGGCGTAAACTGAAGGTTTTGCCATGGCCTTCACAATCTCCTGAGCTCAACATAATTGAAAATCTATGGATAGATCTTAAAAGGGCAGTGCGGGACAGAGAGCCCAGAGATCTCAAAGAACTGGAAGATTTTTGTAAGGAAGAGTGGGCAAAGATACCTAAAACAAGATTTGAAAGACTCTTGGCTGGCTACAAAAAGAGTTTCCAGGCTGGGATACTTGCCAAAGGGGGCAGTACAAGATATTAACTCTGCAGGATGCCCAAACTTTTTTTGTTTTCTGTTATTTTGAAAGTGTAAATGATGGAAATAAAATCTAACTTTTGTTGATATATTATAAGAATGTCTAATCTGTAATTTGATGCCTTTTGGAGATGTTTCCATCTTTCCTTGGCTTCTTTATGCACATGAATACAAATGTTTGCATGGGATGCCCAAACTTTTTATCCATACTGTAGGTAGCTTTGTGTGTCCACTCATAGCGGCGGATTTCCCACCGGCAGTCATGAGCGGACACATTGAGCTACCCAGCCATAGCAGTGACCTCACCCTTGTGACCGGGGTCATCCGCGGTGTGAAATAAGCTGCAGATGTGCTCTATGTGACCCTATACTGCGTCCTGTTCATACTGCATTTCAGCAGTATGTTACAGCCACGCGTCACTGCTAGCCGACCAGGGACCGATCAGAACGGTCCCTGGTCCAGCCAATACAATTGTAGGGGTGTGGTATTGTTCTGCCAGCTCTGATCCTTTGCAGGCATGGGGTAGGGTGTATAATTCATACAATGATGCCCTGGCCTAAGCGGGGGTATTACCGAACACAGGACGAACAGCGTAATAAAATATGGGGCGCATTTTCTACTTTTCAGATGCAATGTACAAAAATTATGTCCCACAAATGATGCATTTGTGGAAAAAAAATAACATTTTAATTTTTCAACTGACTTTGTAACCATTCGAGCCACAAAAAAAGGACTCAAAGTACTCACTTTTGGTCAGGGTGAATACTTTAGGGGGTGTAGTTTCCAAAATGGGGTCATTTGTGGGGGTTCTATATGGTTATGGCAGCTAAAACCCTTTGCAGCCTATAATCCATCCGGCCTAAAATGATGCCCTGAAAGCCAAATGGCGCTCCTCTCCTCCTGAGTCCTACCACGCGGCCAAGGAACCAAATATGGCCTAAGTGGGGGTATTTCAAAACATGGGCCGAGCAGCTCAATAAAATATAGGGTGCATTTCTTTTTAATATCAGAAGAGATGTACAAAAATATGTCCCAGAAATGATGCATTTGTGAAAGAAAGCTAATTTTGAATTTTTAGCACTGACTTTGTAATAATTCCTGCCAAAAAACTATAGTGTTAAAATACTCACTGTACCCTCTAGCGAATACCTTGAGGGGTTTAATTTTTAGAATGGGGTAATTTAGGGGGGGGGGGTCCTATGTTCTACCATCTTAAAATCTTAAAAGTTTTGAAAATTTCAAGTTAAATTGTTAGGCTTCTAATTCATTTAAAATGTTAATTAAAAACAAAAGGAATGCTTTCAAAATAAAGTAGACACCTGAAAGTATATGTTTCATAAACTTTGTAATTTTAAAAAAATCTAATTTTTTTTTTAAATTCATGATTTTTTGCATTGTAAAAAAAAAACTACAAATGATATCGGCTTACTTTTACTATGTACATGACAAAAAACAATGTCAGAATTATCGTGATTGATAAACGTTACCAGAGTTATTCTCTAATAAAGTCAGACATCCCCGATTTAAAAAAAACAGGCCTAGTCTTTCAGGGGCGTACAGATTTACCTGTGTTGGTCCTTAAGGAGTCAATGTTTTCCATGCAGGTACGTATAACGTTTGTGACAGGAACATGAGTGGAAGCCCTGAGCATAAACAGATTTGGTCACACTGGCAGTACAGGCTAGGCAGGTAAATTGATCCCCCCCTTCCTTTTTTTTTTTTTTTTGTTGCAGCGCACAGGGTTGGTGGGGGGGGGGGAGGGGGACATTAAAAATGGTTAAAAAAAAGTTTTCTGTATATGCTAATTGAGCTACGCACTGAATTCCCAACTTATACCATAGCACAAGCTGTACAGGTTCTTCCCTTCACATCTTTGCCAACCTTAATGCAGAATACTAGTTCTTAGATCTTAGTTTAATGATATGCTTTAGAGGGGTTCACCGGCGCTAAGACATCTTATCCCCTATCCAAAGGATAGGGGATAAGATGCCTGATTGCGGGGGTCCCGATGCTGGGGACCCCCATGATCTTGCACGCAGCACCCCATTAGAATCAGTCCCCGAAGCACGTTCGCTCCGGGTCTGATTACTGGCTAATATTTATTTTTATTTGTATTAGTTAAAATGGTACTCTGGTGCTAAGACATCTTATCCCCTCTCCAAATGATAGGAGAGAAGATGCCTGATCGGGGGGCCTCGCCGCTGGGGGATCATGTCACACGGGGGCGGGGGCCATGATGTCACAATGCTCCGGCCCCCATGATAGCCAGTAATCAGACCCGTAGCGAACATGCTTCTGGGACTGATTCTAACGGGGTGCTGCGTGCAAGATCATGGGGGTCCCCAGTGGCGGGACCCCCACGATCAGGCATCTTATCTCCTATCCTTTGGATAGGGGATAAGATGTCTTAGCGCCTGAGTACCCCTTTAACTAATACAAATTAAAATAAATATTTCAGACTTTCCCAAAACATTATCATACACACTATCTGCAGAAAAAGAATGAGGCAACTGTACATTCTCAGAAATAGAGTAAATGATCTTCAGGCAGTCAACAGCTTTCTAAGGATTTAGCATTGCAACGACTGTGGTTGATGGATCCACTAACCTGTGATGAAGATGGCATGGGCCATATCAGGGAGAGGAGTCTAAGGAGCCGCTGGTTTACACCAGAGCCCGCTGCAAAGTGGGACAGATTTGCTGCAGCAGGCGGCACCCAGATCGCTACCCCTGATAAGACTCATCCCCACAGGCAGCCGAGGTATAACGAGGCACAGGCAGGATGAGACACAGACAAAGTCAGGACAGGCAGGAGGTCAGGGCTGGCTGCAATGAAGCAAGGTAAGGTCAGGCAGCAAGACATCAGAAGACAGGTGGCACAGGAGCAAGGTCAGGATACGTTGCAAGGGGTCAGATACACGGCAAGGCCAGACACAAGTATACACTTTCTCTTAGGCAACAAGGGCACAAAGATCCGTCAGGGAACCGTAGGAAGTGCCGGAACTAAATGGGGTTGGTTTGAGACAAGCACTAATTATTGGTGCATTGGCCCTTTAAATTTAGAAGAGCCGGCGTGCGTGTGCCCTAGGAGGCAGGGACGCGCGTGCCGGCAGAGACGGGCAGGAGGAAAAGAACAGAGCTGGGCTCGGAAGTGAGCGTGCCCCGCAACACAAGGGAAAGGTCCAGCAGGGACAGAAGAGGACGGGATAGAAGGTGATTGGCAGTCCGGGGTTTGCATGCTGGCTCTTCCCCCAGAGCCCTAACAAGCATTTGTAGCTTTGAAGGAGCTGATGAGCTGTAGGTTGCAGACCCAGGGCAGTGGATCAAACCTATTATGAAATAAAGCATTGAATAGAAGATTACACATCTAATTATACTCTTAACAATCACCTTACACTCAGGATAGTAATTACGGTGCTGTTGGCTCTACTTATCTTTTTGCTATTAGGAACAATTTGCAGTGATTTGTGATAAGTGGACACTGTCAATTGTGCCTCAGCAGGGACTCTTTTTTTTATTACAGTTCCTTTTTATGTAATAAAAAGTTTGACTTTAAATAGGGAAATTGAAATAATATTTGACTATTTAAAAAAAATAAAATAAGTAATATTTTTACATAATGAAATATAGTAAAAGAGATAGATAATTATCCTCATAAGTTATTGCTGGCACATAAAATCTTATTGATGGACATTTATCAACGGGTTTAGTCAGGTTTTCTTTACTATAATTGTCGCAAAATTGTTGCAACTGCGACTACGTGTGTTTTTGTGCGACAATTTGCATGAAGAACAAGAAAAGCAAGAAAATTCAAACTTGCTTACGTAGTAAATTTTTCAAAATGGATTTGCTTTAGTCGGGTATTTATCAACTGCGACAGTCGCAACTGTGCAAAAATAAGTTGCAACAAGGTTAAAAATTTACTAAATTTACTCCAGCTCAAACAAGGAGCAGAAAAAGCTACTACCAAAGTAAAAAAGGAAAAATTGCTTACGTGAAAGAAAATTATTAACAGGCTGAAAGCAGTTGATAAATAAGTCACACATAAGCAAAAAAAAAGTAAGGAAAAATGACTAAAAAAAAAGAATACATAAGCAAACATTGATAAATGTCCCTCATTGCGACCACTTCTATTTGCAGCCTAAATAGTAATGCTGCAAACATATGAACTGGGTATTTGAGGGAAAAATGTCCCTTATTTCTTAAATGTAAATATGAGCATAGTAAACTATAAAGTGGCCCCTCACTTTACAACAGCAATTGTTCCAGAATGACCATTTAATTTAAAAATATTGGGGGAGATTTATCTAAACCTGTCCAGAGGAAAAGTTGCTGAGTTGTCCATAGCAACCAATGAGATCACTTCTTTCATTTTTCAGAGGCCTTTTTTTTTTTTTAAATGAAAGAAGCGATCTGATTGGTTGCTATGGGCAACTCAGCAACTTTTTCTCTGGACAGGTTTTGATAAAACTCCCCCATTGTATCTGGAGACCAAAGCTCTAATGAAAATGACCAGATAACTAAGACAGATATAGCACGTCCTTTCATATAAATGTGAGAAAGACCTGCTGAAAGCAACAAATTACATTATACCTAGAGGGCATGTGCTTCTTCATGGTATAGACTTGGCTTGGGGATGGGCATAGTATAACAGAATTTGAAGAATGGCAGGGACCACATAGAAAAGGCCAGTGGGTGATAGGCTTGGATAGCGGGTTTATAGAGGCATGGATAGAGTTGGATTGGTTAGGATGGTATGACATTAGGAAAGGCAAGAAATGATTGGTTAAAGGGATTATCCAGGAATAGAAAAACAGGTAATTTCTTTCCAAAACCGCTCCCTGTCTGTCTCCAGGTTGGGTGTGGTTGTGCAGCTCAGTTTTATTGAAGTGAATGGAGCCAAGTTGTAATACTACACCCAACCTGGAGACAAACAGGGAGCGTTTTTTGAAAAAAATTACCTCTGGTTTTCTATTCCTGGATAACCCCTTTAAGCTAGACAACAGGAAAGGGGTTCCATACTGGACTAGTGAAACTAGTATTGCACAACATAACCAGTGGACTGAGTATAAGCACTCCCTTTTTACAGTTGTATGAACTCAGGGAATGATTATGGTCGGTGCTTAGGGGGTGAAAATTCTAGCCTTGCCTCAGGTGCTGGGAACCCACATTACGCCACTGGCATGCACTTTAGTAATTCAATAATTCAATTGTTTTACCAGTGAGATGCCAACTCTGATTGGTTAGACCAGATGTACCGCAGATCTGTATGTGGAGTGTGGTTTCAAGTTATTATTGAAAAGATCATAGTATACTAAAAATATTGTAACCTGAGGCCAGTGTAATGTAAGGGAAAGTGTAAAGGCTTTTAATGTAATGCATTTCCTGTGAAGCAAAACGTACACTGCTTTTAGTGTTTGGCAGAACAATTTGAAGTGGTCATGTCCAAACTATATGGTACAGTCTCATACTGGAAATGGGCCTTCTCCATTCCATAATCAATGTAGTACTAGGAGTCTATTAGAACCAATGGTCTTCACTTTTACCCATGCAAGGTTGTGTTGACTTTGTGTAGTAGGATCCCCAGGTAATAGGGGGACATGTATCAATAATGGTGTAGCAATGTGTGATTTTATGTATTTTTTTTGCATCAAATGGAGCATATTTGCGCCAAAATTATCAATTGTCGTACACAAGTTTGTAATTTTGGCACAAATGTAGCCCTACAAAAGGCGCAGACCCCAGAATTCCAGGCAGTAAATCTGACTTTGGGACGTTCTATTGTAGCTATTTTCTCTGTCACTTTATTCATGGTGTAGATTTGCGCCTAAATGAAGGTATTTGCGCCTAATCTTGCGCCAAATCGAAAAGTCGCAATTAATGAATTCCAGACCAAAGAATGATTGTAACTGAAATCACGACTAACAAAGTGAAATCAGTGATTTTGTTCTAAACCATTTGGCGCAATTGTTTGTTGCAAAAGATGACATAAAAGAAAAATTGCGACAAATCACAGACAAAAAAACAGGGTAAACAGCTTCATACATACCCCCCATAGTCCCCAGAATAGTTATTAGTCATTAGAGTTGTGGCAATGATACTGATGCCGTAGGGGCATAGGGGGGTATGTATGAAGCTTTTTACCCTGTTTTTTGTCTGTGATTTGACGCAATTTTTCCTTTATGTCATTTTTTGCGACAAACAATTGCGCCAAATGGTTTAGAACAAAATCACTGATTTCACTTTGTTAGTCGTGATTTCAGTTACAATCATTCTTTGGTCTGGAATTCATTAATTGCGACTTTTCGATTTGGGACAAGTTTAGGCGCAAATACCTTCATTTAGGTGCAAATCTACACCATGAATAAAGTGAAAGAGAAAATAGCTACAACAATAGAATGTCCCAAAGTCAGATTTATTGCCTGGAATTCTGGGGTTTGCGCCTTTTGTAGGGTTACATTTGTGCCAAAATTACAAACTTGTGTACGACAATTGATAATTTTGGCGCAAATATGATCCATTTGATGCAAAAAAACATACATAAAATCCCACATTGCTACACCATTATTGATACATGTCCCCCATAGTCTTCACCAGTAGCCAGTAGTAGAAAAACAGGTACCATATAAACAATCTAAGGGTGAGGCAGTGTCCAGAATAAGGTCAGGGTTTGGATAATTCAGGAATCAAACTAGAAACAATAGCACAAAATCCAGGAAATGATATAATCTCCAATCAGTAGGCAAGCCATAGCAGGACAATTTACCAGGCCTGATGTCATCTTTGGGCACGAGTTTCGCTATCAAAATGAGATACATGAGAAGCCACTGCATGAGAGCAGGGACCTGACCATGGAAGAAGATGGGAGCAAGAGAGGAAGAAGGGTCTGAATGGCATATGTAGCTATTGGAAGGGCTTGCAGCTGCTTGGTGTCTGCTGTCATAAACATAAAGGTAGGTAACTCCATATCTACTGTGATAAAATAAGATTTTTTATACAGCTGTAAAAGTGCTGTTTAATTAAAGTGCTGTTGACTCTTTTCATCATAGTTTAGTTGTGGGATCACAATTTATCTGTATTACTAAAGGATATAATACATAAATATATGTATTCCTGAAGGATATTCTTCCTAAAAGTAATTTGTATTACATTTCTTTTTCTGGTACCCCATTTCCTTTCCATTTCCCCATAACTGAAAACAAATTGTGCTGGGCCAAGAAGCCTTGCCAACCTTACCAGGAACCTAGTAACTGGGCAACAGTTGTGTGTAAACTTTATTTTACTCTTCAAAAGGAACCACTTCAAATTGTTCAAATGTTAATTAGACAAAGAAAAATGTCAGCATTTGGTAGAGATAAATACCAACCAATTCTTTATCCCATCACCTAAAAATCATGCAGGTTAAGAAAAAAAAAATCCTAAAGAGATGGAAGACACTTAAAGGGGTACTCCCGTGGAAAACTTTTTTTTTTTTTAAATTAACTGGTGCCAGAAAGTTAAACAGATTTGTAAATGACTTCTATCTTAATCCTTCCAGTACTTATTAGCTGCTGAATACTACAGAGGAAATGGTTTTCTTTTTGGAACACAGAGCTCTCTGCTGCCATCATAACCACAGTGCTCTCTGCTGACATCTCTGTCCATTTTAAGAACTGTCCAGAGTAGGAGAAAATCCTCATAGCAAACATATGCTGCTCTGGACAGTTGCTAAAATGGACAGAGATGTCAGCAGAGAGCACTGTGGTCATGATGTCAGCAGAGAACTCTGTGTTCCAAAAAGAAAACCATTTCCTCTATAGTATACAGACCCTAAAAAGTACTGTAAAGATTAAGATTTTTTCATAGAAGTAATTTACAAATCTGTTTAACTTTCTGGCACCAGTTAATTAAAAAAAAAAAAGGTTTTCACGGGAGTACCCCTTTAATCATTAGCAAGACTAAGAGGAAGTTCATCTTTTAAATTGATTTACCGATATTGGGTTTTTAGAATGGTAACTTTGTCCCTGGTATTATTTCCAGCACTGGAAATCTATATACAGTATGTTACTGCATAACTTTTAAACACCTGGAGATATTTCGATAATACTTGGTCACATGTTACTTATATGTCCACTAAAATATAGGTCAGTAAATCTAACGCTAACCTACCCCCATTTGTGAGGGTCGGGGTTTTTGTTTAAAGTCCAATGCAAATCCATGGGGAATGTGTGTTCCAGCATAACTTTAGAACAGCTGGAGATATTTCAATAATACTTGGTCACATGTTACTTATATGTCAAATAAAAATATATAATAGTTAAATTAACCCTATCCTACCCCCATATATGAAGGATGGGGTTTTTGTTTCAAGTCCCCTGCAAGTATATGGGACTTCTGCCTTACTCCACAAGCTCCGCTCTACATCTCCTGGTGAATCCGTCAGTCACTGGCATCAGCCATACCCTCCCCGCATGCCATACCAAAGACACGCCCACCATTTACGCCACACCCCTTTTATTTTCGGCTTACAATATCTTTACCACAAAGCAGCCCAACCTGAGGACGGGATATTAGGATTAGAAATGAGGAGTAGATATGAGGACAGTATATGTGGTCGGGATATGAGGTCGAGATATGAGGATGGGATTGGATATGGGAACAGGATATGAGGTCGGAATAAGAGGATAGGATAAGGGGACGGGATATGAGGACAGGATATGAGGATCGGATATGAGGATTAGATATGGGGATGGGATATGAGGATGGGATAAAAGGATGGGATATGGGGACAGGATATGAGGTCGGAATATGAGGAAGGGATATGAGGTCAACATATGAGGACAAGACATAAGGGCAGTATATGAGGACGGAATATGAGGAGGGGATTTGGGGTCGGGATATGAGGAGGGGATATGGGGTCAGGATTTAAGGACAGAATATGAGGACAAAAGCTTCCTCCTTTGTTTCTTTTCCTCCCCCACAAAGATAAGGTAAGAAAAACCGGGCAGCGCCAGGCACTCAGCTAGTACATAATACAAAATGGAAGAAGAAACAAATAAAAGTATAACTTATGCAGTGTAAATGAAAATCTTAAATGGGTATTCTGAGCGAAATTAGGGGTGATCATGAGGTCCTAGGGGGTCACCCCCCCCCAAGCAACATGCCAAGCCCCCCCCCCCCTTCTCCTGCGATCTCTTTTTTTAATAGAATTGTCTATAGAGTCACCAGAAATAGCCGAGTGCTGTCCTTGGCTGCTCCATAGAGAATGAATGGGGTGGAGGCATGTTTGCTGTCGGACCCCCTATGATCTCACACTTATCCCCTATTCTTTGGATAGAGGATACGTTCATTTAGGTAGATATACCCATTAAACACATATTTTTCATATTATGACTTGGAATATTATGCAGAAAAAAATCTAATAACATACAATCCTCAATTTGTGAAAAATACAAACAGTCTTTAAGAGGTTGTAAGTTCAATGTGAATGTTTTACTAGTAATGGGATATATTAAGGTTATGTAAAACTATTTGATATGATTCCTTAAAAATAGCCTGGTACAGAAGTTGCTGATACAGTCCCTTGCAGGTTCATGAGTAAATTTAGATCCTGTTCACTGAACTTTACTGCCAGCATGACCTCTTTGCTATTTTGGATTAAGAAAGGAGATTGTAGATCAAATCTCTGGTGGCTGTGAGTATTCTTTTGGAGTGCTGCCAACTTTGTCATACAATTCCTAGGGAGCAATGTCTACAAAAGATCAAAAATAATGGATATCTTTATATCTTTATTCTGTAGGTCCATATGGTTACAAGCATACCTAATTTATATAGGTTTTATTTTATTTTACTACCTAAAAAAAATTATAACTACATGCATCACAATTTGTATGTTTAAAATTGTCATCTTCTGACCCCTATAACTTTTTAATTTTTCCATATACAGGGATGTTGCAGGATAAATTTTTGCATCGTGATCTGAAGTTTTATCTGTAGCATTTTTGTTTTGATGGGACTTTGTGATTGCTTTTTATACATTTTTTAGGGTATACAAAGTGACCAAAAACCACCAGTTAATGGTCCCTTTAGACGCTGCTGTTAGCGGCATGTTGGCTTTAATGGCGGTCCCCAGCTTAAGGAATGGGGGCCGGCCGGTATGGAGCAGGCTCGAGTAAGGAGACCACGGCATAGACTGCTTGCCCTCTCAGGATGAGCCGGCTCATTCTTAGATGGTAACCGGTTAATGAACATGAGAGGAAAATAACATGCATATGCTCAAATAGGAACTGGGGCCTCCACTGGCAAGTCTGTTTTAGCAAATGCTTGTATTATCCATAACATTAGAATTCTGGGACATTTTCTTTTATATTCTTCCTAAATACCCGTGGTCTGATTAGACATGGTCTGATCAGACACTGGATATTGCCACAAGAAGGCTTAGAAGTGCTTCCTCAAGTGCTCTATAAAAAAAACGCTATTGTAGGCTACTTTTTGGGTAGTGTACATCTTGGTGAGAGATTGTTGACTGCTACACATGCATCTATAACTAAAAAAGATATTGCCCAGTTGACAGACTTTTAGAGTAATTGTACAGTTGGATTAAGAAAAGCAGGATGGTCGTTTCTAGGCAAATTATTAAGAGGTGTTGGGAGCAGTGGTCATGTGAGGGCACACACACAGGGTGATAAGGCTCTTTACAACCCAAACAGACCACTAGTAGAGAAGATTGTTTAATCTGCCGACAAGGTTGAGCAGCTCCCACAGCTTCCTTGTCCACCATCCAGACAAAGGTCACACCTTCATTACACATCACCGTCTCTGTCCGGATCATTTTTTGCAGAAGTAAATTTGGTTTCACATTGCCTATTATTTATCCTACCATTGACTACCAGCCACTGTTGCCCACATTTGCATTAGTGTTGTGAATGTGAAACCTGGACTTCTTAAGACTGGATCAGTATTGTTCTTAACCTTTTTTTAGAACCAAGCCCATTTTCACCTTAAAGGGGTACTCCGGAGGAAAACATTTTTTTTAAATCAACTGGTGCCAGAAAGTTAAACAGATTTGTGAATTACTTCTATTAAAAAAATATTAATCCTTCCAGTACTTATTAGCTGCTGAATACTACAGAGGAAATGATTTTATTTTTGGAACACAGAGCTCTCTGCTGACATCATGACCACATTGCTCTCTGCTGACATCTCTGTCCATTTTAGGAACTGTCCAGAGCACTTTACATCCACACATGGGGTATTTCCATACTCAGAAGAAATGGGGTTACAAATTTTGGGGGACATTTTCTCCTATTATCCCTTGTAAATATGTAAAATTTGGGGGGAAACCAGCATTTTAGTGAAAAAAAAATCATTTACACATCCAACTTTAACGAAAAGTGGTCAAACACGTGTGAGGGGTTAAGGCTCACTGGACCCTTTGTTACATTCCATGAGGGGTGTAGTTTCCAAAATATTTTGTCACATGAGTTTGTTTTTTTTGTTAGTTTTTTCTGCTGTTCTGGCACCATAGGGGCTTCCTAAATGCAACATGCCCCCCAAAAACCATTTCAGAAAAAGTTACTCTCCAAAATCCCATTGTCGCTCCTTCCCTTCTGAGCCCTCTACTGCACCCGCTGAACACTTTACATCCACATATGAGATATTTCCTTACTCGAGAGAAATTGGGTTACAAATTCTTGGGGGATTTCTCTCCTTTTACCCCTTGTAAAAATTTAAAAACTGGGTCTACAAGAACATACGAGTGTAAAAAATGCAGATTTAGATTTAGAACTCCTTCACTTTGCTGCTATTCCAAATAAACACCTAAAGGGTTAGCACACTTACTGAATGTCAATTTAAATATTTTGAGGGGTGCAGTTGTTATATTTGGGACATTTATGTGGTATTTCTAATATGAAGGCCCTTCAAATCCACTTCAAAACTGAACTGGTCCCTGAAAAATTCTGATTTTGAAAATGTTGTGAAAAATTGGAAAATTGCTGCTGAGCTTTGAAGCCCTCTGATGTCTTCCAAAAGTAAAAACATGTCAACATATTGTATATGTGAATCAATGTATAATGTATTTGGTATGTCTATTTTCCTTACAAGCCGAGAGCTTCAAAGTTAGATTTTTCATGAAATTTTTGAATTTTTTTTTACAAAGAAATGATGCAAGTATCGGCAAAAATTTACCATTATGTTAAAGTAGAATATGTCACGAAAAAAAAACAATCTCGGAATCAAATTCATAAGTAAAAGAATCCCAGAGTTATTAATGCTTAAAGTGACAGTGGTCAGATGTGCAGAAATCGCTCTGGTCCTTAAAGGGGTACTCCGGTGAAAAACATATTTTTTTTAAATCAACTGGTGCCAGAAAGTGAAACATATTTGTAAATTACTTCTATTAAAAAATCTTAATCCTTCCTGTACTTATTAGCTGTCCGTTTGAAACACAGAGCTGTCTGCTGACATTATGAGCACAGTGCTCTCTGCTGATATCTCTGTCCATTTTAGGAACTGTCCAGAGTAAAAGGAAATCCCCATAGCAAACATATGCTGTTCTGGACAGTTCCTAAAATGGACAGAGATGTCAGCAGAGAGCACTGTGCTCATGATGTTAACAGACAGCTCCGTTTTTCAAAAAGAAAATAATTTCCTCTGTAGTATTCAGCAGCTAATAAGTACAGGAAGGATTAAGCTTTTTTTAATAGAAGTAAATTACAAATCTGTTTAACTTTCTGGCACCAGAAAGTGCATACCACAAACGTACATCTAAGTGGTGTACTTTTTTGTGCCTGTTAATCTGTCAAGGGCCTACGTACTGTGAAAGAACAGCAAAAAGTGATCACTGGCTGGTGTTTTATTCCAATACGTTTATTAAGCGTACAGCAGCGCATTTTTATGCCCTCATAAGTACATACCACATACCTACATCTAAGTTGTGTACTATTTTAAACCTGTTAATCTGTCAAGGGACTAAATACTGTGAAAGTCCAGGCAGAACTACTCACCAACTTGTGTTTTTACTCAGATACTTTTTTAGTGTACTGTTTGGCATTTTTCTGCCCTCATAAGTGGATACCACATACGTACATCTAAGTAGTGTACTATTTTGTACCTGTTAATCTGTCAAGGGCCTAGATACTGTGAAAGTCCAGGCCAAAACAATCACCCTTGGTGTTTTACTCCAATAGGTTTTTTTAAGCGTACTGGACTGCATTTTTCTGCCCTCATAAGTGCATACATCATACCTTCATCTAAGTGGTGTACTATTTTGTGCCTTTTAATCTGTCAAGGGCCTAGAGACTGTGAAAGGACAGCCAAAAGTAATCACCGGCTGGTGTTTTACTCCAATACGTTTATTAAGCGTACAGTAGCGCATTTTTCTGCCCTCATAAGTGCATACCACATACCTACATCTAAGTATAGAACTATTTTAAACCTGTTAATTTGTCAAGGGACTAGATACTGTGAAAGTCCAGGAAAAACAACTCACCGGCTTGTGTTTTTACTCAGATACTTTTTTAAGTGTATTACAGCACATTTTTCTGCCCTCGTCAGTGCATACCACTTACCTACATCTAAGTAGTGTACTATTTTGTACCTGTTAATCTGTCAAGGGCCTAGATACTGTGAAAGTCCAAGCAAAAGTACACACCTGCTGCTGTTCTAGACAAATACTGTTTTAAGCGTAGTGAAGCGTATTGTACTCCCCTCAGATGCGCCTTAAGTATGTCAGGCATAGAAGTGCCAGGACATGCACAGAGGAGTGGCAGAGGCCTAAATTCATCAGGCAGAAGTTGCAGCAGACTAGGGGCGAGTGGCAGCAAGAGTCTCAGCAAGAGGCCTGAGCTCCCGGTATCAGCTAGCAGTTGTGTCGCGACCAGCAACCCACCTACCATCATCGATTGGTTAACACGGTCATCCACTTCATCACAAGTGACATCTGATACCCCTAGTCAACAGTCGGTGAGTTCCTCTGATAACCCTCAGTTGGCATGGCCTGGGAGCAGTCCCTGCCGTCCCCTTGCCTCTGTTTTATGCTTTTTCCGCCCCTACAGAAGTATCTTATGCTGTGGGTTCAGCTCCACTATTCACTGGGGACGATCTAATAGAGGACAGTCAGCAGATACTGCCCAGCCAACAAATGGAGGAGACATCTGCCGCTTTCTCCACTAGGCGGGCAAGTAGTGATGAGGGGAGTGATGTGGGAGTCGGTGTTGCCAGGGTTCAGGGTCCTGAAGCAGACACTGTTGAGGAACCTGAGGAGGACATCAGTGACATGCAGACACTTGTTGATGATGATGAAGCCAATCGCAATTGGGAGCCGGGTGCAGAAGGGGCTTCATCATCATCAGGAGAAAAGAGTTGCAGACTGCCCGTGAGGCAGCAGCTAAGCCAGCAATGTGGTAGCAAGGTTGGCAGTCAGCATGGTGGCAGAAGTGTAAATTCCGGAGCCAAACGTGCCCGCGGGGGAGACCACCTGCTTTGGGCAGCCTACGTTCCCGGGAGGTAGTAGAACAGGGGTTCCTGGAGACGGCGGCAGTAGCAGTGAATTAGTGCGGACTGTTGGTGGGAAAATCAGCTACTTGGCAGTGTGGCAGTTTTTCATCAAGCATCCAGAGGAGGTTAACATAGCCATATGCAAGATATGTTGGCAGAAGGTGAAGCGTGGCCAGAGTCCCAATTTTCGCACCACGGCCCTGTGTCAACATATGCTTCGCCACCTTAAAGCGGCATGGGAGAACCATGGCTCCGACGTAGTGGTCCAGCCTGCTGCATCACCCAGTGACACGCCGCTCCCTCTTTCAGCCAGCCAAGGCTCCACCACCTCAGCTGAAGGGAGCTGTGGGTCATACCCTCCTTCTGTCGCTCCAGATGCTCCTGCTCCTCTTACTTTTAGTCTGCCAACAAACCATCGGTGAAGCCATCTCCCAGAGACAGCAGTATACACCCACTGATCCAATGGCACAGAAGCTGAATGTGCTCCTGTCCAAGTTGCTGGTGCTGCAGTCCCTCCCTTTTCAAGTGGTGGACACTGCACCTTTCAGAGAACTGATGGCTTGTGCCGAGCCGAGGTGGAGAGTGCCAAGCCGTAATTTATTTGCGAAGAAGATAGTACCAGTCCTACACATTTTTGTGGAAGAGAAGGTGGTCCAGTCCTTGGAGCCTGTCGGTGTGTATCAAAGTGCAAGGCAGCACCGACATCTGGAGCTGTAACTATGGTCAGGGACAATACATGTCCTTTACGGCTCACTGGCACAGCTACAACACCAACTTGGACAGGTCACGCCTCCTGCCGGTCATGTTTCCTCCTCCATGCTCTAAGGCCACTGGTCCTGTGATAGCGTGCGATTCCGCCTCCTCATCCTCCACCGTGTCTTCAGCCTCCACTGCCCAGACAAGTCTCAGTTGCCCTTCAGTCAGCATACCATGTGTGCAGGGCACGGTGATGTCACGCTGTTCTTCACATGGTTTGCCTTGACGAAAAGAGTCACACAGGGGAGGAACTGCTAAAAGTCATTTGTAAAGAAATCGGAGCATGGCTTACTCCACTAAAACTGGAAATGGGAACCATGGTGACTGACAACGGGAAGAACATCTTGTATGCGACTGGGACGGCTGAGCCATGCGCCCTGCATGGCACATGAGTTCAATCTGGTTGTGAAGCAGTTCCTGAAGTGTTCCCCCCATTTGCAATACAGCCTAACAATGGTAAGGAAACTTTGCATGCACTTCGACCACTCGTACACCACAAAGCACACCCTCCTTGAGCTGCAGTGTCCGATTGGTATCCCCCTACATAGTCTAATTTGTGACGTTGCCACACGTTGAAATTCCACCCTCCATATGTTGGACCGACAGTACGAACAGAGAAAAGCCATCACCAATTTCTTGATGATCTAAGCGGATAGGGGTACTTCCCTGTGTAAATTCAATGTGAACCAGTGGCAGTTCATACGGGACACCTGCCGTTTGCTCAGGCCCTTTGAGGAAGCCACATTATTAGTAAGTCACCAGGATTACGGGATGAACAACTTCATTCCACTGCTTCATTTCTTACAACACATGTTGAAAACGATGCCTGGTCAGGGCACTGGAGACCTGGCGCCTACATCTCACGGCCACATGAGTCCTGTGGGGGCTGAACTGGAGGAGGAGGGGCACAGTGTAGCACAGTTTAGGTTTCACCAAATGTGCGGTTTTTCTAGTAATCTGACAGGAAAGGAGGAGCTGGAGCAGCCAGAGGAGCTAGAGGTTTATGAGGAAGGCGAGACAGAGGGCCCAGACACAACGTGGCAGCATGCAGTGGAGATGGAGGCAGGGAGTCCCTCCGAGTCACTTGCACAAATGGCACGATGCATGCTCACTTTCTTGCGTAGTAACAGCCGAATGGTCACCATTCGGCAGCGGGATGACTTCTGGATCTCCACCTTATTGGACCCTTGCTACTGCCACAAAATAGGGGCCTTTTTTTTATACCCACTGAGAGGGAGGACAAAATGGCCTACTACAGAGGCATTCTATGTAGTCAGTGGGCCGATGTCTATCGGCGCCATCGTCCATCCTCTCGCAGGTCTGAAATATGGGACCCCCTGCGCTTACTTTCCACTGCCATGGCTGCTGGGGAGGGGTGGGGTGGCAGGAGTAGCACCAGCTCCATCAGCAGCAGCCTGAGTCTACAGTCGCTGATGAGTAGCTTTCTTCACCCGCATAGTGAAGCAACTCATCAGCAGCAGGTACACCTGGAGCAGGACCTGAACCAGCTGGTGGTGGCATACCTTGACATGCCATGCCAACACACCTTGAAGATCCGCTGGACTTCTGGGCAGCCAAACTTGATTTTTGGCCGCAACTTGCAGTTTGCCCTAGAAAAGCTGTCCTGCCCGGCCAGTAGTGCGCCATCAGAGTGGGTGTTTAGTGCGGCAGCGGCCATAGTCACCCCAAGGAGAACTCGTCTTTCCATGAAAAATGTGGAGAGACAGACCTTCGTGAAGATGAATCAAGCATGGATCAGCCAGAATTTCCAACCACCAATGCCTGCTGCATGAGAGTAGATTGACCATGGTGCCACTCCAAAACTTCACAAATATGGATATTGCCAAACAGATTTAAGGCGCTGCTCCCCCGTTACAAACATTCCTCCTCATCAGACCTTTTTTCACCCACTTTTGTCACTGGTACTGGTATTGCCACCCATCCCCACCACTCTGTCACGGGTCACTTTCAGGACTCCTGATGCTGCTGCTGCCACTTCCAGGCTGTCTCATTTAGCCACTATATGGTCTCTTCTCATACTTCAGCCAACTCCAGGCTGTGTCATTCAGCACTATATGGTCTCCCCATGCTTCAGCCCCCTCCAGGCTGTGCCATTCATCTAATATATGGTTTACTGATGCTTCAGCCAGCTCCAGTCTGTGTCATTAAGCAACTACATGGTTTAGTGATGCTGCTGGGCCTAGGACATTATCTATATATGTTTATAATAGCACTAGGTACCATACATCGGCAATGGACATTTCAAAATTCAGACATTCTCAATTTTGTCTGACACTATATGGTCTCCCCATGCTGCCAAAAACTTCAGGCAGTCATTCAGCCACTATATGGTTTCCTCATACTGATGCCACTATATGGTCTCCTCTTCTCATGCTTGAGCCAACTCCAGGCTGTGCCATTCAGCTACTATATGGTCTCCTTCTACTGATGCCACCTCCACGCTCTGTCATTGTGCTGCCATATGACATGTGACTCTTTGTTATAGTTGGTCCTTTGTACCCAGACGCCGGGGTCCGGGACACAAAAACATAGGAGTTAAACGTTCACTTTCAAAATCCTCAATTTCAATTTAAAAATCTTAAATTTCGATTTAAAATTCTTAAATATGGTCTCCTCATATTTCAGCCAAATCCATGCTGTGCCATTCAGACACTATATGGTCTCCCTATGCTGCCTCAAACTCCAGGCAGTCATTCAGCCACTATATGGTCTCCTCACACTGATGCCACCTCCAGGCTGGCTCATTCAGCCACTATATGGTCTCCTCTTACTCATGCCACCTCCAGGCTCTGTCATTGTGCTGCCAGTGACATGTGACTTGGTCCTTTGTACCCACACACCAGGGCCCGGGACACTAAAACTTGGGAGTTAAAAGTTAAATTTCAAAATCCTTAATTTAAATTTCAAAATCTTAAATTTCAAAATCTTAAATTTCAATGATCTCCTCATGCTTCTGCCAACTCCAGGCTGTGCCATTCAGACACTATATGGTCTCCTCCTGCTTCAACCAACTCCAGGCTGTGTCATTCAGGCAATATATGGTTTACTAATGCTACTGGGCCTGGGTCTGGGAATAAAAATTTTGTTATGGTAGCACTAGCTACCCTAAATCTTGTATTTTAATTTCAGAATTCATCTTTTAATCTTAGGGATTGTGAAGCCCTAGTGTCTACTCATGCTGCTGCCAACTCCAGGCTGTGCCATTCAGACACTATATGGTCTCCTCATACTTCAGCCAACTACAGGCTGAGTCATTCAGCCAATATATGGTTTACTGATGCTGCTGGATCTGGGCCTAAAAATGTTTTATGGTAGCACTAGCTACCATAAATCTTAAATTTAAATTTAAAATTAATCTTTTAATCTTAGGGTTTGTGAAGCCCTAGTGTCTACTCATGCTGCTGCCAGCTCCAGGATGTCATTCTGCCACTACATGGTCTCCTCATGCTGCCACCACCTCCACGTTGTGTCATTCAGCCACTATATGGTCTTCTCATGCTGCCACCACCTCCATGTTGTGTCATTCAGCCACTATATGGTCTCCGCATACTGATGCCACCTCCAGGCTCTGTCATTGTTCCGCTCTGCGGCAGTGATTCTAAAAGCATTGCCTGTAATCTGCATGTCATACTGAATAACAGTATTATTTCACTACCCCAGCACACTCCATATGCATGTTAGAACAAAGCAAAGTGTTCTACACCCCTATTGAGGCTTTCCGTAGGCCAGAAATAGCCATTTTTAATATAGATTCACCGCAAATAAATTCAGATCAAACCAAATTTTGGGGAAAAATTCGGCGACTTTTTCAAAAGTTCGCTCGTCTCCAATCTTCATGTCCAACTTTAACAAAAAAAATTCAAACACCTGTGGGGTGTTAAGGCTCACTATACCCCTTGTTACGTAACGTGAAGGGTGTAGTTTCCAAAATGGGGTCACATGTGGGTGTTTTTTTTTGTGTTTATGTCAGGATCGCTGTAACGATCAGCCACCCCTGTGCAAATTACCTCACATGTACATGGCGCTCTCACTCCTGAGCCTTGTTGTGCGCCCTCAGAGCATTTTACGCCCACATATACAAATTTTGTGTTTTTTTTTCCTTTTACCTCTTGTGAAAATGAAAAGTATGGGGCAACACCAGCATGTTAGTGTAACCGTTTTTTTTTTTTTTTTGCAATAACATGTACCCCAACTTTACCTTTTCATAATAGGTAAAAGGAGAAAAAGGCAACCAAAATTTGAAACACAATTTCTTCTAAGTACGGAGGTACCCCATATGTGACCCTAAACTGTTTTCTCTAAATACGACAGGGCTCCGAAGTGAGAGAGCGCCATGCACATTTGAGGCCTAAATAAGAGATTTGCACAGTGACGGACACGGATGCAAGAATTAGGCTTGCCTCCGATACCAAAAATACCCTACGGTAGTGTTTCCCAAACAGGGTGCCTCCAGCTGTTGCAAAACTCCCAGCATGCCTGGACAATCAATGACTGTCCGGCCATACTGGGAGTTGTTTTGCCACAGCTGGAGGCTCCGTTTTGGAAACAGTGTCGTACGAGACATTTTTTATTTTTATTTGGGGGAGTAGGGGGGGGATGTGTAGTGTTTTACCCTTTATTTTGTGTAAGTGTAGTGTAGAGTTTTTAGGGTACATGCACATGGGCGGGGGCTTACAGCGAGTTTCCCGCTGGGAGTTTGAGCTGCATCGGAAAATTAGCTGCATCTCAAACTTGCAGCGAGAAACTTGCTGTAAACCCTCCCGCTGTAGCAAAACTACCACTACCAGCATGCCCTTTGGCTGTCTATGCTTGTTGGGGGTTGTAGTTATGCAACAACTGGAGGCACACTGGTTGCAAAACACAGAGTTTGTTACTTAACACAGTGTTTCGCAACCAGTGTGCCTCCAGCTGTTGCTAAATTACAAATTCCAGCATGTATGGTCTATCAATGCATGCTGGGAGTTGTAGTTTGCAACAGCTGGAGGCACACTGTTTGCGAAACACTGAGTTAGGAAACAAACTCTGTGTTTCGCAACCAGTGTGCCTTCAGCTGTTGCAAAAACTACAACTCTATGCATGCAGTGACAGCCGAAGGGCATGCTGGGACTTGTAGTTATGCAACAGCTGGAGGCATACTACTAACACTCCCAACATGCCCTTTGGCTGTCCATGCGTGCAGAGGGTTGTAGTTATGCAACAGCTGGAGGTACAATGGTTGCAAAGCACTGAGAGATTGTTACTTAACTCAGTGTTTCCCAACCAGGGTGCCTGAAGTTTTCGCAAAACTACAACTCCCAGCATGCCCAGGCAGCCAAAGGACATGTTGGGAGAGCAGTTTGGAGACTACTGTGCAGTGGTGTCCACACTGGGCATGCTGGGAGTTGTAGTTTTGCAACATCTGGAGGGCCACAATTTGGAGACCACTGCAGTGGTGTCCAAACTGTAGCCCTTCCAGATGTTGCAAAACTTCAACTCTAAGTATGCCCAGACTTTCCAGGCATGCTGGGAGTTGTAGTTCTGCAACATCTGAAGGGCCAGATGTTACAGAACGACAACACCCAGCATGCCTGGACTGTCTGGGCATGCTGGGAGTTGTAATTTTGCAACATCTGGAAGGGCTAAAGTTCTGACACCACTGCAGTGGTCTCCAAACTGTGGCCCTCCAGATGTTGCAAAACTACAACTCCCAGCATGCCCAGACATCCTTTGGCTGTCCCTTGCTGGTTGCCGGTCCCAAGGCCTCCTCCTGCACTCCGTCACCCGCCGCATTCCCCCCGTTCTGCCCGACATCCAGGGGCGGGTAGAGCAGGGATTTCAACTTTAACCCCCCACCCCCAACTGCCATTTGTTGGTTCGTCCTAACTGACCAATGGCAGGGGATAGGAGGAGGTGGCACCCCTGCCACCTCGTTCTTATCCCTCAGGATGATCAGAGCTGTCCCTGACAGCTCTGATCATCCCTATTTTCCGGGCTATCGGTCACCAGCGATCAGCCGGGAATCCCCACAAGTCGCATGTCATTGGTCAGTCACTTACATCAGCAGCAAGGGACCATTCTGATTGGTCCCCAGCCGCATAGTTACATCGGTCAGCGGTTCAGAACAGCTGTGAGGATGTTTCTATCACCATGCCACGGGACATGGTGATAGAAATTGTATTGGACGTTTATGAACGCCCATTTGCATGAAGTGACAGGAAAAATGGAGGTTCATAAATGAAGGGTGTGATGACTCTTCAGTGTTTCTTGTACACTGGTACCCATGATTTTATTTGGTTGCCTTGGCAGCAGCTGCCTGACACTGGTCACTTCAGCTAAATTTACTATTACCTAAGACTCCCAAGTCCTTTTCCACGTCAGTCGTCCCAAGTGTTCTCCCATTTAATACATAATCCCAGCCCAGATTTTTCCTCCCCATTACCTTACATTTGTGCATTACCTTACATTTATCAGTGTTGAACCTCATCTGCCACTTCCCAGCCCAAACCTCCAACCTATCCAGATCCATTTGTAACAGCTCACTGTCCTCTATTGTGTTTACCGCTTTACAGAGTTTAGTATCATCTGCAAAGATTGCTACTTTACTATTCAACCCCTCTTCAAGGTCATTAATGAATATATTAAATTGGACAGGAACCAAGACTGACCCCTGTGGTACCCCACTAGTAACAGTCACCCAATTGGAATAAGTGACATTCATAACCACTCTCTGTTTCCTATCACTGAGCCAGTTACTTACCCACTTGCACACATTTTCCCCCAGCCCAATCCTTCTCATTTTATGCACCAACATTTTATGTGGAACCGTATCAAATGCTTTGGAAAAATCCAGAGATACGACATCCAGCGATTGCCCCTGATCCAGACTAAAGCTCACCTCCTCATCACCTCCTCATAAAAGCTGATCAGGTTAGTTTGACAGGACTGATCCCTCATAAAGCCATGCTGATATTGAGTCATATATTTATTTTTATCAAGATACTCCAAAATAGCATCCCTTAGAAAACCCTCAAACAATTTACAGAGGTTAAACTAACAGGTCTATAATTCCCAGGGTCACATTTTGACCCCTTTTTAAATATTGGCACCACATTTGCCATGCGCCAGTCCTGGAGAACAGCCCCTGTCACTATAGAGTCCCTGAATATTAAAAATAGGGGTCTGTCTATTACATTACTTAATTCCTTTAGAACATGGGGGTGAATGCCTGTCACGTACCGGCAGGACTGGGAGTGGATCCTCTGAACCAGAGAGGCGATGATGCGGGTTGTACCAGAGGACCGGTTCTAAGTGGTTACTGGTTTTCACCAGAGCCCGCCGCAAGGCGGGATGGACTTGCTGCGGCGGTAACCACCAGGTCGTATCCTCCAGTAGCAACTCGACCTCTCTGGTGGCTGATATGGCGTGGTACACAGGGAGCAGGCAAGAGCGTAGTTGGACGTAGCAGAGGTCAGGGGAGGCAGGAAGGGTTCACAGGCGAGTATACGGTAGCAATGGGTACGGCAACTGGCAAGGCAACAAACACTGTAGGGAACGCTTTCTCAGAGGCACAATGCACAAAGATCCGGCAGGGGCAGGAAGGGGCAGGTGCCTTCTATTGGGAAATCACAATGGGAGGTGTAGAACCAGCGCACCAATTACGTAGAGAGCGGGGCAGCACGCGCCGGGATCCAGGAGCAGGTGAGATGAACAGGGACGCTAGCCGCATCCCTGCCACAGTGAGACCCGCGCTCCCGGTCAGTGTGTTTGATCGGGAGACGCCGGAACCCCAGCAGCGGTCCGGAGGTGGAGACCCGAGCGCTCGCTGTGACAATGCCATCGGGACCTGGTGATTTGTCTATTTAGATTTTTTGTAGGCAGCACTGTACTTCTTCCTGGGTCAGACCGGTGACCTGTACCGGGGAGTTTACCTTATCTTGCTGTATTTCACCTGGCATTTAATTTTCCTCGGTGAATATAGTGGAGAAGAATTTGTTTAATATAGTTGCTTTTTCCTGATCCCCGTTTATAATTTCTTCCTTGCAAGTATCAGTGAAAATTTACCACTAACATAAAGTAGAATTTCACGAAAAAACTTTCTCAGAATCAGAATGAAAAGTAAAAACATCTCAGAGTTATTAATGTTTAACCCCTTAAGGACTCAGGGTTTTTCCGTTTTTGCACTTTCGTTTTTTCCTCCTTACCTTTTAAAAATCATAACCCTTTCAATTATCCACCTAAAAATCCATATTATGGCTTATTTTTTGCATCGCCAATTCTACTTTGCAGTGAGATTAGTCATTTTACCCAAAAATGCACGGCGAAACGGAAAAAAAAATCATTGTGCGACAAAATCGAAGAAAAAATGCAATTTTGTAAATTTTGTGGGCTTCCGTTTCTACGCAGTGCATATTTTGGTAAAAATTACACCTTATCATTATTCTCTAGGTCCATACGGTTAAAATGATACCCTACTTATATAGGTTTGATTTTGTCGCACTTCTGGAAAAAATCATAACTACATGCAGGAAAATTTATACATTTAAAAATGTCATCTTCTGACCCCTATAACTTTTTTATTTTTCCACGTACAGGGCGGTATGATGACTAATTTTTTGCGCCGTGATCTGAAGTTTTTATCGGTATGATTTTTGTTTTGATCAGACTTTTTGATCACTTTTTATTCATTTTTAATGGTAAAAAAAGTGACCAAAATACGCTTTTTTGGACTTTGGAATTTTTTTGCGCGTACGCCATTGACCGTGCAGTTTAATTAATGATATATTTTTATAGTTCGGACATTTACGCACGCGGCGATACCACATATGTTTATTTATTTATTTTTTTACACTTTTATTTTTTTTATATGGGAAAAGGGGGGTGATTCAAACTTTTATTAGGGAAGGGGTTAAATGACCTTTATTAACACTTTTTTTTAACTTTTTTTGCAGTGTTATAGGTCCCATAGGGACCTATAACACTGCACACACTGATCTTTAACACAGATCACAGGCGTGTATTAACACGCCTGTGATCAGTGTTATCGGCGCTTGACTGCTCCTGCCTGGATCTCAGGCACGGATCAGTCATTCGCCGATCGGACACCGAGGAGACAGGTAAGTGCCCTCCCGGTGTCCTGTCAGCTGTTCGGGACGCTGCGATTTCACCGCGGCGGTCCCGAACAGCCCGACTGAGCAGCCGGGTCACTTTCACTTTCGCTTTAGAAGCGGCGGTCAGCTTTGACCGCCGCTTCTAAAGGGTTAATACCGCACATCGCCGCGATCGGCGATGTGTGGTATTAGCCGCGGGTCCCGGCCGTTGATGAGCGCCGGGACCGACGCGATATGATGCGGGATCGCAGCGCGATCCCGCTTCATATCGCGGGAGCCGGCGCAGGACGTAAATATACGTCCTGCATCGTTAAGGGGCTAAAGTGACAGTGGTCAGATGTGTAAAAAATGCCCAGGTCCTTAAGGTGAAAATGGGCTGGGTCCTTAAGGGGTTAACCTGCCCTGTTGTCGGCTTTATCACCAATCGAGCATTTATGAGACCAGTACTGGATGTGTTCCTACAGTCCTCTCTGGTTGAGTCACTGTATGTCCTCAGGGCTCTTCTTCAGTGTTCCCCCATAATGTGAATAGGCAATATATTAAGTGCAAAGGACCTTTGACGTGTTAGTCACATGATATTTTTTGTCATATGTTTAAGTCATATGTTTGTTACCCAGAGAGCACCAGGTGACCAGCAGTTGGCCTATGGGCTCCTTGCACAGCCCTCCTTTATAAGGAAGGGAGGAGCTGCAATCGCTCTCTTTTCTCTCTTGTGTTTAACTTTCTGCTGAGGTTAAGTCCAGTCCAGACATCTCAGAGCCAGTGTCCAGCACATCTGGAGGCCTCAACCTAAATTGCAGCGAGGTCCCCCGTGTTACTGGTCACCTGTCTGGGATCCTGGCCGAACTGTATAGACTGTAACACCTGTCTAACCAGTAAAAGTTACTTTTAACCTAAACCTGGTCTTGGACTATTATTTGCTCCTGCCTAACCTAGGACTAGCGGTTATGCCTTCGGGTGGTTACATAGGCAAACCACGCCCTGACGTCACAAACACGAAGAGGTTAATACCATCTACCCCTGGGCAACACCATCTGCCCCTTAAACCTCACCCAACAAGGCACCAGAATCTCCTTTGAGTTGTGCAGTTGTCTCTAATAATCTAATCTTATAGTATGATATTGTAATCATTACATTCACACATTTCAACAACTCCTTCTTTGTGCATTATTTTCATTATCCATGAATGTTTTTTTTCTTTTGTAGCTTTGTCTTGTACCATTCATCTTTTATTTTTTCTAGAAATGTATGACTAAATAGCCAACTTGGTTGAGGGGTGTAACAGTTGAGGGGTGTAGCCCTACACTATATGACACTATCCAATCAAAGCTGACACTGACAGAATGAGGAGGGACATGTCCAAAATTGGTAACACCCAGTTTGCTATTTAGTCATACATCTCTAGTAAGAATTATTTCACACATTATTTATTGCTCAAACAGGTCATGAGAGGCCACAGATCTTCCTTTTAGTTTTCTTTGTCATCTCACAGTGTAAACATTTTCAAAGACAGTATAGGATTCAAATCCTAAATTTATAACCTCTACCCTACAAATAAATAACTTTGTTTTTAACCCTTAAGGACTGGCCTATTTCTTGTTTTTTTTACCCTCGCCTATCTAGAGCCATAACTTTTTTTATTTTTTCCATAAACATAGGTGTTTAAAAATTCATATATACTGCATATTGTCCTTTTGGTACTGTATAGCTGAAGCATAAACAGTAGATATATAGGTTGAGGATAAAATACGTAGCTGTAGCCTAAAAATTACAGCAGTTGAAAAGGGTTGACACATCAAGACAACATTATTGTAAATGTAAAAAGATACAGCCTTCCCTTGTGATAATAGAGAAACCCCCTGGTATTCGTAAGCACTGGAGGAGTTTGCATCTGACATTACGTGGCGGCCAAGAAAATAAATAGCAGTCCATGTGATGCATCATTAGTTGCTCAAGTCTACTATAGAGACCTTTTTTCATGCAGATCCTAGAGCAGTTTCTTTGCCAAAATCCATATGAAACCTGCGTCCCATTGAGTTCATTGAGAAAGAAAGTGGATTTTTTTTTCCAACATGGATTTAAAATCTGTGTCATGAAATAAATGGAAGCATCAAAACTACATAGGGTGATGGAGCGAACCTGAGTCTGAATCCTCAGCACTTGAAACTGCAAATCCTTAGCAGAGATCTGAAGGCTTACCATAGGTCCGCAGTGGATTCTCTTCTAAAACCACAAGGGATTTTTGTAAGAAGACAAAAACCATTATCTTAGCCTAGCTTTTAAGAGTCACTGTCCATTCTGACTTACAGAGGAAGGCCCTTGGGGGTTCATTGTGCAATTAACATTTTTACAACTTTCTGTATTAATTCTTTATGGTTTCCAATATTTCTTCTTGTAGTTGCTTATTGAATAGAAGCCTTGATTGATTACTTTTAAGGAAGATAAATCGTAGATCACATGGGTGCTATTGTTCTATACCTATAATAAATTCTTTATTATCACATGACTGGGACAGATTTTAAGGACTAGAAGTAAACAAAAAAGTTTCTTATTTAACCTCTTAGTGACCGCTCATATGTCTGTTTACAGCGGCTGGGCAGTCACTGCATATGGAGTTGGCTCAGGAGCTCTGCCTGCTCGACATGCGGCAGGTGTTGGCTGAATCTTACAGCTAATACTTGTCTACAACTGCTGGGATTGGAATTAAGATTAATTCCAGCAGTTTAACACTCTACATGCCACAATCCAGTGGTATATAATTTCAAAAGGTGACATTACGAGGTGCCTTATGAAGGCTTTCTTGCCTGTCATGTAGACCCCATTGAACTAGGGCAAGTACTTAAAATATAAATAAACACGTATGTTGTTGCAGTATCACCTGAAATATTAAAATATAACATTACTGATTTTGCATGGTGAACAGCATAGAGAAAAAAATTATTATATATATATATATATATATATATATATATATATATATATATATAATTTTATTTATTTTTTGCAGTGTTCACCATGCAGGATAAACAAGGCTCTGGGAAAGGGGCATTTTTTTTTATTACTTTATTTATTTTTTCTTTTTATTACTTTATTTATTGTTTTATTTATTTATTTTTATTGTTTATTTATTTTTATACTTTTCACCTTTTTTACTGTTATACTATGGTACAGAACATCTGTACTGCAGCTACTTGGCCCTCAGTATGAGCGATCCAGCCTATGGCTGGATCTCACAGGCTGCCATACTAGGTAGACAGGAGGCCATTAGCTGGCCTCCAGCTGCCATGGCAACCAACAGAACCCCACAATCGCAATGCATTGTCAACATTGGGGAACAGGGGGACCCCCCCCCCTTTAAACCCTATAGTTGCTGTGATCAGTAGTGATCACAACATCTATGGGGTTAATGCTACCGAGACCAGTGCAATGTAGGTCTCAGCAGCTGTGGCGGGATCCTGACTGTGATTGGCGCAGTCGCACTGTGCAGGATATTGCTAGGATGTATGCATACTTCCAGTTTTGCTAACTTGTCAACAACTGGGGCGTATGCATACGTCCTAGGGTGGAAAGGGGGAAAAAGTAATTGTGAAATTTTTCTAAAATTGTGTAACAAAAGAAGTAACAAGCAGTTATGTAACTGTCAGTGTCCTGACGCTACTATGACCACCAGGCTCAATCTCAGGAGGACTGGTAGGCCTATTAGAGCACTAGGACCATAAGGTGCCCAATGCAATGGAAGACTGCTATTTAAAACAGGTTATACCCTTTGGCAGATGCCTATGTCTGTAAAATCATACAGCTTTGTTGCCCAGCTTTTCCTAATGTTTGTGGATCTTTTGACTTTTGAACTTTGTACCCAGTAACCCCTTCTTTTCTATTGATTTTGTATTGGCGTGACCTCCTTATTTGACACTTGGACTTTCTTTGTTAACTCTCTGCCTGCTGATTCTGTACATAAAATGCAGTCATCAGACCTTTTCACTTTTTCACATTTTTATTATGTTGCTGCCATGTGTGAAAATAATAAATTAATATTTCCTTCCATCACTCTGCACTTATAATGACAAAGTAAAAACAAAATTTTTGAAATCTTTGCTAATATAATTTATTAACATAAGTATTCAGTATCCAATACTTATTTGTAGCACCTTTGGCAGCGATTACAGCCTCTAGTCGTCTTGGGTACAAACTTGCATTTTGAGATTTGCACCCATTCTCTGAGCCCTGGATGGAAACTGTCAGTGGAAGCCATTTTCAGGTTTCTCCAGAGCTCGTCTATTCAATTCAGGTCTCTGACTGGGCCACTCCAGGACATTCACTGAGTTGTCCCTAAGCCAATCTTGTTTTGTCTTGGCTCTGGGCTTAGGATCATTGTCTTGTTAGAAGCCAACCCTTCCAGAGCACTATTGATCCGGTTTTTATTAAGAATATCTCTGTAAGTCTCTCCATTCTGTTTTTCTTTAAAGGGGTACTCTGGTGGAAAACAGATTTTTATAAATCAATAGGTTCCAGTAAGATTACTTCAATTTAAATATCTTAATCCTTCCAGTACTTATCAGCAGCTGGATGCTCCACAGGAAGTTGTATTTCTTTCTGAAGTTCTTTTCAGTCTGACCACAGTGCTCTTTGCTGACACCTCTGTCTGTATCAGGAATTGTCCATAGTACAAGAAAATCCCCATTGCAAACCTCTCCTGCTCTGGACAGTTCCTGATACAGACAGAGGTGTCAGCAGAGAGCACTGTGGTCAGACAGAAAAGAACAACTCAACTTCCTTTAGAGCATACAGCAGCTGATAAGTACTGGAGGGATTAAGATTTTTAATAGAAGTAATTTACAAATATGTTTAACTTTCTGGCACCAGCTGATTTGAAACAATTTGTTTTCCACCGGAGTACCCCTTTAACCCTGATCAGTCTCCCTGTTCCAGCCACTGAAAAACACCCTTACAACATGAAGCTGCCACTACCATGCTTCACTGTATGAATGGTATTGGGTATGTAATGAGTAGTGTTGCTCGCGAATATTCGCAATCCAAATTTTATTCACGAATATCGCATATTCGTGAATTCGCGAATATTCGCGAATATAGCGCTATATATTCGTAATTACGAATATTAGTTTTTTTTTTTTCACAGTACACATCACAGTGATCACCCCTCTCTGCTTCCAGCTTGTGTGGTGTAAAGAAGGCTCTAATACTACTGTGTGAGACTGGTGTGCGAATTTCCGCATATGCAAATTTGAGTTTATGCTAATTTTCGTATATGCTAATTTTCGCATATAAAAATCTTCGCATATGCGCATTTTCGCATATGCGAAAATAAAACGAGAATATTACGAATATGCGAATATTCGCGAATATATGACGAATATTCGTCCATATATTCGCGAATTCGAATATGGCCTATGTCGCTCAACACTAGTAATGAGCAGTGCCTGACTTCCTGAAGACAGAATATATCCATACAAAATTTTTGTTTTTCCTTTTTAATAAATTTGAAACATTTCTAAAATTCAGTTTTTACATATTTACTTATTATGGAGTATTGAGTGCAGACTGGTAGGGAAAATATACATTTGGTGGATTTTATCAAAATGCCCTAATGTAAAATGTGAAAAAAAAAAAAAAAAAGAAATAATAGGATAATAATGCTAGAAATCATCATTTGTATCAATTATTTTAATGTAATATTGTGGTAATATAATTAAAACAAATAAGTACGTTTTAGAACTTCAACATCCCTGTTCTCACTTTGTTAACATTCTAGAAAAATTATTATTTCCATCACAAAATGGAAGGATGACATTTTAAATATCTGCCACCCACATGTATTTCATGTATTTCTATGACTAATCTAAATTTAGAGTCTAATTGTGTCACCCAAGTCATTTATTAAAGTAAAAATGTTAAATGTTTAAATATAACTTTGCTGAATGTGATAAAGAACATTTAAAAAAAGAAACTATGGCTAGATTAAAGGGGTATTCCCATCTTTTAAAGTGATGGCGTATCGCTAGGATATGTCATCATATAGTGATATTTTGGGCTCATTTAGTACTGTTTTATTTTCTGCACAGTGATTCCCTAATCACCAAACTGCGCAGGTATCTACTGTAGGGTCCCATTTTAATGAATGGGAGCAAATACTGTTCTTTTACTGCTGGGTGGCTGGGGGTGCCTTATACAAAATTGCTATTTTTTGTGTACTGCTTCTATCGGGCCACCATAGACCAATGTAAATCTTAATTTTACATTTTATTTGTTATAAAACATAGGAAAACATGTTTTGGCACTTAACCTAGCATCTTCCTCAGGTCTAAAATATATACCTAATTGGGTGAGGCAGGTTGTCCTTGTTTGGGTTCACACAAGGAGAGCACATTGAGATCACTAAACCAAGCATCTCTTTAAAGGGGTACTCCGCCCCTATACATCTTCTCTGTTCAAGCATGACAAACTGGGAAAACTTTCAGTGTCCAAAGGATAGGGGACAAGATGTCTTATCACAGGGGTCCGGCTGCAAGGACCCCCACAATCTTCCATGTCTATTCTAGGGGACAAGACGGCTAGTACACAGAAGCGTGTTCAGAATGCCATGGTGCCAGCCCGGAGATCATAAGGGGGTCTCAGCGGTCGGACCACCGTGATCAGATATCTTATCCCCTATCCTTTGGATAGGGGATAAGATGTATAGGGGCAGAGTACCCCTTTGAGCAAGCTCCACGTTGATAATGTAGCTTGTTGCGGCAATGTCCTGCAGAAGTAGCTTGTTGCGGCAATGTCCTGCACTGAACTGTGACCCTGCTCTTGCCATGCAACAGAGCACACACTTTCCCACAATGCTTCTTGCTTGTATCAAGACTACCGGGCAATATGCTAATGAACTGAGCATGTTCAACCATTTTATGCAAGTATAATTGGGACAAATTGGGAAAACCCTCAACAGGCTAAAAGTCACATCATAATCACTGGGTGACTACACATAGATACATAAAGAATATACAACGCCTAACAGTGTATCGTGAAATCATGTTTTCTTCTTGTAATGCACAATCTGGAATATATGGAACCATGAGAAAAGGTAAAGAAGGACACATCTGTTTATGCCCATTTTTAATGCATATATCTACATTGGGTTTATACCCTTTTCCAAGCTGGGGTCTGAGGCAGCAGTTTCTTCTCCATAACTGCTAATCTTTAGGCCATTTTCATACAATGTATTTTTGCCAATTTTAATTGGGCAAGTATCGAAAAACAGTCTTTATGCTGCTCTATTATCGAGATAGATTTATTTGGTTGACAGCACCACGGTTACTACCTGAGCAGTGAAAAGCAACTGTGTTTTTAAGTTCATTAGTGACACCTGTTACATTTGATATTGCACAATTCTAAATGGACTTCAATAAAGATTCATTTTTTAGGGGGGATTTCTAGTTTTGGGATTGCTCCTTAGGGAATAACCCCTAATGGTTGTTGTTACCTTACAGACATGGCACTATGGGAGCAATGGCCACCACAGGGCAGAGCACAAAGCCTATTTAAATTGGCAGGAAACAGCATAGAGCCCTGTTTTTTTTGGCAGTCTCCTTGTCTTTGACTGGGAGAATATGGTAAGTGTGTTTTGCCACCTGTTTACACTAGTGCTGTGTGGTGGCCCTGACGTGGCTAGTGGGCTTGGACTTCATGATCTACTATCTACACTAATGAACTGTTAGTTTAATAAACTTTGCTGAGAAGCCTTAGTTTAATGTGCAAGTTGTAGATGTGTGACCATGTCTGTGTTTTTTTCTCTATTTGTTATGTTAAACCCAACTAAAATACTATATTTTTAGCCAAACTCAGAAAATACACGTAACTTGTCCGTAGATGTCTTTGCCTCTTTCACTCACAATAGTTTTAAATGTGTAGGTATGTTAAACCCAGGTAGAAATACTATATCTCCGATTCAACCCAAAAAATAAACCTAACCTAACCTAATTTGTGCACTTATGCTGGGGTAGAGGTCCTGCACTTGTGGTCTGTTGCTATGGGCGATCCCCAGCATAATGTGCATACAATGGAGGATGCCTGCAGACTGTCACAAGTAACACAATTCTGGTTAACTACTATGGTAGATGTAAACAATGACATTAACTAACACTCAACACTGATGTAAAATTGAGACATTAGCCAGTATTTCCTTATATGAAGTACAAACCTGAGCCCACATACCAACGTCAAGGTTTCTCAAGTGGTATGGGACCTAACACTAACCTGCCTGTGCCGGATAAGCAAAACCAGGAACCAAATTACAGCAGCATTAGGTTCGACTTGTAGACTGCTCACCGGTTACCTCCAGTGTGGCAAAGCACACATACAATGGGAGGGGGGAGACAGTCTACAAGCCCCACCCTGGTTGGCTAATATATTGCTGGCCTCACAGGTGAAACCTTAATGCTACCCAATATGATAAAAGGGTGCATTAGTATAAACTTTAAACATTAACCAACTACATAGAAGTGGTCTGAAATGGCAGGAGGTGCTCAACCCCAAGTGCAGTTGTGCACTTATACTGGCGTGGAGGTCCTGCCCTCGTGGTCCATTGCTATGGGCGATCCCCAGCATAATATGCATACAATAGAGGATGCCTGTAGATGTTCACAAGTACCACAATGACATCCTAAACCAGATAAGTGTGTGGATGTGTAACACTCATGTCAGGGATCGACTGGGGGGACAGGGAGAGTGAGCCCTAATTTGACCCTAAAACATCTCTCCCTGCCTACTTGCCCATCCATCCTAAACGATGGATCGACAACTGGGCGCTGGTCCCTTCCTGTGCTAAAGTGCAGTGGAGTAAAAACACATATTATACATAGTCAGTCAGAGGCCAGTAACGGAATGCTACTAGTGAAACCAGATATACCAAACAGGATACAAATACTAACAGGGCAGAATATACAACAGGCAAACTGATAAGGAAACATAAGATAATGTTTACACTGGGACACAGAACAAACACAAAAGGAGTAGCCATTAATATTAAAGCCAAATAGGCTACTGGCCAGCGGACACTCCACCGTGTGGACAAAATGCTTACCCAGTAGGAAATGGAAATATAATACATGAAACACTAGACTAGAACCGGATGAGTCTGAATAGACTCCAGAATACCAAACAGGAATGATATTAAGTTGTAAAATAAAATAAAACCTACATAAATTGGGTATCCTTATAACCATATGCACTTACAGAATAAAGATCAGGCGTCATAATTATCAAAAAGTGCACTGCGTAGAAACAGAAGCTGCAAAAAATGTTGTCCCACAAATAATTATTTTTTGTTTCACCATAGATTTTGTGGTGAAATGACTGATGTCATTACAAAGTAAATTTGGTAGCGCATAAAACAAGCCCTTATATAGGTCTGTAGGTAGAAAACTGAAATCATTAGGATTTTTAGAAGGTGAGGAGGAAAAAACGAAAGTGCAAAAACAGGAAAACCCTGAGTCCTGAAAGGGTTAAGAAAAATAAAGTGGTCTAAAACAACAAAGAACTAACTACTCACCTCTATAATGCCCCACCGATCCAGCACAGATCTTGCAATAGTATTTCCCCTGTAATTTTTTTTTATAATCTGCTGGTAAATGCCAGCATGTAACTAGTACAGTCAATCACAAGTCTCAGTGGTTACATGCCATACTTACTGTTATTATGGGTCAGTGTATGGTGGTGATTGTTTGACCACAGTGGTTACATCCATTTCATCGGTGGTTAATTGTTCACAACTGGTTGGGGACCATTGGAGCATCTGCACTATTTTTGCAGCTTTTTGCTTTTATTGTAGAGAAACCCTTGTAGGCTATGTTCATACAGCGGAATATTCCGCAGCAGAAGAGTCTCATTGATTTCAATAGGATTCTGCTGCATTGTGCACACAAGGAATTTCCGTGGCAGATGTTTCTGCCCCCAAAATCCCAATTCAATCACGACCTGTTAAATATTTATGTGGATTCCACTCAGAAATGCATTGCTGTTTATGGAGACGGCACATTTCATAGCAGTCCCAGAGCAGCTGAATTAAAGGGGAATTCCAGGCAAAAACTTTTTTTAATATATCAACTGGCTCCGGAAAGTTAAACAGATTTGTAAATTACTTGGATTAAAAAATCTTAATCCTTCCAATAGTTATTAGCTTCTGAAGTTGAGTTGTTTTCTGTCTAACTGCTCAATGATGACTCACGTCCCGGGAGCTGTGCAGTTCCTATGGGGAAATTTTCCCATCATGCACAGCTCCCGGGACGTGACTTCATCATAGAGCAGTTAGACAGAAAACTTCAAAAGCTAATAACTATTGGAAGGATTAAGATTTTTTAATAGAAGTAATTTACAAATCTGTTTAACTTTCTGGAGCCAGTTGATATATATAAAAAAGTTTTTGCCTGGTGGACAATCCGAACATTTTGAGCTATGTGAACATAGCCCGAACATCATATTGCTCTTAAACCAAAAGTAAAATATAATAAAAAATACACAACATTCAAATATTAGTCCAGATAATTCAGCAGAACAATAACAATTAAATGCATTAAACTGGTGTATATCAGAACTTCAACTTAGTAATGCATTTTGGTAATAGAACATTATCTTAGGATCATTAAATGTAAAAGAAATTTACAGAACTGAGAAGTTGATCCCATAAGCACAATCTATTAGGAACATCTGATTACTAGTGGGCCATTATTGTTGCAGAGTAATCATGGCGGTCTGATACATGGCAATATTAGACCTTTGCCCTCATTTAGTCTACAGTAGCTGCAAATAGAAATGGCGATGAAATTGATCTCTGCAAAAAATGTTATCTTGGTCTTGATCCAATTATCCTTTTATACGAGTCTTCCATAAAAACTATAAAAGTAATTAACGTCTGATGTCTGTGTTTAGACCTGTGACACGCACAGAGCCAGCAGATGACCAGTCAGTTTCTTTCACTCTCTTACAAAATGTAGATCCAATAAGACCCAAAATACGTATAATTCTCTAACTCTTTAAAGGGGTACTCCACCCCTAAACATGTTATCCCCTATCCTTTGGATAGGGGATAGCATGTCTGATCACGGGGGACAAAGCCCAGACCGCCACGATCTCTGTGCCGGCGCTGCAGCATTATCGTCATGGAAGCCTGGGGCTTCCGTGATTGTGAAGTCCCACCACGCCACATGTATGGAATCAGACACTACAGAGTTTTTACTAATTTAAATCTACGGGAGGGGGCGTGATAGCTATCATGCCCCCTCCTGTAGGCTTGCATTGAGGGGCGGAGCGTGACGTCACACGCCAGCGCAGGCGTGACATCACACGCCGCCCGCCCTGTAGTCACCGGTAATCAGTAATCATGCACGCGGCACCCCGTTTGTAATCAGTCCCCGGAGAGTGTTTGCTCCGGGGACTGATTACAAACGGGGTGCCACGTGCATGATCCCGGGGGTCCCCAGCGGCGGGACTCCCGCGATCAGGCATCTTATCCCCTATCCTTTGGATAGGGGATAAGATGTTTAAGCACCGGAGAACCCCTTTAAATACTTATTTTGATTTATTAGATAGGACAATAAGAATGGGAAAGAGGCTTGTTGAGCATGGTGAAGGGCAATGTTGTAGGTTTGGAGCATAAAGGTGTCTTGGAGGAAATCTGCTGACATTTGTGATTTTCCCTTCAAATGTTCATGAAGAAAATTAGTTTGACCAAGGTCGTTGTGGATTATGTGAGAAGGATTATGGCATAGGGGTCTCTTTTGGGTGTTTTGTTGTAATTGAAAGAAGTGTCCAGAGAAGGAGAAAATATTTTCATAGTAAAGGAGAGAATGTTGTGGTCAGAGACACATCTCATCCCTTATCCAAAGGATAGGAGATAAGGGGCCTCATTTACTAAGAGTGTAGGTTATTGTCTGTGTTTTTTTTTATTTCTTTTTTTGCGCATGAGGGTTTAATTTTGTCCACTTTGGAAGGGACAAAAAAAAAAAAAAAAGAGTGAATAAACAACAGTTGCTCTTCCGGTCTTTGAGCAACGGAGAAAAGAGACCACTCCACAACAACCAGGTAGATGTGTCAGCAGAGGGCACTGTGGTTAGACAGAAAAGAACAACTAAACTTCCTGTGGAACATACAGCAGCTGATGTAATGGAAGGATTAAGATTTTTTTTAATAGAAGTCATTTAAAAATCTGTTTAACTTTATGTAGCCAGTTGATATGAAAAAATTGTGCTCAACCGGAGTACACCTTTAAATTTGGGTGCCAAATGTGCTCTTTGAACTATGGTGATTTTATTTAAGAAATAACACATTTGTTCACTAAATTTTAGAAAAGCTTTTATGCATTCATTTAGACACTGAGGCTGCCATCCATAGCGACAATATTCTACAAACCAGACGAAAGAAAAGGATGTTAGCAATGCAAAAAATAAATTTGGGCAATAAATATTGAAGAAATCACAGATAACATAAAAAAGTAATAACATTAAACAGTGCAAACATCAAAGTAAACAGTTTTAGAAAAATACATTTATTTTCAATCTCAACACATTGAAGGCAAACATTTTTTTTCCATATATCATATCCAATTTGGAATATAAGTCCAGATGAAAGGCGAGTTAAGTAAACCAGTCTTTTTAATTTTTGTTGACATAGTTTATGCAAATTGCCCATGATAAACATGCTTTGTGAAAAAACCCACCATTTTATCTGTTTTTGCACCAGCCTCTAGCAGTAGGTTATTTAGAATTCACTCTTCTCCACTTTTTCGTCAGTTTGTGGACAAAAAAACAGAGTGAAAAATGTCGGGTTACGTCCATTTTTTGATAAGCCACACCCCTTTCTGGGGTTTTCTCAAACTCTCCAAGTGATTTGTCATAATGTAGACAATTTTTTGTCCAAACGTGTTGCAAAAAGTGTCGCACAGGTGTGTGCCTTAATTTAGTCTACAAAACCTGCTAAAAACTGCCGTGTTTGGCTTAATAAATGAGGGTCAAGATTTCTGATCGTGGAGGGCCCGCCGCTGGCCCCCCCGCAATCTCTGTGCAGCACCCGCATTCTATGCGCTGCTGCTTCAGTCACATCACACCACACCCCCTCTATTCATGTCTATGCCAGCCATCACGCCCCCTCCCATAGACATGAATTGAGAGGGTGTGGCACAACGTCACGAAGGGGCATGGTGTGATGTTATGTCTTCAGTCTTGGAAACACAGAGGTTTCTGAGACTGGAGCAGCAGCCCTACATAGTGCTGCATGGAGATCGCGAGGGGTCCCAGCGGTGGGCCCCCTGCGATCAGACATTTTATCCCCTATCCTTTGGATAGGGGATAGGATGTCTTTAGCCAGAATACCCCTTTAATGGAGTTAGAAACTGAGCAAAGATAGGAGAGTACCAGATCAAAAAATAAATAAAAGCTGTGAACAAAATGTAACTGTTGAAAATTCTTAATTGTCACAATTTTAATAACTATCTGTAAACCACAGTATTTCTTTATTTTTTGACAATTCAAAAGCAAATTATATTGGCTGTAAATTAAACATTTGCATTAATGTGTTATTTATTACAAAACCTTTAGATGGCAATGTGTTTCTTTGAATTATATAAGAAATCTTTATATTACAGTTTAATGGTATTTAAAGAACTAAATATACTTGGTGATACATGTAAACCTATATAAGTAGACAATTAGTTTTTTATTGTGATTATTTAAAATATGTAGTGTAGACAGAAAACTGCATAATGGTATATTGCTTTCAATATTAATGTGTTAAAAATAGGTAAGCACTATGATAGTTTGGTGTACAAGTGCCTTGAATACATATGCAGACATATGCAGCTTTTTTCATATATTTTTTTTATTAAGAACACAAAGTGACATTGAAATAATTTTTTTAATTAAATCCTTTTTCTGTTAAACTCATTTTATATAGGAGATGTAAATATGGGCGGCGCTGAATAGAATTTATTTTCCTATAATTCTTTATTTTTTATTTAGCATTTATTTTTAAATTTTAAGTTTTATATTTACTTTTTTAGTTTACATAATGTGTACTTCATGGAGTCATAAATGACCTTTGAGGTTAATTTTCTTACTAAAATGTGTTTTTATCATTGCTGATTTGCCCTGTAAATAGAACTACCATATAAGCTCCATTAACAGGGGTCATACAGCCCCCTGACACTAAGACCCAACGGCTCATACAGATACCTGAAATAGTGATTACATGATCACCAGGCTAGCAATCTGAAAGCTATGTTGCATCCTGCGGAGCTGTTCACACAGAGCTCACCCTGCCTTCTCTGTTGAAACCCTGGTTGGCTGGGACAGCCAGCACTACACAGTGGCATGAGTTCCATTTTGCTGCAATACCCTGCACAGATGTCCTGGATTGTCTTCTAAAAGTAAATTTCCGACCACCTGAACATTTGAAGTCCATAAATAAATAGCAAGCAGGTTAAGAACATGTCAAATTAAGTCAATTTTTAAAATGAATGCATTTAACAAAATCTCTTTGCCCCAATAACTTACATTGGTGTCATTGATAACCCCCCCCCCCCACACACACACACACACATACACACACATCCAGCTTTTCTATTGCCTTTCAAATTCAATCTTCACCACCAGGCAGAAGAAAGTTCACATGCACTCTTGTTTCCCTGATCAGCATTGCCTGTTACAGGTGCAATAAAGAAGTACTTGGAACCGAGTGGCAGGGGGGGGGGGGGGCGGGTGCCGCTCACAAGGGGGTGCCAGGGGCGGACTGACCCGTGGCCACCACTACTGAGGATTCGGGACACTCGTCCCAGATCCCCAGCAGACAGCGCTACATTCTCCTGTATGCGCGATACACACACATACAGGAGAAGGCGTCGCCTCTGTGTGAGCCACATCTGCAGCTACACAGAGGAGACGTGACCTCCGCCCCCACGCAGCACGCAGTACAGGCGCCGGTGACGTCACTCATCGGCGCCTGTACTGTGGAGGGGAGAAGACGCGGGCCCTGCAGCTGAGGAGGTCGCTGCGTGGGATATCAGGTGAGCATCCTTTTTTGATTTTTTTTCTCATCTCTGCATACACCTATGGGGAGGGGGAGGGGGGGGTTACTCTACATATACCGATGGGGAAGGGGAGGGGGGGTTACTCCACATATACCTATGGGGAATGGGAGGGGGGGTTACTCTACATATACCTATGGGGAAGGGGAGGGGTTACTCTACATATTCCTATGGGGAAGGGGAGGAGTTACTCTACATATACCTATGGGGAGGAGGGGGGGGTTACTCTACATACACCTATGGGGAAGGGGAGGGGGGGTTACTCTACATATACCTATGGGGAAGGGGAGGGGTTAATCTACATATACCTATGGGGAAGAGGGGGGTGTAGCTGCATATACATGTGGGAAAGAGGGGGGTGTATCTGCATATACACCTATGGGAAAGGGGGGGTGTAACTGCATATACCTTTGGGAAAGGGGGGGTCTAACTGCATATACCTATGGGAAAGAGGGGGGGGTGTAACTGAATATACCTATGGGAAAGAGGGGGGTGTAACTGCATATACCTATGGGAAGGGGGGTGTAACTGCATATACCTATGGGAAAGGGGGGGGTGTAACTGCATATACCTATGGGAAAGAGGGGGGGTGTAACTGCATATACCTATGGGAAGGGGGGGTGTAACTGCATATATCTATGGAAAAGATGGGGGGATGTAACTGCATATACCTATGGGAAAGGGGTTGTAACTACATATACCTATGGGAAAGAGGGGGGTGTAACTGCATATACCTATGGGAAAGGGGGGGGGGGTGTAACTGCATATACCAATGGGAAAGGGGGGGGGTGTAACTGCATATACCTATAGGAAAGGGGGGATGTAACTACATATACCTATGGGAAAGAGGGGAGGGGGTGTAACTGCATATACCTATGGGAAAAAAAGGGGGGGTGTAACTGCCTATACCTATGGGAAAGAGATGGGGGGTGTAACTGCATATACCTATGGGAATGAGGGGGGGGGGGTGTAACTGCATATACCTATGGGAAAGAGGAGGGTGTAGCTCTGCTTATACCTATGGGAAAGAGGGGGGGTGTACCTGCTTATACCTATGGGAAAGAGGAGAGGGGGAAGTAACTCTGCCTATACCAATGGGGAAGAGGGGGGGGTCTGCCTATACCTATGGGAAAAAAGGGGTTTAACTCTGCCTATACCTACGGGAAAAGGGGGTGGGGGGACTCTGCTGCCTATACCTAAGGAGAAAGGGGGGTTAACTCTGTTCCTATACCTATTGGGAAGGGGGTTTAACTCTGCTGTCTATACCTACAGGGTAGGGGGGGCTACCTAACTTTATACCTGGATGCCTAACTACTTACCTACATACCCAGCTACCTAACTATGTACATACCTGGCCTTCATACATGGCTGCCTAACTACCTAGCTAGCCCCCTACCTACCTAACTTGTCACCTACCCACATATCTGGCTTCCTGATCTACCTACATTGTGGCTACCTACCTACCTGCCCATTTACTGTGCAGGACACCAAGGAGGGCATTATTACAGTTTGTGGGCCTATAGATGGAAAGATTGTGTACAGGAGGGGAGGGCACTGGAAAAATGCAGAGTCTGACATGTTTTTCCTGCAGATGTTAAGAGATCCACATGGGTCTTATCCGGACGGAGAAGAAAAGGAAAGAGCACACCGCTGATCAGAAAAGACATAATTGTGAGTCCCAAAATGTAACTGTAATCACTTCTATGGTATATACATCCTGTGTACAGCTGATATCTTCCGCCATATGGTCCTGTATATAATCACTTATACAGATTCTTTATAGTATAGTGATCTGTGTATAGTGGTTTTATTCAATACAGTATGGCGGTATTATCCAGTTATTGTGTGGTGGTATATATTTACTCCTTGTATACCAGTATTATTAGTCATGGAAATTTACCTATGTTAAAGTGTTTCTTATATATATAAATTTTAGTTTATTGTGTGTGGGATTTAGGTGGAATAGGGGCATGGCAGAAGATTGACGAGCTGCAGAGCCTAGTAGGGGCCCTTGCCTTTTTTTGGTCCGTGGGCCCCGAGTGTTGTCAATCCTTTCCTGGGTGGGGGTGTAATTAAGGGGGGGGGGGAGGAGGGGGGTGAAATTAAGGGGGGGGTGCGGGTGTGGGGGGGGGCAAACAAAGGGTCCGCCCCGGGTGCCAAATGCTCTAGGTACACCCTGGCCACATGTCCCTTCCTTCTTTATGAGGATACCAAACATTGCCATGCCATCAACTGTGCAATGTTTCAAAGCTCCATAAAGAATGAATGGAGAGCTGGCAATAAATGTGCTTTGCCACTTCATTCATTTGAGGGACAGTTGAACTCTGTTTGTGAAAATGGTGGAGGGTCCCAGCAGTTGGACCCCCATTGATCAGCTTGTGATTTCCTATCCTGTGGATAGGGGATACATTTTGATCTTGGGGTTATTTAACTCAATGTAGGTGCAGACAAGACTGTTTTCACATCAACCTTAACCAACCCCTGAGAAGAGTTGCATCAAAATGTCCCACATGGTGGCTTTTTCCTGAAAATTTCAATCAACTATGGACAAATATGATTTTGATTGATTCTTTATTTGGGATAATATACTGTAGATGATAAGTACATATGGCTGCTCATAGTACAGAGAGAAGTACATAGTAAAGAGAGAAAAGTTGTGTGGCTGGGCCTCCATAAAAGGCTAAACAAACATGAAAGAACTTGAAAAAAAAATCTGAAAGGCTAAGTTATCATTTTCCATAAACAAGACTATCATAAATAGATGGTTTGATATAAACAATGTGGCAATAATGCAGAAGAAAAATAATACTGATGTTATATTTGTAATTTTTCCCCACCATGTCATTTATACAGTTATCGAACTTGCGAACATGAGTTATATTATTGGCATGATGGGATGATAATCCTGTAGCTACAGTATATATTGTATTGACTTAGCCATACTGCCTTGTTAAGCATTAATTAGTAGACATGTGCAATTCGGTTCGGCACGAATGTCTAAATTAACGAATTTTACCGTTTTCGTGCATTCGGACCGATCCGAATGCACGAAAACATATTTTGAACATTCCCGAATAGCCACGATAATACGAATAGCAAAGTAACGAATACATTCGTTATTTCCCGACCATAATGCTGTAAATAACGAATGCATTCGTTATCTGTAAACGAACGTGAAGAATTCATTCTGATAACAAATATAGTAAAAAGGATATAGATAGTTTGATTTTTCGGATACATTCGGTATTCGGGTACATTCGATAAATCTTTTTAGTCTTTTTTTGGTCTTTAGCGATCCTAAAAAATTATGGAGATACCTTTTTTATAAAAATTTCGTAGGGTATCATAAAAAAATCATAATAAAAAAGATACAGTGGTGATGGAAAAAATTGTATCTAATGAAATGTATCATTTTTATTATGAAATGTTTATTCATTTTTAAACAGGGATCAATTTATGTGAGCGGGTAAAGCACTAAAAATGTAGCCGACAATAATGAAAATGTAGTGTGTGCGTGTTTTTCACTTTTTTTTTAAACATTTTTTAGGTAGTACTACTACTCCCAGCATGGAACACACTCTTCCATGATGGGAGTAGTAGTTACCTGTACTAATTGACAGATTGCAGGGGTCCCTTGCGATCATCTTGTATAATGTACAGATGCGGCGGCTGCTCTTCTATGGTCCCCTGCACTCACCTATATGTACACATATTCATATTTCCCGCAGAGCTGTGATTGGACAGATGGTTCCAGCCAATCACAGCTCTCTGTGAGAAATAGGAATATGTGTATATATATGGCCGTGCAGGGGACCATAGGAGAGCGGCCGCCGCATTCATACATTATACAGGAGGATCGCAGCGGGCGTCAGGAGTGATACCCGCAGTGATCTTTCCTTTACTACAAGTACTAATACTCCCAACTCCATATGTCTATTAATGCAGGTACTACAGCTCCCAGCATGGAGCAGAGTGTACTCCATGTTGGGAGTATTAGTACCTGCAGTAAGGGACAGATCCCAGGGATGTCACTTCTCCTGACACCGCTGCGATCGTCCTTATGTGAATGTCGGGATCAGCTGTTCTCAGGGCTACAGAGCCAGGAGAACAGCTGACGCTGAGCCATAGGTATACATCGTATATCTACTGCCCAGCAAGAACTTACAGTGAGCTTGCAATGTGTATACAGTATACACATTGCTGGCTCACTTAACCCCTTGCTGAGCTGTGCGCTATGCGCAAGCCCAGCAAGGGAAGAGTTAACTTACACTGCTGGACAGTGTAGGTTAACCCTTTGGGCGGTATACACTATATACAGCTATCTATAGATAGCTGTATACAGTGTATACAGAAGACGAAGTCCAGCTTACTCCCCTCGAGTCCCGGGCGGGGTTCGTGTAGCTCCGCCCCCTAGTGATGACGTCACTAGGGGGCGGAGCTACAGAAGGGAACAAGGCTAATTAATCTGAAGCTCTGTTCACATTGTACGTTTTGTATAATGTGAACAGACCCTTCTGGCAGTGTCTACCCAGACAGGGAGACTCCAGCTGTTGCTAAACTACAACTCCCAGCATGCCCAGACAGCCAAAGGCTGTCTGGGCATGCTGGGAGTTATAGTTTTGCACCAATTGGTGGCTCCCTGTTTGGGTAGACATTGCATCATGGGTGCTCTCCCCAGCGGACAGCGCCAAAAATGTCATAACCAATTTTTTGTGTTTTTTTCTTCTCGTTTCAGATCCGTGTATGCAGAGGATTACTGCGGATTCGATGGATTACGGCGGATTATTTATTTTTTCCTTTAATAAAATGGTTAACGAGGGCTGTGGGGGAGTGTTTTTTTAAATAAAATAATTTTTCCAATGTGTTGTGTTTTTTTTTTTTATTGAATTTTCAAGGTTAGTAGTGGACGCTGTCTTATTGACGGAATCCATTACTAGGAGGGTCAAAATGGCGCTCCTGGGCCTAGGCGGTAACAGGCTGGCGTTATTTAGGCTGGGGAGGGCCAGTAACAATTGTCCTCGCCCACCCTGGTAACGTCAGGCTGTTGCTGTTTGGTTGGTATCTGACTGAGAATGAAAATACGGGGAACCCTATGCGTTTTTTATTTTTTAATTTTTTATTTAAATTAAAAAAAAAAACGCATAGGGTTCCCCGTATTTTCATTCTCAGCACAATACCAACCAAACAGCAACAGCCTGACGTTACCAGGGTGGGTGAGGACCATTGTTACTGGCCCTCCCCAGCCTAAATAACGCCAGCCTGTTACCGCCTAGGTCCAGGAGCGCCATTTTTGACGCTTCGGGCCTGTTGGTACCGGCTCTTCCCGGCACCCCTGTGGCGGTGGGTACCGGGGTAATAATTGGGGGTTAGCGCTAGCTGTTTTTGGGGCTAGCACTAAGCCCTGGCCTAGTAATGGATTCCGTCAATAAGACAGCTTCCGCTACTAACCCTGAAAATTCTATAAAAATAAAAAAAAAACACAACACATTGGAAAAATTATTTTATTTAAAAAAACACTCCCCCACAGTCCTCGTTAACCATTTTATTAAAGGGAAAAAAAATAATCCGCCGTAATCCATGGAATCCGCAGTAATCCTCTGCATACACGGATCTGAAACGAGAAGAAAAAAACACACAAAAAATTGGTTATGACATTTTTGGCGCTGTCCGCTGGGGAGAGCACCCATGATGCAATGTCTACCCAAACAGGGAGCCACCAATTGGTGCAAAACTACAACTCCCAGCATGCCCAGACAGCCTTTGGCTGTCTGGGCATGCTGGGAGTTGTAGTTTAGCAACAGCTGGAGTCTCCCTGTCTGGGTAGACACTGCCAGAAGGGTCTGTTCACATTATACAAAACGTACAATGTGAACAGAGCTTCAGATAAACTAGCCTTGTTCCCTTCTGTAGCTCCGCTCCCTAGTGACATCATCACTAGGGGGAGGAGCTACACGAACCCGGCCCGGGACTCGAGGGAAGTAAGCTGGACTTCGTCTTCTGTATACACTGTATACAGCTATCTATAGATAGCTGTATATTGTGTATACCGCCCAAAGGGTTAACCTACACTGTCCAGCAGTGTAAGTTAACTCTTCCCTTGCTGGGCTTGCGCATAGCGCACAGCTCAGCAAGGGGTTAAGTGAGCCAGCAATGTGTATACTGTATACACATTGCAGGCTCACTGTAAGTTCTTGCTGGGCAGTAGATATACGATGTATACCTACGGCTCAGCGTCAGCTGTTCTCCTGGCTCTGTAGCCCTGAGAACAGCTGATCCCGACATTCACATAAGGACGATCGCAGCGGTGTCAGGAGAAGTGACATCCCTGGGATCTGTCCCTTACTGCAGGTACTAATACTCCCAGCATGGAGCACACTCTGCTCCATGCTGGGAGCTGTAGTACCTGCATTAATAGACATATGGCAGCGAGTGTAACTTCTGACACCCGCTGCGATCTGTCTATTAATGCAGGTACTACAGTTCCCAGCATGGAGCAGAGTGTGCTCCATGTTGGGAGTATTAGTACTTGTAGTAAAGGAAAGATCACTGCAGGTATCACTCCTGACACCCGCTGCGATCCTCCAGTATAATGTATGAATGCGGTGGCCGCTCTTCTATGGTCCCCTGCACGGCCGTATATATACACATATTCATATTTCTCACAGAGAGCTGTGATTGGCTGGAACCATCTGGCCAATCACAGCTCTGCGGGAAATATGAATATGTGTATATATACGTGAGTGCAGGGGACCATAGAAGAGCAGCCGCCGCATCTGTACATTATACAAGATGATCGCAAGGGACCCCTGCAATCTGTCAATTAGTACAGGTAACTACTACTCCCATCATGGAAGAGTGTGTTCCATGCTGGGAGTAGTAGTACTACCTAAAAAACGTTTTAAAAAAAAGTGAAAAACACGCACACACTACATTTTCATTATTGTCGGCTGCATTTTTAGTGCTTTACCCGCTCACATAAATTGATCCCTGTTTAAAAATGAATAAACATTTCATAATAAAAAAGATACATTTCGTTAGATACAATTTTTTTCATCACCACTGTATCTTTTTTATTATGATTTTTTTATGATACCCTGAGAAATTTTAATAAAAAAGTTATCTCCATAATTTATTAGGATCGCTAAAGTCCAAAAAAAAACTAAAAAGATTTACTGAATGTACCCGAATACCGAATGTATCCGAAAAAAACAACACGAATACCCGAATACCGAATGTATCCGAAAAATCTAAACCGAAAATATTGCCGAACCGAAATTTTTTCCAAAACGAAAAAACGAAACGAAATTAAACGAAAATTTTTCTAGTGCACAAGTCTATTAATTAGTGGGTTTATGTCACATTATACTGATACATAAAGTATTCATTTGTTTCTTAATGACGCAGGACATAAATGTACGTCCTGGTGAGGTGGTCCTGTACATTTACGTCCTATACATAACTGTGAGCATCGGAGCGATGCTCGGGTCATTGGTGGCAGGTCCCGGTTGCTGATAGCAGCCAGGGACCCGCCGGTAATGGCCAACATCCAAGATCATGCGGATGTCCGCCATTGACCCCTCAGATGCCGTGATCAATACAGATCACGGCATCTGCAGCACTGCGGTCACTAAAATGGATGATCGGATCGCCTGCAGTGCTGCCGCGGCGATCCGATCATCCAGAATGGCAGACTGAGGTCCCCTCACCTTCCTCCGCTGCCTTCCATAAGTCTACTACTCTGATCAGAGATTGAACAGACCAGAGCAGAAGATGACCGATAACACTGATCAGTGCTATGCCCTATGCATAGCACTGAACAGTATTAGTAATCAAATGATTGCTATAAATAGTCCCCTATGTGGACTATTAAAGTGTAAAAAAAAAGGGGGAAAAAAAGGGAAAAAAATGAAAAAAAAAAAAGAAAATCCCTCCCCCCAATAAAAATGTAAACTGTCCCATTTTCCCCATTTCACCCCAAAGAGTGTAAAAGAAAATATTTTATAAACATATTTGGTATTGCATAAATATCTGAACTATTAAAATATAATGTTAATGATACCGTATGGTGAACGGCAAGAATGTAAGAAAGAAAAAAAAAAGGCAAAAATGCTGCTTTTTTTTAATAGAACATTTAATAAAAAAAATTAATTGATAAAAAAATGTATTAACAGTTTTATATATGCAAATATGGTATCAATAAAAAGTACAGATCACGGCGCAAAAAATGAGCCCTTATACCTCCACTTATACGGAAAAATTAAAAAGTTATAAGTCTTCAAAATAGAGGGATTTTAAATGTACAAATTTGGTTAAAAAGTTTGCGATTTTTTTAAGCGCAACAGTAACAGAAAAGTATGTTATCATAGGTATCATTTTAATCGTATTGACCCAAAGAATAAACAACACGTCATTTTTACCATACATTGTACAACGTGAAAACAAAACCTTCCAAAATTAGCAAAATTGCGGTTTTCTTTTTAGCTTTCCCACACAAATAGTATTTTTTGAGTTGCGCCATAAATTGAGTGATGGCATTACAACGGACAACTGGCATTACAACAGACAACAAGCCCTCATACTAGTCTGTGGATGAAAATATAAAAGAGTTATGATTTTTTGAAGGCGAGGAGGAAAAAACTAAAACTTAAAAATGAAATTGTCCTTAAAGGAGAACTGCCTTCGGCAATCTCCGGCCCTGCCATAGAAGTGAATGGAGGGGGCGTGTCGGCCGCAGTTTCGGCTGTGGTCGAAAACGCTCAGCTCCTGCATTGAGCAGGAGCGAGCCGGGTCCCCCGTACAGGAGATCGCAGGGGGTCCCAGCTGTCGACCCCCCGCGATCTAACACTTATCCCCTATGCTTAGGATAGGGGATAAGTTGTTTTTTTTCCCCATTCCGGAGTCCTCCTTTAAGGCCAAAATTGTCTGAGTCCTTAAGGGGTTAAACTTTCTTACATATTTGTCTAATTTTGACCGTAAACTTTGCAATAAGAATCCTATTTTAACTGTAGACACCACATTACCTAACATGGGGGAGGTAGACATTTTGTTGAGTAGTCATCTTTTGCCATTTTTCATAGTAAGTAATAAAGTGTATGTGTTTTTTATTGTTTAAATTCATTAAGTAAAGGGCACATTGATTAAACCATCATATGGCCTTTATAAGTCTTATATTAAAAAGATGAAACATTTATTGTAATATAGCCAATTTTTTTTTAAAGTTAATGCAGTATATTTCAGCTCTTTTGATGCAGTGATATTTTTCTGTGTGACACATGTAGTCTCTGAGGCATAATTTATAACTTCTGTGACCCAATGCCAAATCTCTAATAGGACCTCCCATCAACTAATTGATGGAGGGGGGGGGGGGGGTTACAAATGTGCCTTTTCAAACACTTAGGATGTAAATACTACCTCTGCACATAACTAGTTACACCTCAGTGTACTGTTTTCTTTAACTATCTAATGTCACTGATATACTCAGCAGACCAGGCCTCACCTTTAACAGTTGCCTTTCCAAGTGATTAACATTGCTCTGGGTACTTAGATACCCCTAGGACTTATGATGGAGCAGAAGAGTTTAATCCAGTCACACAAGAAAATCAAACAAGCTCCTTTTCGGAGATTTCGGCAAAGCCCAAGACAGTCAGGAGATGATTGAAGTGGTAGTTGTGAAGGGAGTAGTAGTTGTTTTAAAAAGGGTCAGATAAGCACACAACAATGAACACACAACAGGACAGTTTAGGTATTATCTAAAAGGACAAGACCAGAAAAACACAAAAGCAAACAGATATGCAAAGACTTGATAGAACAGACACCTATGGGAGCAGAGACTAGCAAACAATACTTCCAACACCTGAGGCTGGTATCTGAGCCTTTAAATAGACTCATGGCATTACTCAAACCAGACACAGCCAAAACCTGTCATGGACTAAAACTCTTTGCATAAATTAACCCTGCTGCCACCTGTCTGAAGCATTACTGTCACCTTAAACTCTCTTTTGACATGTTAGACAGGCATGTCAAAAGTTACAGTCAGTCAGGGTCTCAGTCTGTAGACCCCCTCTGATCATTTGTTATAGCCAGGTGAAGCGCACAGCAGGTGGCAGGCTCCTTATACTATAAGTGCATGTTTAGCCAGGGAGTAACAAAGAATAATAGGGGGTTTCAGCACTGAGGCCCCAACCAATCTTAATTTTTGAAATGTCTGTGTGATTCACCAAATGTTTATTTAAATGTAATGCTTTAAAAAACAGAAGAAAAAAACTTGAAGATGCTAGTTCTGGGATGCATATCAAACTACAGTATTTCTGTAATGATCAAAAATAGTATTTATTGTTATTTAACTAGAAAATAATGGGTTATTGTCAGCTAGATTTATCAAAGAACCTAGAGAGAGGTATACAAAGTCACCCACATTTATAATATTGCAGTGAATAATGATGATTTCAAATAAAACCTTATTAACTTTCTAGGAGTTCAAAAATATGTTAATGAAATTGCAGACAGCAAATAGCAGTCCACAGTCCTGAAATCTATTGGTTTGTCTTAACAGAGCGCTTTCTAAGCAGGTATGTTTTCCAAAAAATCACTTATTTACCTTTAAATCAACTGAATTCAGGCATCATTAGTGGTATATTTGGCAGCCTGCATTCTACTAAAAGTCAGGAGATGATGGCCAGTATGACAGTATATTAGGAAATTGCAGATTTTATTTTAGCTTTTCCTAGTGGTTGGTGGTGGTCTGAACACTCAGAACCCAACAGATTAAGACTTTTGACATGTCTCTGTGACATGTCAAAAGTTTTTTCTTTAAGTGGCAGGTTGACTTATACTTCATAGAATAATCCCAACACAGTAAAATAAAATGTTACTAAACTAAAGATGCAGATTTTTCCTCAAAAGACAACTCAAATCTAAATATTCTAAATTGCTCAAACTGTTCTTCATCATCAATATCAACTATGTCACTACTAACTCTCAAAAACTAATTACAGCGCAATTACTTTACTATTGAAAAGTTCGATTTGCTGGGCTCGCAGAATTTTTCCAAAAACTTTGATTTGCAGCAAATAGGTTCTTTGTGAACTTGCAATACAATAACACTCAACACTCATTTATAACACTATTTAGTGTCCCAAAATAGTGAAGAATAAATAGCTTTTGCATGAAAAGCTGAACAAATGATCCCTTTTTTGGATATCATGGGTTGTGTATGTGCCTGGCTGATAGTAGCAGCAGCAAGGTTGATGGACTGGTGGCAAATCTAGTAGCCAGCAGACAACAGTCAGTGGTGGACTGATTGTAATTGTAGTTGCCAGCAGACAGCAGGCAGTGGTAGACTGGTGGTTGTTATATTAGCCAGTAGACAGCAGGCAGTGGAGGACTGGTGATAGTTGTTGTAACCAGTGAACAGAAGGAAGTGGTAGTTGGACTAGTAATAATTATAGTAGCCCATGAACAGTAGGCAGTGGTGAATCTGTAGTAGTTGTAAGGCCAGCAGACAACAGATGGACTGTTGGTAGTTTCAGTAGACAGCGTACAGCAGGCAGTGGTGGACTGATGGTAGCTGTAGCCAGTGGACAGAGGACATTGTGGAGGTAGTATTTAACTAGTGGCATTAGGCACAGGAGGCTTTAATTCCTCACTGATCTATGTCTAATTCATTTTCACAAATGTGAATTTTTCCCGGCAGACAGTCTTGTTTGCTTATTGGGTTGACACTGCTGCCTGCCACACTAAACACTCTATAATGAATAATGCTATCACTGGAGGATGCAGAAAAGAGAACATCCATGGCAAACTAGGCAAGTTCTGGCCAATGGTCTAATCTGGTGACCTAGAAGTCCATGAGGTCCTGGCTCATGTTGTCCATCAGAGAAAAAGAACAGATTAGTGATTCATCTACCTGTTTGTTAAGGTGGTGGTGTACATCCATCTTGTGACGACTCATGTCAGGTCGGAATACCGGATATAAAAACTCATGAATTCCAATGTAAAGATGCTACTGCTCAGGTCACATGCAGGGGGAGCACTGGAAGAGGTAGTGGTGTGTTGACTCAGCAAGGAGCGGAGTGCGGAACCCAAATCAACAGGTGTCTGCTGTTGAAAAGTTTTGACAAACTGGTTGCATAGCTTCTCCCTATAAAAATCCAATTTATCCTCTTATCAGAAGGTTTAAATAATCCCCTATTCTGGCATTATATCAAGGGTGCAAGAGTGTGTATCTCCAGTACTCATCTCTTTCCTTTAACCATAAGAAAACAAACAGCTCATCATCCTTGCCAGCTTTTCCGAGGGTCTGGCTGGTTCTGCTTACGTCACCCATACTGCCAAGGTTGGTCATTATCATGGTCGTCGTCATTGTCCTGTGAACATATTAAGCAGTGACTTCTACTAGAGAACCTGATATCCCGGACTTGCTTCCGCATCTGTATCTCTGACTTATGCAGCAGTCCTCGCAGTAGTTCACTACTCATGCCATATCATAACCAGGTGTCTCAGACTAACTTCAGAGTTTGTGTGCTCAGCCTGTATTGGTCCTCACCGTGGTTTGTTTCTATTGCGGATTCAATGCGTTTCCTGCTGTAAGTATCATCAGGAATCAATGTAGCACAGCATTTGTTATAAGGGCATTATTTTGGCTCTCTATGATGTGATGCCAATACACAGATGTGAGCAAAAATTTTGTGCTTGCGCAAAACTTTAGCAACTTTTAAATCATTTGCTCATTTATTTGTCCCTTTTTAACATCAAAAATTCAAATTTGGTAAAGCCAATGATAAATTTCTCCTAAAGTGACTACATACACTAAAATATATAAACTTTACAGTTCAGTACTAAGATATCATTGTACCATACCCTACATACTAGAAAACCTAGATACTGCAACCAAGCCCCTTAGCCTGGGAGGGCTCAAAGACCCCATCATCACACTTTCGCTATATTCCTAGTTTCACTTGCTGTTTCTTTTGGTTGAGGAAGCATTTCCCCCAGCAGAAGAAATCCAGTGATGCACTCAAACAGCATGGGCGAAGGGCTGGTGCTGCTACTGTCACAGACAGTACTGATGTCCTACTTCATTATACATACAGTAGTCACCAGTAGGGATGCAATGAAGGGAAGGGCAGGAGGGAAATGTGCCCAGGAAATGAGAACAGGAGTAGATGGAGGAAACAGCAGCATCATTCTATGCATCATTTCCTTCTGAGCTTCTCCACCTCATGCCCTGCATCTGGGCTGGCCCTACAATGGGTTTTGCAGCAAATTGCCACCCCAAGAAGATTTTTTAACCTCTTTGCCACCCATGATGCACCTAATCCATCATGCTGTCGGTCACGGTCTATGGAGCAGGCTCCTGAATCGAGCCTGCTCCATATCCAATGACCCCCAGCTTTTTTCAGTAGCAGGGGGCTGTCGCTAAAAGCCAGCATGCAGCGATCACCGAAGCAGGCTATTACCCCTTTAGACCACCACTGTCAAAGCTGACAGCAGCATCTAAAGGGAGCTTTAAACCCTCCCTGATTGTCTGATGGCGCAGATCACCCCCTGCAGCATGCTTGTACGAGGGCGATCCATTGTAGAGGTGGCCGGGGGACTTACCTCTCCTTCCTTATGGTACATGGTTCTTCATTTGATAGAGCCTGACTGCAAATGATCACATATCACACAGATCAATAAAGTTCTATTGAACTGTGAATGAAACAATAGGGAACCACAGCTCACTAAGGTAGTAGGGAATGCCCAAAGGGCTATTCGCTGGCAAGGGGAGGAAATTTGTCAATACTAAATTAGTAGGGAACAAAAAAAAAGGGGAAAAAATATGAATAATAATCAGGGGATGGAAGGATGATATGTATGGTAGAGACCAGGAGAGTGTGAGTGAGGAAATAGGTGAGAGGGAGGAAATGAGTAATGGGTCTGGATTGAAAGTTGGATTCTGAAGGGGAGAGGAGCCAAATGCTATTTTCTTATTTTGTTTGGTTTTAGCGATAGGAAGGTCTATTTAGGGGGGTTGGGGTGGGGAAGAGAAGGAGAGGTAGTATTTGATAAGGCAAAAGGAATATTCAGTGGCAAGGGTCGGAAAGGGCACTGGAACCGGATTGGAGAAATATACAGTGGGGGGGAGGGGAAAAAAGAAAAAAAAAAAAAAGGATAACTCTTTTAAAATATTGATAATGGATAAAAAAAATGGAAATGGGATTTTATATGGAATGTATAACTGTTGTTGAAATATGGGGTACAGTCTTCAGGTGCTCTCTAATGGGATACGTGGAAATGTGGAAGGGGAGGGGCGGGGGAGAGAGAAGGAGTCTAGGGAGAGGGAGAGAGGTTTTGTGAAGGGGAAGTAAGAAGGAAAGAAACATGGCTACAATGCCAAGATAGGGGTATAGGGAGAGTAAGAGAGGTGTTGGGTATAAGAAGAACTGCACCCCTATCTTGGCTTGTTTCCATCTTTCTTTCCTTCTTACTTCCCCTACCCAACACCTCTCTTACGCTCCCTATACCCCTATCTTGACATTGTAGCCATTTTTATTTATTTCTTACTTCCCCTACACAACACCTCTCTCACTTTTTCTATACACCTTCTCTCCCTTCCCCCTCCCCTTCCCCATTTCCACGTATCCCATTAGAGAGCGCCTGAGGACTGTACCCCACTTTTTTCTATTGTACTGCATTGATCTGTATAATGAATCTATTTATTCCTCCTAAAAGTCCCCTAAGGGACCAATAAAGTATAAAAAAAAAAAAAAGTTTAATAAAGGTTTAAAAAACTCACATTAACCTCTTCCATGTTAAAAGTTGAAATCACCCCCCTTTTCTCATTTTCCATATAAAAAACATGTAAACATAATTAAAACAAACATATAAGGTATCACTGGGTGGGTAATTGTCCAAACTATTATTATAACATTATTAATCCCATACGGTAAATTTTGTAAAAGTAAAAAAATATATATCTAACCCCAGAATTGCATTGTTTGATCATGTCATCCTGATATGCAATGGTATATATATATATATATATATATATATATATATATATATATATGTGTGTGTGTGCGTGTGTGTGTGTGTGAATGAATTTCCTATATATATATATATATATATATATATATATATATATATATATATATATATGTGTGTGTGCGTGTGTGTGTGTGTGTGTGAATGAATTTCCTGTCCCTAGACATTTCAAGGAGATGAATCCTACTGTGGACCAGTTAAAATTTATGATTATTAACCATATCCCACAAACACAGAAAGGAAGAGATAGGGCAAATATGTTGAAAAAGAGAGAATTATTCTGGATTGACAGGTTGAAGTCACTTCACCCTAAGGGTCTTAATATTGATTTTTCCTTGAAACCCTTAATGTTCTGAATATGTTATTGAAGGTGACATGAACTTTTGATCCTAATCAGTTAACTGTCCACGTTTGCTACTTTGTATATAGATTTATGTTATTATATGGGTTTAATTTTATATATTTGTTTATTCTTATTTTTAGTGCACAAAACCTTGGGAACACCATGACACCTGAGATCGTCTGTTCCATACGTCATGTCATCAGAAGAAATTACTTGAGAAGATCTCACAAGCATCCAGATTAAAGGCAGAATTAAAAGAGGATACATATATTATTGGTCCCATACTGTACTGTCCGAGATCAAATAAATGTCTTTTTGCCCACAATACTTGTTATCTGGAGGTTTGTGTTGAGATTGGTATGAATTAGTTTTTTTTCTGGGGGCGCTCTAACATCTTAGACCAGTTGATATAGATTTAATACCTTATATTGAAATGATGGGGTTGGACAATCAATATTTTATATTGATATGATGTGACTGGATGGGTCCTATGAGTGTGTGGTGAATCTTGGTCCTTGGTAAGCTCCATGCGTTCCAGAAATTTCGATATGAGTGTGTGTAATATGAATTATTGGGTAGATGCTGAGTGGTGAAGCCTAGATTAGGCTCTTTGCACTCATTACCTATACACAGAATTTATAACCCATATGGACGGGCCTTGGGAGTTAATTCTCCAAAGGGACGAACAGGATATGATTAATATTTAGAACACACACTTGTTCGGGCAGCATATGATCATACATCATATACTGATAAGGATAATGGCACTTGTGCATATGTATGTCTGTTGAACAATGGTGATAGACTCATGGTTCACCATCCAGTCACATTAAATAAATATTTAATTTTTTATATTTAACTCTTTTTTATGCCCATTTTGTGGACTGGTTGAATGGGCATGAGGCCCATGTATAGCCATGTAAATTACCTGCCACTATCTCACATATCCAGTAACATAGGTGGAGTTGATAATGACTATACTATGAATCTGACTGCTGTTTTGGGACCTTCTACTTATTATGGTGACATGTAGAACATACTATGGGCAAGTTTTCCATTAAGCAAGATGGCTACAGAGACACTGCCCATTGTCTGTTCTACCTGCCCTGAATAAACATCACAGCTGAAGTTAATGACCAGCGAATGCGCATGCACTGGATGCGTATAGCAGTCTGGATACAAGATGATGTCGGATCGGGAGGAGCGCTCTGGAGGCCGAGCGCTCTTCCGGACCTGCACTCTGCTAATGTTTACAAACGACAGACGTGATGGTGGAACAGTGAATCAGGATCTGAACACATGGACATGGAGGTGAGGGACCACCTACTTTTGGATATGCAGACGCAACTGTACTTATGATCTAATGTTTTAGACTGGCTAATAGGAAGATCAGAATACACAATGTGAGAATACACTGGATAAGATAACAATTGCATATTTTATTGATGCAATTTCATGTGAAATGCTGTATTTATTTGCATGCTTTTGTTTGATGTAAATGAAGCCATGTGATGTTACTAATGATTACCATATATAAGGAAGTGATGTAACACTATTGAACTGCTTGAGAAAGGTCTCATGGTGAGACTGAAACGTCGCAGTGTACTTGATGGATGAATAAAAGACACAGATTATTTGCAATTTTTTGGAGTGCCGCTTTTTCTTGAAGTTTGGTGATGGAAGGTTTTGGAGTCTGACCTGTTGGAGCTGAGCACCCATTTGTGACTATAAGTCATCTTTTACAGTGTCAGTCTCCCCTACAACTTTTCCTTTTTTTGCTATATATATTTATTTATTTATTTTATATATTTATTTATTTATTTTTTATTTTTTTTGGGGGGGGGGGGACACATTTTCACTCCTTTTTCACTGCAGGAAGCACAATGTCTTGGTCTTGCTTCTCTTGCACATATAGTGTGTGTGCATATAGTAACATAGTAATAACACAGTTTGTAAGGCTGAAAAAAAAGACAAGTGTCCATCTAAATACCTACAGGAAGGCAAAAAAAACAAAAAACAAAACGTATAGCTGATGATAATTCCTTCCCGACTCCAATATGGCGATCACAATAAATCCCTGGATCAGCATTCTATCAACATAAGTCTAGTATCCATAACCTGTAATGTTATTTTTTTCCAGAAAAACATCCACTTGAACTTGTTTATTGAGTCAGACATCACAACATCATGTGGCAGAGAGTTCCATAGTCTCATTGCTCTTACAGTAAAGAATCTCTGTCTGTGATGATGGTGAAACCTTCTTTCCTCTAGACATAGAGGATGCCCCCTTGTCATGGTTACCGGCCTAGGCACAAAAATATCACTAGAAAGATCTCTGTACTGTCCGTTAATATATTTGTACATTGTGATCAAATTGCCCCAAATACGTCTTTTCTCCAAACTAAATAACCCCAAGCTTGATAACCTGTCTTGGTCCTGTAATCCTCCTATACCATCAATTATCTTTGCCCCCCTCCTCTGCACCTTCTCCAGTCCAGCCATGTCCTTCTTATATACAGGTGCCCAGAATTGGACACAATGCTCCATATGCGGTCTGACAAGTGATTTATACAGTGGCAAAAGTATGTCCCTTTCAAGAGCCTCTATGCCTCTTTTGATACATCCCATGACTTTATTAGCCTTGGCAGCAGGTGCCTGGCATTGATCACTAAAGTAGAGCATACTGTCCACCAGTTCCCAAAAGTCTTGTTTTGGTAGAAGTTTTACCTAATGTTTTATTATGTAGCACATAATTGTACATTTTATTTTTATGGCCCAAGTGCATAACCTTATATTTATCCACATTAAACTGCATTTGCTATGTCTGTGCCAAAGCCTCCAGCTTTCCCAGATCCCTCTGCAATATTATGTTTTTCTCCTCTGTGGTGATCATCCTACCCAGTTTAGTGTCATCTACAAATATAGAAATATAGTATATGAAATAAAGTGTGAGTGTGCATCCATTTTGCATGTGCATATACTGAGTTTGCACATATGTTGTGGGTGTGCATAGAGTGTGTGTGAATATACCGCATTTATCGGGGTATACCACGCACCGCCCTATAACACGCACCCTCATTTTACCAAGGATATTTGGGTAAAAAAAGTTTTTTACCCAAATATCCATGGTAAAATGAGGGTGCGTGTGTGCGCGTGTATACCCTGATACACCCCCAGGACAGGCAGGGGGAGAGAGGCCGTCGCTGCCGGCTTCTCTCCCCCTGCCTTTCCTGGGGTCTAGAGCCCTGCTGCCGGCCCTTCTCTCCCCCTGCCGGTTCTGTCCCCCTGACTATCGGTGCCGGCGCCCCATTGCCGGCGCCGATAGCCAGGGGGAGAGAAGCGGCGCCGACAGCCAGGGGGAGAGAAGGGGCAGCGGCACCCATTGCCGGTGCCGCTGCCCCGTTGCCTCCCCCCATCCCCGGTGGCATAATTACCTGTTGCCAGGGTCGGGTCCACACTGCTTCAGGCCTCCGGCGTGCGTTCCCTGCGTCGTTGCTATGCACTGCACGGCGCGGCGCACTTACGTCATGTGCAGCGCATAACAATGACGCAGGGGATGCACACCGGAGGCCTCAAGCAGCGCGGACCCGACCACGGCAACAGGTAATTATGCCACTGGGGATGGGGGGAGGCAACGGGGCAGCGGCGCCGGCAATGGGTGCCGCTGCCCCTTCTCTCCCCCTGGCTGTCGGCGCCGCTTCTCTCCCCCTGGCTATCGGCACCGGCAATGATGCGCCGGCACCGATAGTCAGGGGGACAGAACGGGCAGCGGCGCCGATAGCCAGGGGGAGAGAAGGGCCGGCAGCAGGGCTCTAGACCCCAGGAAAGGCAGGGGGAGAGAAGCCGGCAGCGACGGCCTCTCTCCCCCTGCGTTTCCTGGGGGTGTATCGGCGTATAACATGCACATAGACTTTAGGCTAAAAATTTTTGCCTAAAAAGTGCGTGTTATACGCCGATAAATACGGTATGTGTGTATACAGTATTTCATTTTTGTGTATAAATGGCTGTGTGGATATATACTTTTGTACATTTGTGATGCTGTCATTTCTAAGGGGTTGTCCGGTGTTTTTTTAAAGTATTTATAGTTTTTTTATTAAGATTCCTTTCCAATCCCCCGATACCTATCTGTTTGCCCTCCAACTCACATTTCCACTAATTTCTCTGATCCCCCCTCACCTCCGTGATTCCCTGTCCCATATCCAACCTTCCGTTACTGTCTTCTCTGTTACTGTCTTCTGTATTCATCATTATTTTTATTAAACTTTTATTAAGAAGGCTTGTCGTGCTTGGGTGCAGATTGAGCGTGGTCAGATGGCATGGCCTGAGAAAAACCTAATTTTCCTTGTGTGTCCCTCTTCCTTCTCTGTAAACGTTGGGCTAAATAAATGGTTGTGTTCTAGTCATCATATCACTCATCAGATATACAGAGATGGTTTCGTCTTTATTTGGGGGGGGGGGGGGGGGGACCCAAGCAGAAGTTTTGCTCCAGGGCACATAAGCCATTAGCTATGCCCCTGTTTTTACCTTCTAACATAATAAAGCATACAAACAGGTACCTGAAGGAATTAATGTTGTTGAGAAAACAAACAATGCTGCTGAAAGATAGACTAAAGTTTTAGCATAATGCATCTTTAAAAATAAATATTTGAAGAAACAATTGAGCTGAGAAACTATAAATATAATTAAACATATAAAAAAAATTCTTCCCAGCATGCACTATTTTACAATATCTAGAATTTCAGATAAAAAATATGCATCGCAAGACAGGTGCAATTGTAAAAATGAGTAAGTTGCTTGGGATGAGCAAGCCAAGCTTTAATTGATGCTGTAAAAGTTGCAGAATGTGGTTCAGTGAATTGGATAGTACTAGTAGAACATTTGTTCTGACCCTTAAACTCCACACTGCCACACAATTGACTTACAAACTACATAGGAAATGAGGTGTAACCAAAACAATTAACATTTTATTTAATGTTGTGCTTCTTCCCAGAAAAAACTTTCTTAGTACTCCTTAACTGCTTCCAGTCACAATACCGACTATTGCTATTCTGAGAGACTGTGTCACTATCCATAAGCATGGTACCATGTTAGCCAGAAATGTCTTGGTTATGTTAAAAACTTGTGTGTCAAAAAAAGAGTGATACCTTTATGCTCAATAAAATGTTTCTGGTTGGTTAGCTACAAAGGGCACTGTATTACTCTTATGATACTTTAGTCTTTTTTTATTTTTACACAAAGGTAGTTAACATCTCAAGGACTTTTCCCTGTTCTACTTTTCAAAATGTTCTAGTGCACCCCCTTTACCCTGTCTTTTAACTAGTGCCATTAACCTTGGCATTTGCCCAGTAATTCCTGAGCAAATAGACTTGGTTTCTAGTCTGTTATTCTGAAAGCCGCATGTCCCAATGACTAGCTGAGCATCATTTACAAATGGTGCACAAAATATGTTGCTGTTGGTTATATAGGGTCACATTTGGGGACAGATTGACTTTAAAGTGAATGTGTCACATAGATTTTTGTTTTATTTTTAACAATTACAGCCAGATACTAAAACATATTTTTTTTCTAATCTGTTTCTATTTTTTTTTGTAAATTATTATGAGGACAGCTATCTTACCTGAGCTTGTTTTAAGAGCATTTAGAGATATGCTTTATAGCAAGCCAGATGGAAATAGCCACAAAAGTCTGGCCAAAATCATATTCACTAGAATAGAATTGTTTTCTAAGCATGATCTGGGACCTGTGCGGAGGTCATCCTACAGGGAGAAGAAGGCAGAGCTCAGATCATCACTAGGGCTGGTGCTACCATAAGGCAGCTTAGGCAGATGCCTTAGGGAACCCAGTTGGGGGGGGGGGGGTAGGAAAAATCTGAATCTGAGCACCATCTTAGCTTTATCCTATGTATCCTTGCTACCGCCTGAGCCACAGACTTCCATACTGCGGCACCCTGCATCTATCTGCCGATGCCACTCTCATGCACTTCCTTGCTCCTCACTAGTGTTGCTCACAAATATTCGCAATGCGAATTTTATTCGCGAATATCGCATATTCGCGAATTTGCGAATATTCGCGAATATAGCACTATATATTCGTAATTACGAATATTCGTTTTTTTTATTTTTATCACAGTACACATCACAGTGATCATCCCTCTCTGCTTCCAGCTTGTGTGGTGTAAAGAAGGCTCTAATACTACTGTGTGAGACTGGCGTGCGAATTTTCGCACATACGAAAATTAGCATATGCTAATTTTCGCATATGCTAATTTTCGCATATGCGAATTTTCGTTTATGTTAATTTTTGTATATGCTAATTTTCGCATACGCGTATATTTCGCATACATGAAAATAAAACGCGAATATTACGAATATGCGAATTTAGCGAATGTATGACAAATATTCGTCCATATATTCGCGAATATTTGCGAATTCGAATATGGCCTATGCCGCTCAACACTACTCCTCACTGACCCTCAGCACTTAGACCATGCTACTTCTCTACACCGGCCACCTGCAGAGCCCTAACAGCACTTAATGATTGCTGGGTGGACTGATTTCCTCAAGCCCCCACCATACCAGACTCTCTATTCCCCCGAAAAATTATGGTCAGCGAATTCTGCTGTGTCCATCAACCTACCACCATCCCACCCCCCTGGTAAAAATCTGAATCCCCAGCTGCTGGCAAAGGATTTGGATGCACACAGCTTGCAGGAGAAGCCCAGTGCCGGAGTCTGTACCTGAAGGAGGAAAAGACCTTAGCGCAGGAGCAGGGGGAAGGTGACTTAGATTTTTATTATTTTTTCTTGAAGGGGACCAATTTTTTGGGAGGATGGGATTCTCTACCTATCTAAATACTGGAGAACATCTACCAAATGGGGGGATTTCCCTACCCATCTACATGAGGGTTTCCCTACCTACCTTCTAGGGGATTAGAACTCAAACACAAATGTAAATGTGCCTTTACATGCACAGGCCATGGGCATACTTTGCCTTGCCCTAAGTGCTGCCATTTTATGCTATGCTAAAACACATCTGCAGGGCGGTGGGGGAGTGGGGCTTTTAGATTTTTCTGGACCTTGATTTTCTCAATGTAAGATAAATGCATCAATGATACTTAAATATTATTATCTGCCAATAACACCGAATTAAAGAATTGTACTGATGGTTACATTTTACTTAAATTTGCACATAAAATTTTAATTTTCTTCACTTAAAAATTATTTTAATAAACTGTCAATAATATGTGTAAATTTGTAGCCACCAAAACTTACTTTAACAGGCACAATTGATGGCTTCAAGAAATCCTTAAATTATTTCTAGAAGCAAAACAAAACTTAAGTGTATAGAACTCTTATTCTAATGTAAATCCAATTCCATCATCATGTAGGATTAGGAAAGGATTGGCTCATGCCTTTTGTTTTTTTTGTCTCCCTTCAAACAAGCAAATAAAGTTTTAAGATGAACCCCCTCATATACACCCCTATCCCCAGCTAAACTTGATGGATGCATACAAAAGCTATAACTGACATGTGATAAGATGTTAAAACATCAACTGTGTCTCAATTAAATTTCAGTTCCTTCTGAGCCCCATCCATAGGGTAGAAATGTTATGATGGTGTTGCGCTGTGTCTATTTTTGACTTAGTTTTATCATAAATATTCATTTCTTGCAAGTATTGTAAAAGTACAACTTTAAATGTGTAACATACTTTCATATGTAACAGCACAGGATTTATTGCGCTTCAGCTGTCAGATCCCCATTTCAAAACTGTAAATTCAAATGCCGACTTTCCAGTCTGCACGCCAAGATTCTATTTGGTCATGCTAATATATAACCAAGGGTCATCTTTTCTTTGTGTTGAAGCTGAACGTATTATCTACAAGTGTACTGAAGAGCTTTTTTTCTTTTCTTCAAAAACAGATAATTTAACTTTGCTATTTTTACATTTTCAATTCAGGCTTGATTTTTCTTTCAGGATAAGACTTTCATAGACATGACAAGTTTGAGTGACATTAACGTACTAAAACCTACGTTCATTCTGCCCTCGTATCTTTCATTAAACCAGCTCGACTTCTTGTAGGACTGAATGTGCTTTCCAGTTGTCACTTTGGGATGAGTTGGAGGAGGAATAGCAATAATTGACTGTGTGGTATAGTATAAATAATAAAAAAGAACAAACTAACACAAATTAGAGGCGGGAAAGTGTATTTATTGTAGGAGTGTGTCTCTACTGAAGGTTAATTTGTTGCTCTCGGGAAAAGTCTATTGATGCTGTAAAAACAAAGGGTAAACAGAACTAATTTCAAGAGCTCTTCTGCTGCTGTGAAGAGGGAAATAAACTGCTATAAGAGCTAGCAATTACTTTGAGTTAACAAATCTTTTTCCTTGTATACTTTCAACCCAAAAGAACAGAGCAAATAAAACACTTGAATGAATTTCTCCATCCCTACTTTATCAAATTAAGAAACTTTTCTCAACAAACTTTAGTTAATGACATGTAGCATTCATAAAGTGGAGGCAAAAGTAAGAATGATATAAGCAAATTTTATGTGGAGCCCGGTGAGATTTTTCTGCGTTTTTCACATGATTTTGCTATTTTACTGCAGTTGCTCAAATCACTGTAAAATAAGTGGCATTTTAGCAAAATTCGGGCAACAAAAACTAAAGAATGCAGAAAAATTGCCTAGGATTAGTGACGGCTGCCAATAGCCAGCACTCACAGTCAATTACCGACAGCAGTGATCACCCTGATGTTGGTCATTAACCTGTTAAATGCTGTGATTTTTCTAGCAGAGGGCCAATGTAACTGAGCAATGCTATGCAAAATCATGGAACTGTTCAGTATTAGCAATCTAAGTCCCTAAGAAGCATTTAAACCTTAAGAATAAATAAATAAATAATAATAAAAAAAAATTTGCGCCATTTTGTAAATTTTGGGGGCTTCCGTTTCTACACAGTACATTTTCTGGTAAAAATGACACCTTCTCTTTATTCTGTACGTCCATACGATTAAAATGATAACCTACTTATGTTGGTTTGATTTTGTCGTACTTCTGGAAAAAATCATAACTACATGCAGGAAAATTTATACGTTTAAAATTGTCATCTTCTGACCCGTATAACTTTTTTATTTTTCCGCATTTGGGGCGGTATGAGGGCTAAATTTTTTGCACCGTGATCTGAAGTTTTTAGCGGTACCATTTTTGCATTGATAGGACTTGTTGATCAAAAAGGGATCAAAAATGCACTATTTGGGACTTTGGAATTTTTTTTGCGTGTACACCATTGACCGTGCGGTTTAATTAGTGATACATTTTTATAATTTGGACATTTCCGCATGCAACAATACCACGTATGTTCATTTTTATTTTTATTTACACTGTTTTTTTTTATGGGAAAAGGGGGGGGGGTGATTCAAACTTTTATTAGGGGAGGTGTTAAATGATCTTTGTTCACTTTTTTTTCACTTTTTTTTGCAATGTTATAGCTCCCATAGGGAGCTATAACACTGCACACACTGATCTTTTACATTGATCAGTAGTTTCTCATAAGAAACCACTGATCGATGATTCTGCCGCTTGACTGCTCATGCCTGGATCTCAGGCACTGAGCAGTCATTCGGCGATCAGACAGCATGGAGGCAGGTAGGGATCCTCTGGCTGTCTTGTAAGCTGTTCGGGATACTGCGATTTCGCCATGGCGATCCCGAACAGCTCCCTGAGCTAACCGTCATTGTTTTACTTTCACTTTAGACGTGGCGTTCAACTTTGAATGCCGCGTCTAAAGGGTTTGTCACGCTTCGGCTGGCAGGAGGTGGATCCTCTGTGCCAGAGAGGGATTGGCGTGGACCGTGCTAGTGGACCGGTTCTAAGTTACTACTGGTATTCACCAGAGCCCGCCGCAAAGCGGGATGGTCTTGCAGCGGCGGTAGTAACCAGGTCGTATCCACTAGCAACGGCCCAACCTCTCTGACTGCTGAAGATAGGCGCGGTACAAGGGAGTAGACAAGAGCAAGGTCGGACGTAGCAGAAGGTCGGGGCAGGCAGCAAGGATCGTAGTCAGGGGCAACGGCAGGAGGTCTGGAACACAGGCTAGGAACACACAAGGAACGCTTTCACTGGCACAATGGCAACAAGATCCGGCGAGGGAGTGCAGGGGAAGTGAGGTATACATAGGGAGTGCACAGGTGAACACACTAATTAGAACAACTGCGCCAATCAGTGGCGCAGTGGCCCTTTAAATCGCAGAGACCCGGCGCGCGCGCGCCCTAGGGAGCGGGGCCGCGCGCGCCGGGACAGGACCGACGGAGAGTGAGTCAGGTACGGGAGCCGGGGTGCGCATCGCGAGCGGGCGCCACCCGCATCGCGAATCGCATCCCGGCTGGAGGCGGTATCGCAGCGCACCCGGTCAGTGGATCTGACCGGGGCGCTGCAGTAGCGAGGATGTTGCGAGCGCTCCGGGGAGGAGCGGGGACCCGGAGCGCTCGGCGTAACAGTACCCCCCCCCTTGGGTCTCCCCCTCTTCTTGGATCCTGAGAACCTGAGGACCAGACTTTTGTCTAGGATGTTGTCCTCAGGTTCCCAGGATCTCTCTTCAGGACCACAGCCCTCCCAATCAACCAAAAAAAATGTTTTCCCTCTGACCGTCTTGGAGGCCAGTATCTCCTTCACGGAGAAGATGTCAGAAGAACCGGAAACAGGAGTGGGAGAAACAAGTTTGGGAGAGAAACGGTTGATGATGAGTGGTTTAAGAAGAGAGACATGAAAGGCATTAGGAATACGAAGAGAAGGAGGAAGAAGAAGTTTGTAAGAGACAGGATTAATTTGGCACAAGATTTTGAAAGGACCAAGATAGCGTGGTCCCAGTTTGTAGCTGGGGACACGGAAGCGAACATATTTAGCGGAGAGCCATACCTTGTCTCCGGGAGAAAAAATGGGGGGAGCTCTTCTTTTCTTATCGGCAAACTTTTTCATGCGAGATGAAGCCTGTAAAAGAGAATTTTGGGTCTCTTTCCATATGGTGGAAAGATCACGAGTCACTTCATCCACAGCGGGCAAACCAGAGGGCAAGGGAGTAGGGAGGGGGGGAAGAGGGTGACGGCCGTACACCACGAAAAATGGGGATTTAGAAGAAGATTCAGAGACTCTGAAGTTGTACGAGAATTCGGCCCATGGTAGAAGATCTGCCCAGTCATCCTGGCGGGAGGAAACAAAATGCCGTAAATAGTCACCCAGGACCTGGTTAATTCTTTCTACTTGCCCATTGGATTGAGGATGATAAGCAGAAGAGAAGTTTAATTTAATCTTGAGTTGTTTACAGAGAGCCCTCCAGAATTTTGACATGAATTGGACGCCTTTATCCGAGACGATCTGCGTGGGCAAACCGTGAAGACGAAAAATGTGTACAAAAAATTGTTTTGCCAACTGAGGCGCTGAAGGAAGACCAGGAAGAGGAATAAAATGTGCCATCTTGGAAAATCGATCAACGACCACCCAAACAACAGTGTTGCCACGGGATGGGGGTAAGTCTGTAATAAAGTCCATACCAATCAGAGACCAAGGCTGTTCGGGGACAGGCAGAGGATGAAGGAGACCAGCAGGCTTCTGGCGAGGAGTCTTATCCCGGGCACAGACGGTACAGGCCCGCACAAAATCAACAACATCCGTCTCCAGAGTCGGCCACCAATAGAAACGAGAGATGAGTTGCAAGGACTTTTTGATGCCCGCATGGCCAGCGAGGTGGGAGGAGTGACCCCATTTGAGAATCCCGAGACGTTGGCGTGGAGAAACGAAGGTCTTCCCTGGAGGAGTTTGCCTGATGGAGGTTGGAGAAGTGGAGATCAGACAGTCAGGAGGAATGATGTGTTGCGGAGAGACCTCTACTTCCGAGGCATCCGAGGAACGAGAGAGAGCATCGGCCCTAATGTTCTTGTCGGCAGGGCGAAAATGAATTTCAAAGTTAAAACGGGCAAAGAACAAAGACCACCTGGCCTGGCGAGGGTTCAGCCGTTGGGCAGACTGGAGATAGGAGAGATTCTTGTGATCGGTGTAAATGATAACTGGAAATTTTGATCCCTCCAGCAGATGCCTCCATTCCTCAAGTGCCAATTTAATAGCCAGTAGTTCTCGATCCCCGATGGAGTAGTTCCTCTCCGCCGGAGAGAAGGTCCTAGAAAAAAACCCACAAGTCACAGCATGCCCGGAAGAATTTTTTTGTAGAAGGACAGCTCCAGCTCCCACTGAGGAGGCATCTACCTCCAATAGGAAGGGTTTAGATGGGTCAGGTCTGGAGAGCACGGGAGCAGAAGAAAAGGCAGACTTGAGCCGTTTAAATGCGTCTTCCGCTTGAGGAGACCAGGACTTAGGATTGGCATTCTTCTTGGTTAAAGCCACGATAGGAGCCACAATAGTGGAAAAATGTGGAATAAATTGTCTGTAATAATTGGCGAACCCCAAAAAACGTTGGATAGCACGGAGTCCGGAGGGGCGTGGCCAATCTAAGACGGCAGAGAGTTTATCTGGGTCCATTTGTAGTCCTTGGCCAGAGACTAAGTATCCTAGGAAAGGAAGAGATTGACATTCAAACAGACATTTCTCCATTTTGGCATAAAGTTGATTGTCTCGAAGTCTCTGAAGAACCATGCGGACATGCTGGCGGTGTTCTTCTAAGTTGGCAGAAAAAATCAGAATATCGTCCAGATACACAACAACACAGGAATATAAGAGATCACGAAAAATTTCATAAACAAAGTCTTGGAAGACGGCAGGGGCATTGCACAGGCCAAAGGGCATGACCAGATACTCAAAGTGTCCATCTCTAGTGTTAAATGCAGTTTTCCATTCGTCCCCCTCCCTGATGCGGATGAGATTATAAGCACCTCTTAAGTCCAGTTTGGTAAAGATGTGGGCACCTTGAAGGCGATCAAAGAGTTCTGAGATAAGAGGTAGGGGGTAGCGGTTCTTTACCGTGATTTTATTAAGTCCGCGGTAATCAATGCAAGGACGTAGGGAGCCATCTTTTTTGGACACAAAGAAAAATCCAGCTCCGGCAGGAGAGGAGGATTTGCGGATAAACCCCTTTTTTAAATTTTCCTGGATGTATTCAGACATAGCAAGAGTCTCTGGGGCGGACAGAGGATAAATTCTGCCCCGGGGTGGAGTAGTGCCCGGGAGGAGGTCAATAGGACAGTCATAAGGCCTGTGAGGAGGTAAAGTCTCAGCTTGTTTTTTGCAAAATACGTCAGCATAGTCCATATAAGCCTTAGGGAGACCGGTTACAGGGGGAACCACAGGGTCACGGCAGGGAGTACTGGGAACCGGTTTAAGACAGTCCTTGAAACAAGAAGTACCCCAGCTCTTGATCTCTCCTGTGGACCAATCAAGGGTTGGGGAATGGCGTTGAAGCCACGGTAGTCCAAGGAGAATTTCGGAAGTGCAATTGGAGAGGACCAAAAACTCAATTTTTTCGTGATGAGGTCCGATGCACATTAGGAGGGGCTCCGTGCGGTAACGTACGGTACAGTCCAATCTTTCATTGTTAACACAATTGATGTAGAGAGGTCTGGCGAGACTGGTCACCGGGATGTTGAACCTGTTGATGAGAGAGGCCAAAATAAAATTTCCTGCAGATCCGGAATCCAAGAAGGCCATAGTAGAGAAGGAGAAGGTAGAGGCAGATATCCGCACAGGCACAGTAAGGCGTGGAGAAGCAGAGTTGACATCAAGAACTGTCTCACCTTTGTGCGGAGTCAGCGTACGTCTTTCCAGGCGGGGAGGACGGATAGGACAATCCTTCAGGAAGTGTTCGGTACCGGCACAGTACAGGCAAAGATTCTCCATGCGGCGTCGTGTCCTCTCTTGAGGTGTCAAGCAAGACCGGTCAACTTGCATAGCCTCCACGGCGGGAGGCACAGGAACGGATTGCAGAGGACCAGAGGAGAGAGGAGCCGGGGAGAAAAAACGCCTCGTGCTAACAAAGTCCATATCCTGGCGGAGCTCCTGACGACTTTCGGAAAAACGCATGTCAATGCGAGTGGCCAGATGAATGAGTTCATGCAGGTTAGCAGGAATTTCTCGTGCGGCCAGAACATCTTTAATGTTGCTGGATAGGCCTTTTTTAAAGGTCGCGCAGAGGGCCTCATTATTCCAGGATAATTCGGAAGCAAGAGTACGGAATTGGATGGCGTACTCGCCAACGGAAGAATTACCCTGGACCAGGTTCAGCAGGGCAGTCTCAGCAGAAGAGGCTCGGGCAGGTTCCTCAAAGACACTTCGAATTTCCGAGAAGAAGGAGTGTACAGAGGCAGTGACGGGGTCATTGCGGTCCCAGAGCGGTGTGGCCCATGACAGAGCTTTCCCAGACAGAAGGCTGACTACGAAAGCCACCTTAGACCTTTCAGTAGGAAACTGGTCCGACATCATCTCCAAGTGCAGGGAACATTGCGAAAGAAAGCCACGGCAAAACTTAGAGTCCCCATCAAATTTATCCGGCAAGGATAGTCGTAGGCCGGAAGCGACCACTCGCTGCGGAGGAGGTGCAGGAGCTGACGGAGGAGATGATTGCTGAAGCTGTGGTAGTAGCTGCTGTAGCATCACGGTCAGTTGAGACAGCTGGTGGCCTTGTTGCGCTATCTGTTGCGACTGCTGGGCGACCACCGTGGTGAGGTCGGCGACAACTGGCAGTGGAACTTCAGCGGGATCCATGGCCGGATCTACTGTCACGCTTCGGCTGGCAGGAGGTGGATCCTCTGTGCCAGAGAGGGATTGGCGTGGACCGTGCTAGTGGACCGGTTCTAAGTTACTACTGGTATTCACCAGAGCCCGCCGCAAAGCGGGATGGTCTTGCAGCGGCGGTAGTAACCAGGTTGTATCCACTAGCAACGGCTCAACCTCTCTGACTGCTGAAGATAGGCGCGGTACAAGGGAGTAGACAAGAGCAAGGTCCGACGTAGCAGAAGGTCGGGGCAGGCAGCAAGGATCGTAGTCAGGGGCAACGGCAGGAGGTCTGGAACACAGGCTAGGAACACACAAGGAACGCTTTCACTGGCACAATGGCAACAAGATCCGGCGAGGGAGTGCAGGGGAAGTGAGGTATACATAGGGAGTGCACAGGTGAACACACTAATTAGAACAACTGCGCCAATCAGTGGCGCAGTGGCCCTTTAAATCGCAGAGACCCGGCGCGTGCGCGCCTTAGGGAGCGGGGCCGCGCGCGCCGGGACAGGACCGACGGAGAGCGAGTCAGGTACGGGAGCCGGGGTGCGCATCGCGAGCGGGCGCCACCCGCATCGCGAATCGCATCCCGGCTGGAGGCGGTATCGCAGCGCACCCGGTCAGTGGATCTGACCGGGGCGCTGCAGTAGCGAGGATGTTGCGAGCGCTCCGGGGAGGAGCGGGGACCCGGAGCGCTCGGCGTAACAGGGTTAATAGCACGCGGCACTGCGATCAGTGCTGCGCGCTATTAGCCACGGGTCCCAGCCATTGTTAGACGCTGTTCCCGACCAGCCGTGGCCCCGCGTTATAGAACGGTGGCGTACCGGTACGTCATGGGTCCTTAAGGGGTTAAAAATTATAGCGGTCACAATAGGGCGATTTTAAGCTTTACTTATTTTCTTTACTTATTTTAAAATCACATTGACCCATGGGATAAATATAACATTTCAGTTTTACCAAAAAGTACACTACATAAAAATACCACACCACCACCCCCCCAACAAAAAAAGGTGTTTTTTTAAACACACACCTACAAATAATTTATTTTTTGTTCCACCATACATTTTATGGTAACATGAAAGGTGTCATTGCAAAGTAAAATTGACCTGCAACAAACAAGCCTTTATATGGTGCCATACATGGAAAAATAAAATAGTTTTGAAGGAGATTTATCAAAACCTATGGAAAGTAAAAGTTGACCAGTTGCCCATAGGAACCAATCAGATTGCTTCTTTCATTTATGAACAAAAAGTCCTCTGAAAAATGAAAGAAGTGATCTTATTGGTTGCTATGGGCAACTGGTCAACTTTTACTCTCCACAGATTTTGATAAATCTCCCCCAGTGTCTCTAAATCCTCATAATTATAATTATATACCCCCCACCGATGCAATTATCAATATATACCCCCCCCCCCCCGGGTGCATATATGTGACCCCCCCGCTGGTGCATTTATGTGACCCCCTGCTGGCGCATTTGTCATTAATGAAACACTATCTGGGAAAAGCATTTTACGCACAGAGCATCGCACCAGCCGATGCCGGCGCAATACTGCTGATAGGATACTATTCATACATAGCGCTGCAGGGGCATATTATATAGAAGTGCTGTGGGGGCCAGATAATACTACATATCAGCAGCATTGTGCCGGCGGTGGCTGGTGCGATGCTCTGTGCGTAAAATGCTTTTCACAGATAGCGCTGCATTAATGACAAATGCGCCAGCAGGGGGTCACATAAATGCGCCGGCAGGGGGTATATATTTATAATTGCGCTGGCGGGTGGTATATAAATATAAATGCGCCTGCGGAGGTTACATTATAAATGCGCCGGTGGGGGGTCACATATATATACTGCGGGGGTATATATTTTTGCGCTGGCGGGGGTTATATCTTTATAAATGCGCTGGGGGGCTAGATATATAGTGCTATATATCTTGCCCCCAACCGCTCAGATGATGCGCTATGTAGGAGGATATATATATAGATATAGATATGTACTTTGAAACAAGAATATATATGTACTGTATAATCCTGAACTTTAATACAAGAGGATATATGTATAGTCATGGGTGGACATTTATCAAGGAATTTAGAGCCTTTTTTGCATACCAAAGTCACAAATGTGCCTAAGCACTTTTTTGTGCGACTTTTGGTAGTAACCAAAAAGTTACAAACAGCCTTACCTAAGAAAATTTCAGTTTTCAGTTTGCAGTGGTCAGGTATTTATGATGTGCTAAAGTCGCACTTAGGCTGCATTCACATTTCGTTTTTCACACACGGGCACCGGATCCGACTGGGGGAGGGGCAAACCGGGCGCTCCCGTACCCCAGCCGGTGCATTGCCGTAGAATGAGATTTGCCATAGAATGAGATGGTCCGCCTCCATCACATCCTATTGGCTCACTCTTGTCACGTGACATATTTAAACGTCACGCATCGATGCGCACAGTAGTGTCAGTTTGGCTATCACAGGGAGAGGATCTTCTCTCCCTGTGATAGCTGAAGCTGCACGGAGCTCTCATGTCCTCTGTGGCCCGACAGAAGTTCACACATGTACGCAGCTCATACGGCTGCCTCATATACACTTACTCTATTATTACATGTACTGTTGATCCACAGCGCTATCGGGATCCCTATGCCCGATGGCACTGTCATCAGTGTGCGTCCCCGCAAGCGCCCCACGCCCGCAGCTCTACTCCCCGTCCCCCGCCCCCCGCAGCTGTACTCCCCGTCCCCCCCATCTCTACTCCCCGTCCCCCGCCCCCCGCAGCTGTACTCCCAGTCCCCCGCAGCTCTTCTCCCCGTCCTAAGCAGCTCTAATCCCCGTCCCCCGCAGCTCTACTCCCCGTCCTATGCAGCTCTACTCCCCGTCCTACGCAGCTCTACTCCCCGTCCCCTGTGAACGCTCAGGGAGCGATCCACAGCGCTATGGGGATTCCTACGCCCGATGGCGCTGTCATCAGTGTGCGTCCCCGCGAGCGCCCCACGCCCGCAGCTGTACTCCCCATCCCCCGCAGCTCTACTCCCCATCCCGTTAACGCTCAGAGAGCGGGGAACAGAAAGTAGAGCATCGGGCGCAGGTAAAGTAGTACTGTGCATGCGCAGCACTACGCGAATAACTTTACCTGCGCCCGATGCTCTACTTTCTGTTCCCCGCTCCCTGAGCGTTAACGGGACGGGGAGTAGAGCTGCGGGGGGCGGAGGACGGGGAGTAGAGCTGCGGGGGACGGGGAGTAGAGCTGCGGGCGTGGGGCGCTCGCGGGGACACACACTGATGACAGCGCCATCGGGATCCTGATAGCGCTGTGGATCAACAGTAAATGTATATGAGGCAGCCGTATGAGCTGCGTACATGTGTGAACTTCTGTCGGGCCACAGAGGCCATGAGAGCTCCGTGCAGCTTTAGCTATCACAGGGAGAGGAGATCCTCTCCCTGTGATAGCCAAACTGACACTACTGTGCGCATCGATGCGTGACGTTTAAATATGTCACGTGACAGGAGAGAGCCAATAGGAAGTGATGGAGGCGGACCATCTCATTCTATGGCAAATCTCATTCTACGGCAATGCACCGGATCAGCCCGTGACTCCATTTACTTTAATGAGCCCACCGGAGTCAAACGGTGACTCCAGTCTGCTCAGTTTTGACCCGTATGCAGTTTCCTGACCGGACCTAAAACCGTAGTATACTACGGCTTTAGGTCCGGTCCAAAACCGCATACGGGTCAAAACTGAGCTGACCGGAGTCACCGTTTGACTCCGGTCGGCTCATGAAAGTAAATGGAGTCACGGGCTGATCCGGTTGGGGCACGGGAGCGCCTGGTTTGCCCCTCCTCCAGCCGGATCCGGCGCCCGTGTGTGAAAAACGAGATGTGAATGCAGCCTTAGGCAAATCCCTTACAAAAAGTCACAAGTCTACTACAAAACTCCCGTACATGAGCAAATTAAAAAAGGCGCAAAAAAGTCTCACAAAAGTCTCAGCTGCGACTTTTTTGTTTTGCTTATGTGCTCCAAGTTTATCAACCCCCTTTGATAGTATGATAAATATGTGGCACATAAGCAAAACTAAAGAAAAAACTAATTACTTCAGAACTTTCTTAACAAAGCAACAATGATAAATGTCCCCCGTGCACTTTAATACAGTGCAAGAGGATATAAGTATAGTCATGCACTTTAATACAAGAATATATATGTATATCATGCACTTTAATACAAGAGGATTAAAGATGAGCGAATTTTTTGAAAAATTTGATTCGGACGATTTGCCAAATTTTCTGAAAAAATTTGGTTCAGTCTGAATCACAATTAAAAACGTCTATTTCTGGCCTACATAGAGCCTCAATAAGGGTGTAGACACAAACAAGTAATAGTGGGCTCAACCAAAATATTATTAGCCAATAGGGTGCTACCAATGCTTTTGTTTACAAAGCACAAAATACTTAGGGAGACAGCAAAAGCACACAAAAGGCACACAAAAAACTATCCTTTTATGTACTTTATTAGATAAATCACAAAGGTAAATAAAGCACACAATTAAAACACTTAAATGGGCACTGTCGGATACAAAAACTTTTGATATGTTGTAAAGCATGCAAAACCAATAGGTTTTGCAATTGCTTTCATTATAAAATTTTCAGTATTTTGTACTGAAAAAGCCAGTCAAACAACTGCCCCCCTGCCTGCTTGGACACATACTAGTCCTGCTGTGTCCATGTGTCATCACCTACATCATGGACACACTTCCTTTATTGACAGCTGTGAGTGCAGGGCTCACAGGTGGAGGACAAATCCTGTCAGCTTGTGTCCCACTACTGTCAGTGAGGACAAGCTGGGAGTTGTAGTTTTGCTAATGCTAAGGGAGGTGTGGACAATCAGCATACTGAGGGAGGGGGGCGGAGACCGGCACAGTGAGGCCACACCCCCTCCCTTTGAGAGGAATTCAGACTACTGAGCTAAATTAAAAGTGTAATAAAAAATAAAGGTGCTAGACACATAAAAATAACATGGTCAGGATTAGATACTGAGTCATTTATTTAAAAAAAAGTTTTTTTGCTGGATCTGACGGGTACGCTTTAAAAAAGGGAGCCAGTAAACACATGGCTTCCCTATGCCATGGAGGGGAACCTTTCACAGTATCTAGGCTCTTGAGACATTAACAGGAACAAAATAGTACACCACTTAACTCTTTGTAAGTGCTATGCACATATGAGGGGAGAAAAATGTGCAACAGTACGCTTAAAAAAGTATTTGTGCACACCAGCAAGACACGAGTGCTGCAGCGCACAGTCGCTGTGTACTACACCCAAAATTGCACTTTCTCTCTCAATCTCACTCCATTCCCTATCAGTGCTTCTAGGCAGTATTTTTGCTTGAGCTGAATCGCTGCTGTTCTTCTGTGCAACACACTGCTCTCTGTTCCTCTCTATAATAGAACACTGTAGACAGTGACTGGGAGGTGAATTGCTGCAGTAAGAATGATTTTCTGTGAAACACACACTGCTCTCTGTCCCTCTCTTTATGCAACAGAATGCTGACTTGACTAGGAGGCGAATCACTGCTGGAAAAAGCTTTTCTGTGCAACACACAGAGCTGTCTGTCCCTATCCATCTCTCTTCAGTGAAAGGCTGAAGGGACTGGCTGCAATATGGCTGCCAAATATATAGGGCTGTGACATGGCTGACACAGGGGTGACTGGCTGCTGATAAGCTGCATCCTGTATGTGATTCACGGTCATCCCGCCTACCCTTGTTCCCGCCTTCCCAGGATTCCTTGTCCCATGTTTTCTTAATATGTGTTATGTTATTTGTAATGTCACTAATCATGTATTGTATAGAAATGGTGGTTTCTGTATGATGTCATGATGTCACATAAAATATACACTTTCTATCTGCTGCAATGTTCTTAACCCCTTAATGACGCATATATTTACGTCCTACGCCGTCTCCCTCCCGTGATATAACGGGTCGGTCCCGGCGGCTGACGAAAGCTGGGACCGCAGCTAATACCAGACATCACCGATTGCAGTGATGCCCGGTATTATTCCTTCAGACGCGGCGATCAAAGTTGATAGCCGCGTCTAAAGTAAAAAAAAAAGCATTCCCGGCAGCTCAGTCGGGCTGATCGGGACCACCGCGGTGAAACCACGTTGTCCCGATCAGCTGTATGGACACGAGTTGGGTCACTACCTGCCTCCTTGTTGTCAGGTTGCCGAATTCCTGCTCCGTGCCTGAGATCCAGGCAGGAGCAGTCGAGCGCCAAAAACACTGATCAATGCTATGCTATGGCATAGCATGATCAATATGGCCAATCAGTATAATGCATGTTATAGTCCCCTATGGGGGCTATAACATTGCAAAAAAAGGGAAAAGAAAAAGATAATAAAGATGATTTAACCCCCTTCCCTAATAACATTTTGAATCACCCCCTTTTCCCATTTAAAAGAAAACTGCGTAAATAACAACAAATGTAAATATTTGTGGTATTGCCGCGTGTGTTAATGTCCGAACTATAAAAATATATTGTAAATTAAAAATTCCAAGGTACAAAATAGCGTGTTTTTGTTTACTTTTTATACTATAAAAAATTTTACAAAAAGCGATCAAAAGGTCCGATCAAAATATAAAGGGTACCGATAAAAACTTCAGATCACGGCGCAAAAAAATTAGCCCTCACACATCCCCGTATGCGGAAAGTAAAAAAGTTATAGGGGGTCAGAAGAGGACATTTTTTTGCATAATATGAGTAGGGTATAATTTTAACCTATATGAGTAGGGTATTATTTTGATTCTATAGACCTACAGAATAAAGAGAAGGTGTCATTTTACCGAAAAATACACTGTATAGAAATGGAATAGAAATGGAAGCCCCCAAAAGTTACAAACTTTTTATTTTTATTTTGTCTCACAATGATTATTATTTTTTTTCGCCGTAGATTTTTGGGTAAAATGACTGATGTTATTACAAAGTAGAATTGGTGGCACAAAAAAAACCTGTAGGTGCAAAATTGAAAGGGTTATGATTTTTAAAAGGTTAAGAGGAAAAAACAAAAGTGCAAAAACTGAAAAACCCTAAGTCCTTAACCCCTTAAGGACCCAGGGTTTTTCTGTTTTTGCATTTCCATTTTTTCCTCCTACCTTTAAAAAATCATAACTCTTTCAATTTTGCACCTAAAAATCGACATGATGGCTTATTTTTTGCGCCACCAATTCTACTTTGTAATGACATCAGTCATTTTACCCCAAAATCTACAGCGCAATGGAAAAAAAATTATTGTGAGATAAATTGAAAAAAAAATGCCATTTTGTAAATTTTGGGGGCTTCCATTTCTACAAAGTACATTTTGCGGTAAAAAGTGACACCTTCTCTTTATTCTGTAGGTTCATTCGATTAAAATGATACCCTACTTATGTAGGTTTAAAATTGTCATCTGACCCCTATAACTTTTTTTTATTTTTCTGCATTAGGGGTTGGTATGAGGGCTCTTTTTTGCGCCGTGATCTGAAGTTTTTAGCGGTACCATTTTTGCATTGATAGGACTTATTGATCGCTTTTTATTCATTTTTTCATGATATAAAAAGTGACCCAAAAATGCACTATTTTGGAATTTGGAATTTTTTGCGCATAGACCATTGACCGTGCGGTTTAATTAATGATATATTTTTATAATTCGGACATTTCCGCAACTTTGAACAATGTGTCTAAAGGGTTAATAGCGCACGGCACCGCAATCAGTGCTGCACGCTATTTGCCATGGGTCCCGGCCATTGTTAGAGGCCGGGCACGATCCGTTATGATGCCGTGGCCCCGCATTATAGAACAGGAGCGGACTCATGATGTACCAGTACGTCATGGGTCCTTAACCCCTTAAGGACCAGGCCATTTTACACCTTAGGAACAGAGCGTTTTTTGAACATCTGACCACTGTCACTTTAAGCATTAATAACTCTAAGACGCTTACTTTATGTTATTGGTAAAATTTTGTCGATACTTGCATCGTTTCTTAGTGAAAAATTACAAAATTTGATGAAAAAATTGAAAATTTTGCATTTTTCTAACTTTGAAGCTCTCTGCTTGTAAGGAAAATGGATATTCCAAATAATTTTTTTTTATTCACATATACAATATGTCCACTTTATGTTTGCATCATAAAATTTACGAGTTTTTACTTTTGGAAGACACCAGAGGGCTTCAAAGTTCAGCAGCCGTTTTCCAATTTTTCACAAAATTTCAGGTTTGAAGTGGATTTGAAGGGTCTACATCTTAGAAATACCCCATAAATGACCCCATTATAAAAACTGCACCCCCCAAAGTATTCAAAATGACATTCAGTCAGTGTTTTAACCCTTTAGGTGTTTCACAGGAATAGCAGCAAAGTGAAGGAGAAAATTCACAATCTTCATTTTTTACACTTGCATGTTCTTGTAGACCCAATTTTTGAATTTTTACAACGGGTAAAAGGAGAAAATGTATACTTATATTTGTAGCCCAATTTCTCTCGAGTAAGCACATACCTCATATGTCTATGTAAATTGTTCGGCGGGCGCAGTAGAGGGCTCAGAAGCCATTTTGGAAACAGTGGCGTACCAGACGCTTTCATTTTTATTGGGGAGGGGGGCTGTGTAGGGGTATGTGTATATGTAGTGTTTTTTTACTTTTTATTTTATTTTGTGTTAGTGTAGTGTTTTTAGGGTACAGTCACACGAGCGGGGGATTACAGCGAGTTTGAGCTGTCGCGCAAAATTTGCTGCATCGCAAACTTGCAGCCTGATACTCACTGTAAGCCCCTGCCCATGTGAGTGTACCCTGTACATTCACAGTGGGGGGGGGACCTCCAGCTGTTGCAAAACTATAACTCCCAGCATGCACAGTCCATCAGTGCATGCTGGTAGTTATAGTTTTGCAACAGCTGGAGGCACACGGGTTGGGAAACACTGAGTTAGGAAACAGACAATGTTTCCCAACCAGTGTGCCTCCTGTTGTTGTAAAACCCCAACTCCCAGCATTCTCAGGCATGCTGGGAGTAGTAGTTCGGCAACATCTTTAGAGCCAGATGTTGCCGAACTACAACTCCCAGCATGCTTGGAGTTGTAGTTTTGCAACATCTGGAGGACTACAGTTTGCAGACCACTAATATAGTGGTTCCCAATCTGTGCCCTTCCAGATGTTGCAAAACTACAACTCCCAGTATGCCAAAACTGTCCAGGCATGCTGGGAGTTGTAGTTCTGCAACGAAGGGCCAGATGTTACAGAACTACAACTCCCAGCATGCCTGGACAATAAGGGCATGCTGAGGATGTGTAGTTTTGCAACATCTGGAAGGGCACAGTGGTCTCCAAACTGTGGACCTCCAGATGTTGCAAAACTACAACTCCCAGCATGCCCAGACTCCAAGGGCTGTCTCGGCATGCTGGGAGTTGTAGTTTACAAGGTCCCATTACAGCAATGTATGTCGCTTTACGGTGACGTGCATTGCTGTAAAGGGCCCGACCGCGGCTGAAGAGGAACTCACCTGTCGCCACTGCCGCCGTCTCCTCCGGGCCTTCAGGGATGAGGTAAGTACCGGGGCCGGTCCCCAGCACTCCCCCGTCCCCCGCCACGTCCTCTGGTCTTCCTCCCGTCCTCTCCGGACTTCAAGGGGCCGGGCAGGACGGGAGGAAGTAACCCCCCCCTGCGATTGGTCGGTTAGTTAACCGACAGATCGCAGGGGATCAGAGAAGGTGACAGGCTTGCCACCTCGCTCCTAGGCTCCAGCATGGTCCTGGCTGTCTGTGACAGCCGGGATCATGCAAAATTACCGGGCGGTCGGGTCCCAGAGACCCGATCAGCCCGGTATCGCCGCAGATCGCAAGGGCGATTTCCCTTGCGATTTGCGGCGATCGCCGATATGGGGGGCCTACATGGCCCCCCTCGGCGTTTGCCCTGGATGCCTGCTGAAGGATTTCAGCAGGCATCTGGTTCCGATCTCTGCCCGGCGAGCGGCAGAGACCGGAAAATGCCATGACGTTGTGGAACGTCATTGGTCCTTAAAGCCCAGGGTGCCATGACGTTCCACAACGTCATTGGTCCTTAAGAGGTTAAAGGGGTACTCCTCTGGAAAACATTTTTTTTTTAACTCAACTGGTTCCAGAAAGTTAAACAGATGTGTGAATCCCTTCATCACTTCTATTAAAAAATCTTAATCCTTCTAGTACTTATAAGCTTTAGTATGCTCAAGAGGAAATTCTTTTCTTCTTGAATTTTCTTTCTGTCTGACCACAGTGCTCTCTGCTGACACCTCTGTCCATTTTAGGAACTGTCCAGAGTAGGAGAAAATCCCCATAGCAAACCAATTCTGCTCTGGACAGTTTCTGACATGAACAGGTGTCCGCAGAGAGCACTGTGGTCAGACAGAAAATAAATTAAAAAAGAAAAGAACTTCCTGTGGAGAATACAGAAGCTGATAAGTACTGGAAGGATTAGGATTTTTTAATAGAAGTCATTTACAAATGTGTTTAACTTTCTGGCACCAGTTGATTTAATTTTTTTCTTCTTCCAGTGGAGTATCCCTTTAACAATAACCCACACCTGGGTTGAAACATTGCCACATGTACCACTTTAATGTACTTACTTTAATGTAGCTTCTGGCAACAACATTCTGGCCTTCTATCATCCTGACTTCTCATGGCCAGAAAAGTGGTTGTCAGAAACGTCATTGTAAGTAGGTTTTCCTGATATACTTTTGTAAATGAATCCAGTTTGGAAGTGAAGAGTATTTGCCCAAAAATACATTTCTTTTATTACTGCCTTCGGATCCTTTGAGCACAAAAATATATTGTGGCAGTTGATACAACCTGAGAAAAAAAATCCAATAAATGCTTTTTCTAACTAAGGTTATTTTTCTTTAGTGGATACATAGAACTGTATAAAAACTTTAGAGAAACGTAAAAAAGGAAGTAGAAAGGACAATTGTCATGCCAGTCTTGGTCTGTGTTCACACACAGCTATTGGATTTGCTGTGTGTGAACAGTTTTATGTTCTCTGGTCAGGGAATAGTTAATGTCTCTGACTTTTTTTTTAGCCTCAGGCTCTATTTGCCAATAGCCTTTAGGGTGTGTCTATTTATAGTCAGCCCAGCCTAGCCTCAGTGCTGGTGATTGACTTAATTTCATCCTGACTTCATTTACTGATTGACTTCCTGGTGTCTAGCTGCTAACAATCTAGCTATGCTGCTAATGGAGACTTGGTGAAACACTCTTTGTTTGAGCTTTTAATCTACTGTCTCTGTTTTAGCATGCAAATGGTATATTCTGGTATTATCCATATTAGGTGGCATGCTCTTAGTGGATTTTACCTGTCCATGGGGACTTCGTGTCTACTGGAGGTTTTGCATAGGGAATGTGAATATTCCTGATGAGTGATAGATCCCTGTTAGTGCAGTGGAGTGTCCAGTTTGTGTGTTCATAGTGAACAGTATTCTGTAAATATATCCTGTGTATCTAGGCATCCCTGTTACCGCTCCATGGGACTCCTTGTCTACTGGAGGTGTTCTGAAGGGATTGCAATTATTCCTGTCTTGTGTTCAGTGTGAACAGCATTCTATAAATATATGCTGTGTATCTAGGCATTCCTATTACCTGTCCATGGGGACTTCATGTCTACTGGAGGTTTTGCATAGGGAATGTGAATATTCCTGATTAGCAATAGATCCCTGTTTCTGGTCCATGGGGACCTTGTGTCTATTGGATGTTCGGGGGGATTATGCAATATATAGCCACACTCTTAGACCCTTGGTTTAACAGTAAAATGGGGAAATGTTTTCACCTTCTGAGAAGGAGGATGCATTGCATTTTTATAGGGAGAATCTACTCTGCCATTGTCCTATCTCCACTTCCCGTTGAGTCAATACTCAACTTCATTTTCCAGTACTACCCCTGCAAGAGGCAGGAGCAGCAGCAGCATCTTCACATTGGAGTACATTGATGATTAGAATGAATTGTCACCAAATGAATGTACACCACCCACTGAACAACTAGGTTAATGCATGTCTAAACTGTGCCTTTTCTCTGACAGTAGATTCTGACAGTAGATGGCTGATCCTGGATATATGCGGGCACACAAGTAGTAGTGCCAACATTTACATAGGTGTTGTGCTTCTTGCGCAACACCATAAGGTGAGTAGTCACAATAGTCACTACTCAATTTATGTAATAAGCTTGATTTAAAGCGTACCTGTCATAGTGCAAAAAAAAGAAAAAAAGTGATATGTTACTCAGGACCCAATCCTGATCATGTGCATATAATATTTATGTGTCTCGGACCTGTATATCCAGAGATATAAGCATTTATCTGCTGGTGGGTTACTTTTTCATTGTGCAGGCTGGAGGGGGCGTGTCAGTCTGTCTCCCTCACAGGAGCAAGCCTGGGCAGTCAGCCAATCCGTACTCTCTACTCTGTAACCCTTTCCTCTCTGTTTTTATGCTGTGTCATGTGTCAGAGGAAGATACTTGGAGCTTGCCTGCAGTAATCAGAAGACATTATGGTGAATTCATCACAGGATAAAATGTATAAATATAAGAATAGATCTTTATAAAATTAGTGCAAGGATTTTTTAGATAAAAGTACAGCATTTTTATGAATACATGTTCTATCTGTTTTATCTTCTCCTAGTAAAGCTGGATGCTAATCAGCATAGCTGTCACTATGTGTGTCATTCATCTTTCACAGAGTCCTAAATGTCTGATCAACTTCTTTGTCATTCAGGAGTCCAAGAAAGCTTTGACTATTTCAGCATTCTGGGAATTGTAGTTTAGTAACAACTGAAGCTGCAATGTTTGTAAATATCTGTGTTGCCTCCAGCTGTTTAAAACTCCATCTCCCAGCATGTCCACACATCCTTTATCTGTAGTTTTGCATACACAATAGAAATCTCTCTTACGGCCGGTATCCAGTATGCTGTAAAATCTAGACTAGTCTGTCTGGCTAAAAGACAGGCGACCCCTAGTGGTGGCTATTTTGAGCTTGAATTTCAGGTGAAAATTACTTTTTTTTTAACAGGTGTATAGTGTGAAAGGTCATATTATAATGAGTCCTGCAATATATTAAAAGTTTTTAACAATGACAGGGCCTTTTTAACCCCTTAAGGACACATGACGTACTGGAACGTCATGTGTCCACTCCCGATCTATAACGCGGGGCCACGGCGTGGCCCCGCGTCATAGCGGCTCGGGCCCGGCCTCTAACAACGGCCGGGACCCGTGGCTAATAGCGCGCGGCATTGATCGCTGTGCCGCGCGCTATTAACCCTTTAGACGCGGCGTTCAAAGTTGAACGCCGCGTCTAAAGTGAAACCGAAAGCATGCCGGCTAGCTCAGTGGGCTGTTCGGGATAGCCGCGGTGAAATCGCGGCATCCCGAACAGCTGACAGGACAGCGGGAGGGCCCCTACCTGCCTCCTCGCTGTCCGATCGCCGAATGACTGCTCAGTGCCTGAGATCCAGGCATGAGCAGTCATGCGGCAGAATCATCGATCACTGGTTTCTTATGAGAAACCAGTGATCAATGTAAAAGATCAGTGTGTGCAGTGTTATAGGTCCCTATGGGACCTATAACACTGCAAAAAAAAAGTGCAAAAAAAAAGTGAATAAACATCATTTAACCCCTTCCCTATTAAAAGTTTGAATCACCCCCCTTTTCCCATAAAAGAAAAAACACAGTGTAAATAAAAATAAAAATAAACATAAATGGTATCCCCGCGTGCGGAAATGTCCGAATTATAAAAATATATCGTTAATTAAACCGCACGGTCAATGGCGTGCGCGCAAAAAAATTCCAAAGTCCAAAATAGTGCATTTTTGGTCACTTTTTATATCATGAAAAAATGAATAAAAAGCGATCAATAAGTCCTATCAATGCAAAAATGGTACCGTTAAAAACTTCAGATCACGGCGCAAAAAATGAGCCCTCATACCGCCCCATACACGGAAAAATAAAAAAGTTATAGGGGTCAGAAGATGACAATTTTAAACGTATTAATTTTCCTGCATGTAGTTATGATTTTTTCCAGAAGTCCGACAAAATCAAACCTATATAAGTAGGGTATCATTTTAATCGTATGGACCTACAGAATACATATCAGGTGTCATTTTTACCGAAAAATGTACTACGTAGAAACGGAAGCCCCCAAAAGTTACAAAACAGCGTTTTTTTAAAAATTTTGTCGCACAATGATTTTTTTTCCCGCTTCACCATAGATTTTTGGGCAAAATGACTGACGTCATTACAAAGTAGAATTGGTGGCGCAAAAAATAAGCCATCATATGGATTTTTAGGTGTAAATTTGAAAGAGTTATGATTTTTTAAAGGCAAGGAGCAAAAAACGAAAATGCAAAAACGGAAAAACCTCCGGTCCTTAAGGGGTTAAGTAACAGCATTTTGAGCGCCTTCCTTTTTTGTTTTCCATATTTGAGCCTTATCTCTGACAGACACCATAAGCTCAGACCCCAATGGACCATTGGCCATAACTTTCTTAGTTTTCCATGGGTGTCCTGTCTTGTCCACTATACAGTATATACAGAAAGAGCAAACAGTGTGGCAGGCTTCGTCGTCACTCTTCAGCGAACCAGATTATCTGCCAGAAAGATGAAAAAAATGAATCAGGCATGAATCAATGAGGACCTTAATACTCCCTTGCCAGATGCCACTGATTGGCTTATACTATCACCGGCTCTGCTTTCTGCTGGCCACAGCTACAACTAGTTTACCACTGCCTGCTGTCTACTACAACTACTACTAGTTCACCACCCTTGCTGCTGCTACTACTACCAGCCAGGTCTACACATATACTACCCACCATGATCCCAAAATAAGGGATATGTTTTTTTTTAACTTTTCAATATTTACAAAAGCTTTTTCTTCACTATTTTGGGGGTACCGGTCCTGATTGAAAAACTTTGAAAAAGCCATTGCAACTGGAACAATTGGAAAATCCATTGCATCTTCTGCTACCTTCATGTGCATTTTAACACTGTCAGGCATCTGCCAACAGAAATAGATACTTTATGCCCTTTTATTTTAATGTTAAATGCATACAAAATATGCTAGTTACAATGGATCTGCTAGTTACATTGGTTTGCCACATGTCTCTGTAACTTTGAGATTAATTTAAAATCACTTTAAAACTACCGGAATATATTCATAGGTAACCCTAGCAGTGCATACAGAGCTTTAGAGCAGTTTTATAAACAAGTTTTTAGGGATATTGCATTGCAGTTTAAGATAGAACTTTTTCAGCTCAAACTAAATGATTACAAAATTGCTGCGAGCCCTGTGAAAACCCCTATTGAAAAGTTTGCTCAACTCTCATGGTAAGGAACCCTATACAATGTAAAATGAGCAAACTGAGTCAAAAATATTTCTAAGAAAAATGGGCAAGTGTATTCATTTTATATACAAGCAGAATGAGGGTAATTTCACATATACAGGATTTTGTGCAGTTGATTTTGCTACCATTAACTTCAATCAGTAGCAAAAACAGCTGCAGAAAATATGCAGCAAAATATGGAGCAGATCCTGTCCATGCGAACGTACCCTTAAAGCGGTATTCCGGGCAAAAACATCTTATCCCCTATCGAAAGGATAGGGGATAAGATGTCTGATCGCGGGGGGCCCGCCGCTGGGACCCCCGTGATCTCCCTGCAGCAGCCCGCATTCTATGCGTAGCTGCGTCTGAAGTTTCGGAAACCTCCGGGCTTCCGAGACGGGGACGTGACGTCACGCCACGTCCCCTCCATTCATTTCTATTGGAGGGGGTGTAACGGCCGAATGCGGGCTGCTGCAGGGAGATCGCGGGGGGGGTCCCAGTGGTGGGCCCCCCACGATCAGACATCTTATCCCCTATCCTTTCGATAGGGGATAAGATGTTTTTGCCCAGAATACCCCTTTAATGGGATATTACAGTTGCAGCAAACAGTGATTATGCACTGAATTATGAAAAGTTATACAATTTTATACTATACCTTTTTATTGTCATTTTCAAAATTTCTGCTTGCTGTCATTTGAATGGAAACACTTTGCATAAACAGTTTCAGAGTAATCCAGCTGCCGGGGGGGTAACTATATAAGGGGGGTTCAGAGGTAGCATTTGTATCAGGTCACCTCTGCCACATAAGAAACCAATATTATAAATGGCACATGTTAGACACATTTAGCACTGGGATCCAAAAGCATCAAGTTAAAGGGGTACTCTGATGCAAATTTTTTTTTTTTCAAATCAGCTGGCTCCAGAAAGTTAAACAGATATGTAAATTACTTCTATTAAAAAATCTTAATTCTTCCAGGCTGCTGTATACTACATGTATACTACAGAGGAAGTTGAGTTGATATTTTCTGTCTCTCTGCAGACACCTCTGTCAGTGTCAGGAACTGTCTGGAGCAGGATAGGTTTGCTATGGGGATTTGCTGCTACTCTAGACAGTTCTTGACATGGACAGATGTATCAGCAGAGAGCACTGTGGTCAGACAGAAAAGAACAACTCAACTTCTTCTGCAGTATATAGCAGCTGATAAGTATTAGAAAGATTAAGATTTTTTAACCACTTAAGGACTCAGGGTGTACCTGTTTGCCCTGAGTCTGCTCTCTTTCCATAACACTGGCCTCTAACAGCGTCCGGGACCCGTGGCTAATAGCGCGCGGCAGTGCCGCACGCTATTAACCCTTTAAACGTGGCGTTCAAAGTTGATCGCCACGTCTAACGTGAAAGTAAACTACTCCAGGCTAGCTCAGTCGGCTGTTCAGGAACGCCACGGCAAAATCGCGGCATCCCGAACAGCTAGAACACACAAGGAGGGCCCCTACCTTCCTCCTGCGTGTCCAATCGCCGAATGACTGCTTAGTGCCTGAGATCCAGGCATGAGCAGTCAAGCGGCAGAATCATTGATCAATGTTATCCTTGGGATGCCTGGGATAACAATGATCAATGTAAAAAATGGGGGCTATAACATTGCAAAAAAAGTTTCCCTAATAAAAGTTTGAATCACCCCACTTTTCCCATTTAAAAAAAAAAACTGTGTAAATAAAATTAAATAAATAAATAAATAAAAATAAACATATGTGGTATTGCGCATGTGTAAATGTCCAAATAATAAAAAATATATCGTTAATTAAATCGCACGGTCAATGGCGTACGCGCAAAAAAATTCCAAAGTCCAAAATAGCGTATTTTTGGTAACTTTTTATATCATGAAAAAACAAATAAAAAGCAATCAAAAAGTCTGATCAATACAATGGTACCAATAAAAACTTCAGATCACGGTGCAAAAAAATAAGCCCACATACCGCCCTGTACGCGGAAAAATAAAAAAGTTATAAGGGTCAGAAGATGACAATTTTAAACGTATAAATTTTTGTGCATGTAGATATGATTTTTTCCAGAAGTACGACAAAATCAAATCTATATAAGTAGGGTAACATTTTAATCCTATGGACCTACAGAATAAAGAGATGAAGAGAAGGTGTCATTTTTAACGAAAAATTTACTGCATAGAAAGGGAAGCCCCCAAAAGTTACAAAATGGCTTTTTTTCTTCAATTTTATCTCAGAATAATTTTTTTTTTATTTCGCCATAGATTTTTGGGTAAAATGACTGATGTCATTGCAAAATAGAATTGGTGGCGCAAAAAATAAGCCATAATATGGATTTTTAGGTGCAAATTTTAAAGAATGATTTTTTAAAGGTTTTTTTGGTAAGGAGAAAAAAACAAAAGTGGAAGTCCTTAAGGGGTTAACAAGTGTCCACGCCATTCTGCAAATGCTCCTGTTACGCCGAGCGCTCCGGGTCCCCGCTCCTCCCCGGAGCGCTTGCAGCGTTCTCTCATTCGCAGCGCCCCGGTCAGACCTGCTGACCGGGTGCGCTGCGATATTACTCCCAGCCGGGATGCGATTCGCGATGCGGGACGCGCCCGCTCGCGATGCGCATCTCGGCTCCCGTACCTGACCCGTTCCCCGTATGTGTTGTCCCTGCGCGCGCGGCCCCGCTCCTTAGGGCGCGCGCGCGCCGGGTCTCTGCCATTTAAAGGGCCGCTGCGCCACTGATTGGCGCAGCAGGCCTAATCAGTATTCTCACCTGTGCACTCCCTACTTATACCTCACTTCCCCTGCACTCCCTCGCCGGATCTTGTTGCCATTGTGCCAGTGAAAGCGTTCCCTTGTGTGTTCCTAGCCTGTGTTCCAGACCTCCTGCCGTTGCCCCTGACTACGATCCTTGCTGCCTGCCCTGACCTTCTGCTACGTCCGACTTTGCTCTTGTCTACTCCCTTGTACCGCGCCTATCTTCAGCAGTCAGAGAGGTTGAGCCGTTGCTGGTGGATACGACCTGGTTGCTACCGCCGCTGCAAGACCATCCCGCTTTGCGGCGGGCTCTGGTGAATACCAGTAGCAACTTAGAACCGGTCCACCAGCACGGTCCACGCCAATCCCTCTCTGGCACAGAGGATCCACCTCCTACCAGCCGAATCGTGACAGTAGATCCGGCCATGGATCCCGCTGAAGTCCCACTGCCAGTTGTCGCTGACCTCACCACGGTGGTCGCCCAGCAGTCGCAACAGATAGCGCAACAAGGTCACCAGCTGTCTCAACTGACCGTGATGCTACAGCAGCTATTACCACAGCTCCAGCAACAATCTCCTCCGCCAGCTCCTGCACCTCCTCCGCAGCGAGTGGCCGCTTCCGGCTTACGATTATCCTTGCCGGATAAATTTGATGGGGACTCTAAGTTTTGCCGTGGCTTTCTTTCGCAATGTTCCCTGCACTTGGAGATGATGTCGGACCAGTTTCCAACTGAAAGGTCTAAGGTGGCTTTCGTAGTCAGCCTTCTGTCTGAGAAAGCTCTGTCATGGGCCACACCGCTCTGGGACCGCAATGACCCTGTCACTGCCTCTGTACACTCCTTCTTCACGGAGATCCGAAGTGTCTTTGAGGAACCTGCCCGAGCCTCTTCTGCTGAGACTGCCCTGCTGAACCTGGTCCAGGGTAATTCTTCTGTTGGCGAGTACGCCATCCAATTCCGTACTCTTGCCTCCGAATTATCCTGGAATAATGAGGCCCTCTGCGCGACCTTTAAAAAAGGCCTATCCAGCAACATTAAAGATGTGCTGGCCGCACGAGAAATTCCTGCTAACCTGCATGAACTTATTCATCTTGCCACCCGCATTGACATGCGTTTTTCCGAAAGGCGTCAGGAGCTCCGCCAGGATATGGACTTTGTTCGCACGAGGCGGTTTCTCTCCCCGGCTCCTCTCTCCTCTGGTCCTCTGCAATCTGTTCCTGTGCCTCCCGCCGTGGAGGCTATGCATGTTGACCGGTCTCGCTTGACACCTCAAGAGAGGACACGACGCCGCATGGAGAACCTATGCCTGTACTGTGCCGGTACCGAACACTTCTTGAAAGATTGTCCTATCCGTCCTCCCCGCCTGGAAAGACGTATGCTGACTCCGCACAAAGATGAGACAGTTCTTGATGTCTACTCTGCTTCTCCACGCCTTACTGTGCCTGTGCGGATATCTTCCTCTACCTTCTCCTTCTCTGCTACGGCCTTCTTGGATTCCGGATCTGCAGGAAATTTAATTTTGGCCTCTCTCATCAACAGGTTCAACATCCCGGTGACCAGTCTCGCCAGACCCCTCTACATCAATTCTGTTAACAATGAAAGATTGGACTGTACCGTGAGTTACCGCACGGAACCTATCCTAATGTGCATCGGACCTCATCACGAAAAAATTGAATTTTTGGTCCTCTCCAACTGCACTTCTGAAATTCTTCTTGGATTACCGTGGCTTCAACGCCATTCCCCAACCCTTGATTGGTCCACAGGAGAAATCAAGAACTGGGGTACTTCTTGTCACAAGGACTGTCTTAAATCGGTTCCCAGTACTCCTTGCCGTGACCCTGTGGTTCCCCCTGTATCCGGTCTTCCTAAGGCTTATATGGACTATTCTGACGTTTTTTGCAAAAAGCAAGCTGAGACTTTGCCTCCTCACAGGCCTTATGACTGTCCTATTGACCTCCTCCCGGGTACTACCCCACCCCGGGGCAGAATCTATCCTTTGTCTGCTCCAGAGACTCTTGCCATGTCAGAGTACATCCAGGAGAATTTAAAAAAGGGGTTTATCCGCAAGTCCTCCTCTCCTGCCGGAGCTGGATTTTTTTTTGTGTCCAAAAAAGATGGCTCCCTACGTCCTTGTATTGATTACCGCGGACTTAATAAAATCACGGTAAAAAACCGCTACCCCTTACCTCTTATCTCGGAACTCTTTGATCGCTTACAAGGTGCCCACATCTTTACCAAACTGGACCTAAGAGGTGCTTATAATCTCATCCGCATCAGGGAGGGGGACGAATGGAAGACCGCATTTAACACCAGAGATGGACACTTTGAGTATCTGGTCATGCCCTTTGGCCTATGCAACGCCCCTGCCGTCTTCCAAGACTTTGTTAATGAAATTTTTCGTGATCTCCTATATTCCTGTGTTGTGGTTTATCTGGACGATATTCTGATTTTTTCTGCCAACTTAGAAGAACACCGCCAGCATGTCCGCATGGTTCTTCAGAGACTTCGTGACAATCAACTTTATGCCAAAATGGAGAAATGTCTCTTTGAATGTCAATCTCTTCCTTTCCTAGGATACTTGGTCTCTGGCCAGGGACTACAAATGGACCCAGATAAACTCTCTGCCGTCTTAGATTGGCCACGCCCCTCCGGACTCCGTGCTATCCAACGTTTTTAGGGGTTCGCCAATTATTACAGACAGTTTATTCCACACTTTTCCACTATTGTGGCTCCTATCGTGGCTTTAACCAAGAAAAATGCCAATCCCAAGTCCTGGTCCCCCCAAGCGGAAGACGCATTTAAACATCTCAAGTCTACCTTTTCTTCCGCTCCCGTGCTCTCCAGACCTGACCCATCTAAACCCTTCCTATTGGAGGTAGATGCCTCCTCAGTGGGAGCTGGAGCTGTCCTTCTACCAAAAAATTCTTCCGGGCATGCTGTGACTTGTGTTTTTTTTCTAGGACCTTCTCCCCGGCGGAGAGAAACTATTCCATCGGGGATCGAGAACTACTGGCCATTAAATTGGCGCTTGAGGAATGGAGGCACCTGCTGGAGGGATCAAAATTTCCAGTTATCATATACACTGATCACAAGAATCTCTCCTACCTCCAGTCTGCCCAACGACTGAACCCTTGCCAGGCTAGGTGGTCGTTGTTCTTTGCCCGTTTTAACTTTGAAATCCATTTTCGCCCTGCTGACAAGAACATTAGGGCCGATGCCCTCTCGCGTTCTTCTGATGCCTCTGAAGTAGAGGTCTCTCCGCAACACATCATTCCTCCGGACTGTCTGATCTCCACTTCTCCAGCTTCCATCAGGCAAACTCCTCCAGGGAAGACCTTCGTTTCTCCACGCCAGCGTCTCGGGATTCTCAAATGGGGACACTCCTCCCACCTCGCAGGCCATGTGGGCATCAAAAAATCCTTGCAACTCATCTCTCGATTTTATTGGTGGCCGACTCTGGAGACTGATGTTATTGATTTTGTTTCACAATATTTTTATTGAATTTTATAAACATAAGAAATGTAACATATAACATATTATGACATCAGATGTGTCAGAGTTTACATATGAACATGCATAACAACCTTGACTGGTGGAGCATAATTGTTCATCCAAACAGTGTCATGCATATTCACAAAGGATCTATCAGGTCCAAAGGGACCTTAATTGAAATTTGAGAGCAAGAAAATAACAATAAGAAGGAAAACAATAAAACAATAAAATAGTGAGTCTCCATAACTTCTACAAAATCAATCAAAATTGCTGAATCAGGCAGTTGTCTGGTATTTGGTAGAATTCAGAATCGAGGTGTCACAAGGGTCAGCCGTCTTATACACTCGAAGAACCGCTCTTTTGTGTGTAGTAAGCTAAATTGTATCATAACTTAGTTTAGATAGTAAGGGTCTATGGGGGTTTATAAAGCTTAATCCAGGATTCCCATGAGGCTGTACACTCATCTCTTTTTCCCTTTTGACCAAAAAATATTAGCTCATAGTTATAATGAGATAGCAGTGTATTTATTAATTCGTTAATGTGTGGAATCTCTTTTGATTTCCATTTGGAGGCTAGTAACATTTTATATGACAAACATATGTGTACAATCGGAGTTTGTATGTTTTTGTGCGTGCCTGTACTGTCTGTGCCCGGGATAAGACTCCTCGCCAGAAGCCTGCTGGTCTCCTTCATCCTCTGCCTGTTCCTGAACAGCCTTGGTCACAGATTGGTATGGACTTTATTACGGACTTGCCCTCATCCCGTGGCAACACTGTTGTTTGGGTGGTCGTTGATCGATTTTCCAAGATGGCACATTTTATTCCTCTTCCTGGTCTTCCTTCAGCGCCTCAGTTGGCAAAGCAATTTTTTGTACACATTTTTCGCCTTCACGGTTTGCCCACGCATATCGTCTCAGATAGAGGCGTCCAATTCGTGTCTAAATTCTGGAGGGCCCTCTGTAAACAGCTCAAGATCAAATTAAACTTCTCTTCTTCTTATCGTCCCCAATCCAATGGGCAAGTAGAAAGAGTTAATCAGGTCCTGGGTGACTATTTACGGCATTTTGTTTTCTCCCGCCAGGATGACTGGGCAGATCTTCTACCATGGGCCGAATTCTCATACAACTTCAGAGTCTCCGAATCTTCTGCTAAATCCCCATTTTTCGTGGTGTACGGCCGTCACCCTCTTCCTCCCCTCCCTACTCCCTTGCCCTCTGGTTTGCCCGCTGTGGATGAAGTGACTCGTGATCTTTCCACCATATGGAAAGAGACCCAAAATTCTCTTTTACAGGCTTCATCCCGGATGAAAAGATTTGCTGATAAAAAAAGAAGAACTCCCCCCATTTTTGCTCCCGGAGACAAGGTATGGCTCTCCGCTAAATATGTCCACTTTCGTGTCCCCAGTTACAAACTGGGACCACGCTATCTTGGTCCTTTCAAAATCAAGTGCCAGATCAACCCTGTCTCTTACAAACTCCTTCTTCCTCCTTCTCTCCGTATTCCCAATGCCTTCCATGTCTCTCTCCTTAAACCACTCATCCTTAACCGCTTCTCTCCCAAAGTTCTTTCTCCCACTCCAGTTTCCGGATCTTCTGACGTCTTTTCTGTGAAGGAGATTCTAGCATCCAAGACGGTCAGAGGTAAAAGATTCTTCTTGGTCGACTGGGAGAATTGCGGCCCTGAGGAGAGATCCTGGGAACCTGAGGACAACATCCTGGACAAAAGTCTTATCCTCAGGTTCTCAGGCTCCAAAAAGAGGGGGAGACCCAAGGGGGGGGGTACTGTTACACCGAGCGCTCCGGGTCCCCGCTCCTTCCCGGAGCGCTTGCAGCGTTCTCTCATTCGCAGCGCCCCGGTCAGACCTGCTGACCGGGTGCGCTGCGATATTACTCCCAGCCGGGATGCGATTCGCGATGCGGGACGAGCCCGCTCGCGATGCGCATCTCGGCTCCCGTACCTGACCCGTTTCCCGTCTGTGTTGTCCCTGCGCGCGCGGCTCCGCTCCTTAGGGCGCGCGCGCCGGGTCTCTGCCATTTAAAGGGTCGCTGCGCCACTGATTGGCGCAGCAGGCCTAATCAGTATTCTCACCTGTGCACTCCCTACTTATACCTCACTTCCCCTGCACTCCCTCACCGGATCTTGTTGCCATTGTGCCAGTGAAAGCGTTCCCTTGTGTGTTCCTAGCCTGTGTTCCAGACCTCCTGCCGTTGCCCCTGACTACGATCCTTGCTGCCTGCCCTGACCTTCTGCTACGTCCGACTTTGCTCTTGTCTACTCCCTTGTACCGCGCCTATCTTCAGCAGTCAGAGAGGTTGAGCCGTTGCTGGTGGATACGACCTGGTTGCTACCGCCGCTGCAAGACCATCCCGCTTTGCGGCGGGCTCTGGTGAATACCAGTAGCAACTTAGAACCGGTCCACCAGCACGGTCCACGCCAATCCCTCTCTGGCACAGAGGATCCACCTCCTGCCAGCCGAATCGTGACAGCTCCCCATCCAAGAAGAGTTAAAATTTCCTAACTGAGGGCACAGGAGCCAGTGAGTCGATGGGCCACTTAGTGCTAGTCCAAGTTAGATACAGTAGAAAGCCTCAGGCAGCTGGATCCCAAGGGCTAGTTCATACCCTGGTGGTGTAGTTTAAATTGGACATAAGCAGAACCCTATTCAGCATGAGATACCTCAAAATCAAGTCTAAAGTCTCAAGTCTTCAGCATCTAAAAGCAAGTAAAGTCAAGTGAGTGTAAAACACTATAAGTCCCAACAGGTCTACAGGTCTAAAGTCCCAACAGGTCCCAACAGGTGTAAGGTTTGTGGCCAGAAAGACACCAACCCTGGCTACTATTCTTTCTCCTAGGTTGTATATGTCAGAACCTATAGGGTTAAAAGGTTCTGACAGGTTCTTTGTTTATTTTGTTGCCGGGTTACACCTAGCTGGTCAGCTGACCGCTTGATGAGAGCACCTGTGAGTTGCCTATTTAACCTGGCAGTTGGCTCTCAGTCAGCGCCTGTGAAAGAGTCTTTTTGTTCGAGTAACTAGCGTGTAGTCCCTGTTTCTCCTGTATAACCCGGCTTTCATCTCGACTTCTCTCTGGCATTAGTGACTTGGTGCTTTGACTTCTCCTGGCTTTGACGCGGTTAGTTGACTTTGAACTATTGTGTGAGTGTGTAGTCGTATTTTGTTAGTCTGTCTGTTATCCCACTGTCCCCTGACCTAGTCAGTGTCATTGTAGTTTATTATTTTGACAATTACGCCCCTCACGTATACAGGAAGGGACTGTCTTCGTGGTTACGGACCTGTCGTTTAGGGCAGGTACATAAGTACGCAGGGATAGGGGAGCAGGCAAAATTAGTGTGTACTCCTTCCCAGCACATACGTGGCAGTATACAGAGAAGGAGACTAAGAACCCTAGTTGGTTATCATAGGCAGCTTCCAATATGGACATGGAAAATGTTTTTGTTATAGTGTAATGTCACCTGCTAAGTACTTTTGTCATTGAATAAGAGTAAAATATACAGAATAACATATATATATATATATATATATATATATATATATATATATATATATATATAAAAACCTGGGTCAGAATTCCATATAAAAATTTGGGTTAGCTTGAAAGAGATATTTTCATCCCTGCTTGTTATCCTTTATCCTATATAGGATAAGGAATCACAGGCTGATCGTGGGGGTCCAAATGCTGGGACCTCCACAGATCCTAAGAACGGGACAAAATTTTCCACAGAACAAATGGATTGTACGGTGTATGCATGGCCACTGCCCCATTCATTCTCTATGGGGCTTCTGAACATTTCCGTGTTTTGAACGCAGAACTGTTTGGTGGCACTATAGAGAGGGAAAAGAGCACTGGCTGTGCATGCAAAGTGGGCACAACATCTCAGAGGGCTCATCGGGATCTATAATCAATCTGAAAGTGTTGTTTTTTATGCCTATATATGTCTTATTGTGAGGTGATTTTATTATGTGTACCTCTGATATCAATGAAAAAATAACGCTTATATATGTTAACGCTAATATATGTTTACTAGGTTGTGCAGATGCTTTACATGTTTTGTTATGTGTCTAGCTTCTGTATTTGATTCGCAAATCCCTCTGTCCTGCTGCTCACTTATTCTGACATTCACTGCTCAGAAAGGGGGGTGTCAGAGACAAACACTAAGCCTGATCTCACTCACTATACATTCCCTTCCTCTCTGAGTCTGTTGTGCTGTGTCTCTTCACTCAATCACTGCAGGCTGCTCTGTAACCCCCTCATCTCTGTATTTTAAATAAAAATAATAATAGAAAAAAAATAAAGTATTAAAGGGGTTATCCACCATAAGGTGATTTTAGTATGCACCTGCCTGACAGTAATGACATGCTTAGGAGGGATCTGCAATTGTCTTGGGGCTAAATGGCTATGTTGTAAGATTACCATAACACTGTGGCTAGCTTTTTGTAAACTGGTATTTCCTGTTTGAGTTTTCTTCTTTTGCCTACAAATCCCATAATTCCATTTTCCTCCCTCCCACACATCAGCCACCCAACTCATTGAAACATAAAAGAGCTGCATCCATTCAAAAGACCTGTTTTCAATCAGGGTGCCTACAGCTGTTGCATTATTATTGCATTAGATTGATCTCTCTCCCACCAAGTGATCGCTCCACCCATTGAAGCAGACAGGCTCCCTGTCATCAGCTGACTAGAGAGTCAGGTCTTGGTGGCATTGCAGCCTGGGAAAAATCTGAGACAACTGTCATTTTGTATGCAGTTAAAAATAAATATTGGGTTTAAAATCACATAAGAATTGTGAGAAAACCGTCACACACACAGGTACAAACACTATATCATGAGCTACACTAACTTTACAGCCCCTGTAACATAGTCAAATAAAAAAAAATCCTGGAATACCCAATTAAGAAAAAAATTAAGAAGTTAAGTTTTCACACACCTTTCTTGCCACCTGTTGCAGACATACACTAGACTCCTGCCATGCTGCAAAACCAGACTTAGATGACCATAGGTAAAATCAAATAAAAAATCTCTATAATAAGTAACTATGATACCGCTGGCTGTTGAATCATACATTTCTGCGCTGTTCGCCTGCAAGGATGATTGTCATGCTTTGTCAGTTTAAAAATCATGATGGACATACATAGTAAATCATAAACCCTCCGGTTAATCCATGTATATAATTTAACACATTTGATATATATTTATGTCAAGCTCTTGCCTTATCTGCTCTCTAAAGTGTGTCTATCTTATGACATCTGACCTCATGCATAGAGGAATGACTCAAGCTTTTGAGCTACAGCGCTTTACCTTTTTATTCATTTATTAGGTAAAGGTAATAAACATTCCTACTCATGAGATTGATGCTAATTGGATGAATGTACACACATTTACTAGAGAAATGTAGACTAATAAAATATATCAAATTATTAAATGATTATTTAAGAAATGTATAAAAAACAACCTGATGGATTTTTTTTCGTAAAGAAACTGGCATACAATGCCCAAAGGATATGTGCAATTTTAAAGCCAATGTTCTCAGCTCCAATGCATCTAACTACAAAAAGAAAGTACCGTATATACTTGAGTATAAGCCGACCCGAACATAAGCCGGGGCCCCTAATTTCACCCCAAAAACCCAGGAAAAGTTATTGACTCGACTATAAGCCTAGGGTGGGAAATACATCATCCCCCCCATGTCATCATTCCCCCATGTCATCATCCCCCCCTGTCATCATCCAGACCCCCGTCATTAACACCCCCGTCATCACCACCCTGTCATTATCACCCCTGTCATCATCACCCTGTCATTTTCACCCCCGTCATCATCATCATCATCCCGTCATCACCCCCCTCGTCATCACCCCCCCTTCACCATCACCGCCTGTCAATCCCTTCAGCGAACTAGTGACGTTGCATTGACGATGACACATAGGGTCATTCATGCGCAGGAACGTCTGCTGCGCACGGATGTCCCTGTGTGTCATCGTCAAGGCAACATCACTATGCCGGGGTCGGCCCGGAGCAGAGAAGAGGGCCTCCTGGTGAAAATGGACAGCCCGAAACAACTAACCCTCCCCACCGGACGGTCCCTGCAGCATAGATGGCCCGGACCAGCTCACCCTTTCTTCCCACCGAGGGGAGGTGAGTAGAAAAGTAAAGGGAGGTCTGGATGATGACAAAGGCCCGGCAGTGGTCTTCAACCTGCAGACCTCCAGATGTTTCAAAACTGCAACTCCCAGCATGCTCGGACAGCTGATGGCTGTCCGGGCATGCTGGGAGTTGTAGTTTTGAAACATCTGGAGGTCTGCAGGTTGAAGACCACTAGCAGGCGGAGAGTTCACTCGAGTATAAGCAGAGGGGGGCGTTTCCAGCACGAAAAATCGTGCTGAAAAACTCGGCTTATACTCGAGTATATACGGTATGTACATATATTTTTTTAATAAAATATCCTTTGTGTCTACAGCACTTATAGATTTAGTAGATGTATGCACCGCCATAGTTACAGGCTACAAATTCTAACAAGTTGGATATTTCATTCAAAGTTTAGCAAAAAGATGAGAATATAAATATGAAAGCTCAGACTACACAGGTTGCTTTTTAGTCTTAAATAGAGCTGAGCACATAGAACCCGGTCTCACTCACTTTGGCTAAAAGGGCTAAACAATAGAACACATAGGGGGACATTTATCAATGTTTGCTTATGTATTTTTAGTAATTTTTTTTCTTACAATATTTTTGCTTATGTGCAATTTATTTATCAACTGGTTTCAGCCTGTTGATAAATTTCTTTCAAGTAAGCAATTTTTTTTTTTTTTTGCTTTAGTTGTGGCTTTTTCTGCTCCATGTCTGAGCTGGAGTAAATTTTGTAGGTTTTTTCATGCGATGCAACGTTTTTGCAACTTTTTTGCAACTAAATCTCTGACCACTGCAAGTCAAAAATCGTGTTTTGCTTTGGTAAGCAAGTTTCTTTCTTTTTTTTTTGCTTAGGGCACTGCACAAACAAAAAGGCGTACAAAAAATAGAGTAGTCTCACTTACGACTTTTTTTGTGACAATTTTAACCCCTTCCCGCTATTGGACGTATGCATACGTTCAGGCGAATTACACGTTCGCGCAAATGGACGTATGCATACGTCCAAGCGATCTCCTTCTCTGCCACGGGCAGCGCAGGAGATCGCGGGTGGGACTCAGCTGTCAATCACAGCCGGAGTCCCACCGCAGCTTCCGGGGCCGCGATCGCGCCGGTCCCGGCAGCATTAACCCCATAGATGCCGTGATCAGTTCTGATCACGGCATCTATGGTGTTTGCAGGGGGAGCGCTCTCCCCCTGCCCATCAACGGCGGCGCCGCTATAAAATAAGGAGGATCGGGGGTGTCCAAGACACCCTCGATCCCCCTTGAAGAGATAGGAGTGAGGTGGCAGGGTTGCCACCCCTCCTATCCCTGCTATTGATCGGCCGAGCGACCGACCAATAGCAGACTGGGGGCGGGGGGGTTAAAGTTCGGTTCCCCTCCGCTATGCCCACCCATCGGTGTCCGGGCACAGCGGGGGGAACCGTGTAGTAGCGGCGGCGGCAGCGGCGATCACTTACCCGGCGGCGGCTGTGATCACGGCGGCGGTGGAGGTGAGTATGACGCCGCGTGTCTGGGAGTCTGTTGCCTAGCAACATCTGCAGGGCGACAGTTTAGAGAGTGGTCTCTAAACTGTCGCCCTCCAGATGTTGCAAAACTACAACTCCCACCATGCCTTGACAGCTGTTTGCTGTGTTGGCATGCTGGGAGTTGTAGTTTTGCAAGATTTAGAGGGGTTCAGGCTGGAGATCACTGACAGTGGTCTCTAAACTGTAGCCCTCCAGATATTACAAAACTACAACTCTCAGCATGCCCAGACAGCAGTTTGCTGTCTTAGCATGCTGAGATTTGTAGTTTTGCAACATCTGGAGGGCCACAGTTTAGAGACCACTGTCAGTGATCTCCAGCCCGAACCCGTCTAAATCTTGCAAAACTACAACTCCCAGCATTCAGGAACAGCAAATGGCTGTCTCGGCATGCTGGGAGTTATACTTGCGTGCCTCCAGCTGTTGCATAACTACATCTCCCAGCATTCCCTTTGGCAATCAGTATATGCTGAGAGTTGTAGTTCTGCAACAGCTGGAGGCACACTGGTTGTTAAATACCGAGTTAGGTAATAGGTTCTATTACCTAACTCAGTATTTTCCAACCAGTGTGCCTCCAGCTGTTGCAAAACTACAACTCCCAGCATGCACGTTCTGTCAGTGCATGCTGGGAGTTGTAGTTTTGCCCCCCCCCCCATGTGAATGTACAGGTTACATTCACACTGGCGGCGGATTACAGCGAGTTCCCTGCTTCAAGTTTGAGCTGCAGCAGCCGCAGCTCAAACTCCTAGCGGGGGACTCAGTGTAATCCGCCGTCAGTGTGAATGTAACCTAAAAACACTACACTAACATAAAATAAAGAGTAAAACACTACATATACACACTTACACTGCCCCCCCCCCTCCACCACCACCCCTTCTCCCACAATAAAAATGAAAAACGTATCCTACAGCAGTGTTTCCAAAACGGAGCCTCCAGCTGTTGCAAAACAAAAACTCCCAGCATTTCCGGACAGCCATTGACTGTCCAAGCATGCTGGGAGTTTAGCAACAGCTGGAGGCACCCTGTTTGAGAATCACTGGTGTAGAATACCCCTATGTCCACCCCTATGCAAATCCCTAATTTAGGCCTCAAATGCGCATGGCGCTCTCACTTTGGAGCCCTGTCGTATTTCAAGGCAGCAGTTTAGGGCAACATATGGGGTATCGCCGTACTTGGGAGAAATTGCCTAACAAATTTTGGGGAGCTTTTTCTCCTTTTACCCCTTATGAAAAGGTAAAGTTGGGGTCTACACCAGCATGTTAGTGTAAAAAAAAAACATTTTTGTACACTAACATACTGGTGTTGCCCCATACTTTAAAATTTCACAAGCGGTAAAAGAAAAAAAGCCTCCAAAATTTGTAACGCAATTTTTCCTGAGTACGGAGATACCCCATATGTGGGCGCAAAGTGTTCTGGGGACGCACAACAAGGCTCAGAAGGGAGAGTGCACCATGTAAATTTGAGGTCTAAATTGGTGATTTGCACAGGGGTGGCTGATTTTACAGCGGTTCTGACATAAGTGCAAAACAATAAATATCCACATGTGACCCCATTTTGGAAACTACACCCCTCACGGAATGTAACAAGGGGTACAGTGAGCATTTACACCCCACAGGTGTCTGACAGATCTTTGAAACAGGGGTCTGTGAAAATGAAAAATAAAATTTTTAATTTGCACAGCCCACTGTTCCAAAGATCCGTCAAATGCCAGTGGGGTGTAAATTTTCCCTGCACCCCTTATTACCTTCCATGAGGGGTGTAGTTTTAAAAATGGGGTCACATGTGGGGGGGTCCACTGTTCTGGCACCACGGGGAGGTTTGGAAATGCACATGGCCAAATTCTCTCTCCAAAAGCTCAATGATGCTCCTTCTCTTCTGAGCATTGTAGTTCGCCCCCAGTGCACTTCACGTCCACTTATTGGGTATTTCCATACTCAGAAGAGATGGTGTTACAAATTTTGGGGGGTATTTTCTGCTATTATCCCTTGTAAAAATGTAAAATTTGGGGGAAAACAAGCATTTTAGTGTAAAAAAAATATTTTTTTTTTACATATGCAAAAGTCGTGAAACACCTGTGGGGTATTAAGGTTCACTTTACCCCTTGTTACGTTCCCCAAGGGGTCTAGTTTCCAAAATGGTATGCCATGTGTTTTTTTTTTCTGTCCTGGCACCATAGGTGCTTCCTAAATGCGGCATGCCCCCAGAGCAAAATTTGCTTCCAAAAAGCCAAATGTGACTCCTTCTCTTCTGAGACCTGTAGTGCGCCAGCAGAGCACTTTTCATCCCCATATTGGGTGTTTTCTGAATCGGGAGAAATTGGGCTTCAAATTTTGGGGGGTATTTTCTGCTATTACCTTTTTAAAAATGTAAAATTTTTGCTAAACCAAGCATTTTTGGTAAAAAAAATATTTTTTTTTACATATGCAAAAGTCGTGAAACACCTGTGGGGTATTAAGGTTCACTTTATCCCTTGTTACGTTCCTCAAGGAGTCTAGTTTCCAAAATGGTATGCCATGTCATTTTTTTTTGCTGTCCTGGCACCATAGGGGCTTCCTAAATGCGACATGCCCCCCGAGCAAAATTTGCTCTCAAAAAGCCAAATATGACTCCTTCTCTTCTGAGCATTGTAGTTCACCCGTAATGCACTTCAGGTCAACTTATGGGGTACCTCCATACCATGGGGTTACAAATTTTGGGGGGTATTTTCTGCTATTAACCCTTGCAAAAATGTAAAATTTGGGGGGAAACACACATTTTATTGAAATATTTTTTTTTTTTTTTACATATGCAAAAGTCATGAAACACCTGTGGGGTATTAATGGAAGAATATCGGTCCCGTGGTCCCGAGAAAAAAGAGAAGTGCTTCTGTGGACGCTCACCTCCGTCACAGATGTAGTCCGTCACAGGTATGTGGAAGTTTCCGAGAACTTGGTAAAATAAAACCGCTTGGATACGGATGTATTTTGGAAAATAAAAAGAAGGTTTATTCCTTCAGCATGCAATACAGCAACGCGTTTCGAGGGGCGGGGACCCCCTCTTCATCAGGCTGATGAAGATAGCCTGATGAAGAAGAGGGGGTCCCCGCCCCTCGAAACGCGTTGCTGTATTGCATGCTGAAGGAATAAACCTTCTTTTTATTTTCCAAAATACATCCGTGTCCAAGTGGTTTTATTTTACCAAGTTCTCGGAAACTTCCACATACCTGTGACGGACTACATCTGTGACGGAGGTGAGCGCCCACAGAAGCACTTCTCTTTTTTCTCGGGACCACGGGACCGATATTCTTCCATTCCAGTGACCGTCCTCCGCCGGTGAGAACGGGTCTAGTGCCGGCTGCACTCCTCCAATCTGTGTCCCCCAGAATAGTGGGAAACAAGCCTCTACTGGTGTTGTGCCCATGGTACAACACAGAAAGGTGAGCAAATCTAACATAACAACTGAAAACACGAATCTGGAAACGGCTGCTCCCCCCCTTCCTTGGAGCCGACATCCATTTTTAATTTAATTTAATTATTTTCTTTTACACTCAGATTATCTATATATATATATTTTTTACTACGCTTAGATGCGCATTGTGTCTCCTCTGTCTTTTTCTATATATTTCTGTTGACTGTGGGGTATTAAGGCTCATTTAATTCCTTGTTATGTTCCTCAAGGGGTCTAGTTTCCAAAATGGTATGCCATGTTTTTTTTTTTTTTTTTGCTGTTTTGGCACCATAGGGGCTTCCTAAATGCAACATGCCCCCAAAAAACCATTTCAGAAAAACGTACTCTCCAAAATCCCCTTGTCGCTCCTTCACTTCTGAGCCCTCTACTGCGCCCGCCGAACAATTTACATAGACATATGAGGTATGTGCTTACTCGAGAGAAATTGGGCTACAAATTCAAGTATAAATTTTATCCTTTTACCCCTTGTAAAAATTCAAAAATTGGGTCTACAAGAACATGCAAGTGTAAAAAATGAAGATTTAGAATTTTCTCCTTCACTTTGCTGCTTTTCCTGTGAAACACCTAAAGGGTTAAAACACTTACTGAATGTCATTTGAATACTTTGGGGGGTGCAGTTTTTGTAATGGGGTCATTTATTGGGTATTTCTAATATGGAGACCCTTCAAATCCACTTCAAACCTGAACTGGTCCATGAAAAATAGCGAGTTTGAAAATTTTGTGAAAAATTGTAAAATTGCTGCTGAACTTTGAAGCCCTCTGGTGTCTTCCAAAAGTAAAAACTCGTCAATTTTATGATGAAAATATAAAGTAGACATATTGTATATGTGAATCCAAAAAAAAAATATTTGGAATATCCATTTTTCTTACAAGCAGAGAGCTTCAAAGTTAGAAAAATGCAAAATTTTAAATTTTTTCATCAAATTTTGGGATTTTTCACCAAGAAAGGATGCAAGTTGCCACAAAAATTTACCACTGTGTTAAAGTAGAATATGTCACGAAAAAACAATCTCGGAATCAGATTGATAAGTAAAAGCATTCCAGAGTTATTAATGTTTAAAGTGACAGTGGTCAGATGTGCAAAAAAGGGCTGCGTCCTAGAGGTGAAAATGGGCTGTGTCCTTAAGGGGTTAAGAAGAAAAAAAAAACCTACTAAATGCTTTGATAAATGTCCCCCATGGAGTTTTGGCTCCATTTCAGCTTAGGATGAGTAAGTAGAAACACTGTGATGACATTAGGGTAGCCCAGAATACTTTGCAGCTAGCAGCATAATCACATGACTGCAAGTTAGCCAATCATTGCCTGCATACAGCTCCCAGGCCAATCAAAAGATAGCATGGGAGTGGGTCTAAAAGCACTTTGTGGAACTTAGGCTGCTTTCACACTATGAAGTTCACACGTTAATAAACGTACGTTTGAAAAATAATTATTAACGCCCGCTAAACAAACCCATTCAAGTCAATGGTTTTCTTTGTTTACCCGTTATCACCCGTCATGACTAACGGACATTAGTTGTGACGGGAGAAATAACGAGACATCGGCCGGGCGGCTGCTGGATGCGCTGCTGACAGATATCACATATAACACTTCACAAATGCGCTATATGTGACAAGCATATCTGTCAGCAGCGCATCCAGCAGCCGCCCGGCCGATGATGCTGACAGATATACTATTCATTCATAGTGCGGTGGCTGCATATGTATATAGAAGCACTGTGGGGGGCAGATAACGCTATATGTCTGCCCCCCCCAGCACATCTATATGCATATGCAGCTGCTGGCGCTATGAATGAATAGTATATCTATCAGGATCATCTGTCTGGCGGCTGCTGAATGTGTTCTTATAGATATACCATTCACATATAGCGCTGCAATGGAAAATTAAGACAAATGCACCGGCGGGGTCACATTGTGCGCTGGCAGGGGGTATAGATATATACATATAAATGCGCTGGCAGGGGTCATATTTTTATTAATGCGCTGGCGGGGTCATATTTTTATTAATGCGCTGGGGGGCTAGATATATAGCGCTCTATGCCCCCCCATAACACTTTTAATATACACATGTCCCCTCACATTGTCCATTTGTACTGGCCATTCAGGGCTCCTAACGGGGAATTTAAAAATGAAAGTAAAAAATACATTGTGTACATCGCAGTGTTGCGGACCATGCCGCCCGCTCCCCTGCTTAATAACTTCTGATTGGATCGGGTGTCAGAAGTGAGACCAGGTGCGATCAATCCCTCAGACCCTGTACTACAAACCCCATCATGGAACAGACTCTGTTCCATGATGGGGTAGTAGTACAAACACTGATATCACCTCCCCAGCCACCAGCAGACTCCTGCAGCCGGGGAACTACTACTGCCATCATGGAAACAAGTCTATTCCATGATGGGAGTAGTAGTAGTCCTGGCTGTGGGAGTCTGTAGGCAGAGGTGTTAAAACGTCAGTACATGACGGATGTTATAACGGGTCTTAATGGATGAATATGCCCGTTATTTGGACACACATTAGTCAGCCGTAAGCATCTGTTAATTCACCCGTTATTAAACGTCTGTCAACAATACATTATAATGGCCGTTTATTAATGGTGAACTTTATAGTGTGAAAGCAGCCTTAGAAAGCTTTCACAATACTTCACAAAGCAATGTGAGCAAAGCATTGTGCAGTGGGCTGACCTTAGTGACCTGTGTTACCGACTGTGTCCTGTTGCTGTACTACAAATCCAAGCAGTGTGACTGAAGAACAAGCCCATTGAAAGCTACCACACTACAACACAAAGCAATTTGAGCATAACATTGTCCAGTGGGCGGACTTGTATTTTTTTTTAAAAAACTTCATTTTCAGCAATGAGACTGAACGTGGTAAAGGTCGATTATACCAAATGTTTAAAACATTTTTTTTATTGATTGTCAAATTTTTTTAAAAAAATGTTTTCAAGCTTGCAACCTAGACTCACTACTTTATCAACAAGTCTTTCTTTCGCTGAACTAATATAAACTTAAAATTTTAAAATTTTTAAAATTGATTTTTTTTTTTATTATTTAAAAAAATGTCAAGATGCAATGGCTGAGCATAGCACTAGTGGGACTGGTGGTGGTAGATATGCTGGTGATACTGTAAGGCATCATAGTGGATATGCTGAGGAGGAGCAAGGTGCCCATGATCAGACATCAGAAATTCATGCTATGGGGATTAGCGGGGACGATGAGGAGGAGTATGATCATAATGATCAAATTTTGGACAGGACCCAAGCACCAGATGAGGAGGAGGTGACGTGTTCAGAGCAGGAGGGTAGTGGTACACTCTGCAAAAAATAGTGGAACTGAGGTAGGGCCAGAACATCTGTACATTCTACCAAACATAGGCCTGCTGTTATGATCAGCTCTGGAGTGAACAACAGCGATTCTGCTGCTTCTATAGGCTCCAGAAAAAAAACTTTCAAAAGAGGAACACGGTCATATGGTGGTAGTATACCTAGGAAGTTTTTTGCCGTGTGGAAAATCTTTTTGACCTTGCCAGATGCAGTAAACATGGCACAGTGCCGACTTTCCAAACAGTCCTATTATCCACCGGGTAATACAACTACTGCAGTCCACCACTACACATACACATATGTATCAATGATTCCCAAAAAAGGGATAATTTTTTTAGGCTTTCCATACAAAAACTATTTCTTCCCCATTTTAAGAATGCTGTGTGTGCGTGCTGTGGGGGTTGACCATGCCCCCTCATGATGGCGCACCACACCCCCTCCATACAAGCCTATGGGAGGAGGCATGACGCCCTCTCCCATAGACTTGTTTTGAGGGGCATAGCCTGACATCACGAGGGGACGTAGCTGACTAACGTTGCTCACACACAGCGTTCGGAAGTAAATGTTCCAAACGCTGGTCAGTGGAGTACCCCTTTAAGGATAATTGCATTGCCTTACATGGACACAGGTGCGAGCAGAGAGCACTGTGGTCAAACAGGAAAAACTACACAACTCTTTTGTATTATACAGAAGGCTTAAGATTTTTAAATAGAAGTAATTTACAAATCTGTATTATCTGTATAGAGGTGGTGTAGACTGAGCACATAGTGTAAGATGCAATAGATTGTAAAAAATATGGTGCAATTTTAGACCACTTAGTCTAGGTAAAACAAGTTTTCGAATAAGTCCCCCTCTCTCTACTTGTCCTGAGATTTGCTACATGATATTACATTTTCTACTACAACTATCCGTTGTATCAGTATGGGCAATTTAACATTGTGGGAAGCAGCTGGTAGTCAGATTCTGATCCCCAACTGCCAAATATTTCAAAGTCATGTCCCAAATCTTAGTGGCCGCAGACTTGCCCTTTAAATCTTTCATCGTCAAAAATAAAATAAATAACAAAGGTCATTTACAGCCAAGATTTTCTAATTCCTAATGAGAAGTGGTGCAGAATAGATTCCCTACATAGACACAACAAGATGAATGAATTTAAAAGTGGACATTCTTACATTGTAAATTTCCATCAGGACAAGATGCTAAAAGAATGAAAAATAGTTGCATCACATTATGTTTAGAGAATGATATTCTTCAAATGCTAATGCCTCGCAAACAACCCATTATCTTATAAGACAATACACAATTATTCAACATTAAAAAAAAATTGTTGCTTTTAAGACTTTAATTCATTTCTAACGCTTAACAAGTCCAGCTAATGCCTCATATTGATTCCAAATAATTTAAACAGCAATAAAATTGTCCTTTCAGGAGTCAATCAAGTCCATTTTACAGCTAATGATTATTTAAAGAAACCCCACGCTCTTTTCTAGTTGGAATTTCCAAACCATTATAGAGATTGCAGTGGAATAATAAAGGTAATGGGGGAGTTAAGGTTTGATCAAAAACTGTAATTTAGCAGATGGAGTATGCCAAGGGTAATCACTGTTTAGAAATTGGATACAATAGATAATTTACCAGGCTTAGAGGGAACTGTTTTGCATACCTTCTTCAGAAAGATGTACAATAATAATCCTATTAAAAAAAGCCAGATTTGGTCAGTTTCCCAGGTTTGGTTAACCATTTACTTAGAAGGCCCATAAAGCAACTAACAACAATCTAATTCACATGATAAAGAAATGTTACTAGGAGTGTGATCATATGTGTGTATTTTTTGCTCTTTCTTTACTTATACTGGTGTGTGCCTGTTAGTTTAACACATTTTAGCACATTTCAGCATTGCATGGCTATATTGTGTTTCATAGTTTTAGTTAAGAACTCTGTAGTGGTTTTTAGGCTTTAATTTGTTTTAATATTTGGCACACAACGGCGGTATCATCTGTGTACTGTCTTAAATGAGTATTTGCATGATATTGTCATTTGAGGACTCTTTGGCGATATTGTTTGTGCACTATATAGCAGTATTATTTAGTCATTCTATAAACCTAGGGCAGATTTATTTTCTAAGTTTCAATTTCACAGTGTGTCAGAAAGTATTCTTTTTTTAGCAATTGTTTTCCCACTTCCATTGGGCATTGTATGGCCCTCTCTTTTGACACAGCCTATGAATGAGACTTAAAGATGGACTAGCACTTCCTGTCTACAGCAAACTGTTCTAGTGTATTGAAGGCCTTCAAGATGCCTCTGGCTGCCATAATAACCTGATTGGCACCCCATGAGTAGGTTGTGATAGTGGTGATGAGAAGCATGACAGGATGTAACCTCCTAGATGCCATGGTCAGCACTAACTGCAGCATCCAAGGCTATGTTTACATGGTGGAATTTCTGCTATTCTGCCCAAATTCCACACATAGGCTATGTTCACACTGGGGAATTCAAGAGGAATTCACGAGGAATAATTTCGGTCAGGAAATTGTTGCCTTCTCCATTAAGCGGAATTCGAGCGGAATTCAAGCGGAATTTTCATGCGGAAATGAAGAGGAATGAAAGAGGAGGCTATTTAATCTACTTTTCTGAATTCCGCTTGAATTTCGCTCGAATTCCGCTCGATTTCCGCTCGAATTCCGCTTGAAAACGATGTCGGGCAGAATTTTTTTTTACCATTGACTTCTATTGGATTCTGCTTGCAGATTCCGCTTGAAGAATGAACATGTTCTTTCTTCAAGCGGAAAGGAATTCAGCGTCGGAATTCTGGTAGCAGAATTTCTGCAGTGTGAACAGGGCAGCAGAAATAACATTAAAGTTAATGGGCAGAGGAGATGTGCATTAATTTGGAGCGGAGAATTCAAGAGGAATTACTCGAGTAAATTCCTCTTGAATTACTCTGTGTGAACGGGGCCATAAAAGGAGACTTCAATAGAATTCTGTTGCAAAATTCTGCAATATTAAAGACAATGTGGAATTTCCAAAGAAATTCAGCTGTGTGAATGGGACGGCTAAATCCCTTTGAACATAATGGAAGAGACTTATCAAACCCTATACAGAGGAAACGTGTGGAATGTATTTTTCAGAGGATTTCATTAAAGATGAAAAAAGCAATCTGATTGGTTGATATGGGCAACTGCACCACTTTTCCTCTAAATAGGTCTTGATTAAAGGGGTACTCCGGTGAAAACCTTTTTTCTTTTAAATCAACTGGTGGCAGAAAGTTAAACATATTTGTAAATTACTTCTATTAAAAAATCTTAATCCTTCCTGTACTTATTAACTGCTGAATACTACAAAGGAAATTATTTTCTTTTTGGAATACTCTCTGATGACATCACGAGCACAGTTCTCTCTGTTGACATTATTATAATAATAATAACGCTTTATTTATTGTTATCCTTAGTGGGATTTGAACCCAAGTCCCCAGCACTGCAAGGCAGCAGTGCTAACCACTGAGCCACCATGCTGCCTTTAGCATACATCTGCTATGCATGGTTGCTAAAATGGACAGAAATGTCAGCAGAGAGCACTGTGCTCGTGATGTCATCAGTGTTCCAAAAAGAAAGGAATTTCCTCTGTAGCATTCAGCAGCTAATAAGTACTGGAAGGATTAAGATTTTTTAATAGAAGTAATTTACAAATATGTTTAACTTTCTGCCACCAGTTAATTTAAAAGAAAAAAGGTTTTCACCGGAGTACCCCTTTAATCTCCCTAAATGAACAGTAAATTTTGTCTGAATTTCTGGCAGAATGATTCAGAATGATTTAGCAAAATCCCACATGGAAATTCCATAAATAAAGTGAAATTTATTGAAATTTAAGTGAAATTTATTATCATTCAGCGATGTTAGCTGCTCCTGAACCTAATCTTTATTTTGCCATGTCAGGAAGTAGTTAAAGAGGGACTCTGGTGGAAAACTATATTTTTCAAATCAATTGGTTCAAGAAAGTTAAACAGATTTGTAAATTACTTCTATTAAAAAATCTTAATACTTCCAGGGCTTATCAGATGCTGCATGTTCCCGAGGAAGCTAAGTTGTTCTTTTCAGTCTGACCACAGTGCTCTCTACTGACACCTCTGTCTGTGTCAGGAACTGTCCAGAGAAGGAGCAAACCCCATAGCAAACCTATCCTGTTCCAGAGAGTTCTTGACGTGGACAGGTGTCAGCGAAGAGCACTGTGGTTAGACAGTAAAGAACAACTCAACTTCCTCTGTAGCATACAGCAGCTGATAAGTACTGGAAGGATTAGTTTTTTTTTTATGGAAGTAATTTACAAATCTGTTTAACCTTCTGGCACCTGTTGATTAGAAAAAAAGTTGTTTTCCACCGGAGTACCCCTTTATGGCCAGTTTAAATAAAATGGGTGCATTTGTTGCATCTGTTTTTTAGACACAATGCCGGCTTAGATGCAGGTTTAATGAATTAAACTAAGAGATCATCAGACACATGGTAGGGCCAGGACTGTAGTATTACAGTTGTGACCATAATACTACAGCCCAAAATATTGTCTGTATTACACTGGTCTGAAACTAGTTACATGGTAACTGATAGAGTCTGGCAATCCTTTCCTGTCCGATACATACGTAATCCAAAATAAAAACCTCTTTATACCTTTGTATAAATCAGAGGTATATAGAGGTTATTATGGCATTACAGAGCTCTATATGTGCTGTGCAAGTACTTGCAAGTAGTTCAGCGCTGTAATATTATCACGTATCTTAGGCCTTATACTACTGGTCTTTATTGGTAACACTCTCCTTATGAGTTTTACGTAGTGCATTGCCAGATCTACAATATACTGTTGTGTATATGTTGTTAAACTTACAACATATATATATATATATATATATATATATATATATATATATATATACACTTTTTTTTATTCTTTTTTTTTCCATATAGTTAAAAAAAATGGAGAAGCTGAACTAAGCATTAAGCTTCTAATAAAAATAACATAAACCAAAAAGAAGAATGGAGCTACTCAAAAAAGTATAATAAATGACAATGTCTTTATTGAATTACAAAATACATTAAAAAAAATTAAAAAGGAGGAAAATGGACATCAGAAAAAGGGCAGCATACCCCATACTGTTATGTACTGAGCAACAAAGAATAATGAAAGGTGAAAGTACAATTATGGATCTGATGACTGAATGCATGACTGATATGCAGAGTCACTGGTGAGTGTACTGGGCAGTATGAGACGATATAAAGTGCATGTGCAGTAACCACGTCTATATATAATAGTAAGCCAGTGACTCTGCATATCACTTACTCCTTTCATGCATTCAGTCATCAGACCTATAATTGTACTTTCACCTTTCATTATTCTTTGTTGCTCAGTACATAACAGTATCAGGTATGCTGCCCTTTTTCTGATGTCCATTTTTATCCTCTATTATGTATTTTTTACATATTTTGTAATTCAATAAAGACATTGTCATATATTATACTTTTTTGAGTAGCTCCGTTCTTCTTTTTGGTATATATTCATTGGCTTACACCATTCTTGCATTAGGGGGCTTTTTTATTCACTCAATCAGTATTTACTATATGGCAAGTACTATATGCTATACTATTTCAATACACGGCTATACATAATACATGTCTATAGTAGCTTACCCCCTTTTTTTAAAGGAGTTGTTTCACACATGATGCTGTGTGTTCTAATAAAAATAACTGAATATTGTGATACTAACCATTTAAAATAGTCAATCTAAAAATAAAAGTATTTGTAGTTGTTCCAAAACATTGCAGGGTATGTTGTTTTCATTCAATGAATATGAAAATATAGCATTTCGGAGCTGTATATGTTTAACTGCACTCATTGAACAAAAAAAAAAATCACATGCTGTTTGTTCCTTATAAAAATGTTTAAATCCTTGCTACCTTATAGAAAACATTAAGAGAATCTACCTTAAGAACCCTAAGATTTCCGAGAAATGCATTATTACCATTACACAAATACCTAACGTTATAAAAAAATATTCAGCATATAATACTTTTCTTCTAATAAATGCACATTTTAATAAATGCAATTCTGCTGTGATCACATTGATTTAACAGTTTCGAATGCAGAAATGGTGATTAAATAACCTGATGGTATCAGTTTTTCCAACCTGCTGTCTGTGTAGACTGTAATATATATTTTGAATTCCATTACATTCAAAGCCTGGCCTTTTTTATTTAATATGCATATTCTTTGAGGCTACGTTGGCATTATTCCCTCGAATACATTACAATGTGGAAGTATTAAATATATTGATTTATCATTTATAATGCTGAGGTGATCTATAGAAATTAATTCTGGATACTGTCCAGATCGCCAATAACTTTGACACCATTGAATACAATCCAATGATCTCATTCTAATTAATCTGCTATATGTATTGCATTTTGTGCAGAACGAAAAGATCAAATAGGCAATTTGAATACTCTTTATTATATAAATGTTGAAAATATTTATTTCAGAAGAAACACAATGACTTTTGATGGTAAAGCTGGAGTGATTAATTCATCATTTTCCCGTGAATTATATTATTGGTGTAATTTCTCTACATTTCTTAAAGCAAAATTTCACTATAAATATCATTTTTACAAACTTTTTTCATGTCATAGTGTGGCTAGAGTTACATACATTGAGACGCTGGATGATTGTGAACTGTCCCATTCAAATAATAAAAAAAAAAAAACAACTGAAGATGTATATATGTAAAGGAAGCCTTAGAAGTTTTAATCTGTAGCATTCTGGGTTCTTGAGACCTACGGGACAGAAATGCCCATTTGAGTACTATTACTGTTTGATTCTGCTTGGTTCTCCTTATAAAGCCAAGCATGGCAGTTTATACATTTATAGAAAGCCAAGGAAAGCCAAGCAGAAAGAATGGGCATAATATGAGCTGAGTACTTCTACCCCTTCATTTTTGTGATTAGTGTATGTGTGTGTGTGGGGGGGGGTCTCGGTTTTCTGAGGCCCCAAAATCTTGACATGTTACTATGGTATGTCATAAGATTATAAAAATTATAGGTATCATTTATCTGTTAATACAAATTAAAAGTTGATAATATTTTTAGCTGTTCTCAATACAATTTTTATTACATTGGTCAAAAATGGAATAATTAAATAATAAAAACCACTAACTGGTTAGTCAGATAAAAGGGTCTTCCTCTGTCTTCCTATCCGCCCCATCATGGGTGCTGACAGGTTGTCAATGCGGGCCTGGCCTAAGGAAGGCCATTAGGTCTACCATCATAGCATTGCTGTTAGCCTCTGACAGATGTATACAGAAGTATTGCAGTGTGTTATACCAATGATCAGTAAATCAACAGCAATTCATCTAGATAAACCTATAAAAAAGTTTAATGAACTGTTTAAAAAATATAAAAAAAAGAATATGAAATTCCCCAAAAAGGAATTATTAGTTAAGAAATATAAAGTAAAAAAAAAGTGTGTGTCATGACCGACTGGGAGGGACAGGGAGAGTGAGCCCTAAGCTTTCCCTATATACACTCTCTCTGCCTACTTGCCCATACACCCTAAATGGTGAATCAACAACTTGCAGCCGACCCTTCCATAGTCGGTCACTGGCCAGAAACAGAAACGGAAAACTACCTGACAACCAGATATACCAGACAGGATACAAATACTAACAAGGCAGAATATAGTGTAATAACAAACAATTCACAAATAGACACACCTGAGATCTCACTGGTTTTGAGCATTAACCATTCCCAATCCAGGTAAAATAGCAAACTGCTCAGAACAAACACACCTAAACAGAAAAAAACAAAAACAAATGAACTGACATTAGAGTAAAAATTTCTGGGCATCCAGTTGGCTCCATGATTGCCACCTGGATGCAGAAGCTTGGCTCAGGAGCGGAGGAACCCCATTACTGCAGCAAGCTGGCCGAAGAGGTCCTTGTGTCTGGTCCACTTGAAACAGGATTCAGGTTTACGGAAAGTGGCACCAGAGCAAGTGGGTAGGCTGGTTATTCTGTCATGGCCGACTGGGGGGACAGGGAGAGTGAGCCCTAAGCTTTCCCTATATACACTCTCCCTGCCTTCTTGCCCATACACCCTAAAAGGGGAATGGACAACTTGGAGACTGTCCCTCCCTGCACTACAGTATAAACCAGATATACCAGACAGGATACAAATACTCACAGGGCAGAATATATAATAACAAACAGTTCCTAAACCGGAATCCAGATAAACGTCAGACATGGATAAATGAACAAGACTAGGCATTGTATGTGTATACAACAGAAACCAGGAATTGCAGAGGATGAGTAGAAGAACTGAAAGCTAGAATATCACACTGAGACACAGAACTAACAAACTGAACACCCCACTCCACAAAAGGAGTAGTAATAATAAAGCCAAATTGAGTACTAGCCAGCGGGGCACACACCACCGTGTGATAAGGATGCTGACCTAGTAGGAAACAGAAATATAGAAACACAAAAAAGCAGGACAAGAACCGGATGAGTCAAAATAGACTCCAAGATACCAAACAGCAATAATTACATACAGACCACAGGTAACATTAGACTAACACAGTGTGAACACACACTAAGCAGAACAGACATACTAATCCTAAAACTGACAACTGTAACAGACTAAAATCAACAAAAACAAGACTATTTAACCATGAGTAAAACTTAGATAAAATCACAAGATAAATACAAGGTAAATGCTCAAGCAGACATAGTCAGAGTATTGCACAAACAGACATCATAGTAGCATTATTGAACAAAATAACCAGCAGAGAATGCAGGAGAACTAAAGCTATGTGCATACACTTTTATAGTGGCTCTGACATCACCTCATACTGTGTCCTTATTGGCTAGGAGAACACTTTGAAAGGCATTTTGGGCTACCAGTGGTCATGTGATCCTTCCTTCTTCTCCTTCCTGCAATGTGGCTTCCGCTATTTTTGCAGATTTAGACAAATTGAACTGTCCAAGGTTTGAGCTTATGCCAAATTGAACTTTAAGTAAAGTTTTGACCATAGCCAGTCTGCAGTTGATTATAGTACCTTGCTTTTGGATTAGTCAGACCCTGAGTTATCACAAATTTTGACATGTGAAAAAATTTATTTAAAGCAACAGGTACACTTTAATCTGCAGTGTGTCAATTTGTTGCCGTGGAATGATAAAGTGTGTATTAGTGTGCAAAATGAACTGTTGTCAATATAACCCATGGATATCCAGCAAAATCCACAACTGTGGATTCCAAAACTTTTGCATAATCTACAGGAGAATCCAAAGTAGCAAACCAAATCCATACATTGCTTCAGATCAAGTACACTCTTTGATGACAAGTTAGAGTCTGTATTTTTACTGATTTGCTTCTGGTGAATCTACTCTCTAAGCAACCTGGCAAGTTTTCTGTCCAACCAGATATTTTGCCTGTTTACCAATGTGGAAAAACTCAGCCTTTACAACTACAATTTTTATCTGTCATTTTGGAACAGTGTTTTGCTTTCTTCTATTCATCTGCATATCAGCCATTCCAGACAGAGACTACTCTAGAGAACTCTAGGGGCCTGGACATTCACTTGGCATTGTTCACAACTCCTTGGTTTGTCTGATCTGGAACTCACCTAAAAACCCTGACTATTCTTGTACATAGAGTGACAGTGGTCAAATCACCCCCTCCATGCACTGTCTATGGGAGAGCCACAATACACCAGTGTTGTACTCTGCATCTCCAGCTGTCCAATAGACACTGCATGGAGGGCGTATGTTAACCACCTCCTCTCTGAGCATGAGGATAGCCAGTGTTCTGAAGACAAGCCAATAGAGGTGTAGAACACATTGCCTTGCTGTAACACACATAGGGTGTGTGCTGGGTTAGTGAAATAAAACTTCAGAGGCGTTGCAATTAGAATCACTGTCACAGAGCGGCACAATGACATAATGAGTCTGGAGAATTCATCATTATGAGGAGACAATATAGTGGCTGAACGACACACCGTGGAGGTGGCGGCAGCATGAGGAGACCATATAGTGGCTTAATGACATAGAATGGAGGTGGCGGAAGCATGAGGAGAACATAAAATGGCTGAATGACAAAGCCTGGAGTTGGCGGCAGCATGAGAAGACCACATAGAGGCTTAATGACACAGCCTGGAGTTGACGGCAGCATATAGTGGCTGAGTGACACAGCCTGGAGTTTGCAGCAGCATGAGGAGAACATATAGTGGCTGAATGACACAGCCTAGAAGTGGCGGAAGCATGAGGAGAACATATAGTGGCTGAATGACATAGCCTAGAGGTGCCAGAAGCATGAGGAGACTATATAGAGGCTTAATGACACAGCGTGGAGGTGGTGGCAGCATGAGAAGACCATATAGTGGCTGAATGACACAGCTTAGATGTGGCTGAAGAATGAGGAGACCATATAGTGGCTGAATGACACAGTGTAGAGGTGGTGGCAGCATGAGAAGACCATATAGTGGCTGAATGACATAGCCTGGAGGTGCCAGAAGCATGAGGAGACTATATAGAGGCTTAATGACACAGAGTGGAAATGGTGGCAGATTGAAGAGACCATATAGGGCCTGAATGACACAGCGTGGAGGTGGCGGCAGCATGAGAAGAACATATAGTGGCTGAATGACACAGCCTGGAGTAGGCAGCAGCATGAGGAGACCAACTTGGTGACTGACACAGCTTGGAGGTGGCGGCCGCATGAGGAGACATCATAGTGGCTGAATGACACAGCCGGAAGTTGGCGGCAGCATATAGTGGCTGAATGACATAGGCTGGAGTTTGCGCCAGCATGAGGAGAATATATGGTAGCTGAATGACACAGCCTAGAAGTGGCGGAAGCATGAAAAGATCATATAGTTGCTAAATGACACAGCGTGGAGGTGGCGGCAGCATGAGGAGACCATATAATGGATGAATGACACAGCTAGGAGGGGGTGGCAGCATGAGGACACCATATAGTGGCTGAATGACACAGCCTGGAGATGGCAGCAGCATGAGAAGACCACATAGTAGCTGAATGACACAGCGTGGAGGTGGTGGCTGAAGAATGAGAAGACCATAGAGGGCCTGAATGACACAGCGTGGAGTTGGCAGCAGCATGAGGGGAACCATATAGTGGCTGAATGACACAGCCTGGAGTTGGCAGCAGCATGAGGAGACCACTTAGGGGCTGAATGACACAGCCTGGAGTTGGTGGCAGCATGTAGCTGAATGACATAGCCTGAAGTTAGTGGGAGCATGAGGAGAAAATATAGTGACTAAATGACATAGCCTGGAGTTGGCGGCAGCATGAGGAGACCTCATACTAGCTGAATGACACAGCCTGGAGTTGGCAGCAGCATATAGTGGCTTCATGACACAGCCTGGAGTTTGTGACAGCATGAGGAGAACATATAGTGGCTGAATGACACAGCCTAGAAGTGGCGGAAGCATGAGAAGACCATATATTGGCTGAATGACACAGCGTGGAGGTGGCGGCAGCATGAGGAAACCATATAGTGGATGAATGACACAGCCTGGAGGTGGCGACAGCAAGAGGAGACCATATAGTGGAAGAATGACACAGTCTGGACATGGCGGCAGCATGAGGAGACCACATAGTGGCTGAATGACACATCGCGGAGGTGGCTGCAGCATGAAGAGACCATATAGGGCTGAATGACACAGAGTGGAGGTGGCGGCAGCATGAGGAGAACATATAGTGGCTGAATGACACAGCCTGGAGGTGGAGGAAGCATGATGAGACCATATAGTGGCTAATGAAAGCGTGGAGGTGGCGGCAGCATAGGGAGAGCATATAGGGGCTGAATGACACAGAGTAGAGGTTGCAACAGCATGAGGAGAACATAAAGTGCCTAATTGACACAGCGTGGGGTTGGCGGCAGCATGAGGAGACCACATAGGGGCTGAATGACACAGCCTGGAGTTGGTGGCAGCATATAGTGGATGAATGATACAGCCTGGAGTTTGCGGCAGCATGAGGAGAACATGTAGTGGCTGAATGACACAGCCTGGAGGTGGCTGAAGCATGAGGAGACAATATAGTGGCTGAATGACAGCTAGGAGGTGGCGGCAGCATGAGGAGACCATACAGTGGATAAATGATACAGTGTGGAGGTGGCGGCAGCATGAGGAGAACATATAGTGGATGAATGACACAGCCTGGAGTTGGTGGCAGCATATAGTAGCTGAATGACACAGCCTGGAGATTGTGGCAGCATGAGGAGAACACATAGCGGCTAAATGACACAGTCTGGATGTGTCGGAAGTATGAGAAGACCATATAGTGGCTGAATGACACAGCGTGAAGGTGTCAGCAGCATGAGAAGACCATATGGTGGCTGAATGACACAGCGTGGAGGTGGCGGCAGTATGAGAAGAACATATAGTGGCTGAATGACACAGCCTGGAGGTGGCAGAAGCATGAGGAGACCATATAGTGGCTGAAAGACAAGGAATGGAGGTTGCGAAAGCATGAGGAGACCGCATAGTGGCTGATTGACACAGCGTGGAGGTGGCGGCAGCATGAGGAGACCATATAGGGGATGAATTACACAGCCTGGAGGTGGTGGCAGCAAGATGAAACCATATAGTGGCAGAATGACACAGCCTCAACATGGCAGCAGCATGAGGAGACCACATAGTGACTGAATGACACAGCCTGGAGTTGGTGGCAGCATATAGTGGCTAAATGGCGCAGCCTGGAGTTTGCGGAAGCATGAGGAGACTATATAGTGGTTGAATAACACATCGCAGAGGTGGCTGCAGCATGAAGTGACCATATGGGGCTGGATGACACAGAGTGGAGGTGGCGGCAGCATGAGGAGAACATATAGTGGCTGAATGACACAGCCTGGAGGTGGCGTAATCATGATGAGACCATTTAAGGGCTGAATGAAAGCGTGGAGGTGGCAGCAGCATGAAGAGACCATATAGGGGCTGGATGACACAGAGTGGAGGTTGCGACAGCATGCGGAGAACATATAGTGCCTGATTGACACAGCGTGGGGTTGGCGGCAGCATGATGAGACCACATAGTGGCTGAATGACACAGCCTGGAGGTGGCAGCAGCATGAGGAGACCATATAGTGGATAAATGATACAGTGTGGAGGTGGCGGCAGCATGAGGAGAACATATAGTGGCTGAATGACACAGCCTGGAGGTGACGGAAGCATGATGAGACCATATAGTGGCTGAATGACAGCCTGGAGGTGGCGGCAGCATGAGGAGACCACATAGTGGCTGAATGACACAGCCTGGAGTTAGTGGCAGCATATAGTGGCTAAATGACCCAGCCTGAAGTTGGTGGAAGCATGAGGAGGCCATATAGTGGCTGAATGATACATCGCAGAGGTGGCTGCAGCATGAGGAGGCCATAAAGGGGCTGGAGGACACAGAGTGGAGGTGGCGGCAGCATGAGGAGAACATATAGTGGCTGAATGACACAGAGTGGAGGTGGTGGCAGCATGAAGAGACCATATAGGGCCTGAATGACACAGCGTGGAGGTGGTGGCAGCATGAGAAGACCATATAGTGGCTGAATGACACAGCTTAGATGTGGTGGAAGCATGAGGAGAACATATAGTGGCTGAATGACATAGCCTGGAGGTGCCAGAAGCATGAGGAGACTATATAGAGACTTAATGACACAGAGTGGAGGTGGTGGCAGCATGAAGAGACCATATAGGGCCTGAATGACACAGCGTGGAGGTGGCGGCAGCATGAGGAGACCATAAAGGGGCTGAATGACAGAGTGGAGGTTGCGACAGCATGAGGAGAGCATATTGTGCCTGACTGACACAGCATGGGGTTTGCGGCAGCATGAGGAGACCACATAGTGGCTGAATGACACAGCCTGGAGTTGGCGGCAGCATATAGTAGATGAATGACACAGCCTGGAGTGTGCGGCAGCATGAGGAGAACATATAGTGGCTGAATGACACAGCCTGGAGGTGGCTGAAGCATGAGGAGACCGTATAGTGTTTGAATGACCGAGCGGAGGTGGCGGCAGCATAAGGAGACCTCATACTAGCAGAAGGTTAGAGCCTGGAGTTGGCGGCAGCATATAGTGTTTGAATGACAGAGCCTGGAGTTTGTGACAGCATGAGCAGAACATATAGTGGCTGAATGACACAGCCTAGAAGTGGCGGAAGCATGAGAAGACCTTATAGTGGCTGAATGACACAGCATGGAGGTGGCGGCAGCATGATGAGACCATATAGTGTATGAAGGACACAGCCTGGATGTGGCGGCAGCAAGAGGAGACCACATAGTGGCTGAATGACAGCCTGAAGTTGGTGGCAGCATATAGTGGCTAAATGACCCAGCCTGGAGTTTGCGGAAGCATGAGGAGACCATATAGTGGCTGAATGACACATCGCAGAGGTGGCTGCAGCATGAGGAGACCATATAGGGGCTGGATGAAACAGCCTGGAGGTGGCAGAAGCATGAGGAGAACATATAGGGGCTGAAAGACACAGAATGGAGGTTGCGACAGCATGAGGAGACCGCATAGTGGCTGAATGACACAGCATGGATGTGGCGAAAGCATGAGGAGACCATATAGTGGATGAATGACACAGCCTGGAGGTGGTGGCAGCAAGAGGAGACTATATAGTGACAGAACAACACAGCCTGGACATGGCGGCAGCATGAGGAGACCACATAGTGGCTGAATGACACAGCCTGGAGTTGATGGCAGCATATAGTGGCTAAATGACCCAGCCAGAAGTTTGCGGAAACATGAGGAGACCATATAGTGGCTGAATGACAAATCGCGGAGGTGGCTGCAGCATAAGGAGGCCATATAGGGGCTGGATGACACAGAGTGGAGGTGGCGTCAGCATGAGGAGAACATATAGTGGCTGAATGACACAGCCTGGAGGTGGCAGAAGCATGATGAGACCATATAGTGGATGAATGACAACGTTGAGGTGGCGGCAGCATGAGGAGACCATATAGGTGCTGAATGACACAGAGTGGAGGTTGCGACAGCATGAGGAGAACATATAGTGGCTGATTGACACAGCGTGGGGTTGGAGGCAGCATGAGGAGACCACATAGTGGCTGAATGACACAGCCTGAAGTTGGCAGCAGCATATAGTGGCTGAATGACCCAGCCTGGAGTTTGCGGAAGCATGAGGAGACCATATAGTGGCTGAATGACACATCGCGGAGGTGGCTGCAGCATGAGGAGACCATATAGGGGCTGGATGACACAGCCTGGAGGTGGCAGAAGCATGAGGAGTCTAAGGCAACATATAACCGAGTTATATCCGTAACATATGTGTATGAACACAGCCCATACAGCAGAGCTCCAGTATCTCTGTTCAGCGGTACTTGATAAGACACAGGTGTATAGGGCAAACAACGGTCACGCCGGCAACTAGAGTTCAGATGAGTGTACACATAAATGATAGTGACTCAGGGTTTAGCAGAAAGACTTTCTTTCACGTTTATTCAAGTAATTTCAGGTCATGCGCATGACTAAGGGGGCGTGCCCCCGAAACGTTGGGCCAGACTGAAAGGAGCACGGAGCATGTTATCACCTATGCTGCTATGAAATACCGCTGCTAAACCTTATATCCTGCGAGACAACATACCTTAAATTACTTCAATAAACGTGAAAGAAAGTCTTTCTGCTAAACCGTGAGTCACTATCATTTATGTGTACACTCACCTGAACTCTAGTTGCCGGCGTGACCGTTGTTTGCCTTATGCACCTGTGTCTTATCAAGAAGCATGAGGAAACCATATAGGGGCTGAAAGACACAGAATGGAGGTTGCGACAGCATGAGGAGACCGCATAGTGGCTGAATGACACAGCGTGGATGTGGCGAAAGCATGAGGAGACCATATAGTGGATGAATGACACAGCCTGGAGGTGGTGGCAGCAAGAGGAAACATATAGTGGCAGAATGACACAGCCTGGACATGGCGGCAGCATGAGGAGACAACATAGTGGCTGAATGACACAGCCTGGAGTTGGTGGCAACATATAATGGCTAAATGGCCAGCCTGGAGTTTGCGGAAGCATGAAGAGACCATATAGTGGCAGAAAGACACATCGCAAAGGTGGCTGCAGCTTGAGGAGACCATATAGGGGCTGGATGACACAGAGTGGAGGTGGCGGCAGCATGAGGAGAACATATAGTGCCTGATTGACACAGCGTGGGGTTGGCGGCAGCGTGATGAGACCACATAGTGGCTGAATGACACAGCCTGGAGTTGGCGGCAGCATATAGTGGATGAATGATACAGCCTGGAGTTTGCGGCAGCATGAGGAGAACATATAGTGGCTGATCGACACAGCCTGGAGGTGGCTGAAGCATGAGGAGACCATATAGAGGCTGAATGACAGCGCGGAGGTGGCGGCAGCATGAGGAGACCATATAGTGGATAAATGATACAGTGTGGAGGTGGTGGCAGCATGAGGAGAACATTTAGTGGCTGAGTGACACAGCCTGGTGTTGGTGGCAGCATAGAGTAGCTGAATGACACAGCCTGGAGATTGTGGCAGCATGAGGAGAACATATAGCGGCTGAATGAGACACCCTGGAGGTGGCGGAAGTATGAGAAGACCATATAGTGGCTGAATGAAACAGCGTGAAGGTGTCAGCAGCATGAGAAGACCATATGGTGGCTGAATGATACAGCGTGGAGGTGGTGGCAGTATGAGGAGAACATATAGGGGCTGAAAGACACAGAATGGAGGTTGCGACAGCATGAGGAGACCGCATAGTTATAAGTGAATCTATGGTAATGGCGCAGTGAATGAAAGCGTGGAAACACTACAACCTGTATGAAATGAGCACAGGAACTACTTGCATACTGGCACCCTGACATGGCTCAAATTGCCTCGAGAAGCTAGGAGGCCCCCCCCTCCAGTACCTCCAATGACGCAACATTGGGGCTCTGAGGGCGACGGGCGTCCAGCATATAATGCTGCCGGCATGCAAACATCCCCCCCCCTTACAACACTAAATACCCTCTGCAATTTTGTGCTGGTAACGCTATGACAATACTTTACTCTGGTCGTATGCACTCCGGGCTCCCGAATCCTCAGGTCTGAGGCAGACCCGGCGGAGGCTTTTTTTTTTTTTAAAACAGCGTCACCTGCCGTCTGCAGGCGGCTTAAAAAAACGGTACCGCAGGCCTGCTGAGGCAAACACGCCGTCCGCCGCAACCAAGCCTGTCGTCACCATAGTAAGCAAAAGCACATGGGATGCCGATCCCAGGCTAGACACGTGGGATGCCGGCCCCTTCCCTGCAGCGTGGCCACGAGCGAGCAGCTCCTGCCGGCGACCCCTGGGATAGAACAGTAGACCGCAAGCGGTTATCAAGGGAGCCAGCCGCACAGCTGGCCAGAACAATACTGGTGCCGGAAGCCGCCCACCGGGTCCCGGGGAGCATAATGCTGCGGCTCAGGACACCAGCCAAAAGGTAAGAAACCTTGCCAGAGCCCGGCGCTTACTGAACCGCTCCTGACGCTATCTCGAACGGCTACGCTCATCCTCTGCTGCACCATACACACATGGCCCCACTCAGAGAACCGGACCAACTGCCGACGTCCTTCCGCAAACGTCACGTACGCCACGCCTATATGATGCAGGGACATTTTATACTCCTTCCCCTAACATGGATCCGCCTAGAGGTGCGAGGGGTGTGGGAATTCCTGCCCCCTCACACAAATTCAGCCTGATAGGCTTCCCACACACCAAAATTAGTATTAGTATTAGTATAACCCCTATAACTTTTTTTTATTTTTCCGTGTATGAGGGCTCATTTTTGCACCGTCATCTGTTTTTATAGGTACCATTTTTGTTTTGATGGGACTTTTTGATTGTTTTTTATTCATATTTTTATGGTGTATGAAGTGACCAAAAATGCACAATTTTGGACTTTGGTATTTTTTTTTACGTGTACGCAATCGATCGTGTGGCTTAGCTAACCTGATATTTTAATAGTTCAAACATTAACACATGCGGTGGTACCACATATGATTATTTTTATTCTTTATTACATAATTTTATTTTAAAAAATGGGAAAGGGTGGGGTGATTTAAACTTTTAATAAGGGGCAAAAACATGCAATCTTCTGATTGCATATACTGATCAATGCTCTGCCATTGCAAAGCACTGATCAGTGTAACCAGCACTCTGCTGCTCCTCGAGTAGGCATGGAGCAGTAGATAGCCGATTGGACAACGAAGAGGTAGGTGAGGACCCTCCCATCGTCCGGTAAGCTGATTGGGACATCGCAATTTTGTCACAATAGTCCTGATCAGCTCCGCTGAACTACTATGATTCTTTTACTTTCGTTTTAGACGCTGCGATCAATTTTTATTGCGGCGCCTAAAGGGTTAATGACGGCCATTGGCCCGATAAGCCCTGCCTGGCATTAGTTGTGGGTCCTGGCTGCCAGTAGCAACCGGGACCCACCAGGTTTAACCCGTTATCTGCTTGTGAGAAAAGTTTAAACCTGGTAAAAGGGACCAGGGCGCACAGGTATGCCCTGAGTCCTTAAAGATCGGGGATGCAAGGCGTATGCATACGCCCTGCGTCCCCAAGAGGTTAAAGGAAACAATGGAGTACGTCATGCACCGGAAATGACATCACCAAAGAAGCGCCCATCAATATCAAAACTCTATACGTATATCACATAAAATACAGAAGATAAAAGCTAAAAAGAGGTATTTCTTGATGAATGACTTTTAGCAGTTCCTCCCCTGTGTGACTCCACTTGCCAAGGCAAACCATGGGAAGAACAGCATGACACTGCCATGCCCATACAGGCCGTAAAGGACATGTATTGTCCCTGACCATAGTTACAGCTCCACACGTCGGTGCTGCAATGCACTTTGGTACACACTGATCTGTTCCAAAAAATTGAGCAGGGCTGGTACTGACTTCTTTGCAAATAAATGACGGCTTAAGATTCTCCACCTTGCTTGGCACAATCCTTCAGTTCTCTGAAAGGTGCAGAGTCCACCACTTGAAAAGGGAGGGACTGCAGCACCAGCAACTTGGACAGAAGCTCATTCAGCTTCTGTGCCGTTGGATGAATGGGTGCATATTGTTGTCTCTGTTTGACATGGATGGATTGCTGGTGGAATGACTGACTCGAAGTAGGAGGAGCAGGAGCATCTGGAGCGACAGAAGATGGGTATAACACAGCTACCTTCGGCTGAGGTGGTGGAGCTGTGGCTGGCTGACCCAGGGAGATGGGTGATGCAGCAGGCTGGACCACCACATTGGAGCTACAGTTCTCCCAGGTCACTTTATGGTGACGCTGCATATGTTGACGCAGGGCCATGGTGCCAACATTCACCTTCTGCCGATATATATTGCATGTGGCCAGGTTAACATCCTCCGGATGCTTGATGAAAACTGCCACACCGCCGAGTAGCTGATTTCCCCACCAACAGACTGCACTGATTGACTACTGCCGAAGACTCCTGGAACCCCTGTTCCACTACGCCTGGGAAGGTAGGCCGCCACGAAGCAGGTGATCTATCCCGGGAATGTTTGGCTCCAGACATTCCACTTCTGCCACCATGCTGACTGCCAATCACGCTCCCACCTTGCTTTCTCAGCTGCTGCCTCACAGGCAATCTGCAACCCTCTTTTCCTGATAATGTTGAAGCCCCTTCTGCACCCGGATCCCAAGTGCGATCGGCTTCATCATCATCGAGTTGTGTCTGCACATCACTGATTTCCTCCTCAGGTTCCTCAAAATTGTCTGCTTCAGGAGCCTCAACGCTCGCAACACCATCTCCCACGCTACTCTCCTCATCACTAGTTGCCCGCCTAGCAGAGGAAGCGGCAGATGTCTCCTCCACTTCTTGGCTGGGCCGTAGCTGCTGACTGTCCTCAAGTAGATTGTCCTCACTAAATAGTGGAGCTGAATCCACACCATAATATACGTCTGTGGGGGAGGGAACAGCATAGGACAGAGGCAATGGGAGGACAGAAATTGCTCCCGGGCCATGCCAACTGAGGGTTGTGTCTGAGGAACCCACTTACTGTTGACTGGGGGTGTCAGATGTCACTTGTGATGAAGTGGATGACCATGTTAACCAGTCAATGATGGCAGATGGGTTGCTTGTCGAGAGACGACCGCTAGCTTATACCGGGAGCTCAGGCCTGTCACTGTGACTCCTGCTGCCACTCGTCCCTAGTCTGGTGCCATCTCTGCCTGATGAATTTAGGCCTCTGCCACCACTCTGTGCACATCCTGGCACTTCTCTGCCTGACATACTTACTGCATAAATGAGAGGAGTACAATATGCTCCACTACGCTTAAAACAGTATCTGTCTACAACGCCAGCAGACATGTACTTTTGGCTGGCCTTTCACAGTATCTAGGTCCTTATGACTTTAACAAGAACAAAATGGTACACCACTTAGATGTACGTATGTGGTATGCACTTATGAGGGGAGGACAATGCACTCCAGTATGCTTAAAAGAGTGTTTGTCTATAACACAAAGCAGGTGTGTACTACTGGGCTTTCATAGTATCTAGGCCCTTAAGACTTTAACAGGAACAATATGGTACACCTCTTAGATGTATGCACAGGTTACTCTTAATAGAGTACAATATGCTTTTAGTGCTTTGCTCACCCCAACTGGCTGGCTACTGTTAGCTTTTCAGTTGTTGCACACACCATAGCTGCAGCACACAATCGCTGTGTACTACACCCAAAATTGCACTTTCTCTCTCAATCTCACTTTCTTCCCTATCAGTGCTTCTATGCTGGATTTGGCCTTGAGGTGAATCGCTGCTGTAAAAAAGCTTTTCTGTGTAACACATTGCTCTCTGTCCCTCTCTGCAATAGAAAGCTGATGTGACTGGGTGGTGAATCACTGCTGTAAAAATGATTTTCTGTGCTACACACACTGGTCTCTGTCCCTCTCTCTCTGCAAAGGAACGCTGATGTGACTGGGAGGTGAATTGCTGCTGTAAAAATGATTTTCTGTGCAACACACAATGCTGTCTGTCCCTCTCTCTCTGCAGTGTAATAAATGAAGTGACTGGCCGCAAGATGGCTGATGATTATATAGGGGTGGCTGGCTGCTGATAGGCTGCATGTGATTAACAGTCATCCCACCTACCCACCTTCCCAGGATTCCTTGCCCCATGTCCTCACATGTGGAGCCGCCATTTTAGATGCCCTGGAGCCTAGACCGCACTAAATAGAGTTTAATGAAGCGACTCATGCAATCAAATTGCGGCAATATTCTCATTTATTGCAAATAGAGTTTTTCCAGAAATTCGTAAAGAATTCGGATTCGTCAGATTCGATCTTTTCATCCCTAGTCTCAGCGCTTGGACTCCCACAATCAGACACTTATCCCCTATTCTGTGGATAGGGGATAAGAAGAAAAGTACTGGAGTTTCCCTTTAAGGATGAACAACCTGCACTCTCTTTCATTCTGTCTCCAAATTAAACCTAAAATGTCAAACATATTAGTAAACCCAAGGTTCACATTGTCTTTGTTGTTTTCTTATAAAGCATGTATTAGCGTTCATTTATATTACATCAACACATTCAAAATCTAAGAAGAATGAAAGAAATAAAATGGATGTTATTATTATGCAGCTGTTACTGGTCATTGAAACAATGTAACTTCACTAGGTCATTATTCCATCCATTTAATATGTGGAACTGTAATCAAAATAAATCAACTCACATTACAATAACTTTTATTGCTAAATTTACAAACATTCAATCAAACAAAATCGATTTAAAAAGCGGAACACAACTAGTACACACATTTCTAATACACTAAATTTCACATTAAGTGACTACTGTAGTTTTACAACTATTCAGTAGAATAAGAAGAGCACATATTTGCAAATCAGATGTTGTCTCAAACATAAAGGGCTTCATTGTTTAAATTAGGTGTGCTTGGAATATAACAAACAAATCAAATACCAAGACTGACTAGGGCTTCACTGAATGTGATGTTTTGTGCTATATTAGAAATATGGCAATGTCATGATAAGGGTCCGAAAAGTTTAAACTAGAGATGGGCGAAGTTTTGAAAAATTTGATTGGGCCGATTTGCAGAATTTTCGGAAAAAAATTGCTTTGGGTAGAATTTATTTACGGTGAATCTATATGTGAATCTACATTAAAAACGGCTATTTGTGGCATACAGAGAACATCAATAGGGGTGTAGAACACTTTGCTTTGTTCAAACACGCATATGGAGTGTGCTGGGGTAGTGAAATAATACTGTTATTCAGAATGACATGCAGATTACAGGCATCACTATTAGAATCACTGCTGTAGAGCGGCACAATGATAGAGCCTGGAGGTGGCATCAGTATGAGGAGACCATATAGTGGCTGAATAGCACAGCCTGGAGTTGGCAGAAGCATGAGGATATCATATGGTGCTTGAATGAGACAGCCTGGAGATGGCTGAAGTATGAGGAGACCATATAGTGGCTGAATGGCACAGCCTGGAGGTGTTGGCAGCTTGAGGAGACCATATAGTGGCTAAATTACACAGCATGGAAGTGTTGTCAGCATGAGGAGTGGCTAAATGACACAGCATGGTGGTGTTGGCAGTATGGGGAGACCATATAGTGGCTAAATGACATAGCGTGGAGGTGTTGGCAGCATGAGGAGACCATTTAGTGGCTAAATGACACAGCGTGGAGGTGTTGGCATCATGAGGAGACCATGTAGTTACTGAATGACACAGCCTGGAGCTGGCAGCATGAGTATACACTAGGGCTTCACAATTCCTAAGATTAAAAGATGAATTAAATTATGAATTAAACACACATGTATAACACACACAGCGATGTCCGTCCTATCTGTATGCAGTGTAATGAATGAAATGACAAGCCAGAAAATGGCTGCCGAATATATAGGGCTGTGACATCACAGGGGTGATTGGCTGCTGATAGGCTGCATCCTGCATGTGATTCAGGGTTATCCCACCTACCTGCCTGGAGCCTGGACCACAGTAAATGGAGTTTAATGAAGCGATTTGCACGACAGAATTTGTTGCAAATTGAATATTTCATGAAATTCGTAACAAATTCAGGTTCGTCTGCTTCGATTCGCTCATCTCTAGTTAAAACGGAAAGGAATACAAAAATATAGAAAAGGCACTGAATAATATAACTGTAAACACTTCACCTTCCAGGTGATCAGTATTTGCTGGAGATTTGTAGAGCCGAAGTTCCCAGTAGGACCTCTGAGTATTTCCTCCATCAAAGCTGTCAGAATTGTGTATATATAGGGCACAAGAGTCATGTTTTCTTCTTTACCTTGAACAGAAAGTGACCCCTTTTTTTTAAATAAAATGTTGGGAATAGTATTTTATATCAATGATGAAGCAGAGAGCTGATAAAGCAATTATAACTCTAGTCAAGGAGACAAGTACCACCATAACATCATTCAAATACTGAAGGACAACAAAAAACTTTTTTTTTTACACAGTAGGCTTGTGATTAAAGGCGGCCCCAGGGCTGCCATTAGGACTTTCTGGGACTCATACAGCCAAAGTGTCTGCCTCCCATCACCACTACCAAAAGCTATATCCCAATTTGGGACATAGGGGAAGATTTATCAAAACCTGTAGAGAGAATAAGTTGCCAAGATTGCTTCTTTCATTTTTCAGAGGCCTCTATAAAAATGAAAGAAACAATATGATTGGTTGCTCTGGGCAACTGCACCACTCCTCCTCCACAAAGGTTTTGATAAATCTCCCTCATAGGTTTGGCTATTTACAGCCCAAAATACATACCTTTTACAAGCCAAAATACATGTTAAAAATACAATTAAAAGAATCAGCAGCAAACAGAAAAATTGGACAAAGCACTGGTTTTGAGTAGGGCTGCAACGATTAATCGATGTAATCGATTAAAATAGATAACGGGATTCGTTCTCGACGAATCCCGTTATCGAATAATCACCCGATTTGCTGCCTGCCGTCAGTGGCGGCAGTTAATGAATGAAGCTAACATGTCTCCGCCGCTGCCCTGCTCCTAGTGCAATCAGCGCACCGCCGGGACATGTGTATTCTCTGCTGCTCATCTCCGTCGGGTACAGAGATGAACAGTAGAGAATAGACATGTCCCGGCGGTGCGCTAGGAGCAAGGCATCAGTGGGGACATGTCAGGCGGCGGCAGCAGGGCCCCCCTTTAGAGAGCAGGCACCCCTTTGGACCGCAGCCCCCACCCTTGTAGACAGCTCACCTGCAGCTATCCTATGTCGGGTGCTGCTGCTCCGCTGCCCCGTTCTCCCGTCCGCATCACATTGTCCTATGGAGGACCATGTGACATACACATCACTCCACCTCCTTCCCTGCGCCCAGCGTAACGTTATGGAGGAAGCAGAATTACATGTATGTCACATGGTCCTCCATAGCACAACGTGATGCGGACGGGAGAACTGTGCAGTGGAGTGGCAGCCCCCAACAGAGGACAGCTGCAGGTGAGCTGTCTACAAGGGTGGGGGCTGCGGTCTAAAGGGGGGCCTGCTCTCTAAAGGGGGGCCCTGCAGTCTAAAGGAGGGCCCTGCAGTCTAAATGAGGCCCTGCTGTCTAAAGGAGGGCCCTGCTGTCTAAAGGGGGGGCCCTGCTGTCTAAAGGGGTCTGTAAAAGCAATGGTCTGCAGTCTGCACGTACACATGTTTATAGGAGTGCTATATAAAAAAAAAGAAAATAACATTTTTTTAATTTACTGCTCCCCCAATAAAAATTGACTCCCCCTTTTCCTATTGCTATACAAAAAAATTTAAATAATTTTTTCTTTTACATATTTGATACTACCACATGGCTAACTGTCTGAGCTATTAAAATATTAGTGAATCATTAAAAAAAAAAAATTTAATAGTTCAGACAGTTACCCATGCGGCAGTATCACATTTACGCTGGTTTCTGTACAGGATCATTAATAATGATCCTGTACAGCAACCGGCGTAGACGTAAAAAAAAAAAAATAAAAAAAAAACTATAATAATAAAATTGCTGCTGTTTGGTCACACTTTTGTATGGCCATTGTACATAGTTTTTCAAGTAGTATCAGCTGAACCCCTTTTTTTCGGCATTCAGAATTTTTTTTTCCGATTTATCGATAAAATAATCGACAACTAATCGATTATTAAAATAATCGTTAGCTGCAGCCCTAGTTTTGAGAGAAAATCACAACATTCCCATATGCATATCTATCTATGCTCACATAAAGTATATATTATAAATACTTCAGCAGAAAAGTACAGTGGCACAAAAAAGTATTTAGTCAGCCACCTATTGTTCTCCCACTTAAAAAGATGAGAGAGGCCTGTAATTTTCATAATAGGTATCTGTCAACTATAAGAGACATGATGAGAAAAATAAATCCATAAAATCATATTGTCTGATTTTTAATGAATTTATTTCCAAATTATGGTGGGAAATAAGTATTTCGTAATCTACAAACAAGCAAGATTTCTGGCTCTCACAGACCTGTAACTTCTTCAAGAGCATCCTCTGTCCTCCACTCGTTACCTGTATTAATGGCATCTGTTTGAACTTGTTATCAGTATAAAAGACACCTGTCCACAACCTCAAACAGTCACACTCCAAACTCCAATATGGCCAAGACCAAAGAGGTGTCGATGGACACCAGAAACAAAATTGTAGACCTGCACCAGGCTGGAAAGACTGAATCTGCAATAGGCAAGAAGCTTGGTGTGAAGAAATCAACTGTGGGAGAAATTATTAGAAAATAAAAGATATACATGACCACTAACAATCTCCCTCGATCTGGGATCCTTCGAAAGATCTCAGGTGTCAAAATGATCACAAGAACGTGGAGCAAAAATCCCAGAATCACATCAGGGGGGACCTAGTGAATGACCTGCAGCAAGTTGGGACCAAAGTAACAAAGGCTACAATCAATAACACATTACGCCGCCAGGGATTCAAATCATGCAGTGCCAGACGTGTCCCCCTGCTTAAGCCAGTACATGTCCGAGTGCGTTTGGATGATCCAGAAGAGGATTGGGGGATAATGTCATATGGTCTGTTCAGATGAAATCAAAGTAGAACTTTTTGGTAAAAACTCAACTCATCATGTTTGGAGGAGAAAGAATGCTGAGTTGCATTCAAAGAACACCATACCTACTGTGAATCAAAGGGGAGGAAACAACATGCTTTGGGGAATAGGACGACTGATCCGTATAAAGGAAAGATTGAATGGGCCATATATCGTGAGATTTTGAGTGAAAACCTCCTTCCATCATCAAGGGCATTGAAGGTGAAACGGGGCTGGGTTTTTCAGCATGACAATGATCCCAAACACAACATCTGGGCAACGAAGTAGTGGCTTCGCCAGAAGCATTTCAAGGTCCTGGAGTGGCCTAGCCAGTCTCCAGATTTTAACTCTATAGAAAACCTTTGTAGGGAGTCGAAAGTTTGTGTTGTCCAGCGACAGCCCAAAACATCACTGCTCTACAGGAGATCTGCATGAAGGAATTGGCAAAAATACCAGCAACAGTGTGTGAAAACCTTGTGAAGACTTACAGAAAACGTTTAACGTTTAACAAAGCATTGAGATGAACTTTTGTTATTGACCAAATACTTTTTTTCCACCATAATTTGCAAATAAATTCTTTAAAAATCAGACAATGTGATTTTGTGGATTTTTTTTTCTCATTATATCTCTCATAGCTGAGGTTTACAGGCCTCTCTCATCTTTTTAAGGGGGAGAACTTGCACAATTGGTGGCCGACTAAATACCTTTTTACCCCACTGTATATGAATGAAATACAGGGAATATACATAAATAAGTGTGGTGTCCCTGTACCGCATCTTATACGGTACCTATGTATGTGTGGGTCCCCATAGCCAGAGTCCCTAGGACTTGGGATCCCTGTTGTGTAGCCTACACCTTGTCGCCTCTATTCCAACTAATAGTTCAGTAATTTATGTAAGGTTGATGTAAATATAGTAATATAACTGTAAATAAATAGTTAATTGCCTGTTCCATAGTGTTGCAGGACCTGCGGGTCACGTGACTAGGTAAACGCTATGGTATTCTGCTAAAGGACCTTTGGAGGCCCTGTGACGTATGCAATCACATTACTCTGTGTAATGGTGAATGACAGATGTTCGGACCAATCTGATTCATTCCGACCCCTGGCCATATAAGGGAGCGGTGGCCATGTTTTCGCTCTCTTGTTCCTGGGTTGTCAAACGAGAAGGATCTGCGCAGCAACTATCACAGTGAGTTAGGCCCGAGCCTTGCAGCAACGGCTGAGTAATTCAGAATAGAGAGTGTATCAATCCCCAGACACTCTGCAGCATCACCAGACCTAATATAACCCCTAAATCTGGACGGATCTGCAAATATCTACCCTAAATTCAGAGACTTTCTAAATAGCTCAAGGTCCGCAACAACTGTCAGTCACTGAGCGATATAAGGACTGTTTGCAGGAGACTGTTACTGTGCATTGGATGTATCGCAAGCACTTAAGTAAAGTTGTTCTAGTTCAAGTTCAATCTCCTTGTGGACCTTCAGTCATTTCATGCACCTATCGTTACTGGGAAGGGCAGCGAAAGGCTGGAGCATTACCTCAGCATACCAGCCCTCAGCCTGGCGTCACAAACTATAGGGTTAACATTAACCTCTCATATACCGGTACCATACCACCACTACCATACACCCCCCAAGGGCTACCACATAATTATGAGCAATAAAGTATAGCAAAATTGTGCTTTGTACCATTTTTTCTGTTTGCTGCTGATTCTTTTAAATGTATTTTTAACCTGTCCAGAACGAAGGGCCTAGAGGTACATCCTTGCGTCCTGGTACTTAACCCCTTAACCAAGCCCATTTTGACCTCAAGGACCAGAGCATTTTTGCAAATGTGACCACTGTCACTTTAAGCATTAATAACTCTGGGATGCTTTAACTTATGAATTTGATTCTAAGATTTATTTTCGTGACATATTCTACTTTGTGTTAGTGGTAAATGTTGATATATACCATATTTTCTGGCGTATAAGACGACCCCCAACTTTTACAGTTAAAATATAGAGTTTGGGATATACTCGCCGTATAAGACTACCTCTCTACCACGATATGGTACCTTACCATTGTTCCCCCACACTAGGTTGTCAGCATAGTTCCCCTACATTAGGTTGTCAGTATAGTTCCCCCACATTAGGTTGTAGTTCCCCCACAGTAGGTTGGTAGCATAGTTCATAGTTCCCCCACATTAGGTTGTCAGTATAGTTCCCCCACATTAGGTTGTAGATCCCCCACATTAGTTTGGCAGTATAGTTCTCCCCACATTAGGCTGGCAGTATAGTTCCCCCCACATTAGGTTGTAGTTCCCTTACATTGGGTTGTAGTTCCCCCACATTAGGTTGGCAGTATAGTTCCCCCATATTAGGTTGTAGTTTCCCCACATTAGGTAGGCAGTCTACTTTCCCCCACATTAGGTTGCCGTTGCCTTACATTAGTTTGGCAGTTTAGTTCCCCCCACAGTAGGTTGGCAGTATATTTTCCCCCACATTAGGTTGTAGTCCCCCACATTAGGTTGGCAGTATAGTTTCCCCCACATTAGGTTGTAGTCCCCCACATTAGGTTGGCAGTATAGTTTCCCCCACATTAGGTTGTAGTTCCCCCACATTAGGTTGGCAGTATAGTTTGCCCACAGACAGTGAATGGCTGGAGGCTGTATGTCTGTGTACTGCCCCACTTCAGTGCTCCGTCCACCACGCCTCCGGTCAGGGGTCACAATTTACTGCTATGGCCTATAGGAGTAGCTGTAGTTGGAGCATCGAAGCTGACGTGCCGCTGGTAACTTACAATGCCGGCCAGGGCGCGTACTCCTCCTTGATGCTCCAGTGCTCCGCTCCTCCGTTTCTATGGGCGCACGCATGCACTACCTCCCGGCGGACCCTGCATTGCTAAAGTTAACGCGGGGCTGCAGAAAGGTAACCAGGACATCCTTGTGTCCCGAAAATATTTTTCGGGACACAGGGATGTCTAAAATGTGACGGGGGAAGTTAATCTTGGCCAGGACTCCCAGAGTATGGATAATCCATACTCCGGGCATCCTGGCTGACTGCAGCACCTGGCATATAAGACGACCCCCGACTTTTGAGAACATTTTATGGGGTTAAAAAGTCATCTTATATGCCGGAAAATACGGTACTTGCATTGAAAATTTAGCATTTTTCTAACTTTGAAGCTCTCTGCGTGTAAGGAAAATGGACATGCCATATAGATTATATATTGATTCTCATACACAATATGTCTACTTTATGTTTGCATCATGAAGTTGACATGTTTTTAGTTTGTGAAGACATAAGTGGGCTTCAAAGTAGCAGCAATTTTCCAATTTTACATGAAAATTTCAAGTTTTGAAGTGAATTTGAGGGTCTTTATGTTAGAAATACCCCATAATGGATCCCATTATGAAAACTGCAACCCTCAAAGTACCGTATTTATCGGCGTATAACACGCACTTTTTAGGCTAAAATTTTTAGCCTAAAGTCTATGTGCGTGTTATACGCCGATACCGCCCCAGGAAAGGCAGGGGGAGAGAGGCCGTCGCTGCCCGCTTCTCTCCCCCTGCCTTCCCTGGGGTCTAAAGCCCTGCTGCCGGCCCTTCTCACCCCCTGGCTATCGGCGCCGATAGCCAGGGGGAGAGAAGGGGCAGCGGCACCCATTGCCGGCGCCGCTGCCCCGTTGCCTCCCCCCATCCCCGGTGGCATAATTACCTGGGTCGGGTCCGCGCTGCTGCATGCCTCCGGCGTGCGCCCCCTTCGTCGTTGCTATGCGCTGCACGGCGCGGCGCATGACGTCAGTGCGCCGTGCCGTGCATATGGGGCGCCGGTACCGATAGTCAGGGGGACAGAACGGGCAGCGGCGCCGATAGCCAGGGGGAGAGAAGGGCCGGCAGCACGGCTCTAGACCCCATGAAAGGCAGGGGGAGAGAAGCGGGCAGCGACGGCCTCTCTCCCCCTGCCTTTCCTGGGGATGTATCGGGGTATACACGCGCACACACGCACCCTCATTTTACCATGGATATTTGGGTAAAAAACTTGTTTTACCCAAATATCCTTGGTAAAATGAGAGTGCGTGTTATAGGCCAGTGCGTGGTATACCCCGATAAATACGGTATTCAAAATGACATTTAGAAAGTTTTTTTTTAACCCTTTAGGTGTTTCACAGGAATAGCAGCAAAGTGGAGGAGAAAATTCTAAATCTTCATTTTTTACACTAACATGTTCTTGTAGACCCATTTTTTTTTTACAACGGGTAAAAGGAGAAAAAGCCCACAAAATGTGTAACTTAAATTCTTATGAGTAAGGAAATACCTCATATGAGGATGTAAATTGCTCTGTGAGCGCCCTACAGGGCTCAGAAGGGAAGGAGCGACAATAGGATTTTGGAGAGCAAATTTAGCTGAAATGTTTTCTTTTTTTTCTTTTTTTAGGAAGCCCCCATGGTGCCAGAACAGCAAACCCCACCACATGGCAACTTTTTCGAAGCTAAACCCCTCAAGGAACGTTACAAGGGGTATAGTGAGCCTTAACACCCTACAGGTGATTGACAAACTTTTGTTAAAATGGGACGTGAAAATGAAAAATTTTATTTTTTTCACTAAAATGCTTGTATTACCCCAAATTTTTTCATTTTCACAAGAGGTAATAGGAGAAAATGTCTCCTAAAGTTTGTGACCCCATTTATCTCGAGTAAGGAAATACCTCATATGTGGATGTAAAGTGCTCTGTGGGTACACTAGAGATCTTTGACAGATCTTTGGAACAGTGGGCTGTGCAAATGAAAAATAAAATGTTTTATTTTCATGGACCACTGTACAAAAAATCTGTCAGACACCTGTGGGGTATAAATGCTCACTATACCCTTAGTTACGTTCCATGAGAGGTGTAGTTTCTAAAATGGGGCTCACATGTGGGTGTTTTTTTTTTTTTTAGTTTATGTCAGAACCACTGTAACTATCAGCTACCACTGTGCAAATCACCAATTTAGGCCTCAAATGTACTGTTGTCGGCCCACAGAGCACTTTACTTCCACATATGTGGTATTTGCATTACAAATTTTGGGGGTCTTTTTTTCCATTTACCTCTTGTGAAAATTAAAAGTATGGGGCAACACGAGCATGTTAGTGTAAAAAAAAAAAAAAATTACTCTAACACGCTGTGTAGACCCCATCTTTACCTTTTCATAAGGAGTAAAAGGAGAAAAAGCCCCTAATTTCTTTAGAACACGGAAATAACCTATATGTGGCCCTAAACTGTTGCCTTGACAACAAAGACATGACTCCAAAGTGAGAGAGCGCCATGCGCATTTGAGGCCTGAATGAGGGATTTGCATAGGGACTGACCCAAATGCAAGCATTACATTTGCCTCTGATACCAAAATACCCTAGTGCAGTGTTTCCCAAACAAGGTGCCTTTAGCTGTTGCAAAACTCCCAGCATGCCTTGACAGTCAGTGGCTGTCCTGTAATGCTGGAAGTTGTTGTTTTTCAACAGATGGAGGCTCCGTTTTGGAAACACTGCCATACGAGACGTTTTTTATTTTTATTTGGGGGGGGGGGGTGGATAACTCTTTAATTTGTGTAATGTAGTGTTTTTAGGGTACATTCACAGTGAGTTTCCTACTGGGAGATTAATCTGTGGCAGAAAATTTGCTGCATCTCAAGCTTGCAGGGGGAAACTCACTGCAAGACCGTGTGAATGTACCCTGTATATTCACATGGGGGAGAGGGGTGTAAACCTCCAGCTGTTGCAAAGCTACGACTCCCAGAATGCACTGATGGACCATACATGCTGAGAGTTGTAGTTATGCAACAGTTGGAGGCACACTGGTTGCGAAACACTGAGTTAGGTAACAAACTCTCAGTGTTTCACAACCAGTGTCCCTTCAGCTGTTATAAAAATCCAACTCTCAGCATGCATTGACAGCCAAAGGGCATGCTGGGAGTTGTAGTTATGCAACAGCTGGAGGCATACTACTACAACAGTCAGCATGCCCTTCGCCTGTCCATGCATGCTGGGAGTTGTAGTTTTGCAACAGCTGGAGGCACACTGGTTACAAAACACTAAGAGTCTGTTTATTTAACTCAGTGTTTCGCAACCAGTGTGCCTCCAGCTGTTGCAAAACTACAACTCCCAGCATGTACGGTCTCTCAGTGCATGCTGGGAGTTGTATTTTTGCAACATCTGGAGGCACACTGGTTGGGAAACACTGAGTTAGGTAACAAACTCGGTGTTTCACAACCAGTGTGCATTCAGCTGTTGCAAAACTACAACTCTCAGCATGCATTGACAATGAAAGGGCATGCTGGGAGTTGTAGCTATACAACAGCTAGAGGCATACTACTATAACTCCCAGCATGCCCTTTGGCTGTCCGTGCATGCAAAGAGTTGTAGTTATTCAACAGCTGGAGGCACACTTTTTCATAGAAAAAATGTGCCTCCAGCTGTTGCATAACTACAACCCCCAGCATGCACAGACTACCAAAGGGCATGCAAGGAGATTTAGTTGTGCCTCCAGCTGTTGCATAACTACACCTCCCAGCATGCCCTTTGGCTGTGTATGCTGGGAGTTGTTGCTGAGCAACAGCAGGAGGCGAACAGGCCTCACCTCCTGCTGTATCCTGTCACCCGCATCACCACCACTGCTGACGTTGATCCTGCCACTCCTGCCGCTCCAGTCTGCTGCTGCCGCTCCTGAGGGGACCCCCCGCCTGACTATGGGAAGGTAAGAGACCCCCGCTTGCCCTGATCGCTGCCCTGATCACCCCCCAGTAGGGTAATGATTGGTCGTTTGTTCTGTGATCGTGATTTGGCAACCGTGCCACCTCATTCCTGCTGGGTACGGGTGATTGGGGCTGTCTCGGACCAATCACCCTTTTTTTCCAGGTCACCGGATTCCAGAATGTTCCGGAATCGCGGCAAATTGCCGGTCTAAGGACCCCCCAGGGCTTTGCAATTTCAATTTCAGCAGGCATACCGTTCCCTTCACCGCCCAGTTACCGAAGGTGAATGGAAACGTTCAGGGCATACAGGTACGCCCTTGGTCCTTAAGTCACAGGACGCGAGAGCGGACCTGTATTCCCTCAGTCCTGGATAGGTTAAGGACCGAAGGCATACCTGTATGCCCTGGTCCCGTTACCGGGGTTTAAATAATTCTCACGAGTGGAGCACGCATCAAACCGCGTGGGTCATGGTTGCTATGAGCAGCCAGGACCCATGGTTAATGCCGAGCACCACCGATTGGGCTGATGTCCAGCATTAACCCTTTAGACGCTGTTATCAAAGTTGATCACGGCATCTAAAGTACGGGGTTAACAGTACCGGTAGCTCAGGGATGCTAATCGTGACATCCGGGGTGAAATTGCGGGTCCCGATCAGCTGAGTGGAGGGCGGAAGAGCCCTTACCTTCCTCCTCACCGTCCGATCGGTCCTCTGCTTCCAGCCAGCCATGCATGCTGGAACAGCAGAGCACTGATAACAATTATCAATGCTATTCTATGGCATAGCACTAAGCAGTGGGAACTAAAAAAAAAGTGTAAAAAAAAGTTATTCATTCCGCCACATGAGTAAATGTCCAAATGAATAAAATATAAGGTTAGTTAAACCTCACATTCGATGGTGTACATGTAAAAAAAACAGCAAAGTCTAAAACTGTGCATTTTTGGTCACTTCATATACCATAAAAAAAAACTGTTAAAAAGCGATCAAAAATCCCATCAAAATAAAAATGGTACCGATAACAACAAAAGATCATGGCTCAAAAAATGAGCCCTTATATAGCCCCGTATGCGAAAAAAATAAAAAAGTTATAGTGGTCAGAAGATGACAAATTTAAACATACAAATTTTGTGCATGTAGTTATAATTTTTTTAAAGTAGTAATATAAAATAAAACCCCTTGTAACTCCTTGTAACCGTATTGATCTACAGAATAACGATAAGATGTCATTTTTACCAAAAATTGTACTGTGAAGAAACTGAAGCTCCCAAATTTACAAAATGGCTTTTTTTTTTTCAATTTCACCCCACTGTAACACTCACGTTTAAGAAGATTGTAACCCCGGTGGATCGGGATCCGCTGGACCTGTGTGGCAGATAACTCGGACCGTACCAGGGAGTGGAGTCTAAGGTGCCGCTGGTTTTCACCAGAGCCTGCCGCAAAGCAGGATGGACTTGCTGTGGCAGGCAGCACCCAGGTCACTACCCCTGGCACAGCTCTACCACACAGGCGGCTGAGGAGATGCGTGGCACAGGAGGGATAAAGCAGCTCATTGTCTGGATAGCAGAAGGTCAGGGAAGGCGGCATGGTTGTGTAGTCAGGACATAGCAGGAGGACAATAGGCAGGTGGCAGAGAAGCAAGGTCGGGTCACAAAGCGAAGGATCAGATACACGGCAAGGCAGAAACAGCAATGCTTTCTCTCAGGCTCAAGGCAACAAAGATCCGGCAGGGGAGTGAGGGGGGTGGAGGAATATATAAATGAGCCACAGGTGAATATCACTAATGAGCGCACTGGCCCTTTAAATCTTAAAGCTCTGGCGCATAGATGCCCTAGAGGACAGGGACACGTGTGCCGGAGCAATGAGGCAAAAGCTGGGGCAGGAGAAGCACCAGGTGAGTGACGAACTGGGGTTCGTATGTGGGCGCGTCCTGTGATGCTAGTCCCAGCCCCACTGGCAGCAGCAGGTAACGGGACCATGCACTCACGGCCAGCATGTGTGGCTGGAGCACATAACGTAACACCCACAAATGTTTTTTTTTGTTTTACTGTATATTTTGTTATAAAGTAATTGATGTTATTACGAAGTACAATTGATGAAGCAAAAAACAAGCCCTCGTAAGGGTCTGTAGGTGCAAAATTGAAAGTGTTATGGTTTTTAGAAAAGGAGGAGGAAAAAACTAAAGTGCAAAAAAAAAATTGGCCTGGTCCTTAAGATCTAAATGGTCTTCATCTCCAAGGGGTTAATATTAATATTTGTAGTCAATAAAGTGTTTTCTCATGAACATTATGTTTGTTGTTCAGTTACTTAAGATAGGTCTTGCATATATTTATTGTTTCACTGAACCCTTTTCTTTGCATTTGGTGTATTCCCCTCATTCCCCTATATTGCTTAATATAAGACAAAATATATGTCAAAATATGGCCAGATTGGTCTCAGTGCTCAATGTAAATAGTAAATGTCCAGGTAACTTGTGATGAAAGAATCCTTGGCTCTCGTGACTTTTATTGCTCCACAGAACAAAGTAACATGGGAGGACAAGTCAGACACCACCAATGCTCTTATCACTAGTGTTGGGCGCGAATATTCGCATTTCAAATTTTTCAAATATTCGCAAATACTGCGAATATATTTGTTATATATTTGAAATTGTGAATATTCCCTTTTTTCCAATTATGCGCATTTTCGCATATGTGCATATTCGCGTGTGCGAATATTCGTATATGTGAATATTCGCATATTCCTTCTTTTCACTTGTGGGCCTATTAGAATGATGCAAATACACTTGTCAGAGATTATCAACAACATCCCTAGCAACCAACAGTAAAGTTGCCCACCCCCTCACTGTTTTCTTCCTCGAATATGCGAATATAACGAATACACAAAATTTGTGAATATAGGATGAATATTCATCTATATATTCGCGAAATATCGCAAATTCGAATATGGGGAATGCCGCTCATCACTACTTAGCACTCATGTAATGTGATGCTTTATCAAGGTCACATGACATGAAATGAATGCTAAGAGTGTTGGTGTTTGACTTGTCCTCTCATACTATTTTTTTCTGTGGAGCAACAAAAGTCATGAGAGCCTTGGATTCTTCCATCAAAAGTTACTTAAACATTTACTATTTACATTGAGCACTGGGATCTCAGTTAGAGAAGCAGAGAGGTGCTGCTCTGGATCTGGAAAGGTCCAGAGGCAGGGACATAGCTAGAAACCACAGGGCCCCGATGCTAAAAATTGTCCTGGGACCCCCAACTCCCTGACAACCGGCTTCCCCAATCCCTGATGACCCCCTTACTCGGACTTGAATGCACAAAGATATCAGTGAAAACAGCACTGATGGGACACAGTCAGGAGAATACACAGTGATATAAATCACTTACAGACAGGGCAGGACTGGGACCAAAATTAGCCCAGACATTTTAGAATTAGCAGTTAATTTTTATGTTGGGGATCTGAGTGATGGGACCCCCACCAATCAACTTGGTTCAAGTGGCTCTCCAGATGTTGCAAAGCTACAAATCCCATCATGTCTGGAGAGCCTCAGGCATTATGAAAGTTGCTGTTTTTTAACAACTGGAGAGCCACAGATTGCGTCAGGAGACTACACAATGATATCACTGACCTGAGTGACGTCTTCTCTGTTATCTTTGCTTTTCTTCCCCATCTGGTCCAGACGTCAGGACTTCTTCCAGCTACATCTTCTTTGCAGAGTCTGACGTACGGACATCATAGGTTCCGAAATTTGTCAGCAGATCTTCCTCCTCTGCATAAAGACAATAATCATTATAATACTGCCACCCACTGTAACCCTTCAATATAATATTGCCACCCACTGTACCCCCTAAATACAATACTGCCAACCACTGTACCTCCTGAATATAATACTGCCACAAACTGTACCCTCTGAATACCATACTGCCACACACTGTACCCTCTTAATATAATACTGCCACACACTGTACCCCTTAAATATAATACTGCCACCCACTGTACCCCATGAATATAATACTGCCACACATTGTACCCCCTGAATATAATACTGCCACACACTGTACCACTTAAATATAATACTGCCACCCACTGTACCCCCTGAATATAATACTGGCACATATTGTACCCCCTGAATATAATACTGCCACACACTGTACCCCTTGAATATAATACTGCCATCCACAGTACCCCCTGAATATAATACTGCAACCCACTGTACCCCCTGAAAATAATAATGCCATAATGCTGCTGCTACTGTCACTTCCACTGCCATATAGAGAGAGGGATATAAAAGAAAAAAGGGAGGACAGCGCCTCGTGTAATCCTGTGGGTACAGTGAATGTATAGTGAGCTTCGGGATTAAGAACTCTCACCTGATAGGTCTAGGCAATAGGAATATCACCCCTGCATTTGAGGTATTCCTAGGATTGCAGGCCGTAGGAGCTTGACCGGGAGCTGTGGCAGCGGTTCTAGTATTATAAGTATAAAGGAAAAAAAAAAAAAAAACTCCAAAAGTGGCGCTATCCCATATAAAGTAGGAATGACTAGTGTGATTAACACAGCCGTACTTTATTGAAAAGACAGACAGCGAGTACATCCATGAGCAAGACGCATTTCAGGTATAATCTTACCCTTTTTCAATTGCAGATGTGAGGTGTGAGCAATAGACAGCTTCTATAAATATTTATTGAAGCTGTCTATTGGTCACACCTCACATCTGCAATTGAAAAAGGGTAAGATTATACCCAAAACACATCTTGCTCATGGATGTACTCGCTGTCTGTCTTTTCAATAAAGTACCGCTGTGTTAATCACACTAGTCATTCCTACTTTATATGGGATAGTGTCACTTTTGGAGCTTTTTCTTTTTTTCCTTTATACTTCAGCTGCAAGGCATAGATATCGCTGGAGTCAGAGGCTGGTGAAACGTCAGGGGTTAGGAACAGTCGTGCGTGCCCATGCGGGGCACATCTGTTCCCATCGACCCTTAGCCTGTTCCATCCATCTAGTTTATGGGTAATGATAAAAGGTATAGTACAGGGAAGTGGCTGAGGGGCCCTGAGGGCCCCCCCGGCTATGGGGCCCAGTCGCGATTGCGACCTTTGTGACCTCTATAGCTGCGCCACTGTCCATAGGGCTCCACAAGTTATATGAAGTCAGCAGCATTGTACCCCATGGGTGTTCTTTTCCACAGCACAACCAGCACTGTCGCTCTCTCCCACTTATTCTCCCACTGCAGTATTTTAACAAAAATGTTTTTCATGACCATTTTCTGCTTCTGTAACTTTTTTTAAATTTTAACCTCTTAAGGATCAAGCCCATTTTCACCTTAAGGACCAGAGCATTTTTTGCACATTTGACAACTGTCACTTTCAGCATTAATAACTCTGGGATGCTTTTACTTTTCTGATTCCGAGATAGTTTTTTTGTGACATATTCTACTTTATGTTAGTGGTAAATTTTCATCGATACTTGCATAATTTCTTGGTGAAAAATTCCAAAATTTGATGAAAATTTAGCTTTTCTTTTTTACTTTTAATCTCTTGGGCACAAAGGGCGTATGCATACGCCCTGCATCCCCGATCCTTAAGGACTCAGGGCGTACCTGTACGGCCTGAGCCCGGTCCCGGTGTTTAAAACGGGGTCACGCCGTGACCCCGCATCACACCGGGTCAGTCCCGGCTGCTATTCATAGCCGGGACCCTGGGATAACAGTCAAAGTTGACCGCCGCGTCTGAAAGTGAAAGTAAATGCTTCCCGGCAGCTCAGTCGGGCTGATCGTGACATCGCCGTAAAATCCAGATGTTCCGATCAGTTGGGACACAGGCGTAGGTCTCCTTACCGGTCTCTGCGGCGTCCAATCAGGGTTTTATTGCTCCAAGCCTGAGCTACAGGCTTGAGCAATCGAGCACCTATCTCACTGATCCGTGCAAAGCTATGGCTTTGCAGGGATCACCATAAGAGATTAGTGTGTGCAGTGTTATAGGTCCCTATGGGAGCTATAGCACTGCAAAAAATAAAAAGGGAAAAAAAAAGTTTACAAAGGTCATTTAACCCCTTCCCAAATAAAAGTTTCCCATAAAAAAATATACAGTGTAAATAAAAATAAACATATGTGGTATCACCGCGTGCGGAAATGTCCAAACTATAAAAATATGTCATTAATTAAATCGCACGGTCAATGGCGTACGCACAAAAAAATTCCAAAATAGCGTATTTTTGGTCACTTTTTATATCATGAAAAAATTTATAAAAAGCAATCAAAAAGTCCGATCAATATAAAAATGATAACAATAAAAACTTAAGAACACGGCGCAAAAAATGAGCCCTCACACTGGCCCGTATACGGAAAAATTTAAAAGTTATAGGGGTTAGAAGATGAGAATTTTTAACAGAAATTTTCCTGCATGTAGTTATGATTTTTTCCCGAACTACGACAATTTCCAACCTATATAAGTAGGGAATCATTTTAAACATTTGGATTTCCAGAATAAAGATAAGGTGTTATTTTTGCCGAAAAATGCACTGCGTAGAAACGGAAGCCCCCAAAAGTTACAAAATGGCATGTTTTCTTCAATTTTGTCGCACAATGATTTTTTTTTCCGTTACACTGTGGATTTTTGGGTAAAATGACTAATGTCACTGCAAAGTAGAATTGGTGGTGCAAAAAATAAGCCATCATATGGAATTTTATAAGCAAAATTGAAAGTGTTATGATTTTTAGAAGGTGATAAGGAAAAAATGAAAATGCAAAAATGGAAAAACGCTGAGTCCTTAAGGTGAAAATAGGCTGAGTCCCTAAGGGGTTAAACTCTCTGCTTATAAGGAAAATGTAGAGACAAGGAAGTAAGCGCTCCATAGAATAATATTCTTGGACCCAGGGAGCTGAATAATTGTATAAATGAACTGCTCACCACGGGTGGTTGTGTAGGCACATACACAACAATGGGAATAGGTATAGGATGGATCGTCTGCTGCCCTCCGGAGCATATGTGGTAGTGGATGTTTGGCTTCAAGGGAACCCGGCTCACGGCGCTGATCGACCAGACAGGTAGGTAAACTTAAAAGAGGATTTTTTGACCAGAATGCAACGTGTTTTGCTCTGCATGCGCAGCTTCCTCAGGCATAGCAAAGAGAATACACAGCGGGTTTAAATAGGTAAGATGTAACCATTTAAATGACAAGCTCACACACAGGGAAAGCGTAATCACAATCACCTGTGTGTAACACTGCCTATATTGAGGATAGTCATGAGGGACCCGTACCAACGGGGCCCCCATCAAACCACAATATACACTTGACAATCAAACATCACATATACAAAACATTACAAAGTATTCACATTTATGAAACTTCTATAAACTATTGCACAATTATATAAAACAATTATGTATATAAAAGAAAGTGAAAGAAATAGAAAATAAGCAGGAAAAGAAACAAGAAAAGAAATGTGAAACAAGAAAAAAGTATATGTAGAAATGATATATATGCACATTCGAAAAATTATGCATTCGAAAAATTATACATTCAAAAAGTTATAACGAAAAATACACAAAATATTGAATTGTATACCAACAGTTGCCGAACAATTTATATTGATGCTACTGTATACCAACAGTTATCGGACATTTTCTATTGATTCATTGAGTCCCTGAGGGTTCATACTGGCAAGTTTAAAAATCCAATATGACTCACGATTAATTAATTTCTGATAACAATTAGGAGTTGTTTCAGGGATAATTTCCAAAATAACTAAATGTAAATCATTGATATTGTTCTGTGCTGTAGAAAAATGACTGGAAATGCTGTGTAATAAAAAGCTATTTTTAATGTTAGATCGATGCTTACACATACCTGATCGCACCGTCTGGATCGTGCGACCCACGTATTGTAGTCGACAATTACAAAATAATAAATATACTGTAAATTGAGTGTCACAACTGACTCTGTGATCAATAGAAAATGTCTGATAAGTTTGGAATGACTGAAATGTATAACTTGGAGTACTGATCATAGAACAACATAAACAACGTGTTCTATTGCAGGGATAACAACCCACCAGTAATTTTAAAGGGATTTCTGTTTACAGAGTATTATTTTTTAACCTGTTTGGAGCAATAAGACTTTGTAAACTTTTGGATCGCCTGAAGGTTATTCCAGGGGTGGGGGGGTACAATATTCTTTAGTGTAGGGTCACTGTGAATACTCGGCCAGTTTCGCTGTAGAATATTTCGTATTTCTGACGCCCGGCAATTATATCCAGTAATAAAGTTATATTTAAATTTATTTAACAATTTGTATTCTCACTATCCTTCTCTGGATCTTCATCTTTCTTTTTATTTATATTTATATTTTTGGGAGTGACAAGTTCTATGTTTCATATTTTTGACCTTTTTAAAAGCATTACTAAAAATACTCTGTGGATATCCTTTGGCTTAGAGGTGTTCCATAAGTAGATCTGCTTGTTGAACATAGTCAGCATCTGAGGTGCAATTTTTATGCACTCTCAGAAACTGACCATAGGGGACGCTCCTAAACCAAGCAGGATAATGAGCACTTTCGAATTGAAGAAAACTATTTATGTCCACTGATTTAAAGTGAGTTCTCATACTAATTTGTCCAGAATAATTCAAAATTTCAAGATCCAAAAATTGAATGGCTTCCATGGAAAAATTAAGAGTAAATTTTAATCCCCACTTGTTGGAGTTCAAGTGTTCCACAAATTCAAGAGCCTATGAATGAGTCCCTGTCCAAATAAAAAATAAATCATCAATAAATCGTCTAAAATATGTAATATGAGGAGAAAAGACCAGGGACTGTGCTATGTGGAGCGCCTTAAAATTACCCATAAACAAATTTGCATAACTGGGTGCAAAGCGCGTCCCCATAGCACAGCCCTTGGTTTGCCTATATAAAGTGTCAGAAAAAGAAAAAAATTGTGTTCTAAAATAAATAATATAGATTGTAACAAAAAATCAGTTTGTTTCATATCCAAATTGGAATCACGTAGAAAATACTCTTGTAGAGCTGCCAAACCTAGTTAAGTATTGATGTTAGAATAAAGAGAACAAACATCTAATGTTAAAAATGAAAAATAGGACGGTAAAGTAATATTATTAAGTTCATAAATTAATTGTGTAGAGTCTTTAAGGTATGTGGGTAGTTGTAAAACATAAACCTGCAAAATTAAATCTACATAATATGACAAGTTAGCTGTTATGGAGGACACCCCAGAAATGATGGGACGGCCCAGGGGATTTGTGTAACATTTATGTAACTTCGGTAGAAAGTAGAAATGGGGTAAAGAATAATTTTTTATGGATAAAAAAGCCAACTCTTTTTGGTTAAGTAAGCCATTCATATTCGCTGTAATAATCAAATCTGAATATCGTTTGAAATAATCAGATGAAGGATCTTTCAAAAGCACTTCATAATATTCAACATCAGAGAGTATTCTGATTGCTTCTTTAATATAGCCTTTATAGCTACCCCTCCCCCCTTATCTGCAGGACGGATGATAATATCATGATTGTTTTGTAGTGTTTTAACAGCTAACCTCTCCTGATGAGTTAAATTATAATTTTTATTTTTAAATGTTAGGGATTTTTCTGTCAAATTACTGAAATCTTTCATAACAATAGTATAGAACGTGTCCAAAAATTCCCACGATGATGAATCGGATAAAAGGATGAATGGGGTCTCACATCTACATGTTTAATCTGAGTAAAAAACAGGTTTCTGTTTTACAACAACCCACATACCTTAAAGACTATACACAATTAATTTATGAACGTAATAATATTACTTTACCGTCCTCTTTTTCATTTTTAACATTAGATGTTTGTTCTCTTTATTCTAACATCAATACTAAACTAGGTTTGGCAGCTGTACAAGAGTATTTTATATGTGATTCCAATTTGGATACGAAACAAACTGATTTTTGTTACAATCTATATTATTTATTTTAGAACACAATGGCCCACATTTATCATTGTCTTTAGACTGTTTTTTGTGTCTAAAAAAGGGGCAAAAAAGGAGCAAGCAGGGTTTTTTGCACCTTTTTTTGACCCTTTTTGTTTACACATTTCTACTGATTTTGAGTTGCAATCCACTGATTTTGGCAATAGACATGATATGGAAGGGATTTATCATTGCACCTTTTTGTAAAAAGGAGCAAAAAAAGGCGCAAAGCCACAGAAAAGTCTCTAAAACGACACCAGCCAAGACATGGTGTAGCTTTTTGGTGTATGTGAAGACAGAAATTTCTGAAAATGTGGACCTGCACAAAATTTATCAAATGCTCTTTGACCATTTAATAAATTTGGTGCTCCTACACATTACCAGCACACACAAAAAAAAGGTGTAAAAAACATGCTTCACTTACATCTACAATGATGAATGTGGGCCAATGTATTTTCTTTTTCTGACACTTTTTATAGGCAAACCAGGGGCTGTGCTATGGGGACGGGCTTCGCACCCAGTTATGCAAATTTGTTTATGGGTAGTTCTGAGGCTCTCCACATAGCACAGTCCCAGGTCTTTTCTCCTCGTATTACATATTTTAGATGATTTATTGATGATTTATTTATTTTTTGGACTGGGACTCATTCACATGCTCTTCAATTTGTGGAACACTTGAACTCCAACAAGTGGGGATTAAAATTTACTCTAAATTTTTCCATGGAAGCCATTCAATTTTTGGATCTTGAAATTTTGAATCATTCGGGACAAATTAGTATCAGAACTCACTTTAAATCCGTGGACGTAAATAGTTTTCTTCAATTCGAAAGTGCTCATTATCCTGCTTGGTTTAGGAGCGTCCCCTATGGTCAGTATCTGAGAGTGCGTAAAAATTGCACCTCAGATGCTGACTTTATTCAAGAAGCAGATCTACTTAAGGGACGCTTCTCAGCCAAAGGATATCCACAGAGTATTCTTAGTAATGCTTATAAAAAGGTCAAAAATATGAAACAGATCAAACTTGTCACTCCCAAAAATATAAATAAAAAGAAAGAGGAAGATCCAGAGAAGAATAGTGAGAATACAAATTGTTCTGAAATACAAAATAAATTTAAATATAACTTTATTACTGGATATAATCGCCGGGCATCAGAAATACGAAATATACTAAAGCGAAACTGGGCGATTATTCGCAGTGACCCTATACTAAAGAATATTGTACCCACCACCCCTGGAATAACCTTCAGGCGATCCAAAAATTTACAAAGTCTTATTGCTCCAAACAGGTTAAAAAATAATACTCTGAAGAGAGAAATCCCTTTAAAATTACTTGTGGGTTGTTATCCCTGCAATAAAACACGTTGTTTATGTTGTTCTGTGATCAGTACTCCAAGTTATACATTTCAGTCATTCCAAACTGATCAGACACTTTCTATTGATCACAGAGTCAATTGTGACAATCAATTTGCAGTATATTTATTATTTTGTAAATGTCGGCTACAATACGTGGGTCGCACGATCATGACGGTGCGATCAAGTATGTGTAAGCATCGATCTAACATTAAAAATAGCTTTAGATTAGACAGTATTTCCTGTCATTTTTCTACAGCACATAACAATAATATGAATTATTTACATTTACCGTATTTATCGGGGTATACCACGCACCGGCCTATAACACGCACCCTCAATTTACCAAGGATATTTGGGTAAAAAAAGTGGTAAAAAGAGGGTGCTTGTGTGCGCGTGTATACCCTGATACACCCCCAGGAAAGGCAGGGGGAGAGAGGCCGTCGCTGCCCGCTTCTCTCCCCCTTTCTTTCCTGGGGTCTAAAGCCCTGCTGCCGGCCCTTCTCTCCCCCTCGCTATCGGCGCCGCTGCCCGTTCTGTCCCCCTGACTATCGGTGCCGGCGCCGATAGCCAGGGGGAGAGAAGCGGGGCCGACAGCCAGGGGGAGAGAAGGGGCAGCGGCACCCATTGCCGGCGCCGCTGCCCCGTTGCCTCCCCCCATCCCCGGTGGCATAATTACCTGGGTCGGGTCCGCACTGCTGCAGGCCTCCGGCACGCGTCCCCTGCGTCGTTGCTATGCACGGCGCGGCGCACTGACATCATGCGCCGCGCCGTGCAGCGCATAGCAACGACGCCGGGGACGCACGGCGGAGGCCTGCAGCAGCGCGGACCCGACCCAGGTAATTATGCCACCAGGGATGGGGGGAGGCAACGGGGCAGCGGCGCCGGCAATGGGTGCCGCTGCCCTTTCTCTCCCCCTGGCTGTCGGCGCCGCTTCTCTCCCCCTGGCTATCGGCGCCTGCAATGGGGCGCCGGCACCGATAGTCAGGGGGACAGAACGGGCAGCGGCGCCGATAGCCAGGGGGAGAGAAGTGCCGGCAGCATGGCTCTAGACCCCAGGAAAGGCAGGAGGAGAGATGCGGGCAGCGACGGCCTCTCTCCCCCTGCCTTTCCTGGGGGTGTATCGGCGTATAACACGCACATAGTCTTTAGGCTAAAAATTTTTGCCTAAAAAGTGCGTGTTATACGCCGATAAATACGGTAGTTATTTTGGAAACTATCCCTGAAACAACTCCTAATTGTTATCAGAAATTAATTAATCGTAGGTCATATTGGATTTTTAAACTTGCCACTATGAACCCTCAGGGACTCAATGAATCAATAGAAAATGTCCGATAACTGTTGGTATACAGTAGCTTCAATATAAATTGTTCGGCAACTGTTGGTATACAATTTGATATGTTGTGTATTTTTCGTTATAATTTTTTGAATGTATAATTTTTGAATGCATAATTTTTCGAATGTGCATATATATAATTTCTACATATACTTTTTTTTTGTTTCACATTTCTTTTCTTGTTTCTTTTCCTGCTTATTTTCTCTTTCTTTCACTTTCTTTTATATCAATAATAGTTTTATATAATTGTGCAATAGTTTATAGAGGTTTTATAAATGTCAATACTTTGTAATGTTTTGTATATGTGATGTTCCCTTGAGCCGGGTTCCCTTGAAGCCAAACATCCACTACTATATAAGGAAAATGGACATCCCAAATAAATGATATATTGATTCACATACACAATATGTCTACTTTATGTTTGCATCATAAAGTTGACATGTTTTTACTTTTGGAAGACATCAGACAGTTCAACAGCAATTTTCCAATTTTTCACAAAATTTTCAAAATCGGAATTTTTCAGGGACCAGTTCAGTTTTTTCACTAAAATGCAGATTTTTTTTTCCCTAAATGTTACATTTTTACAAGGGGTAATAGGAGAAAATGACCCCCAAAATGTGTAACCCCATTTCTTCTGAGTATGGAAATACCCTGTGTGGACGTTAAGTGCTCTGCTGGCGCACTACAATGCTCAGAAGAGAAGGAGCACCATTGAGCTTTTGGAGAGAGAATTTGTTTGGAATGGAAGTCAGGGGCCATGTGCATTTACACAGCCCCCCGTGGTGCCAGAACAGTAGACCCCCCTACATGTGACCCCATTTTGGAAACAACACCCCTCACAGAATTAAATAAGGGATGCAGTGCACTGTTCCAAAAATGTATCAGACACCTGTGGGGCTTAAATGCTCACTGTACTCCTTATTACATTACATGAGGGGTGTAGTGTCCAAAATGATGTCACATATGGGGGGGATTCCATTGCTCTGGCACTATATTCTTCAAACACCTGTTGTATACCCCTTGTTACGTCCCGTGAGGAGTGTAGTTTCCAAAATGGGGTTACATGTGGGTATAAATTTTTTTTGCGTTCATGTCAGAACCGCTGTAAAATCAGCCACCCCTGTGCAAATCACCAATTTAGGCCTTAAATGTACAAAGTGCTCTCTCACTCCTGAGCCTTGCTGTGCATCCGGAGAGCATTTTACGGCCACATATGAGATATTATTGTGTTACAAATTTTGGGGGTCTTTTTTTTTCCCTTTTACCTCTTGTGAAAACAAAAAGTATGGGGCAACATCAGCATGTTAGTGTAATTATATATTTTTTTACACTAACAAGCTGGTGTAGACCCCAACTTTTCCTTTTCATAAGGCGTGAAAGGAGAAAAAGCAAAAATACCCCATATTTGGCCCAAAACTGTTTCCTTGAAATACGACAGGGCTCCAAAGTGAGAGAGCGCCACATGTTTTTGAGGACTAAATTAGGGATTGCATAGGGGTGGACATAGGGGTATTCTACGCAGGGTGCCTCCAGCTGTTTCTAAACTCCCAGCATGCCTGAACAGTCAGTGGTTGTCCGGAAATGCTGGGAGTTGTTGCTTTGCAACAGCTGGAGGCTCCATTTTGGAAACACTGCCGTACAATACGTTTTTCATTTTTATTGGGGGGAACAGTGTAAGGGGGTGTATATGTAGTGTTTTACCTTTTATTATGTGTTAGTGTAGTGCAGTGTTTTTAGGGTACATTCACACTGGCGGGGGGGTTATGGTGAGTTTCCCGCTAGGAGTTTGCGCTGCGGCAAAAAAAACTCACTGTAAACCCGCCCATGTGAATGTACCCTGTACATTCACATGGGGGGGGGGGGGGGGGGGGCAAACCTCCAGTTGTAGCAAAACTACAACTCCCAGCATGTACTGACAGACCGTGCATGCTGGGCGTTGTATTTTTTTAACAGCTGGCGGCACACTGGTTGGAAAACCTTCAGTTAGATTTTGTTACCTAACTCAGTATTTTCCAATCAGAGTTCCTCCAGTTGTTGCAAAACTACAACTCCCACCATGTACTGATCGCCGAAGGGCATGCTGGGAGATGTAGTTATGCAACAGCTGGAGGTACACAACTACAACTACCAGCATGCCGAGACAGCTGTTTTCCCAGGCATCAAACTACTGTGTGGGCATGCTAGGAGTTGTAGTTTTGCAAGATCTAGAGGGACACAGTTTAGAGATCACTGCACAGCGATCTCCAAACTGTAGCCCTCCAGCTGTTGCAAAACTACAAATCCCAGCATGCCCAAACAGCTGTCTGAGCATGCTGGGAGTTGTAGTTTTGCAACATCTGGAGGGCTACAGTTTAGATACCACTATGTCTAGAAATGGAGTACCTCTTTAAAGGGCTTCTTTTATATGACAATAAAACAATGACTGGGTAAAACACATAAAGATACACAGTGTTCTCTCTTAGTGATAGAGAGTCTAGAGATTTTGTTGCTGTAAAAGGTTAAAGTAATCTCACACCATACATATTAGAAAATGTTAAGTTTGGGGATAAGTTAAACTGTTCTGTCACTAAATTAAAAACAAAAAGGATGCTACAAGCTTACTCTTTAACTTGTGCTAATCCTGCCTATGTGCGGTGCTTAATTCCTGTTTCTCATCATTTCATGGCTCCTAATTGTTTATATTGCACACACTGCATGCAGTTCACTGAAGAGGAGGGCACTTTCCCTCGTTTGCATTTACATCTCATTTGCCTCACTCCTCAGAACTGACTACTGGCTGTTACACCCCCCCCCCCCCCCCCCCCCACCTCACACAGCAGGCTGATTGACAAGCCAGTAGCCTGCACAGAGCCATTCTTCTCCCAACGACACTTCCTATATCAGCACAGAAACACACAGGCAATAGTTGCAGGGACAAGATTGTGTTCTGCACAGTAGAGAGGACCCTAGTGGTAGGAAGTATAGAACTTTTTTTTATCCCAAAATGCATAAATGTTTAACTGGTGTATATAACAAAAATACATAATGTTATTATCTACATTGTATAAATATTTTGGAAATGGTAGTGATAGTGACTATTTAAGAAAGGACACATCTGTAGGTCAAATATCAGAAAAGGACTTATACAAATGGAAAAACTGTTATGTGATCTAACAGCGCAATGTAATATTTAATTGTGGAACAACCCCTTTAAGGTTAAAGGTCAGAACCCACAAGCTCCTGAGATCTTGATGAATTCTGAACCATTTTGCCTATAAAAGAGACAGAAGAAATGTTTAGCAACAGCTGAGTTTATAGGACTGGAAAACCTTTTTACATTTCTTTGGCTTGTTGCTACATTTCTTATAGAAGGAACTGTAGTGTATCTGTAATTAACATGAAACAAGTAGTAGTCTATATTTGTGGATTTGATTTGCACATAAATAGTTAAATATTTTAGGAAGATTTCTGCCTGACTGTGTGGGAAAGTACCATTCATGGACAAAAACTGGCTGTCATCACTCCAAATGTTGGATGAGTGAATACTTCCATCACAAAAGCTGGCACCTATTCCACATTCTCATGTGCTTAAGGGATTTTTACAGTGCTGAGTTTTCATGGTTGATATGTTTTTGGTCATTTGTCATAAAATCATTCCAAGTCTCTGTTTACAAGGCTGATTCTTTAATTACTGCGAAAAGAGGACATGATTTTATTTGATATATTTATTTGTTTTGAAATGTAAATTGTTTGCTTTATTTTATCCCTAAATTTGAGCATGTGAATTCTTCATGGTAAACTAACATTAGATATACTGACACACCAAACAAATGCACAGTCCATTCAAGAATATCATTACTGTCCATTCCCCAAAAATATATGTTGTGATACAGTGGCAAGGAAAGGGTGTATTTCCCTTGCTCTCCCTGAAGAACCCTCCACCTGTGGGCTAATTATTGAGGCAGCAGAGAAGGGAAGTGTGCTTATAAGGAAAAGACACAGTATAGTCTGGGCTTTCCCTAGGAAACAGCAAGCTGGCTGTAGGGGAGAGGCAGGGGTCCTGCTGAGGAACACACAGCCCGAGCTGTGAGTGGCCCCAAAGAGTGGTGTGAACTGCGAGTAGAAGGTTGTAGGAGGCATAAGTTTAACTGGCCGAGGGAAGCTCACCAGTTATTAGTCAGGGCATGCTGACCTGTTTAGTTAGTGACTGGACAGTGTTTTGTTACTGCTTTATGTTTATTTTTCCTGCAACCTGTCTAATAAAGCTGGCAAGGTGCCAGACTTGCATCAAGAACTGTTGTTTGCCGTTTTATTGAGAGGAAACATGTCCCATGGCAGTGTCAGGGACGATCCCAGAGCTATCACCAGGGAGGAATCCTTACAATATGAACTGTAGATTAGGGTGAAAAAGGAGTTGATTTCTTGGGTGAAAATTACCTGTTGATAGTATACAATATCTTTTGAATATATTTGAGGGGTTTAAAACAGACATTGCTGTTCTATATTGCCTGTACCTACCCATTGCTTGTATCTTGTAGAGCTCTGCTTGTCCTCACTGTACAGAGCCCTGCTTGCCCTCACTGCAAAAAGCTCTGCTTGTCCTCACTGCACAGAGCCCTGCTTGTCCTCAGTGTGCAGAGCCCTGCTTGTCCACAGTACACGAAGCTCTGCTTGTCCTCCCTGCACAGAACCTTGCTTGTCCTTAGTGCACAGGGCCCTGCTTGTCCTCAGTATACAAAGCCCTGCTTCTCCTCACTGCACAGAGCCCTGCATGTCCTCAGTGCACAGAGCCCTGCTTGTCCTCAGTGTAAAGAGCCCTGCTTGTCCTCAGTGTACAGAGCCCTGCTTGCCGTCAGTGTAAAGAGCCCTGCTTGTCCTCATTGTACAGAGTCCTGCTTGTCCTCAGTGTACAGAGCCCTGCTTGTCCTCAGTGTACAGAGCCCTGCTTGTCCTCAGTGTACAGATTCCTGCTTGTCCTCAGTGTACAGAGCCCTGTTTGTCCTCATTGTACAGAGCCCTGCTTGTCCTCAGTGTACAGAGCCCTGCTTGTCCTCAGTGTACAGAGCCCTGCTGGTCCTCAGTGTACAGATTCCTGCTTGTCCTCACTGCACAGAGCCCTGCTCGTCCTCACTGCACAGAGCCCTGCTTGTCCTCACTGCATAGAGCCCTGCTTGACCTCAGTGTACAGAGCCCTGTTTGTCCTCACTGCATAGAGCCCTGCTTGACCTCAGTGTACAGAGCCCTGTTTGTCCTCAGTCCACTCATTCTAAAATTCTAAAAAAAAATCTAAAATTTTTTTAACCAATGCATATTACAAATATACATATAATCTTCAAGAAGGGCTCTAGGTCTTCGCCAGGCAATTATAGACCGGTAAGTCTAACGTGCATTGTGGGTAAATTGTTTGAAGGACTTATAAGGGATTACATACAGGAATACATAGGGGATAATAGTATTATAAGTGATAGCCAGCATGGGTTTACTAAGGATAGAAGTTGTCAAACCAATCTAATTTGCTTTTATGAAGAGGTGAGTAGAAGCCTTGACAGAGGAATGGCTGTGGATATAGTGTTTCTGAATTTTGCCAAAGCGTTTGATACTGTCCCTCACAGACGTCTGACAGGTAAGTTAAGGTCCTTGGGCTTGGAAACTTTAGTTTGTAACTGGATTGAACACTGGCTCATGGATCGTACCCAGAGAGTGGTGGTCAATGATTCGTACTCTGATTGGTCCTCGGTTATTAGTGGTGTTCCCCAAGATTCAGTACTGGGCCCGCTGCTGTTTAATTTATTTATCAATGATATAGAGGATGGTATTAACAGCTCTGTTTCTATCTTTGCAGATGACACCAAGCTTTGTAGCACGGTACAGTCTATAGAGGATGTGCATAAGTTACAAGATGACTTGGATAGACTTAGTGTCTGGGCATCCACTTGGCAAATGAGGTTCAATGTGGATAAATGTAAAGTTATGCATCTGGGTACTAATAACATGCATGCATCGTATGTCTTAGGGGGGATTAAACTGGCAGAGTCACTGGTAGAGAAGGATCTGGGTCTACTTGTAGATCACAGACTACAGAATAGCATGCAATGTCAGGATATCCAAAGCCGGCAGGATATTGTCTTGTATCAAAAGAGGCATGGACTCAAGGGACAGGGACATAATACTCCCCCTTTATAAAGCATTGGTACGGCCTCACCTGAAATATGCTGTTCAGTTTTGGTCGCCTGTTCATAAAAGGGACACTGCGGAGTTGGAAAGGGTGCAGAGACGCGCGACTAAACTAATATGGGGCATGGAACATCTTAGCTATGAGGAGCGATTAAAGGAGTTACAATTGTTTAGTTTTGAGAAGAGACGTTTAAGGGGGGATATGATAAACGTATATAAGTATATAAATGGCCCATACAAAAAATATGGAGAAAAACTGTTCCAGGTTAAACCCCCCCAAAGGACGACGGGGCACTCCCTCCGTCTGGAGAAGAAAAGGTTTAGTCTAAAGGGGCGACACGCCTTCTTTACCGTGAGAATTTATGGAACGGTCTACCTCAGGAACTGGTCACAGCAGGAACAATTAACAGCTTTAAAACAGGGTTAGATACATTCCTGGAACAAAATAACATTAATGCTTATGCAGAATTATAAAACTACATTGTTACGCCTAGCGCTCCGGGTCCCCGCTCCTCCCCGGAGCGCTCACGGCGTCTTTCTCCCTGCAGCTCCCCGGTCGGTCCCGCTGACCGGGAGCGCTGCACTGTCATGGCCGTTGGGGATGCGATTCGCACAGCGGGACGCGCCCGCTCGCGAATCGCATCCCAGGTCACTTACCCGTTCCCGTCCCCTGCTGTCATGTGCTGGCGCGCGCGGCTCCGCTCTCTAGGGCGCGCGCGCGCCAGCTCCCTGAGACTTAAAGGGCCAGTGCACCAATGATTGGTGCCTGGCCCAATTAGCTTAATTGGCTTCCGCCTGCTCCCTGGCTATATCTGGTCTCCTCCCTTGCACTCCCTTGCCGGATCTTGTTGCCCTTGTGCCTAGTGAAAGCGTTTTGTGTGTCTAAAGCCTGTGTACCAGAACTTCTGCTATCCACCCTGACTTCGAACCTTGCCGCCTGCCCCCGACCTTCTGCTACGTCTGACCTTGCTTCTGTCTACTCCCTTGTACCTCGCCTATCTTCAGCAGTCAGAGAGGTGAGCCGTTGCTAGTGGATACGACCTGGTCACTACCGCCGCAGCAAGACCATCCCGCTTTGCGGCGGGCTCTGGTGAAAACCAGTAGTGACTTAGAACCGGTCCACTAGCGCGGTCATCGCCAATCCCTCTCTGGCACAGAGGATCCACTACCTGCCAGCCGGCATCGTGACATACATCCCTTTCCCTTATCCCCTTACACCCTTCCCTTCAATTCCCTGGTTGGACTTGATGGACATATGTCTTTTTTCAACCATACTAACTATGTAACTATGTAACTATGATATTATCTACATAATATAGAAAGTTTTTTTAACGACAGGAACACTTTAAACAACTAGAGCTGTATTACTAAATTAAAGAAAAATGACACAGCCTAGAGGTGGCGGAATGACACAGCCTAGAGGTGGCGGAAGCATGAGGAGACCATATAGTGGCTAAATGACACAGCGGGGAGGTGTCTGCAGCATGAGGAGACCATATAGTGGCTAAATGGCACAGCAGGGATGTGTCGGCAGCATGAGGAGACCATATAGTGGCTAAATGACACAGCGGGGAAGTGTCGGCAGCATGAGAAGACCATATACTGGCTGAATGACACAGCGTGGAGGTGGCATCAGCATGAGGAAAACATATGGCAGCAGTATGAGACAGCCTGGAGGTGGCAGCAGCAGCATCAGAAGTACTGAAAGTGACCTGGTGACAGAGTAGTGCGGAGGGTGGCAATATCAGTACCCGGTGACGAAGGTGGGGGGAAAAAGTAGAGCTTGGCATCAGATATGTGGCATCGCGTGAGTGGCAGGATCAGAATAGTAGCTGAGGTAGGTAGGCAAAAGAAAACAGTCTCTTTTGCAAAAATGTTATTGTGCACAAATAAGTATGAGGATATGCATTATGTAAAACTTAACTTTTACTAATATGCTTAGGATAAAATATATGGACCAAATTATTATTTTTAAATAAAAAAAAAAGAAAGGTGTGCAAAAAACGACAAGTGCCACCTACACCACCAAGTATTGATGTATTGCAAAGACCTCTAAAAGGTGGAAGGGAACAACGTATGGTCCATTGTAACCGTGGGGTAAACACTTCCCCTGTAAGGCCCTACTCTCACATTGTTAATTCCCTTCCTGGCAAGTGTTACTCGCCCTAAAGAGGCGGCCCCACACAGGAACCTCTCCCTATTTACACCTACAAACACAGCCATTTCTTAGAGTTTTTAAGTGGAAATAGGGATTGGTTCCTGTGTGGGGCCGCCCTTTTTAAGACGATTAACACTTTCCTCGAAAAGGTAGAAGGGAACAATGTATTGTCCAATGTAGCAGGTGGGGGTAAAAACTTCCCCTGTAAGGCCCTACTCTCGCCCTATTAATTCCCTTCTTGGCAAGTGTTACTCACCCTAAAAAGGGTGGTCCCACACAGGAAACTCTCTTTATTTCCATCTAAAAACCCTGGGAAATGGCAGTATTTGTAGGAGGAAATAGGGAGGGGTTCCTGTGTGGGGCCACCCTTTTTAGGGCAAGTAACACTTGCAAAGAAGGGAATTAAAGGGATAGTCAAGTGCTGAAAAATTTATCCCACTAAGAGACTCCTATCAGGATGGAGGAACTCTGACTTTGGGGACTTATAACACAAGGTACAGTACATGTACAGTACCAGGACACCACAAAAACATGTTTAAGGAGCTGCTCCATGGTTACAGACATTCCTTGCTATCCCACGCCCGCAGCTGTACGCCCGCAGCTGTACTCCCCGTCCCCCGCCCCACGCAGCTGTACTCCCCGTACCCTGCAGCTCTTCTCCCCATCCTACGCAGCTCTACTCCCCGTCCTACGCAGCTCTACTCCCCGTCCCCTGTGAATGCTATGGGGATTCCTACACCCGATGGCGCTGTCATCAGTGTGCGTCCCCGCGAGCGCCCCACGCCTGCAGCTGTACTCCCCGTCCCCCGCAGCTCTACTCCCCGTCCTCCGCCCCCCCGCAGCTCTACTCCCTGTCCCGTTAACGCTTAGGGAGCGGGGAACAGAAAGTAGAGCATCGGGCGCAGATAAAGTAGTACTGCGCATGCGCAGCACTACGCGAATAACTTAACCTGCGCCCGATGCTCTACTTTCTGTTTCCCGCTCCCTGAGCGTTAACGGGACGGGGAGTAGAGCTGCGGGGGGCGGAGGACGGGGAGTAGAGCTGCGGGGGACGCAGAGTAGAGCTGCGGGCGTGGGGCGCTCGCGGGGACGCACACTGATGACAGCGCCATCGGGCATCGGGATCCCGATAGCGCTGTGGATCAACAGTAAATGTATATGAGGCAGCCATATGAGCTGCGTACATGTGTGAACTTCTGTCGGGCCACAGAGGCCATGAGAGCTCCGTGCAGCTTCAGCTATCACAGGGAGAGGAGATCCTCTCCCTGTGATAGCCAAACTGACACTACTGTGCGCGTCGATGCGTGACGTTTAAATATGTCACGTGACAAGAGAGAGCCAATAGGATGTGATGGAGGCGGACCATCTCATTCTATGGCAAATCTCATTCTACGGCAATGCACCGGTTCAACATATGGAGGGTGGAGTTCCAACATGTGGAAACGTCACAAATCAGACTGTTGGGGGATGCCGTTCTGATGCTGCAGCTCAAGGAGGGTGTGCTTTGCGGTGTACTGAAGTGGCTGAAGTGCATGCAAAGTTTCCTTCTCATTGTTAGGATGTCTTGCAGATGGGTGGGAAACTTCAGGAACCACTTGACAACCCGATTGAACATGTGTGCCATGCAGGGCGCATGGCTTAGGCTTCCTTGTCACAGTGAAGACAAGATTTTCTTCCCGTTGTTGGTCACCATGGTTCCCATTTCCAGTTTTCGTGGAGTAAGCCATGATTCGATTTCTTGATAAATGACTTTTAGCAATTCCTCCCCTGTGTGACTCCGTTCGCCAAGGCAAACCATGTGAAGAACAGCGTGACACCGCCATACCCTACAGACATGGTATGCTGAAGGGGCACTGAGACATGTCCGTGCAGTGGAGGCCGAGGACATGGTGGAGGATGAGGAGGCAGAGTCGCACACTGTCAAAGGACCAATGGTCTGAGAGCGTGGAGGCGGAAGCGGCGTGACCTGTCCAAGTGCTGTTTTGGCTGTGCAGGAACCACATTCACCCAAATTAACCAAATTCACACATTCCAAATTCCACATTCACCCAAAAAATTTTTAACTCCTTAACGACGCAGGACATATATTTACGTCCTGCGCCGTCTCCTGCAATATAACGCGGGGTCACGCGGGGTTGACCGCTTCTGAATTCAAACAGAAAGAATCCCGGCAGATCAGTCGGGCTGTTTGGGAGCGCTGCAGGGAAATCGCGGCATCCCGAACAGCTTGCAGGACATCAGGAGGATCTCTACTGAGTGTCCGCTCACCGAATGACTGCTCCGTGCCTGAGATCCAGGCAGGAGCAGTCGAGCAGCGATAACACTGAACAATGCCATGTTAATGCATTATAACATATATATAACATTGGGGGCTATAACATTGCAAAAAAAAAAAAAGGGTAATAAAAAAAGTGTTAATAAATGTGATTTAAACCCTTCCCTAATAAAAGTCAGAATCACCCCCTTTTCCCATTAAACAAAAATAAAACTATGTAAATAAAAATAAATATAAACATATGTGGTTTTGCGTGTGTAAATGTCCAAACTATTAAAATATATTACAGTATAAAAAACAATGGTTTGGCTTCTTCTCAAGGACTAGATATATAAATAATAAATAAAATAAAATAATGTGGGTGCAGTATTAATGTGGTCAGTAGGAGTACAGATGGCTGGGAGGAGAATGGTGCAGGGATGGAGGTCTGTTTTTAGTAATATGTGTGTGGTTAGAGAAATAGTGTAATTCTAATGCTAAGGTGGAATCGGGGTGCAACTAAGTTGATGAAAAACTGGATGTGTTGTTAAGATATGTGATATAGATCTGATGTTAGAGATGCGGTGTAGGTCTGTTAATGTGGTGGGAGCAAAGTGTAACTATGTAAATGAAAATGTGGTGTATATAACTGTAACAAATGAATCAATCAGTATCTATGTCCAAGGTACAAAAATAGTTTATTTGACTAAATACAAGGTAACAATTTATAAAAGTGCAGGATCCTTGCACTTCCCATATACAATTTAAAATTTAAAATGTTTAAAACAAAGTATCACAAAACAGCTATTTGACACCTTTAGTAAAGTACTTAGTAGTAGAATGTAGAGTACTGGGAGTTGTTGATAAGTCACTTGGAGAAGTAGTTATTAATCCTCCAGACGAGATTTAGCAGTCACAGCAATGCAATGAGAGGTGACCGTGGTAGAAAAACCAAGTGGCGCGTCGACTTTAACAAAGTTAATTCGGCACGGCGGCCGATAGAAGCGGGTAGAGGAGCGGCACTGCGGCCGACAAGTGATGCTGGAAAACACGGCACTGCGGCCGTCAGATGGTAATGAAGATATGGCATGGCGGCCGTTAAGTAACTGGTTGGTACACTGTACCACTATACAGCTTACCCGGGATCTTATTGTGTACTGCCAGCAAGCAGTCCTTTTCTCCGGGGACGAGTCACGAAATCTGCAGGAGTCGGGTAAGCGGTGTAGCAGTGATGTGTCCTGATGTTGACGTCCTCGGTGGCTTCTGAGTGTGCGCTCTTGGTATCCACGGCTCGCTCTGTTTGCTGTGTGCTGGGTGAGCTGTAGCCAGCGATGCGTACAGCGGAGGTGATGGTACTTGTGATATAGTACGTAGGAGTTGGTGACAAAGTGCTGTTGGTGATATTAGTCGCAGGTGGTGGGGATCAGACGCGCTTCGGTCCGTCTAGGACCTTCCTCAGTGATCTAACTTGATAAAATGGGTGTGGGTCCTTTATATGTGCAAAATAGGCGGGAACAAATGAGTTCAAAACAAGACCCGGTTCGGACTGCTTGGACATAGACAGGTGAGTGGTGGAAAGAGCCGAAATGGAGTGAATTGTCCTAATGGGAGAATCTAAAATATAGTGTGGCAATTTTTTATCAATCTAATTTCATAGTAGTATATATATATATATATATATATATATATATATATATATATATGTATGTGAGTGTATGTCTGTATATGTACATAGTGAATAAGTGAGTGTGTGTGTGTGTATGTATATGTATGTATCTAAGATGGATATAGTATAATAGTGAGTGTCATAAAGATTGTATTAAATAGGGGCATAAATAGGGGTAAAATTCATTCTATATATATAAGTGGCAGTGTAAGTGTATAAGGACGGGGTGGGAAAGGGTGTGAGTTTGACGTAAGTGTATATGCATAAATAGGAGGTGGTGATAAAGTAGGGTCATTAATTCTGGATGATAAAAATAGAATCAGCTATGAATCAACATGTTATGCGGTTACTAAGAGTAAGTGAAGTAAAAAATGGAATAGAGTCAGGATAAAGTCAGGATAAAATAAAATAAAAGAAAAATAAATAATGATACAAATAAAAATAAAGATAACAATAAAATAAAAATAAAGATAAAGAAAATAAAGAAAAAAAATAAAAATTAATAAATGAAATAGAGTGAAAAAATAAATAAAGAAAAATTAAAATAAAAAATAATAATAAAAATAAAATAAAAATAAAATAATAATAATAAAAAGTAAAATTAAAATAAGAATAAAAATAATAAAATAAAATATAAAATATAAAAAATATATAATATATAATAAATATAATAATTAAATGAAAATAGAAATAAATATAAATAAAAAATAAAAATAAAATAAAATAAAATGAAATAAAAATGAAGATAGTAATTTGATAAATAAATAAATGGAATAAAATGAACTAATAAAACGTATGTGGATAAAAATTGGAGAATAAAAGATACTAAAAATGATGGGAATGGTAAAAAGGGGGATAATCAGAGGAAGCCAAATAACACCATCTCTGAGTTTAGACCATAAGGTGCTATTGTTTGGAATTCATATGTGGTAGCCCTTGGGGGGTGTATGGTAGGGATGGTATGATGTTGGTATATGAGGGGTTAATATTAACCCAGTCACTCGTGACGCCAGGGTGGGGGCTGGTATGCTGAATCTATGTTCCGGCCTATCGCCGCCCTTCCCAGAAGCGATAGGTGCAATGAAATGACTGAAGGTCCACAAGTAGATTTAACTTGAACTTGAATAACTTTACTGCAGTGCTTGCAATATCCAATACGTAGAAACAGTCTCATATAACAGTTCTTAGGTTGCTTAGCGACTGGCAGAAATATTGAGTCCGGTAATACTGCAGAGTGCTTAGGGGATGATACACTCTATAATTTAGATCATTCAGCCATTGACGCAAGACTCAGGCCTAACTCACTGCGATTACTGAGATATAGGTCTTCTCTCATCAAGAGCCAGGAGAAAGAGAGAGATAAAATGGCCGCGCTCCCTTGTGGGCAGGGGGTGTCGCGATTTTGATTGGTCCGAACGTCTGCCACTCACTTTACATGGTATCATGGGATTGCTTACATCACAGGATCTATATACATTGCAAAACCCAAAATGAGGCTGGAGATACCAAAGTGAGGCCTGGAACGCATCCAGAATGAGGCTTGGAAGCATCACATGACCCGAAGGCCCTGTGACACCATGGAAACCAGTAATTAACCATTTATATGCAGAAATAATACTATATACATTATTCTATGGATAAATTAGGAATCTATACACTATAATAGAGGCGACTAGGGGCGGACTGACTAACAGATATTACTAAGTCCTAGGGACTCTGGCTACGGGGACCCTTAGATAAATAAGTACCGTATGAAATGCGGTACTGGGACACCACACATAGATATTGCGACTTTCTATGCGGGACATCTTAGTGATGTGGTTCCCGCCTCTCCAGTCTTTTTTCACGGATTGAATAGCTGAGAAAATAATGCCCGATGGGTCTTGATTATGGTATTCTTTGAAATGGGACGATAGCGAATGGTTCATGAACCCAGTTTTGAAATTATATAAATGTTCTTTTATTTTTGTCTTTAGGCTTCTTTTGGTCCATCCTATGTACTGTTTATTACATGGACACGCGATAATGTAAATAACAGAGGTACTGTCACATGTTAATAATTCATCTATTTTGTGTTGGTAGGCATTTACTGTTGAAGTGACTGTCTCTGTTCTCTTCTGGAATTTGGTTTGTTTGCAGTTGGTGCATTTACCACATCTGAAGAAGCCTTGGAGTGACAACCATGTCTGGGACATCTCTTGTTTTTTGTTCAAAATAGGTTGTTTTGTGGTCGGTGCAATCTTCAGACCCAAGTTTGGAGCCTTGGTGTAAATGATTTTGGCTTTATCTGTCAAAATGGTGGCTAGTACTTTGTCTTGTCTCAACAGTGGCCAGTACTTATTAATAATGTGTTCAATCCTTTTGTCAGCAAAAGTCAGCAAATTTGACACATACACTAGAATAGAGAAGTTCATAAGAAATCTGAGCTTGAAGAAATACTTCATTAGGAATCCAATATAAAAGAAGCCACTAATGGATAGCCACTATTTGCATACCAATCTAAGAAAGAAGTCCACTTTTTACCCTATACAGGAAGTCAGCAGTGAAATGAATGCCTTTAGGATAGCAGTAGAAAATGAATTGAGAAAAATAGATACATCCACTAAAATACGGAACAATCTAACCAAAAAAGAAGTAACAGCCATAAAACAATTACAGGAGAATAACCAAATAACAATTCGCCTGGCTGATAAAGGAAGTGCAATCGTCATCTGGAACACAGAGAAATATGTGAAAGAATGTCATAGACAGTTGGAGGACCAAGAAACATACGAATGCCTACCTAAAGACCCAACATCACAATATGCCACGGAGCTGGAGGAATTACACAGATGCGCTGAAAGAGAGAATTTTAACTAAAAATTAATTCGATTTTATACTAAATACAGAAAAACGACTCCCATTGTTTTACTGCCTTCCTAAGGTGCACAAAAATCCTTTAGAACCACCTGGGAGACCCATAGTATCCGGCATCCAATCCCTCACTTCAAACTTATCACAGTATGTGGACAGATTTCTTCAGCCATATGTAAAAAACATAGCATCATACTTGAAGGATACAACCGACACGATAAAAATAGTGGAAAAATTACAATGGGAAGAAGGATGGACCCTGGTGACCTTGGATGTCAGTTCACTATATACATGTATAAATCATGAACAAGGCACACAAGCAGTTTTTAACATTTTATCTGGGAAAGAAGACATCTCACCACTTCAAATCAGCTTTTTAACGGAGAGTATCATGTTTATTTTAACTCACAACTATTTTTATTTCAACAATAAATTTTATCGCCAGAAGATCGAACCACGATGGGGACCAGATTTGTGCCAAGTTATGCTAATTTATTCATGGGAGAATGGGAGTCCACGTTTATATGCCCATTCCTAGGCGCAGAACTGGTCCTCTGGAAGAGATATATAGATGACATTTTAATGGTATGGCGAGGTTCTAATGAAGACCTTCAAACTTTTTTAAAACACATCAATTTTAATAGTTTTAACCTAATTTTTACCCCTGTGATGAGCACAACTTATGTGGAATTTTTAGATTTAAAAATATCTGTCAATGGTAACAAACTGGAGTGCCAAACATACAAAAAACCAACTGCAAAGAATTCATACATCCTGTTTGAGAGCTGTCACTTACCAAGGTGGCTAATTCAGAAGGACAATTCAGAAGACTGAAGCGAAATTGTACCAATGAAGAAATGTTCGAACAAGAAGCAATATCCTGAAGAAATAATTTCAGCAGCCCTGGAAAAAATTTGGAAACAAGACAGGAAGACCTACTTCAAAGAAAAATATATCATTATTAAGGAGGAAGAAACACAACCAACAAAAATCATTCTACCGTATAATAATCAACACAAAAGGATGGAACACATTATTAATAAGTACTGGCCACTGTTGAGACAAGACAAAGTACTAGCCACCATTTTGACAGATAAAGCCAAAATCATTTACACCAAGGCACCAAACTTGGGTCTGAAGATTGCACCGACCACAAATCAACCTATTTTGAACAAAAAACAAGAGATGTCCCAGACATGGTTGTCACTCCAAGGCTTCTTCAGATGTGGAACCATATTACTAAGATGTCCCGCATAGAAAGTCGCAATATCTATGAATTCCAATCAATAGCACCTTACGGTCTAAACTCAGAGATGGAGTTATTTGGCTTCCTCTGATTATCCCCCTTTTTACCATTCCCATCATTTTTAGTATCTTTTATTCTCCAGTTTTTATCCACATACATTTTATTAGTTCATTTTATTCCATTTATTTATTTATCGAATTACTATCTTCATTTTTATTTCATTTCATTTTATTTTTTATTTTTATTTCTATTTTTATTTATAATTATTTTTATTTCTATTTTCATTTAATTGATTTTATTATTATATTTATTATATATTTTTTTATATTTAATTTTTTATTTATTTTATTATTTTTATTATTATTATTTTTATTTTATTTTATTCTTATTTTTTATTTTTATTTATTTATTTTTTCACTCTATTTTATTTATTTTTCTTTTTTTCCTTTATTTTCTTTATCTTTATTTCTCTTTTATTTCATTTTTATCTTTATTTTTATTTGTATCATTATTTATTTTTCTTTTATTTTTTTTAATCCTGACTCTATTCCATTTTTTACTTCACTTACTCTTAGTAACCGCATAACATGTTGATTCATAGCTGATTCTATTTTTATCATCCAGTAATTTCTACATCTCCTATTTTACAATGGTGAATTAATGACCCTACTTTATCACCACCTCCTATTTATGCATATACACTTACGTCAAACTCATACCCTTTCCCACCCCGTCCCTATACACTTACACTGCCTCTTATATATACAGATTTAATTTTACCTCTATTTATGATAATACAATCTTAATGACACTCACTATTATACTATATCCATCTTAGATACATACATATACACACACACACACACACACACACACACTCACTTATCCACTATGTACATATACAGACATCCACTCACATATATATACTACTATGAAATTAGATTGATAAAAAATTGCCAGACTATATTTTAGATTCTCCCATTAGGACAATGCAATCCATTTCGGCTCTTTCCACCACTCACCTGTCTATGTCCAAGCAGTCCAAACCGGGTCTTGTTTTGAAGTAATTTATTTCCGCCAATTTTGTACATATAAAGGACCCACGCCCATTTTATCAAGTTAGATCACTGAGGAAGGTCCTAAACGGACCGAAACACGTTTGATCCCCACCACCTGCGACTAATATCACCAGCAGCACTTTATCGCCAACTCCTACCTACTATACCACAAGTACCATCACCTCCGTTGTACGCATCGCTGGCTACAGCTCACCCAGCATACAGCAAACAGAGCGAGCCATGGATACCAAGAGCGCACACTCAGAAGCCACCCAGGACGTCAACATCAGGACACATCACTGATACACCGCTTACCCGACTCCTGCAGATTCCGTGACTCATCCCCGGAGAAAAGGACTGCTTGCCGGCAGTACACAATAAGATCCTGGACACCGCTGTCACCACCATCACGGCCAGGAGACATAAGGACTGCCACATCCAAGGGTAAGCGGTACAGTGTACCAATCGGTTACTTAACGGCCGCCGTGCCGTATCTTCTTTACCATCTGATGGCCGCAGTGCCGTGTTTTCCAGCATCACTTGTCGGCCGCAGTGCCGCTCCTCTACCCGCTTCTAACGGCCGCCGTGCCGAATTAACTTTGTTAAAGCCGCCGCGCCACTTGGTTTTTCTATCACGGTCACCTCTCATTGCATTGCTGTGACTGCTAAATCTCGTCTGGAGGATTAATAACTACTTCTCCAAGTGACTTATCAACAACTTTTTTGTAGAGCAGCTTTACCCTATCAGTGGGCTGCCAATTTGGGGTCTGCACTGCAGGCGCTCACACCAACTCCCACTGCTCTACATTCTACTACTAAGTACTTTACTAAAGGTGTCAAATAGCTGTTTTGTGATACTTTGTTTTAAACATTTGAAATTTAAATTGTATATGGGAAGTGCAAGGATCTTGCACTTTTATCAATTTTTACCTTGGATTTAGTCAAATTAACTATTTTTGTACCTTGGACATAGATACTGATTGATTCATTTGTTACAGTTATGTACATCACATTTTCATTTACATAGTTACACTTTGCTCCCACCACATTAACAGACCTACACCGCATCTCTAACATCAGATCTATATCACATATCTTAACAGTATATCCAGTTTTTCATCAACTTAGTTGCACCCCGATTCCACCTTAGCATTAGAATTACACTATTTCTCTAACCACACACATATTACTAAAAACAGACCTCCATTCCTGCACCATTCTCCTCCCAGCCATCTTTACTCCTACTGACCACATTAATACTGCACCCACATTATTTTATTTTATTTTATTTATTTCTAGTATATCTAGTCCTTGAGAAGAAGCCAAACCGTTGTTTTTTATACTGTAAGATTACCCTGAGTGTTGAGAGGATATCACTCCTTGGCTAAATTCTCGGTCAGATTCTGTGGTAGATAGAGTACCTCCACCTTCAAGTTGTTCTATAAAAATATATTGTTAATTAAATCACACGGTCAATGTTGTACATGTAAAAAAATTCCAAAATAGCGTATTTTTGGTCACTTTTTATACCAGAAGAGTACATTTTTAAACGTATAAGTTTTCTTCCTGTAGTTATGATTTTTTTCCAGAAGTACGACAAAAGAAAACCTATATGAGTAGGGTATCATTTTAACCATATGGACCTACAGAATAATAAGGTGTAATTTTTACTGAAAAATGCACTGCGTAGAAATGGAAGCCCCCACAAGTTACAAAATTGTGTTTTTTCTTAAATTTTGTCGCACAATTTATTTTTTTCCTGTTTCGCCATGGATTTTTGGGTAAAATGACTAATATCACTGCAAAATAGAATTGGTGGCACAAAAAATTGCCATAATATGAATTTTTGGGTGGAAAATTGAAAGGGTTATGATTTTTTAAAGTTAAGGAGGAAAAAAACGAAAATGCAAAAACTGAAAAATGTCCTTAAGGGGTTAAAGTAGTAAAATAAAACCTACATAAATTGGGTATCCCTGTAACCATATGGACCTACAGAATAAAGATGAGGTTTCATTTTTGATGAAAAGTGCACTGCGTAGAAAGGGAAGCCCTAAAAAGTTGCTAAATGGCAGTTTTTTTTCCATTTCACGCCACAACATTTTTTTTGGGTTTCGCCACAGATTATGTTATAAAATAAGTAATGTCATTACAAAGTACAATTGGTGACGCAAAAAACAAGCCCTTATATGGGTCTGTAAGTGCCAAATTGAACGCATTATGATTTTTAGAAGGTAAGGAGGAGAAAACGAAAAGGTCCTTAACCCCTTGGGGACCGAGCCCATTTTGTCTTAACCAATTATGACCACTGTCACTTTAAACATTAATAACTCTGGGATGCTTGTACTTATGAATTTGATTCCGAGACAGTTTTTTCATGACAAATTCTACTTTATGTTAGTGGTACATTTTTGTCAATACTTGTCAAACAATATGTCTACTTTATGTTTGCATCATAAAGTTGACATGTTTTTACTTTTTGAAGACATTAGAGGGCTTCAAAGTATAGCAGCAATTTTCAATTTTTTCAAGTAAATTTCAAAATCTGTATTTTTCAGTTACCAGTTCAGTTTTTAAGGGAATTTGAGAGTCTTCATGTACCCCATAATGGACCCCATTTTGAAAATTGCACCCCTCAATGTATTCATAATGACATTTAAAAAGTTTGTTTACCCTTTAGGTGTTTCACAGGAATAGCAGCAAAGTGGAGGCTCAAATTCAAAATCTTCATTTTTTATGCTTTTTTTTATTTTTACAAAGGGTAAAAGGAGAAAAAGCCCCCAAAATGTGTAACCCAATTTCTCTTGAGTAAGTAAATACTTCATATGTGGAGGTAAAGTGCTCTGTGGGTGCACTGGGGGGTTCAGAAGGGAAGGAGCGACAATGGGATTTTGCTGAAATGGTTTTTGTGGGGCATGTCACATTTAGGAAGCCCCCATGGTGCCAGCAGGGCCGGACTGGCTTAGTGGGATACCGGGAAAATCCCCAGTAGGCCGCTGTGCTGTGGGCCGGCAGTGGCTGGAGCGCAGCCTGCCTGAGTCCCGACAGGTCACTGTGTCAGTCTGTCTGTCAGCAGTGTCTGGACCTGTGTGCACCGCAGCTGCAGCATCACACACAGGTCTGAGGCTCCTGACAGCTGACACAGTGAGCGGAGGTCCGGAGGTCTGGGGTACAGAGTCTGTAATGGGAGTTGTACAGACAGTACACTCCCGTCTACTCTCTGCCTCCTCACTGCTCCTGGCCCCTCCTCCTGTCCGCACAGTGACTGCAGCTGCTCGGGGGAAGATCTACTATACTGGGTGAGAGGAAAAGGGAACCTAATGTTATTACTATGTAAGACAAAGGGTGTGAGTCCTTTTATGTGGTGTGTGGGGGTCTGGTAAGGGGGAGTCCTGTTATGTGGTGTGTGGGGGTCTGGTAAGGGGGAGAACTGATATGTGGTGTGTGGGGGTCTGGTAAGGTGGAGACCTGTTATGTGGTGTGTGGGGGTCTGGTAAGGGGGAGACCTGTTATGTGGTGTGTGGGGTTCTGGTAAGGGGGAGACCTGTTATGTGGTGTGTGGGGTTCTGGTAAGTGGGAGTCCTGTTATGTGGTGTGTGGGGGTCTGGTAAGGGGCAGACCTGTTATGTGGTCTGTGGGGGTCTGGTAAGGGGGAGTCCTGTTATGTGGTGTGAGGGGGTCTGGTAAGGGGGAGTCCTGTTATGTGGTGTGTGGGGGTCTGGTAATGGTAAGAGGGAGACCTGTTATGTGGGGGCTGAAGAGGGGGAGACCTGTTACGTGGGGGCTGCAGAGGGGGAGACCTGTTATGTGGGGGCTGCAGAGGGAGAGACCTGTTATGTGGGGGCTGCAGAGGGGGAGACCTGTTGTCCTGTGATGTTAGGGGCTGCAGAGGGGGAGACCTGTGGTCCTGTGATGTTAGGGGCTGCAGAGGGGGGGGATGTGATGTTAGGGGCTGCAGAGGGGGAGACCTGTGATGTTAGGGGCTGCAGAGGGGGAGACCTGTTATGTTAGGGGCTGCAGAGGGGGAGACCTGTGATGTCAGGGGCTGCTGAGGGGCAGACCTGTTATGCGGGGGCTGCTGAGGGGGAGACCTGTGATGTTAGGGGCTGCAGAGGGGGGAGACCTATGATGTTAGCGGCTGCAGAGGGGGACAACTGTGATGTTAGGGGCTGCAGAGGGGAGACCTGTAATCCTTTGATGTCAGGGGCTGCAGAGGGGGAGACCTGTTATGTGGGGGCTGCAGAGGGGGACCTGTGATGTTAGGGGCTGCAGAGGGGGAGACCTGTGATGTCAGGGGCTGCAGAGGGAGAGACCTGTTATGTGGGGGCTGCAGAGGGGGAGACCTGTTATGTTAGGGTCTGCAGAGGGGGAGACCTGTGATGTTAAGGGCTGCAGAGGGGGAGACCTGTGATGTTAGGCGCTGCAGAGGGGGAGACCTGTGAGGTTAGGGGCTGCAGAGGGGGAGACCTGTGATGTTAGGGGCTGCAGAGGGGGAGAACTGTGATGATAGGCGCTGCAGAGGGGGAGACCTGTGATGTTAGGCGCTGCACAGTGGGACACCTGTGATGGGGGGGGGGGGCTGCAGAGGGGGAGACCTGTGAGGTTAGCGGTCCTAGAGGGGGAGACCTGTGATGTTACGGGCTGCAAAGGGGGACCTGTGATGTCAGGGGCTGCAGAGGGGAAGACCTGTGATCCTTTGATGTCAGGGGCTGCAGAGGGGGAGACCTGTTATGTGGGGGCTGCAGAGGGGGACCTGTGATGTCAGGGGCTGCAGAGGGGAAGACCTATGATGTTAGGGGCTTCAGAGGGGGGAGACCTGTGATGTTAGGCGCTGCTGAGGGGGAGACCTGTGATGTTAGGGGCTGCAGAGGGGGAGAACTGTGATGATAGGTGCTGCAGAGGGGGAGAACTGTGATGTTAGGCACTGCAGAGGGGGAGACCTGTGATGTTAGGCTCTGCAGAGGGGGAGACCTGTGATGTTAGGGGCTGCAGAGGGGAGACCTGTGATGTCAGGGGCTGCAGAGGGGAGACCTGTGATGTTAGGGGCTGCAGAGGGGGATACCTGTGAAGTTTAGGGGCTGCAGAGGGGGAGACCTGTGATGTTAGGGGCTGCAGAGGGGGAGACCTGTGATGTTAGGGGCTGCAGAGGGGGAGACCTGTGATCCTGTGATATCAGGGGCTGCAGAGGGGGAGACCTGTGATGTTAGGGGCTGCAGAGGGGGAGACCTGTGATCCTGTGATGTCAGGGGCTGCAGAGGGGGACCTTTGATGTTAGGGGCTGCAGAGGGGGAGACCTGTGATGTTAGGGGCTGCTGAGGGGGAGACCTGTGATGTTAGGGGCTGCAGAAGGGGAGACCTGTGATGTTAGGGGCTGCAGAGGGGGGACCTGTGATGTTAGGGTCTGCAGAGGGGGAGACCTGTGATGTTTAGGGGCTGCAGAGGGGGAGACCTGTGATGTCAGGGGCTGCAGAGGGGGAGACCTGTGATGTCAGGGTCTGCAGAGGGGGAGACCTGTGACGTTAGGGGCTGCAGAGGGGGAGACCTGTGATGTTAGGGGCAGCAGAGGGGGGAGAACTGTGATGTTAGGGGCTGCAGAGGGGGAGACCTGTGATCCTGTGATGTCAGGGGCTGCAGAGGGGGACCTTTGATGTTAGGGGCTGCAGAGGGGGAGACCTGTGATGTTAGGGGCTGCTGAGGGGGAGACCTGTGATGTTAGGGGCTGCAGAGGGGGAGACCTGTGATGTTAGGGGCTGCAGAGGGGGGACCTGTGATGTTAGGGTCTGCAGAGGGGGAGACCTGTGATGTTTAGGGGATGCAGAGGGGGAGACCTGTGATGTCAGGGTCTGCAGAGGGGGAGACCTGTGATGTTAGGTACTGCAGAGGGGGACCTGTGATCAGGGCCGGACTGGCTTACCGGGATAGCGGGAATATTCCCGGTAGGCTGCTGCCCTGTGGGCCAGCAGTTGCTGGAGCGCAGGCTGCCTGAGTCCCGACAAATCACTGTGTCAGTCTGTCAGCAGTGTCAGGACCTGTGTGCTCGGCAGCTGCAGCATCACACACATATCCTGAGGCTCCTGACAGCTGACACAGTGAGCGGAGGTCCGGAGGTCTAAGGCTACAGAGTCTATAATGGGAGCTGTACAGACAGTACACTCACCTCTACTCTCTGCCTCCTCACTGCTCCTGGCCCCTCCTCCTGTCGGCACAGTGACTCCAGCTGCTCGGGGGAAGATCTACTATACTGGGTGAGAGGAAAAGGGAACCTAATGTTATTACAGTGTAAGGGAAAGGGTGGGAGTCCTGTTCTGTGGTGTGTGTGTGTGTGGGGGTCTGGTAAGAGGGGGACCTGTTATGTGGTGTGTTGGGGTCTGGTAAGAGGGGGACCTTTGATGTGTGTGTGTGTGTGGGGGGGGGCACTGCAGAAGGGGACCTGTGATGTGGGGGGCTGCAAAGGGGGACCTGTGATGATAGGGGCTGTAAAGGGGAGGAACTGTGATGATAGGGGCTGTAAAGGGGGGACCTGTGATGTGAGGGGTTACAAAGGGGGGGACCTGTGATGTGAGGGGCTACAAAGGGGGGGACCTGTGATAGGGGCTGTAAAGGGGGGGTACCTGTGATAGGGGCTGTTAAACGGGGGACCTGTGATGATAGGGGCTGTAAAGGGGGGACCTCTGATGTAAAGGGCTGCAAAGGAGGGGGGGGGGACCTGTGATAGGGGCTTTAAAGGGGGCACCTGTGATGATAGGGGCTGTAAAGGGGGGACCTGTGATGTGAGGGGCTGCAAAGGGGGGGACCTGTGATGTGAGGGGCTGCAAAGGGGGGACCTGTGATGATAGGGGCTATAAAGGGGGGGACCTGTGATGTGGGGGGCTGCAAAGGGGGGACCTGTGATGTGAGGGGCTGCAAGGGGGGGGGCCTGTGATAGGGGCTGTAAAGGGGGGAACTGTGATGTTGGAGGGCTGCAAAGGGAGGACCTGTGATGTGGGGGGCAGCAAAGGGGGGGGGGCCTGTGATAGAGGCTGTAAAGGGGGACCTGTGATGATAGGGGCTGTAAAGGGGGGCCTATGATGTGGGGGGCTGCAAAGGGGGACCTGTGATGTGAGGGGCTGTAAAGGGGGGGACCTGTGATGATAGGGGCTGTAAAGGGGGGGAACTGTGATGATAGGGGCTGTAAAGGGGGGAACTGTGATGTTGGAGGGCTGCAAAGGGGTGAATTGTGATGTGGGGGACTGCAAAGGGGGGACCTGTGGGGTGGGGGGCTGCTAAGGGGGGGTCCTGTGGTGTGGGGGGGCTGCAAACGGGGGACCTGTGGTGTGGGGGGCTGCAAAGGGGGGACCTGTGATGTGAAGGATTGCAAGGGGGGGGGCTGTGATGTTGGGGGTCTGCAATGGAGGGACCTGTGCTGTAGGGGGCTGGAGACGGGGGGGACCTGTGATGTTGGGGGCTGGAGACGGGGGGGACCTGTGATGTTAGGGGCTGGAGACGGGGGGACCTGTGATGTTGGGGGCTGGAGACGGGGGGGACCTGTGATGTTGGGAGCTGGAGACGGGGGGACCTGTGATGTTGGGGGCTGGAGACGGGGGGGACCTGTGATGTTAGGGGCTTGAGACGGGGGGACCTGTGATGAGGGGGGAGGACCTGTAATGTGGGGTAGGGGGTAGGTTATGGGAAGAGGAGACCTTATTACTTTGTAAGGGAGGGGCACTTTGGTTCGCTCTTTTTTTTTTTTGCAATTTAAGTTGTTTATTCATTATTTTTAAATAACGATATTTTTTATATTTAACTGCAGTTAAGGGCAACCTGTTATCAGTTTTATGTTGCCCAAACAGCAGGCAGCATAAAACTGGTGCAGGCATCACAATCCCAGGACACTGTGAATTACTCTGAGACACTCGGTCATTCAAAGTAATCTTAGTTTCTAAATGCCACCAGACCCGGTAATTAGTCCTTAGGGTAGGTGACGCATCTTTCCCTGTATCAGTGGTCTCCAAACTGTGGATCTCATGTTGTTGCTAAACTAAAACTCCCAGTAAAACGTCAACTCCCAGCATGCACAGAGCGCTGTTGGAACAGCTAACAGTCCAGAGTTTGGAGACCTGGGGGAGATTTATCAAAGCCTGTGCAAAGGAAATGTTGCCCAGTTGATTGGTGATTGCTTCTAATAATGTTCTTCTGTGAGACTGTTATGCTTACTGCTATAAACTATTGGGATTGAGCACCCCATCTGTATGCAGAAACCTGCAAAGTCGGGAAAAGATGTAGTGTTGGACTTTGTAGTGCTGAGCACTGTATCTTCCAGAGTCTCCCTATACACTGCTATAGACACGAGATACGTGTCAATCAAGCCGGCTGGGCAGGGAGCAGCCGCCAGGACCTGCCCCTGTGACTATTTACCTGTATTCTTGTAGCATTTTCAAACTATGTCTCTGTGTAATTTGTGTCCCGGAAACGCAATGCCTGCACCAGTGATATGCTGTCCACGGTATTTTAACCCTATGTAATATCTACTACGGGAGGGGGAACAGTAAAAAAACAAAAACCCTTTCTAAAATTCCTTGCTTTCACACTGCAACTGAAATGACTGAATTCTGTTTCTGGTATCTGGCACTTTCGGTTAGGTGACGTGACATGGCCAGCCATCTAATTATTTATTTTTACTGTTTTTCCCAAGTGGATTTTACATAGAGTTAAAGTGGTACTCCGGCGCTTAGACATGCCTGATCACGGAGGTCCCGCCGCTGGGGACCCCTGTGATCTTGCACGCTGCACCCAGTTAAAATCAGTCCCCGGAGTGTGTTCGCTACGGGTCTGATTACTGTCGATCACGGGGCCGAAGTGTTGGGACGTCAAGGCTCCGCCCCACGTGACATCATGCTCCGCCCCCCTCAATGCAAGCCTATGGGAGGGGGCTTGACAGCTGTCACGCCCCCTCCCATAGGCTTGCATTGATGGGCGGAGGCGTGACGTCACACGGGGGCGGAGGCATGATGTCACACGGGGGCGGAGGCGTGACGTCACACGCCGCTGGCCCCGTGGTCGCCGGTTATCAGACCCAGAGTGAACATGCTCCAGGGACTGATTTTAACTGGGGTGCTGCGTGCAAGATCACGGGGGTCCCCAGTGGCGGGACCCCCGCGATCAGGCATCTTATCCCCTATCCTTTGGATAGGGGATAAGATGTCTAAGCGCCAGAGTACCCCTTTAATACCACATTACTATCTTGTATGTTGAGGCTGCACCCCTTTAACTTCAGAGCGCACCCACAACATAGTTCTCTTATAGAGGCATGGCATATCAAGAGCCAGGCTTCCCTGTCCCTTCCCTGCAGCCAGTGACTGCTACAGTCACGCAATGCTGTGGGGCTGGTATGACAATTTTTCCAGGGCTGGTTTTTAGCCCCAATCCAGCCCTGCCTGTGATCCTGTGATGTCAGGGGCTGCAGAGGGGAGACCTGTGATGTTAGGGGCTGCAGAGGGGGAGACCTGTGATCCTGTGATGTCAGGGGCTGCAGAGGGGGAGACCGGTGATGTCAGGGGCTGCAGAGGGGGAGACCTGTGATGTTAGGGGCTGCAGAGGGGGAGACCTGTGATCTGTGATGTCAGGGGCTGCAGAGGGGGAGACCTGTGATGTTAGGGGCTGCAGAGGGGGAGACCTGTGATGTTAGGGGCTGCAGAGGGGGAGACCTGTGATCCTGTGATGTCAGGGGCTGCAGCGGGGGAGACCTGGGATGTTAGGGGCTGCAGAGGGGGATCTGTGATGTTAGGGGCTGCAGAGGGGGAGACCTGTGAAGTTAGGAGCAGCAAAGGGGGGAGACTTGTGATGTTAGGGGCTGCAGAGGGGGAGACCTGTGATCCTGTGATGTCAGGGGCTGGAGAGGGGGAGACCTGTGATGTTAGGGGCTGCAGAGGGGGGAGACCTGTGATGTTAGGGGCTGCAGAGGGGGATACCTGTGATGTTAGGCGCTGCAGAGGGGGAGACCTGTGATGTTAGGCGCTGCAGAGGGGGAGACCTGTGATGTTAGGGGCTGCAGAGGGGGAGACCTGTGATGTTAGGGGCTGCAGAGGGGGAGACCTGGGAAAATAGGGGCTGCAGAGGGGGACCTGTGATGTTAGGGGCTGCAGAGGGGGAGACCTGTGGTGGGGGGGGGGGCTGCAGAGGGGGGAGACCTGTGATGTTAGGGGCTGCAGAGAGGGGCCTGTGATGTTAGGGGCTGCAGAGGGACCTGTGATGTTAGGGGCTGCAGAGGGGGAGACCTGTGGTGGGGGGGAGCTGCAGAGGGGGAGACCTGTGATGTTAGGGGCTGCAGAGGGGGAGACCTGTGATGATAGGGTCTGTAAAGGGGGGGACCTGTGATGTGGGGGGCTGCAAAGGGGGGGACCTGTGATGTGAGGGGCTGCAAGGGGGGACCTGTGATAGGGGCTGTAAAGGGGGGAACTGTGATGTTGGAGGGCTGCAAAGGGAGGACCTGTGATGTGGGGGGCTGCAAAGGGGGGGACCTGTGATAGAGGCTGTAAAGGGGGGACCTGTGATGATAGGGGCTGTAAAGGGGGGACCTATGATGTGGGGGGCTGCAAAGGGGGACCTGTGATGTGAGGGGCTGCAAAGGGGGGACCTGTGATGATAGGGGCTGTAAAGGGGGGGAACTGTGATGTTGGAGGGCTGCAAAGGGGTGACTTGTGATGTGGGGGACTGCAAAGGGGGACCTGTGGTGTGGGGGGCTGCTAAGTGGGGGACCTGTGATGTTAGGGGCTGCAGAGGGGGACCTGTGATGTTAGGGGCTGCAGAGGGGGAGACCTGTGATGTTAGGGGCTGCAGAGGGGGAGACCTGTGATGTTAGGGGCTGCAAAGAGGGACCTGTGATGTTAGGGGCTGCAGAGGGGGAGACCTGTGGTGTGGGGGGGTGGAGAGGGGGGAGACCTGTGATGTTAGGGGCTGCAGAGAGGGGCCTGTGATGTTAGGGGCTGCAGAGGGGGAGACCTGTGATGTTAGGGGCTGCAAAGAGGGACCTGTGATGTTAGGGGCTGCAGAGGGGGTGACCTGTGGTGGGGGGGAGCTGCAGAGGGGGAGACCTGTGATGTTAGGGGCTGCAGAGGGGGGAGACCTGTGATGTTAGGGGCTGCAGAGGGGGATACCTGTGATGTTAGGCGCTGCAGAGGGGGAGACCTGTGATGTTAGGCGCTGCAGAGGGGGAGACCTGTGATGTTAGGGGCTGCAGAGGGGGAGACCTGTGATGTTAGGGGCTGCAGAGGGGGAGACCTGGGATGTTAGGGGCTGCAGAGGGGGACCTGTGATGTTAGGGGCTGCAGAGGGGGAGACCTGTGGTGGGGGGGGCTGCAGAGGGGGGAGACCTGTGATGTTAGGGGCTGCAGAGAGGGGCCTGTGATGTTAGGGGCTGCAGAGGGACCTGTGATGTTAGGGGCTGCAGAGGGGGAGACCTGTGGTGGGGGGGAGCTGCAGAGGGGGAGACCTGTGATGTTAGGGGCTGCAGAGGGGGAGACCTGTGATGATAGGGTCTGTAAAGGGGGGGAACTGTGATGTGGGGGGCTGCAAAGGGGGGGACCTGTGATGTGAGGGGCTGCAAGGGGGGGACCTGTGATAGGGGCTGTAAAGGGGGGAACTGTGATGTTGGAGGGCTGCAAAGGGAGGACCTGTGATGTGGGGGGCTGCAAAGGGGGGGACCTGTGATAGAGGCTGTAAAGGGGGGACCTGTGATGATAGGGGCTGTAAAGGGGGGACCTATGATGTGGGGGGCTGCAAAGGGGGACCTGTGATGTGAGGGGCTGCAAAGGGGGGACCTGTGATGATAGGGGCTGTAAAGGGGGGGAACTGTGATGTTGGAGGGCTGCAAAGGGGTGACTTGTGATGTGGGGGACTGCAAAGGGGGGACCTGTGGTGTGGGGGGCTGCTAAGTGGGGGACCTGTGATGTTAGGGGCTGCAGAGGGGGACCTGTGATGTTAGGGGCTGCAGAGGGGGAGACCTGTGATGTTAGGGGCTGCAGAGGGGGAGACCTGTGATGTTAGGGGCTGCAAAGAGGGACCTGTGATGTTAGGGGCTGCAGAGGGGGAGACCTGTGGTGTGGGGGGGTGGAGAGGGGGGAGACCTGTGATGTTAGGGGCTGCAGAGAGGGGCCTGTGATGTTAGGGGCTGCAGAGGGGGAGACCTGTGATGTTAGGGGCTGCAAAGAGGGACCTGTGATGTTAGGGGCTGCAGAGGGGGTGACCTGTGGTGGGGGGGAGCTGCAGAGGGGGAGACCTGTGATGTTAGGGGCTGCAGAGGGGGAGACCTGTGATGTTAGGGGCTGCAGAGAGGGACCTGTGATGTTAGGGGCTGCAGAGAGGGGCCTGTGATGTTAGGGGCTGCAGAGGGGGAGACCTGTGATGTTAGGGGCTGCAGAGGGGGAGACCTGTGATGTTAGGGGCTGCAAAGAGGGACCTGTGATGTTAGGGGCTGCAGAGGGGGAGACCTGTGGTGTGGGGGGGTGGAGAGGGGGGAGACCTGTGATGTTAGGGGCTGCAGAGAGGGGCCTGTGATGTTAGGGGCTGCAGAGGGGGAGACCTGTGATGTTAGGGGCTGCAAAGAGGGACCTGTGATGTTAGGGGCTGCAGAGGGGGTGACCTGTGGTGGGGGGAGCTGCAGAGGGGGAGACCTGTGATGTTAGGGGCTGCAGAGGGGGAGACCTGTGATGTTAGGGGCTGCAGAGAGGGACCTGTGATGTTAGGGGCTGCAGAGAGGGACCTGTGATGTTAGGCGCTGCAGAGGGGGAGACCTGTGATGGGGGGGGGCTGCAGAGGGGGAGACCTGTGATCCTGTGATGTCAGGGGCTGCAGAGGGGGAGACCTGTGTTGTTAAGGGCTGCAGAGGGCGAGACCTGTAATGTTAAGGGCTGCAGAGGGGGAGACCTGTGATGTTAGGGGCTGCAGAGGGGGATACCTGTGATGTTAGGGGCTGCAGAGGGGGACCTGTGATGTTAGGGGCTGCAGAGGGGGAGACCTGTGATGTTAGGGGCTGCAGAGGGGGAGACCTGTGATGTTAGGGGCTGCAGAGAGGGACCTGTGATGTTAGGCACTGCAGAGGGGGAGACCTGTGATGGGGGGGGGGGCTGCAGAGGGGGAGACCTGTGATCCTGTGATGTCAGGGGCTGCAGAGGGGGAGACCTGTGTTGTTAAGGGCTGCAGAGGGGGAGACCTGTAATGTTAAGGGCTGCAGAGGGGGAGACCTGTGATGTTAGGGGCTGCAGAGGGGGATACCTGTGATGTTAGGGGCTGCAGAGGGGGACCTGTGATGTTAGGGGCTGCAGAGGGGGAGACCTGTGATGTTAGGGGCTGCAGAGGGGGAGACCTGTGATGTTAGGGGCTGCAAAGAGGGACCTGTGATGTTAGGGGCTGCAGAGGGGGAGACCTGTGGTGGGGGGGGGTGCAGAGGGGGGAGACCTGTGATGTTAGGGTCTGCAGAGAGGGGCTTGTGATGTTAGGGGCTACAGAGGGGGAGACCTGTGATGTTAGGGGCTGCAAAGAGGGACCTGTGATGTTAGGGGCTGCAGAGGGGGAGTCCTGTAATGTTAAGGGCTGCAGAGGGGGAGACCTGTGATGTTAGGGGCTGCAGAGGGGGATACCTGTGATGTTAGGGGCTGCAGAGGGGGACCTGTGATGTTAGGGGCTGCAGAGGGGGAGACTTGTGATGTTAGGGGCTGCAGAGGGGGAGACCTGTGATGTTAGGGGCTGCAAAGAGGGAGACCTGTTATGTTAGGGGCTGCAGAGGGGGATACCTGTGATGTTAGGGGCTGCAGAGGGGGACCTGTGATATTAGGGGCTGCAGAGGGGGAGACCTGTGATGTTAGGGGCTGCAGAGGGGGAGACCTGTGATGTTAGGGGCTGCAAAGAGGGACCTGTGATGTTAGGGGCTGCAGAGGGGGAGACCTGTGGTGGGAGGGCTGCAGAGGGGGGAGACCTGTGATGTTAGGGGCTGCAGAGAGGGGCCTGTGATGTTAGGGGCTGCAGAGGGGGAGACCTGTGAAGTTAGGGGCTACAAAGAGGGACCTGTGATGTTAGGGGCTGCAGAGGTGGAGACCTGTGGTGGGTGGGTAGCTGCAGAGGGGGAGACCTGTGATGTTAGGGGCTGCAGTGTGGAAGACCTGTAATGTTAAGGGCTGCAGAGGGGGAGACCTGTGATGTTAGGGGCTGCAGAGGGGGATACCTGTGATGTTAGGGGCTGCAGAGGGGGACCTGTGATGTTAGGGGCTGCAGAGGGGGAGACCTGTGATGTTAGGGGCTGCAGAGGGGGAGACCTGTGATGTTAGGGGCTGCAGAGAGGGACCTGTGATGTTAGGCACTGCAGAGGGGGAGACCTGTGATGGGGGGGGGCTGCAGAGGGGGAGACCTGTGATCCTGTGATGTCAGGGGCTGCAGAGGGGGAGACCTGTGTTGTTAAGGGCTGCAGAGGGGGAGACCTGTAATGTTAAGGGCTGCAGAGGGGGAGACCTGTGATGTTAGGGGCTGCAGAGGGGGATACCTGTGATGTTAGGGGCTGCAGAGGGGGACCTGTGATGTTAGGGGCTGCAGAGGGGGAGACCTGTGATGTTAGGGGCTGCAGAGGGGGAGACCTGTGATGTTAGGGGCTGCAAAGAGGGACCTGTGATGTTAGGGGCTGCAGAGGGGGAGACCTGTGGTGGGGGGGCTGCAGAGGGGGGAGACCTGTGATGTTAGGGTCTGCAGAGAGGGGCCTGTGATGTTAGGGGCTACAGAGGGGGAGACCTGTGATGTTAGGGGCTGCAAAGAGGGACCTGTGATGTTAGGGGCTGCAGAGGGGGAGTCCTGTAATGTTAAGGGCTGCAGAGGGGGAGACCTGTGATGTTAGGGGCTGCAGAGGGGGATACCTGTGATGTTAGGGGCTGCAGAGGGGGACCTGTGATGTTAGGGGCTGCAGAGGGGGAGACTTGTGATGTTAGGGGCTGCAGAGGGGGAGACCTGTGATGTTAGGGGCTGCAAAGAGGGAGACCTGTTATGTTAGGGGCTGCAGAGGGGGATACCTGTGATGTTAGGGGCTGCAGAGGGGGACCTGTGATATTAGGGGCTGCAGAGGGGGAGACCTGTGATGTTAGGGGCTGCAGAGGGGGAGACCTGTGATGTTAGGGGCTGCAAAGAGGGACCTGTGATGTTAGGGGCTGCAGAGGGGGAGACCTGTGGTGGGAGGGCTGCAGAGGGGGGAGACCTGTGATGTTAGGGGCTGCAGAGAGGGGTCTGTGATGTTAGGGGCTGCAGAGGGGGAGACCTGTGAAGTTAGGGGCTACAAAGAGGGACCTGTGATGTTAGGGGCTGCAGAGGTGGAGACCTGTGGTGGGTGGGTAGCTGCAGAGGGGGAGACCTGTGATGTTAGGGGCTGCAGAGGGGGAGACCTGTGATGTTAGGGGCTGTAGAGGGGGAGACCTGTGATGTTAGGGGCTGCAGAGGGGGAGACCTGTGATGTTAGGGGCTGCAGAGAGGGACCTGTGATGTTAGGCACTGCAGAGGGGGAGACCTGTGATGGGGGGGGGGGGGCTGCAGAGGGGGAGACCTATGATCCTGTGATGTCAGGGGCTGCAGAGGGGGAGACCTGTGTTGTTAAGGGCTGCAGAGGGGGAGACCTTTAATGTTTAATGGGGGAGACCTGTGATCCTGTGATGTTAGGGGCTGCAGAAGGGGACCTGTGATGTGGGGGGGGGGGACCTTTGATAATGAAGTCTGTAAAGGGGGAACTGTGATGTTGGGGGGCTGCAAAGGGGGGACCTGTGATGGGGGGGGGCTGCAGAGGGGGAGAACTGTGATGTTAAGGGCTGCAGAGGGGGACCTGTGATGTTAGGGGCTGCAGAGGGGGACCTGTGATGTGGGGGGGGGGGGACCTGTGATGATGAAGTTTGTAAAGAGGGGACCTGTGATGGGAGGGGGGCTGCATAGGGGAGACCTGTGATCCTGTGATGTCAGGGGCTGCAGAGGGGGAGACCTGTGATGTTAAGGGCTGCAGAGGGGGAGACCCGTAATGTGGGGGGCTGCAGAGGGGGGCCTGTGATCCTGTGATGTTAGGGGCTGCAGAGGGGGACCTGTGATGTGGTGGGGGGGACCTGTGATGAATAAGTCTGTAAAGGGGGGGGGGCTGCAAGGAGGGGGGCTGTAATGTTGGTGGGTGCTGGTGGAGAGGGGAGACCAGTTATGTGGAGGCTGAAGAGGGGGGGGCCTGTGATTTGAGGGTCTGAAAAGGGGATACCTGTGATGTGGGGGGCAGAAGAGGGGATGCCTTTGATGTAAGGGGCTGGAGACGGGGGGACCTTTTATATGGGGGGCTGGAGACGGGGGGACCTGTAATGTGGGGTAAGTTCTGGGAAGAGACCTGCAGTTACTACTTTGTAAGGGAGGGGCACTTTGGTTCTCTTTTTTTTGCAATTTATGTTGTTTATTCATTATTTCTAAATAACTATATTTTTTATATTTAACTACAGTTAAGGGGAACCTGTTATCAGTTTTATGTTGCCCAAACAGCAGACAGCATAAAACTGGTGCAGGAATCACGATCCCATGACACTCAAAGGAATCTTAGTTTGTAAATGCCACCGGAACAAATTACAACTCCCAGCATGCACAGACCGTTGTTGGAACAGCTAATAGTCCACAGTTTTGAGACCTAGGGGAGATTTATCAAAGCCTGTGCAAAGGAAATGTTGCCCAGTTGATTGGTGAGTGCTTCCAATAATGTTCTACTGTGAGACTGTTATGCTTACTGCTATAAACTATTGGGATTGAGCACCCCATCTGTATGCAGGAACCTGCAAAGTCGGGAAAAGGTGTAGTGTTAGACTTTGTAGTGTTGACCACTGTCTTCCAGGGTCTCCCTATTCACTGCTAGAGACAAGAGAGACGTGTCAATCAAGCCGACTGGTCAGGACCCGCCCCTGTGACTATTTACCTGTATTCTGGTAGCATTTTCAAACTACCGTATTTTTCGCCATATAGGACGATCCGGCATATAAGACACACCCAATTTTAAAGGAGGAAAATCTAGAATACAATGTAAAGTATAGGACTTTAACTAATCTTCAACCAGCGGACCTCCAGATGTTGCAAAAGTACAACTCCCAGCATGCCCGGAATTGTAGTTTTGCAACATCTGGAGGTCCGCAGGTTGAAGATCACTGGTATAGGAGGTAGTACTCCTGTGTCCCCGTCGCTCCGGACCCGTCACTGTTGCCCTGGATGTCGCCCTCCATTGCTGTCGCCGCGTCCCCTGGGTGTCCCCGTCGCTCCGGAATGTCTCTGCTGCCCGGTATCCTCTCTCTCCGTCACCGCCATCACGTTGCTACGAACGCCGCAATGCACGCCGCTCCTATTGGATGACGGGATGGGGTGCGCAATGACGTGATGACGACGAAGGAGAGCGCCGGCCATGCAGGGGATCCCGGCACGGAGCAGACACCGAGGAGGCAGGTAAGATCCCTCCAGGTGCAGCCGGGTTAGTGTCACTTTCGCTTCAGACGGACGCGGCGGTCAGCTTTGATCACCGCATCTGAAGGGTTAATACAGGGCATCACTGCGATCAGTGATGTCCTGTATTAGCCGTGGGTCCCGGCCGTTGATGGCTGCAGGGACCGCCGCGATAGGACAGGGTTTTAATGTGTATTTGCCATATAAGACGCACAGACTTTTTCCCCCCAGTTTTAGGGAAGAAAAAGTGCGTCTTATACTGCAAAAAATACGGTATGTCTCAATGTTGCAATGCCTGCACCAGTGCTATGCTTCCCTCAGTATTTTAACCCTATGTAATATGGGAGGGGGGACAGTAAAAAAACAATACGCCTCTCTAAAATTCCTCGCTTTTACACTGCCACTGAAATGACAGAATTCTGCTCCTGGTATCTGGCACTTTTGGTTACGTGACGTCACATGGCCAGCCATCCAATCAGCGCCTGAGGCTGGACATTGCTTTGGACTTTAATTGAATGAGCAGCTGTGTGAGATCAGGTAACCCAACCCAGAAGTGCTGGACACTGGGAACTGAGTTCCGTGATTCTGGTGGTAGCGCAAGTGCAAAAAAGAAAGGGTTGCTTTTATTTATTTATTTTTTACTGCTTTCCCCTAGTGGATTTTACAGAGCATTAATACCACATTACTGTCTTGTATGTTGAGGCTGCACCCCTTTGACTTCAGGGCAAAACCACTGCATAGTTCTCTTATAGAGGCATGGCAAATCAAGTGCCTGGCTTCCCTGTCCCTTCCCTGTAGCCAGTCACTGCTACAATGATGCAATGCTGTGGGGCTGGTATGACAATTTTTCCAGGGCTGGTTTTTAACCCCAGTCCGGCCCTGTCTGGGAGTACTACCTGTCTACTGGGGGGGGGGGGGTCTAATTTGGGGGGTACTACCTGTCTAATGGGGGGTCTAATTTGGGGGTACTACCTGCCTAATAATACATTTTGATAATTTTTCCTAATTAATATTTTTATGACCATATTTCATAATTCGCAACCCCTTATGGACCAGAACATTTTTTGCACATCTGACCACTGTCACTTTAAGTATTAATAACTCTGAGATGCTTGTACGTATGAATTTGATTCCGAGATTGTTTTTTCGTGACAAATTCTACTTTATCCTAGTGGTACATTTTTGTCGATACTTGCATAATTTTTTGGTGAAAAATTCCAAAATTGTATGAAAAATTTGAAAAGTTTGCATTTTTCTAACTTTGAAGCTAGCTCTGCTTGTAAGGAAAATAGACATCCTAGTCCGGCCGTGAGAGCCAAGCATATATGCAATATCAAGTCCAGGCACTGCAAGCTGTGTGGTCCTCTAGAGACTGTCCGTTAAACCTTTGGGAGACTTTGGTTGAGCGCTGTGGAGATTTTACCACCTATCTTCAAGTTAGTAAAGCCTCCGTTAAACTGCAACCTAGTGTGGAGTCAATTCTTTCCTTGCTAGCCTGTGGGGAGACGGAGTTCCCCGGACCTGTAGTACCCCAGGAGATACCAAGACTACAGTGATGTCACGTGACATTAAGGGTTAATACCATCCGACCCTGGGTTCATCCTGTTTTTTGGGGGGTCGGTGACTTTATACGGAGGAACGAATGTCACTTTATAACATAGAAGACAAACAAATATAATATACAAATATAAATACAAATATTAATAAAATTCTGACAAAAAGACCAACATTATCTACAGATTTGGGTAGTCTGGCAGGAGGATTCCTCATTTTTGAGAATAGGAGGAGGAGGAAAGTAATGGTGGGGGAAGAATACACAGCTCCCGGATTGATCAGAACACTATAGCTCTGCTTCATTGGGAGTAGTCACCTGCACCCCAACCCCCATGTTTCTTTTTTCCCCTATATATTACAACTTATTCCTTCTACATATATACCTACAAACACCAAAAGTGTAACACATTGTATCCCCGACACCAAATAAAGTACAAATCGATGTATAAAAATATATATTTTTATTAATAAAAGAACATGATTCTAAAAATGTACATAATAGACGGAATAAAATAAATATATATCAATATATGTAAAAAAATGTGGCTGCAAATAATGGCTACAGGTACGGTATTTATATAATAGTGACCCAATAGAAAAGGAATAACACACCTGTCCAAATAGTAAGCTGCTGGGTTGGAAGTGACGTTGGACACCGCGGCACTCGTGTAATGGAGCACGCAACGTGCATTCACATTATAAAGCGTGTGCGGCCACGAAAACATGGCCACAGTCACTCATACTGCGCATGTGTGCACGAAAAAATTCTAGGGGGAAAGACAAGCTTCCCCAAAATGGCCGCAGATCGCTGCTAATAGAGGGATTTACAAAATAAGCTGAACATCGGACCCAGGGCTAAATAATACAAAGAATGAAAATATATAGTGGGAGAATTGACTGTGGACTGTGAAGCTAATAACATGGCTATAAATAATGCATATACAATTGAGATAATAGCAATAATGATTTTAATAATAATCTGGGGGCAAATGAAAGCATTAAAAAAATGACAAGGATGTAATCACATGCATAATGGTAAAAAAAAAATTGTGCATGCAACATATACAAAAATGAAAAAAATATTTTTGTAAAAAAACATATTTATAGAAGTGTATAAATGAACATTGATTAGTGTGCAGGAATGATGTATACTAAAACCAAATGGATAGGATCAGTGCCTGCAGAGTGCAAGAATATATAGAGCATGCAATACAATGCATACATATACAAAAGATATAAAAAGTGCAGAGATATAGTGCGCATGGTACAATGCATATATGATCTACGACTAAGCACCTGAGGGTGCGAAACGCGTCAGATTGTGTCCTGCCTAAGCGTGTGAATAAAGCCATTGACAAGTTTTACCTGCATCTTCTCGAGTGCCGGACGTTTTCTTTTCTGTGAGATATATATATATATATATATATATATATATATATACAAAACATGCATAATATAAAAGGATCCTGCATGTCAGAGGCCATGTGCCCAGCAGAGGTGAGTGGATTAGGCATGTTAGGGTCTCATCCGACAAGAGGCCACCTCCGTGTGGTGGATGGGGACACGTTTTGATCAAAAAGTGCGCTAAGAGCCTCTATTTTTTGACCAAGAGAGCTGCTGCTGCAACCTTCTTTTTTGTATACTTTATATACATACAACGGAAATTATATTGTTCATAAAATGGTGTAAATCTCTTTTATTGAGTAACGAAAACTGAGATTGGGAACCTTTTCAAAAATGTATTTTATTTCTTTCCTATTATATTAAAAAAAAAAAACTCTACACATAAAATGTATATAAACTATATACTCGTTATCGACTGCCAGTTTATTGGGGGGAGATTTCTCATTAGGGTCTATTGTAGACACAGATCTGCCCCTTAACACCTCTTGTCTAACACTCTTGCTCAAAAATTTACAAAAGTTGTGCACGTCCTTTGATAAATTTTACACAAATATAGAAACACCCCCCTGGCTCTACCGTGCACTCCTCTTCTACCTCCACGGCACTGCTCACATAGCTAGAAATGCTGGAGCAGCAGTGTGCGACGAACAAAACTCTGCACAATAGTAAAATCATAAATATTTATAAAGTACACAGAGGGGGAGATTCTCAAAGAATTTTGCGGCACAAAAAAATCAATTTTGGCGCAAAAAGTATCGAACACATTTTCAAAGAGCTTTGTGCCACTGTTTACACCGTTCATGTCAGTTTTGTAAAAGAGGGCGTGTCCATGTATATTTTCTGCTTTACATGATATTTTAAAAGGGGTGAGTGTCCAGTTTACACCGAAATTGTGTTGTAGTTTTTTTTTTTCTTTGTTTTTTTGGTTGGGAAAGGTGTTTTTAAGTAATTATAAAAAAATAAAAATAAAAAAAAAACATTATTATTGAAAAATGGTATTAAAAAATATATTTATTTTATGTTATTTTTTTCTTGGTCACTGCACCTGCACTCACATTTAAGCTCAGAAATGTTTTATTTATACAGTTATCACTGGGCACTAGTAACCATGGAATATTTTGTGAGATGTTTCCGCCAGAATTTCCTGGGATGTAAAATTTGGCGCAAAACAAATCCAATATGGCTGCAAAAAAAAAAATTTGGGGTGCGGAAATGAATTTTCACATATTTTCAAAGCAGCACAAGAGACCTTTGAAAATGTGAGGAGAAAAAAAAAAGGTGTGAATAATATCGCTGGAACAGAAATTACATTAGTTTTTGAGAATCTCCCCCAAAATGTCTTTTTGTTTAAAAAATATGTAATTTTGCTGAACAATATGTCCCCTTAGCTCTATAGCAGTGTTTACCAACCAGAATGTCTCCAAGTGTGGCAAAACTTGGCATGCTGGGAGTTGCAGTTTTGCAAAAGCTTGAGGTACCCTGGTTGGTAAACACTGTGTACATGTACCAGAGCTGAGTGTGTGATCATGTACATGTAGCAGAAATTAGTGTGCGACATGTGTATGGAGCAGAGCTGAATGTGTGATTATGTATATGCATGAACACGCATACACTCAACTCTGCTACATACACCTGATCACTCACTCAGCTCTGCTGCATTTACAAAATCATATACTCAGCTCTGCTACATATACACAATCACACACTCAGCTCTGCTGCATTTACACAATCACACACTCAGCTCTGCTGCATATACACAATCACACACTCAGCTCCTGCTACATATACACACACTTACACTCACCTCTACTGCATAAACACACACTCACACTCAGCTCTACTACATATACACAATCACACATATACATTGGGGGAAATTTATCATTGTTGTAGGTACATGTTTTTTGTAGATAGTTTTGGTTGGTCTAAATTTGGTGCAATTGCAAGGCACATGATAAATTTTGTGCAAAGTTGTAAATATCCACACAGCTCTATTTGTACACCTGAGCTGCATCTCACAGGAAAAGTGGACATAGGGATTTTGTTCTATTGCTTTGAGGCTCGGATTCCATTGAGGTTTTTTGTTCACAAACAAAAACGCCAGAAAAACTGTCACAGCTTTTTCCTGCGTTTTTTCAGTTTTTCTTGTGTTCTTTTCTTGCGTTTTTGCTGGTGTGTGGAAACAATCATTTTTGTATCCTGTGGCAATTTTTTTTACTGCCTTCAGGTACCACTCCATGGGTCAGATGCAGAGCGCCCAGTCCACAGAGTGTAAGGAGGTGAGGAGTGATGTATAGCATATGCAGGGTGCAGAGCATCACTACTTACCTACGCCAGCTGTATAGAATACTGGGGTGCATAGTGTACCCATGTATACCATCCAGGAGCCCAGCAAGGAAAGAGTTAACTCACGTTCCTGCTGAGCAGCAGAACTACGGTTCTTGGTCCGGTCAGGAAACCGCATACGGGTCAAAAATGAGCCGACCGGAGTCACCGTTTGACTCCGGTCGGCTCATTAAAGTAAATGGAGTTCAGTGCTGGTCCGGCTGGGGTATGGGGGAGCCCGGTTTGCCCCTCCCCCAGCCGTATCTGGCACCTGTAATGTAAAAACGAAGTGTGAATGCAGCCTAAGACAGATCAATGTAACAAGGGATACAGTGAGCCTTAACACCCCACCGGTGTTTGACGACCTGTGGGGTGCAAAGGCTCACTATACCCCTTGTTACGGTCCATGAGGGGTGTAGTTTCCGAAATGTGGTCACATGCGAGTATTTATTTTTTTGCATTTATGTCAGAAACGCTGTAACCAGCAGCCACCCCTGTGCAAATCACCAGTTTAGGCCTCAAATGTACATGGTGCGCTCTCACTCCTGAGCCTTGTTGTGCATCCGCAGAGCATTTTACGCCCAAATATGGGGTATTTCCATACTCAGGAGAAATTGTGTTACTTATTTTGGGGGTCTTTTCATTTTCATGAGAGGTAAAAGGCAACACCAGCATGTTAGAGTAAAAATAAATTACACTAATATGCTGGTGCAGACCCCAACTTTACCTTTTCATAAGGGGTAAAAGGAGAAAAAGCCACCAAAAATTTGTAGCGCAATTTCTCCTGAGTACGGAAATACCCCATGTGTTGCCCTAAACTGTTGCCTTGAAATACGACAGGGCTCCGAAATGAGAGAGCGCCATGCACATTTGAGGCCTAGACCAGGAAGCAAGCATTACACTTGCCTCCTCCACCAAAAATACTGTACATCAGTTTTCCCCAGCCTCCAGCTGTTACAAAAGTCCCAAAATACCTGGACAGTCAATGGCTTTCCGGCAATACTGGGAGTTGTTATTTTGCAACAGCTGGAGGCTCCGTTTTGGAAAAACTGATGTACAAGACGTTTTAAATTTTTATTGGTGGGGAGGGGGGTGACAGTGTGAGGGTGTGTGTATATGTAGTGTTTTACTCTTTATTTAGGGAGAGTGTAGTGTAGTATTTTTACAGTACATTCACACGGGCGGGGGTTTACAGTGTGTTTCCCTCTGCAGCGGAAAATTTGACACATCTCAAACTTGAAGCGGGAAACTTGCCTTAATCCCCCGCCCATGTGAATGTACCCTGTACATTCATGTGAGGGGGGTGGGGGGCAAAACTACAACTCCCAGCATGCACTGACAGAGTGCATGCTGGGAGTTGTAGTTATGGAACAGCTAGAGGCCCACTGGTTGGGATTGGGAAACACTGATTTAGGTAACAGACTACTGCAGTGTTTCCGCACCACTGTCTGTTTCTTAACTCAGTGTTTCCCAACCCATGTGCCTCCAGCTGTTGCAAAACTATAACTCCCATCATGCACTGACAGAACATGCATGCTGGGAGTTGTTGCTTTGCAACAGCTGGAGGCCCATGGGTTGAGAAACACTAAATTAGAAAACAGACAATGTTTCCCAACCAGTGTGCCTCCAGTTGTTGCAAAACTAAAACTCCCAGCATACACAGACAGCCGAAGGGCATGTTGGGAGTTGTAGTTATGCAACTACTGAAGGAGAGCAGTTTGGAGACCACTGTGTAGTGGGCTCCAAACTGTAGCCCTTATGATGTTGCAAAACTTCAACTCCAAGCATGCTCAGGCATGCTGGTAGTTGCAGTTCGGCAACATCTGAAGGGCCAGATGTTGCCGATCTACAACTACCAGCATGCCTGCACAGTTTCAGTATGCTTTGAATTGACATCTGGATAGTGGTCTCTAAACAGTGCCCTTCCAGATGTTGCAAAACTACAACTCCCAGCATGCTGAGACTGTCCAGGCATGATGGGAGTTGTAGTTCTGCAACATCTGAAGGGCCAGATGATACAGAACTACAACTATCAGCATTCCTGGACAGTCAGTGGCTGTCTGGAAATGCTGGGAGTTGTTGTTTTGCAACAGCTGGAGGCTCCGTTTCGGAAACACTGCCGTACGATACGTTTTCATTTTTATTATGGGGGACAGTGTAAGGGGGTGTATATGTAGTGTTTTACCCTTTATTATGTGTTAGTGTAGTGTAGTGTTTTTAGGGTACATTCACATGGGTGGGGGTTTACAGTGAGTTTCTCGCTAGCAATTTGCGCTACGGCAGAAAATTTGCCGCAGTTTAAACTTGAAGCAGGGAACTCACTGTAAACCTGCCCATGTGAATGTACCCTGTACATTCACATTGGGGGAAAAACCTCCAGCTGTTGCAAAACTACAACTCTCAGCATGCACTGACAGACCATACATGCTGGGAGTTGTACTTTTGCAACAGCTGGAAACACACTGGTTGTAAAATCTTCAGTTAGGTTCTGTTACCTAATTCCTTATTTTCCAACCAGTGTGCCTCCAGCTGTTGCAAAACTACAACTCCCAGCATGTATTGATCGCCGAAGGGCATGCTGGGAGATGCAGTTATGCAACAGCTGGAGGTACGCAACTACAACTCCCAGCATGCCAAGACAGCTGTTTGCTGTTTGAGCATGCTGCGAGTTTTAATTTAGCAAGATCTGAAGGGCCACAGTTTAGAGACCACTGCACAGTGACCTCCAAACTGTGGCCCTCCAGAAGTTGTAAAACTACAAATCCCAGCATGCCCAGACAGCAAACTGCTGTCTAGGCATGCTGGGAGTTGTAGTTTAGCAACATCTGGGGGGCTACAGTTTAGAGACCACTGTATAGTGGTCTCAAACTGTAGCCCTCCAGATGTTGCTAGGCAACTTATCGGCTTCCGTAGTCAGCACCAGGGAGCTGCACGTCATCTCCGCACCAGGGAGCCGCATGTCATCGCCACCCGCTGCTGCAACCGATCGCTGCCTGCTGCTGCCGCCGATGGTGAGTGACCTCCGGCGCCAGGCACCGGCAGTTCCTCTGCTCTGCCCTGACAACAGTGGGTGGGCAGAGTCGGGGAACTGAACATTAACCCCCCCTGCCCGATCTGCTATTGATCGGTCACTCCTAACCAACCAATAGCAGAAATAGGAGGGGTGGCACCCCTGCCACCTCACTCTTATCCCTTCAGGGGGACCAGGGGTGTCTTGGACACCCCGATCCCCCTTATTTTCCGGGTCCCTGGAGAGCCATATGAACCAGAATTGCTTCAAATTGCCGGTGCCAACATTGGGGGTCTCAGGACCCCCTTGGCATTGGCATGGGATGCCTGCTGATAGATATCAGCAGTCATCCCGGTCCAGTCCCCACTCAGTGTGTGGCGGGGACCAAAATTCCAAGGGGCGTACAGGTACACCCTTGGTCCTTAAGTACCAGTGCGCAAGGGCTTACCCATATGCCCGTGGTCCCCAACAGGTTAAACGGGAACTCCGGTGGAAAAAAATGTTTTCAACTCAACTAGTGCAAGAAAGTTAAACAGATTTGTAAATAATTTCTATTTAAAAATCTTAAACCTTCTAGTACTTATCAGCTGCTGTATACTACAGATATATACTACAGAGAAATTTGTGAATTTCTTTTCTGTCTGACCACAGTGCTCTCTGCTGACACCTTTGTCAGGAACTGTCAAGAGCAGGAGAGGTTTTCTATGGGGATATGATTCTAATCTGGACAGTTCCTAACATGGACAGGGTGTCATCAAAGAGCACTGTGGTCAGACAGAAAATAAATTCACAAATTTCTTTGTTCTATACAGCAGCTAAGGATGTACAACTCTTTAGTTTCACTGTAGACTTAGACTAGATTCCCACTGCAGAATTTCACACTCAAAAAATTCTGATGCAGCAGAATCCCTCTGCTGTCAATAGGATTCCCCTGCATAGTCCGCAATACAGAATTTTTGCCGCCAAATGCATTGCTGTCTATGGTGATTTGGTCAGAGCCAGGCGCACTCAGATTCTCTGGCTGGAAATTTCTCAGTGTGAACCTAGTCTTAAAAAAAACCATAGCAAAAACAATGTCAATGCCGTGTGCGAAACAAGACTAAAAATAATGTAGTTTGCATTATATTTGCTAGATTCCATCACTGGTGGCAGATCACCTTCAAAAGAGCCCAAAGGAATAATTAATCTTGCTGGTAGTAATGAAACAACGTCATTTGCTCCATGTGTTTCACATTGTTATGGTTGTTTGTGTTATATTACAAAGCACATTTGTCCACTGCTAAGGGAATTGTGTTAATAAAGTGATACAATAAAGCTTTGCAAATCCCTAAGATGCAGTACAAATGTGTTTCATAAGAGCAGTAAGTGCATGGCAAACAATGCAAATTACTTCTTTTCATCATGGTCACTATATTTCTATCCCCATGGAGAAAGACTTTAAATAGTTGTAATCAGGTGTATGCATACAAACAATAATCTTGTATGTACTGCAGTTTTACAGAGATAGATGAGTACAAGATATAAAAAAATTTTTTTGTGTAAAACTGACTTAGGTGCACATCAAATGAAAGGCTAGAATAAAAGTCATTTGCATAATTTTCTAAATGTATTGAAGTTCAAAGAAAAAGTTTAATGGAATCAAACATCAAAGGCAAAGGAAAATGTTTTATTTTTTTTATTTTCATAAATAAAACTGAGGTTGAACATTATACAGATAAGTATTACACACAATATAGTATAGTAATTATACACAGTAAAGAGATCTGACATGACTGACACATACAATAAAACACACAGCCCCTTCTGCCTAGCATTTCATTAATGGGAGAAGATTCAGCTTTCCAAATCTACATAGTTAAAGCGTACCCGTCAGATCACACAACATTTTTTTTTTTTTAATGTATCACTCAGTACCTAATCCTGACCATGTACATCTAATTTTTATTTGTCTACAGCTTTATTTATTTTTTATTACACTTTTAATTTAGCTCATTAGTCTGAATTCCTCCCAAAGGGAGGGGGTGTGGCCTCACTGTGCAGGTCTCCGCCCCCTCCCTCAGTATGCTGTCTGCTCACATCTCCAGAAGCATTAGCAAAACTACAACTCCCAGCTTGTCCTCACTGACAGTAGCGGGACACAGGCTGACAGTGGGAGAATTTTTCCTCCAGCTATGAGCCCTGCACTCACAGCTGTCAATCAAGGAAGTGTGTCCATGACATAGGTGATGACACATGGACACAGCAGGACTAGTATGCTTCCTAGCAGGCAGGGGGGGCAGTTGTTTGACTGGCTTTTTCAGTATGAAATACTCAAAATTTTCCAGTCAAAGCAATTGCAAAACCTATTGGTTTTGCATGCTTTACAGCATATCAAAAGTTTTTGTATCTGACAGTGCCCATTTAAATAGTTTTGGTAATTATTTTATTCATTAATAATAATATGATATGCATTGTAATGGTGGAAAAATGACATGACCCCATGCTAGCGATTTTATATAGAGTGAAAAGGTTTTTCACCCAAGCAGCAAGTTACACAATTTGAATTATGCAAATGGACTATATTAGGAGTTGCGCAGACGGCATTTACGTACCTCCAGATGCAATAAAAAACTCAAAAATGCATATCGCTCTGTTGACATAAAGATATAGAGGTCAGAATGTAGCAATACACAGCAATTTAAAAAAAATCTGGTATTGTTGTAATGATGTTGACCCACAGAATAAAGTTTGCTTAATTTTTGTTCTTCAGTGAAATTATTGCCCTTCAAAATTAGGCAATAGCCTTTTTTTTTGTTTAGCAATACATTATATGGTAAAGTAAAAGGTGACAATTAAAAGTACAGGTTGTTTCTAAAACAAACATAAGCCCTTATACAACTCGATAGAAAAATTCACTAAGATGGAATGGTAACCTTCCTAACCTTCTCTCTCTATTCTTACCAATGACATCACCACACTCTCTCTGAAATCAGAGCTCCTGTCCCTTTTTCCCCCTCCTCTCCTTCAGAAAAAGACTATTGATGTGAAGAGGGGGAGCTCATATTACTGCATATTAGACTTTAAGGGAGGATCTGGCATGTGAGATCACATCACATTCTCTGAAACAGTGTTTTATCCTTCCTCTCCTGTACGCTTAGGATGCGACCAATGACAAAAAAAAAAAAAAGAGAGAAGCTCGTAGTACTGTTTATTTAAATTTAAAGCAGCAGACATTCTTTATAAGTTACAGTAGTTTCCGTCAGAACAGGTTCATTGCTGTCTTATCTGAGAAAGGCTCCCTGCTGCCTTAAAATCTAGTGAGTGTTAATGTAAGCTCCCATGTTCACATCAATGGTCTTGTCCTGAGCATACAGAAAGGGAGGGGGAGCAGACTGCTTTCAGAGAGTGTGATGCGATGTCACATCTACAAGCCAGACAGCACTGCTGATAATGAAGAGATATGTGCAGTATGGCTAATAACATGATCTTAGTGAGTTAGAAAACCATTCAGAAAGAAAAAGGGACAGATGGTGCTGCCTTGTGCCGTTACCTTTAATGATATAGATATTAGGTTTAAACAAGTTACCTACTTCCTGATGGTGTTGGGCTGAGTTTAACCTGTTAAGGACCAAGGACGTACCAGTACGTCCTGAGTCCTTTCCCTTTCTAGAACGCGGGGACCGTGGCTAATAGCGCGTGGCAGTAATCGCGGTGCCGCGCACTATTAACCCTTTAGACGCGGCGTTCAAAGTTGAACGACGCATCTAAAGTGAAAGTGAAACCATGCCGGTTAGCTCAGGGAGCTGTTCGGGATCGCCGTGGCGTCCCGAACAGCTGTAGGACACGAGGAGGGTGTCCTACCTTGCCTCCTGTTGTCCGATCGCCGAATGACTGCTCAGTGCCTGAGATCCAGGCATGACCAGTCAAGCGGCAGAATCATCGATCACTGGCTTCCTATGAGAAACCAGTGATCAATGTAAAAGATCAATGTGTGCAGTGTTATAGGTCCCTATGGGAGCTATAACATTGCAAAAAAAAAGGGAAAAAAAAGTGAATAAAGATCATTTAACACCTCCCCTAATAAAAGTTTGAATAAAAAAAAAAAAACTGTGTAAATAAAAATAAAAATAAACATATGTAGTATCACCACCTGTGGAAATGGCCGAATTATAAAAATATATAGTTAATTAAACCGCACGGTCAATGGCGTACGCACAAAAAAATTCCAAAGTCCAAAATAGTGTATTTTTGGTCACTTTTTATATCATGAAAAAATGAATAAAAAGTGATCAACAAGTCTGACCAATACAAAAAGAGTACCGCTAAAAACTTCAGATCACGGTGCAAAAAATTTGCCCTCATTCCGCCCCATACGCAGTAAACTAAAAAGGTATAGGGGTCAGAAGATGACAATTACAGAAGTACAAAAAAATCAAACCTATATAAGTAGGGTATCATTTTTATTGTATGACCTACAGAATAAAGAGAATGTGTCATTTTTACCGAAAAATTTACTGTGTAGAAACAGAAGCCCCCAAAAGTTACAAAATGGCGTATTTTTTTTTCAATTTTGTCTCACAATGATTTTTTTTATCCGTTTCGCCGTACATTTTTTGGGTAAAATGACTGATGTCATTACAAAGAAGAATTGGTGGCGCAAACAATAAGCAATCATATAGATTTTTAGGTGCAAAATTGAAAGGGTTATGATTTTTTAAAGGCAGGGAGTAAAAAATGAAAGTGCAAAAATGGAAAACTCTCTGGTCCTTAAAGGGGTTAACACCTCTATGCGCATTATAGCGATTGCGTGGCTTCCCCGACCTGAATCCAGCCTAACGGGAAGTCAAAATGACTTGAAAAAGAGAGCAGGTGGCTCTCAAAACGCGTTGTCGCTTTTTATCAATAAAATAACCTTATTTATAACACAGAGATCATAGTGAATTCCCATTGCAGCGGTGTGCGCCCAACAACAAACCTGATGTTTTCCTTAGTTGGATTCCCTCCAGCGGTTTCAAGATACCATATTAGTGAGTTGCTTTATCAGATTTTTTGACACTATATAAAGGTTTTTATTTTGGCTCGACAACACCACAAAATGCTGTAGCAGCAAAAACCTACAGAATTAGAATGCAAATTCTAGATATTATGCTTTGAACATAAAACATATAAGTTAGGGTCTGAAAAATTAACCCTGTTTTAAGTGTAAAATCTGTTCTAGAGGAAGCTTAGGTGTTGCCAGCAAAGTAATATAGAAAATAGAAAGTGGAAGCACGCTTAGTCAATATAGACAAGGTAAAAAATATAATGTAAAGACATATTGCAGATGAACACATTGCGGGAGATTTTATCAAAACTTGTCTAGAGGAACAGTTGCCCTTGGCAACCAATTAGATTGCTTCTTTCATTTTTCACAGGTCTCTTTAAAAATGAAGGAAGCAATCTGATTGGTTGCCATGGACAACTGCACCACTCTTCCACTGCACAGTTTTTGATAAATCTCCCCCATTGTCTCTCATGTTCCAAACTGGGGTAAACAGTGTAAAATATTGTTCTCTAAGATAAAAAAAAATGTTTCTTCAAATATTTAGAAATAAAATCACAAAAATGTGTTCAATAATTTTAAACCATACTAAAAAGGTATTAGGGGCCTATATTACTGACCTGCGTAGATACCTTGCCTCTGGCCCCCCCAATGACCCACCACTTATACACAAGATGTTTGACTGTGGTACCTCATGTCTGAAATCTGGTCCTCTCTACAACCCAGTAAGAGGCCCACCAACTCTCATGGGCTCACCTCCTCCAGGACTCTTGCAATGAGGTGTCCCTCATAACAGCCCCCGCCTATACCAACCAATCCCTCCCCTCTTATTTTGCTCTAACCCACTTATGCAGGACTACTCTCTTCTCCCTTATCAGGACGTATTAAAGAGACTGTTTGTACCCAGGACCGTAAACAATTTTTTGGCACGACGTTTCAGGGACAGACCCCCTTAATTATACGCATGATTAAAGGGGGTCTGTGCCTGAAACATAATGCTAAGACTATGGACCAGCATTGGATTTGAATGTTTGTGTATACAAGTGAGATATATCTCCTTACTAATTGCAGTTGGAGATTAAAGAAAATGTCTGAAACAAGCTACAGTATCGGGAGTCAAGTATTTTTTGCTATGTTTGTAAAGACTATTTAAAGAGTTCCATAACCCTATAGCCCAAAGTAATCCTGACCATTGTTGTCACTTAACCCTTTAATGACTACGGACATTTATTTACGTCCTGTGGCCAGCTCCAGATCTATGAAGTGTGCTCAGAAGCTGAGCATGCTTCGTATCTGCGGGGTCCTGGCTGCTATCAGCAACCAGGACCTGTGACTAATACCGGACATCAAAGTTGATCGTGGCATCTAAAACGGGAGAATACACTGCTGGTTAGCTCAGCGGAGCTGTTCGGGACTGCCGTGGTGAAATTACAGCGTCCTGAACAGCTTAGAGGATGGTGGGAGGTGTCTTACCTTCTTTCCGGCTGTCCGATCGGCGTTTGATTGTTTCTAACCTGAAATCTAGGCTTGAGCAATCAAGAACAGAAAACACTGATCAATGCATTCCCATGGCAATGCATTGAACAGTGCCTGCAATCAGTATATACAATGTTACAGCCCATAGAGGGGGCTATAACACTGCATAGAAAAAGTTAAAAAAAAGTTAATAAATGTGTTTTAACCCCTTCCATAATAAAAATCAGAATCACCCCCCCCCCCCCTTTCCTATTGAAAAAAAAGTGTGGAAATAAAAATAAAAGCAAACATATATGGTATCACCACGTGCGTAAATGTCTGAACCATAAAAAATATATAGTTAATTAAACTGCACGGTCAATGGCGTACACGCAAAAAAAGTTAAAAATAGCGTATTTTTGGTCACTTTTCCTACCATAAAAAAATGAATAAAAAGCAATCAAAAAATCTGATCAATACAAAAATGGTACAGATAAAAACTTCAGATCACGGCACAAAAATGAGCCCTCATACCCCCAGTACGGGGAAAAATAAAAAAGTTATAGGAGTCAGAAGATGACAATTTTAAATGTATACATTTTCCTGCATGTAGTTATGATTTTTTTCCAGAAGTACGACAAAATCCAACCAATATAAGTAGGGTATCATTTTAATCGTATGGACCTACAGAATAAAGAAAAAGTGTTATTTTTACCAAAAATGAACTGCATAGAAACAAAAGCCCCCAAAATTACAAAATGGCATTTTTTTCTTCAATTTTGTTGCACAGTGATGTTTTTTTTTTGTTTCGCCGTAGATTTTTGGGTAAAATGACATCATTACAAAGTAGAATTAGTGGCACAAAAAAAAGCCATCATATGGATTTTTAGGTGCAAAATTGAAAGGGTTATGATTTTTAAAATGTAAGGAGGAAAAAACTAAAGTGTAAAAACTGAAAAACATTTGGTCCTTAAGGAGTTAATAAGGCATCAGTTGTGCATTTTGCTTTATCTCTCAGGTGTTTTTAATACCAGGAAAAAGAGCATAATATTTAGAGAGCCAAGTTTCACAGTGGCAAAGCCACTAAATTAACTAAATATTTGTTGAAAAATTCCAATTTTAACTTGGCATTAATCGCTGTGTGGTAATTTCTTCCGCTTGTAAGATCAGAATGCTTACTAAACCTCTGGATTAATTCTTTGGCAGGAGGAGGGGTGTAGTTTGAAAAATCTGTTTTCCAAATGCCAAATGATGTTAATTTCTATTTCCAAATGCCAAACCACAAAGCTTCTGGGAGAAGTCTTTTGGACAGATGAGACAAAACTGGAGCTTTTTGGCAAGTGCTATTAGCTCTATGTTTGCGAAGATGAAGCATACAAAGAATAAAATGTTGTACCTATTCTGAAGCCTGGAGGGGGCACAGTAATTTTTTGGGGGCTGCTTTGCTGCACCTGGCACAGGGTGTTTTGAATCTGTACAGGGTACAAACAAATCTCAATACTATCAAGGCATTCTGGATTACAATTTGCTGCCCAGTGTCAGGAAGCTTGGTCTCAGTCGCAGGTCTTGGGTTCTCCAACAGGAAAATGACCCAAAACGCACCAAGGAATGGTGCAAAACATTGGACTATTTTTGAAGTGATCTCCTATGAGCCCTGATCTGAATCCTATTAAACATCTGTGGAAGGAGCCAAACAAAACCTGCAGTCTGGAGAAGACACCTTCACACCTGAGACAGCTGGAGCAGTATCTTATGAGGAGTGGGCCAAGATATCTGGAGACAAGTCAAGAAGTCTCATTGTGATTTACAGAAATAGCTGCATAGCAGTGACTGCCTCAAAAGGTTGTGCAACAAAATATTAAAGCCTACCTGTCATAGTGCAAAAAAAAGTGATGTTACTGATCATGTACATATATTTCTATGTGTCTTAAACCTATATATGCCTAACAAATAGAATTTATGTCTTGCTCACTAGCTTTGTTATCTACCCTTGTGGAGAGGGCGTATCCATCTCTCTCCCTCACTGTGGATGACTCATCTGCTCTGAGTCTAGGAGCAGCCTGGCAGTCTGCAAATCACTGCACAGTAGTTTTTATGCATACACTTGTAGTTTTACAACAGCTGGAGCTGCAGTTTTTGTAAAGCACTGTGTTAGAGCAGTGTTGCCTTTAGCTGTTACAAAACTACAACTCCCAGCATGCCCACATATCCTTTTGTCTGTAGTTTTGCAAGAGCTGTAGGCACACAGCTGGAGAATACACAGCTCTAAAACAGTTTTACAAATATTGTACCCCCAGCTGTTGCAAAATTACAACTCCCTTCATGGGAGTTGTAGTTTAGAAACAGATGAATGCAGTAGTGGTGCAATGGTGATCTTTTATACTGGATATGAACACACTTTGCGGCCAGTAACCAGTATGCTGCAAAATACAGAGTAGTCTGTCTGCATTTTTGATTTTTTTAAGTAAAAGTCTTTTTTTTTTTAAATAAATGTATATTTAAAAAAGTCATCTTATCAGTAGTACTATAAAATATAAAAAGTTTTTCATAATGACAGTGCCTCTTTAAGTTTAGGGGACCATCATTTTTGTCCAGGCCAGTTTCATTACTTATTTATTTGTAAATGATTCTGTTGAACCACAGGTCAAAAGCAATGTCTGATTTTTATCACTTAATCTTTAGTAAATTTTCCTAGCTGAGCACCTGAGTAACCATTGCCTGGTCTTTCCATCCTTGTTGGAGAGGAAAATCAACAAAGGAGGAATCTTTTGACTTCACATCCCATCCTCATATATTGTTGTCATATCCCATCCTCATATCCAGACCTCCTATCCCGACCTCATGTCCCATCTTCATATCCCGACCTCATATCCCGACCTCATATTCCTACCTCATATGCTGTCCTCATATTCTGTTTTCATATCCCAACCTCATATCCCGACCTCATATCCCGTCCTCATATGCTGTCCTCATATGCTGTCTTCATATGCTGTCCTCATATCCCATCCTCATGTCCCAACCTCATATCCTGTCCTCATATCCCGACCTCATATCCTGTCCTTATATCCCGACCTCATATCCCGACCTCTTATCCTGTCCTCATATTCTGGCCTCATATCCCATCCTCATATCCTATCCTCATATCCCATCCTCATATGCTGCCCTCATATCCCATCATTATATCCCATCCTCATATCCTATCCTCATATCCCATCCTCATATCCAGACCTCATATCCTGTCCTCATATCCCAACCTCATATCCTGTCGTCATATCCCGTCCTGATATCCCATCCTCATCTCCCGGCCTCATATGCTGTCCTCATATCCCGACCTCATATCCTGACCTCCTATACTGATCTCTTATCCCGACCTCTTATCCCATCCTCATCTCCCGCCCTCATATGCTGACCTCATATCCTGATTTCATATCCTGTCCTCATATCCCGTCCTCATATCCCGACCTCAAATCCTGACCTCATATGCTGACCTCTTATCCCGACCTCTTATCCCATCCTCAAATGTTGTCCTCATATCCTGTCTTCATAGTTACATAGTTAGTACGGTTGAAAAAAGACATACGCCCATCAAGTTCAACCAGGGAATTGAAGGGTTGGGGTGTGGCGCGATATTGGGGAAGGGATGGGATTTTATATTTCTTCATAAGCATTAATGTTATTTTGTTCCAGGAATGTATCTAACCCTGTTTTAAAGCTGTTAATTTTTCCTGCTGTGACCAGTTCCTGAGGTAGACTGTTCCATAAGTTCACAGTTCTCATGGTAAAGAAGGCGTGTCGCCCCTTGAGACTAAACCTTTTCTTCTCCAGGCGTAGAAGCCCGTGCCCCCTTGTCCTTTGGGGGGGGGGGGTTAACCTGGAACAGTTTTTCTCCAAATTTTTTGTATGGGCCATTAATATACTTATATACATTTATCATATCCCCCCTTAAACGTCTCTTCTCAAGACTAAACAATTGTAACTCCTTTAATCGCTCCCCATAGCTAAGATGTCCCATGCCCCATATTAGTTTAGTCTTGCGTCTCTGCACCCTTTCCAGCTCCACAGTGTCCCTTTTATGGACTGGTGCCGAAAACTGAACAGCATATTCCAGGTGTGGCCATACCAATGCTTTATAAAGGGGGAGTATTATGTCCCTGTCCCTTGAGTCCATGCCTCTTTTTATACATGACAATATCCTGCCGGCCCTGGAAGCAGCAGCCTGACATTGCATGCTATTCTGTAGTCTGTGATCTACAAGTACACCCAGATCCTTCTCTACCATTGATTCAGCCAGTTTAACACCCCCTAAGACATACGACGCATGCAGGTTATTAGTACCCAGATGCATAACTTTACATTCATCCACATTGAACCTCATTTGCCAAATGGATGCCCAGGCACTTAGTCTATCCAGGTCATCTTGTAACTTATGCACATGCTCTGTAGACTGTACCGTGCTACAAAGCTTGGTGTCATCTGCAAAGATAGAAACAGAGCTGTTAATGCCATCCTCTATATCATTGATAAATAAATTAAACAACAGCGGGCCCAGTACTGAACCTTGGGGTACACCACTAATAACCGGGACCAATCAGAGTACGAATCATTGACCACCACTCTCCGGGTACGATCCATGAACCAGTGTTCAATCCAGTTACAAACTAAAGTTTCCAAACCCAAAGACCTTAACTTACCTGTCAGACGTCTATGAGGGACAGTATCAAACGCTTTAGCAAAATCCAGAAACACTATGAGGGACATTTATCAATGTTTGCTTATGTATTCTTTTTTCTATTAATTTTTTCCTTACTTATTTTTTGCTTATGTGTGACTTATTTATCAACTGGTTTCTGCCTGTTGATAATTTTCTTTCACGTAAGCAATTTTTCCTTTTTTACTTTGATAGTAGCTTTTTCTGCTCCGTGTTTGAGCTGGAGTAAATTTTGTAAATTTTTAACCCTGTTGCGACTTTTTTTTGCGCAGTTGCGACTGTCGCAGTTAATAAATACCTGACTACCCGTAGTCCATTTTAAAATTATTACTATGTAGTTAATTTTTGGAAAACTTGCTTTTCTCGCTTTCCAGTCAAAATGTCGCACGGAAAATCGCATAGTCGCAGTTGCAACAATTTTGCGACAATTATAGTAAAGAAAACCTGACTAAACCCGTTGATAAATGTCCATATATATCCACAGCCATTCGTCTGTCAAGGCTATTACTCACATCTTAATAAAACCAAATTAGATTGGTTTGACAACTTCTATCCTTAGTAAACCCATGCTGGCCATCACTTATAATACAATTATCCCCTATGTATTCCTGTATGTAATCCCTTATAAGTCCTTCAAACAATTTACCCACAATGCACGTTAAACTTACCGGTCTATAGTTTCCTGGGGAAGACCTAGAGCCCTTTTTGAAGATTGGCACCACATTAGCCTTGCGCCAGTCCCTTGGCACAATACCAGACAGCATACCAGACAGTGATTCTCTAAATATCATGAACAGGGGTACAGATATTACTGAACTTAGTTCTCTAAGAACTCTTGGGTGCAATCCATCTGGCCCTGGAGATTTGCTTACATTTATATAACTTAACTTACCTTGCACCATTTCTACATTAAGCCAGTTCAGTACATTACATGATGTGTTACCAGCACTGACCTGTCCAATGTCAGCTCCTTCTTCCTTAGTATATACAGAACTAAAGAACCCATTCAGTAGCTCTGCTTTCTCTTTATCGACTGTGACAACCTCCCCATTATCATTTTTAAGGCTCTGTCCTTGGTTTTTTTGCATTTATATATCTAAAAAAATATTTCATATCCCATCCTCATATCCCATTCTCATATGCTGCCCTCATATCCTGTCCTTATATCCCGTCCTCATATCCTGTCCTCATATCCCATCCTCATATCCACACCTCATATCCTGTCCTCATATCCCTACCTCATATGCTGTCATCATATGTTGTCTTCATATCCCATCCTCATATCCCGACCTCATATCCTGTCCTCATATCCTATCCTCATATCCCGTCCTCATATTCCATCCTCATCTCCCGGCCTCATATGATGTCCTCATATCCCGACCTCATATCCTGACCTCTTATCCCGACATCTTATCCCGTCCTCATATGCTGTCCTCATATCCCGTCTTCATATCCAATCCTCATATCCAATCCTCATATCCTGACCTCATATCCAATCCTCACATGCTGTCCTAATATCCTGTCATCATATCCCATCCTCATATCCCGACCTCATATCCTGTCCACATATGCCATCCTCATATGCTGTCCTCATATCCCATCCTCATATCCTGTCCTCATATTCCGACCTCATATCCTGACCTCATATCCCGTCCACCTATACCGACCTCATATCCCGTCCTCATATCCCGACCTTATATCCCAACCTCATATCTCGTCCTCATTAGTGATGAGCATCAGGGTCCACATTCGAATTAACGATATTTCGCAAATATAACACTTTGCCTTGTCATAACACACATAGGGTGTGTGCTGGGTTAATGAATTAATACTGTTATTTAGTAAGACATGCAGATTCTTTTGGAAATGTCCTTCATGCCATGATAATGTAGTGACAAGAGTTACCCTTCATTCTGGACTTCTCACCTGGCTTTTAGGTATAGCAATTATTTATTTAACTCCTTAAGGATGCAGGGCGTACATGTACGCCCTGAGTCCACTCCCTTTCTATAATGCTGGGCCCCAGCATGGCCTCGCGTCATAGCAAGTCAGTCCCAGCATCTAGCAACCTTTGGGACCCGTGGCACTGCGCACTTTTAACCCTTTAGGTTCAACTTTGAACGCCGCGTCTAAAGTGAAACTAAACTGCTGCCGGTTAGCTCAGGGGGCTGTTTGGGATTGCTGCGGCATCCCGAACAGCTGTAGAACACGAGAAGGGTCCCCTTACCTGCCTCCTGGCCGCCGAATGACTGTTCAGTGCCTGATATCCAGGTATGAGCAGTCAAGCGGCAGAATCATCGATCAATGGTTTCCGGTGTGCATCCCCTGTGTCGTTGCTATGCGATGCGAGACACAATGACGTCACTCGTCCTTGCGCCGCTCTATGCAGTGCATAGCAATGACGCATGGGACGCACACCGGAGGCCTGAAGCAGCGTGGACCCGACCCCGGCAACAGGTAATTATCTATATTATATCTATATTGTTTTTAGATAGAATACTGTAGTTACAATGTATGAAGCAGCTGAAGTTATAATTAACAGAGAGGACATATGTTGTTCACACTGATTTTAAAGTCAAAGTATAGAACAATCCTGCAATCACTTGGATGAGTAAAAGCATTGAACACATGTCAGATGTGAAAAATTGAGGTAAAAACTTGCCGCCGCAGTAGTACCCCCCCCCCAACCTGTGTACTATTCCTTATATTCAAATTTTCTTTCCATATAAATAATTTCAAGTATACCAATACAATTCAAATTTGGAATTACAGACTCTTCTTTTTCTTTTGTTCTACTTTCCACTTCCTTTCCTTCGTATAGGATTTAATTTGTCTTTTGCATAGATTTAACTCTTTTAAAGCCCTGCTATAATTATAACTTGCTCATATGTTCACACTCAAAAGTACCCTGTAGTCTGATAAAGAAATCAATAGTTTTCAGCTCTCTGGGCCTCCAGCAGCTTTTCCCTTGGAAATGTATTCTACCCTCAACAACATGCTCATCTAAACAATTTATTTTAAACTTCCCATGATCACATATGGCAGTAGCTCTCCATCCACCCAGATATTGCATCTGATTGTTACTGCTTACCCTGCTTGCAGCTATCATCCACTGTACCTTCTGTTTTTTTTTTTTTGCCTACATTACCATCTAGCCCCAATCGACTGTGCCTACTCAGGTCCCATAACAAACATCTCTTTGATCTGTTTAGCACAAGTTCTATACTTTGACTTTAAAATCAGTGTGAACAACATATGTCCTCTCTGTTAATTATAACTCCAGCTGCTTCATACATTGTAACTACAGGATTCTATCTAAAAACAATATAGATACTAAAGGATTTAATAAGGGATGTTTGCATCTGTAAACAAATCTCCAATAAAAAATAAATAAAAAAAAAACTGTTATAAATGTAGTTGTATGACAAAGCTTAAATATTAAAACTATTATGTTCATCTCTGTTCCTTCGATTTCCTACAAATTTGTTCTTATGGTATCTTAAATGCTGAAAAACCTTTTGGGCCTCAAGGACACAGCTATGTTTTTAATTTCTGTTGAGACATAAAAAAATGTTGATATTTATATAGTTTTATTTATTTATTTATTCAAGGGGAAAGGCAAAAGTATATGCAAAAAAAGAAACAGAGAAGAGAGCGCACTAATGTGCCATGATTCTGTATGTATAGGAGATACACAGGTGAACAAAGACTGGTGCGCTCACCTGGGGGTGTTGTGTTACAAACACAACACCGTTGAAGGCTTATTCCCCAGATCCCTGGGAGGTGATGGTGGAAGAGCTGCTGGGCACCCGTTCGTCTCGGGAACTGGTCCTGGACGTCTGGTATAGAGAAAAGAGCAGTGGAATCCTGGTTCCACAAAGAAGCGGTGCTTGGTAGCGCTCGTTTCCAGCGAGAGACAAAAGATTATAGTCTACGAACTCGGGTATGGCATAAAGAAAAAAGTCTTTATTCACACATGTAGTAACACAAGGGATAACGCGTTTCGAGGGGCGGAGACCCCCTCTTCGTCAGATCCAATCATATGTTGGGATAGGTTCCCATCCCACTTATACAGAAAAAAGCCCGCGAGAAAGTACACACTGGCGAATCAAATTGCGTTACACTATATACATCTTATTTAAATGTACAAATCAATAATCAATAATATATATAAACCTTAAAAGGATTAAAAGAATTCCCACTGGGAAAAGAGGAAGGGGAAAGATCAGAGGAGGCTATAATGATAGTATGCTCACTTATAGATCCTAGGTTGAGGGTTCAGGTGGCTCCCTCGTTTGGGCCGCCAATAGTAGAAATGAAGCTCAGTGGTCCGGTGCCATGGTTCCTGGTGAGATGAAAAAACGCACAGCAGAGGAGGAACTGGCCACACAGGAAATGGGAGACCCGTTCTCCCGGCCGAGAGTTGCTCCGGGTAGATGTCGGATCACCGCGTCGGCGGAGTTCCATGGGACACACTGCACCTGACATTCTCTAGGTCAGGAGGCACGGAGAGTGGGAGGAACCGCATGCTCCAAAGACAGTCGCTCAGCTGCACGGAGTGGTGAGTGAGGTTTACTCTGTCTTACTATCAGAGGTATTCATTATTTGTGATGATTCACACACCTGGATGTTAGGTTTTACTGGACATAGTCTCATTGATTCAATGTATAAGTTCTACTGCCTCATTAAGACCATACGGTTGGAGTGATTCCAGCCTATATATCCAAAACATTTCCCTCTTTGCTAGGGCTTCTGAACGGTTGGTGATATGGTTGGGAATGTAATCAATTGGAATAATGGAGAATGAATTTGCAACATCTTTGTGTTGTAAAGTGATGTGCCGTGACAGACTGTGTTTCATATAGCCCTTCTTGATGTTACTTCTATGTTGGTTGGTCCTTAGATGCAGTTTCTGTGACGTGCGACCGACATATTGTAAACCGCAGCAACAGTTGATTAGGTAGATCACATATTGGGACTGACAGGTAAGATGGAATTGTATGTTGAATTTTTCTCCTGTGTGATGACTTGAAAAGGAGATATTGGGGTTGGTTATTGTTTTTCAGCACATACATCTTTTGGTGTTGCATCTGAATGCCCCTTTCTTTTGGCTTGTTTCCATATTTGTTGTTGCTTTTTTCTTCTGTTTTTTGAGGCGGCTTGGAGCCAACATGTTTTTTAAGGAGGGGGCCCTTCTAAAGGTCATTGAAGGTTGTATGGGTAAAATATCTTTGAGGTACGGATCGCATCTCAAAAGGCCCCAATGTTTTTTTAGGATGTTCCTAATTTTCGAATGGCCGGTTGAATAGGTGGTAATAAAGTTGCCGGCATATTTTTTAGTATTTGAGATCTTTGCTAGACCAGTCTGTCTATTGGTGGTTTCATTTATTTGTTATTCCTTAGTTTCCACCTTCATTTTTTTAGGTATCTGTGATGAAGCTAGACAGTCATCCTGTGTGAGTAGCAGAGTTTTGTGATATGCATTCTCTACCAAGGATTTAGGATATCCTTTCACTTTAAAAGTTTTTTTAGGGTTTTGGATTGCGTGATGAAAGTTCTTGTCTCCGTGCAATTTTTCCTGATTCTTCGGAATTGGCCATATGGAATATTTAGTTTCCATTTATTGTAATGGCCGCTTAGAAACGGAACATAACTGTTCGAATCTACTGGCTTGAAATGAGTAGAAGTGATAATTTTGTTATTAATATGTGAAATTTGGAGGTCTAGAAATTCAATAGACATGCTTGAGATATTCGGGGTCAAAGTAATGCCCCAGTTGTTTTCATTAATTTCTTTGCCTAATGTTTCAAGTTCTTCTGGGGAGCCTCTCCATAGTAGGAACAAATCATCTATATATCTTTTATAGATGACTGTATTGTTCCGGAATAAGGGGTTCTTTCTGAGGAACCTGTCTTCAAATTGGCCCATAAAGAGATTGGCATATGACGGGGCGACTCTAGTCCCCATGGCCGTTCCTTTTATTTGGTGGAAGGTCGCCCCGTCGTATGTAAAAAAATTATTCTTTAGAACGATTTCTAGACACTTCATAAGGAATGAGGTCTGTTCCGGTGGCATGATGGGATCATTGTCTAAGTAAAAAGCCGTACATGCTAGGCCCAGATCGTGTTTTATATTGGAGTATAGTGCTGATACGTCCATAGTAACCAGCAGCATGCCTTCCTCCCATGTGACATCTTTGAGGGTGGTAATTAGTTCGTCCGAGTTTTTTAAGTAGCTCGGTAATTTTTGGACATAGGGTTGGAGTATCAGATCAAGATACTGTGAGATGTTGCTGGTTATGCTGTCTATGCCTGATATGATGGGTCTTCCGGGTGGGTGTATCTGATCTTTGTGGATTTTAGGCAGATGGTAATAGAATGCCATTTTTGGGTTGGGTATCCATAGAAAGAGTTTTTCTTTTTTCGTGAGTATTTTATGTTGTAAGCCCTCCTCTAGGAGGGTGGATATTTGGATTTTTAGTTTTGGTAAGGGGTCGTTCGCTACTTGTTGGTAGTAGGAGGTGTCTCCTAGTATTTTCCAGGCTTCAATGTTATAGTCATTGTAGTTCTGAATAACAACTCCGCCACCTTTGTCCGCAGGGCGGACCACAATGTCCGTATTGTCCTGTAGAGTTTTCAATGATGTTTGTTCATTTTTTGAGAGGTGTCCCTCTTTGGAATAGGAGGGAAATTTATCCGGGAGGGATTTGAATTCCTCTGCTACGGAATCGTGGAATGCCCTTAATAGATGTCCCTGACTGTTTGTTGGGTAAAATTTTGACTTGCTTCTGACTGTGGGATGGATCCCCAAAGTTTCAGTTGTATCTGATTCAGCCATTTTTTTGGTGTTATTGGGTAGTATGAAATGACGCTGTAGGGTGAGTTTCCTAGTGAACCTATGCAAGTCAAGAAACAAGTCGAATTTTTTTGGGTGATATTTAGGGCAAAACGAGAGGCCCTTTTGTAACAAGGATAATTCACCCTCATTGAGGGTGTGATCAGATAGGTTGAAAATTTTGATAGTTTGATCTTTTGTGGCAGTGGAAGTTTTGGGATCCTTTAGGAATTCCGTTTTAGTTTTTCGTTGTTGTTTGTGTTTACCCCCTCTTGTGCCACGTCTAGTTTTCGTTTTGTGGCTTTCCCTGGGGTGAAATAATCCATTATTGTTCTCGTTTTGTTGTTGCCTTCCTCTAAAAAATGGTTCTGAGGTCCCTTGATGTGGCTGGGATTTTCTACCTCGGGATGAGGGGGTGATTGGTTCTGACCCTGATTCTTCCCCTCTGTGGTCTTAGCCGTGTCGTCTGAGAGATTAATTAGATCAGATAACAAGGGGGTATCGATGTCATTAGAAGTGGGTTGATGAATCTCTGCTGTTATTGTGAACGTATGTAGTGATTCTCTGATTGTTTTCAAAAAAGGTACCAGGGCTTCTTGTCCAGCTTTAGAGTTATCCACCATTACTGGTTTTAATACTATTGGAGAGGGTGCTGGGCTGGTCTCGTGAACTGTCATTATCGACAAATTCAGTGAGTTGTCTTTCAAAGGTGAAGGAGAAAGTTGGAGGATTGGTGTGATATCTTCTATGTTGAAGATGGGGTCCTCCTTAAGTTTTTCTTTTAGACGTGAAATTGACTGTCTGATATTATTCATATGTTCCGCCACTCGGTGGGGATCTTGTTTGGGTGTATCCGAGATGGGTACAATGTCGTCCATATCAATTGGGAGTGATAGATTTTTTTCCAATGCAACAACATTAGTAGGTTTATTTATGATGGTACTTGATTTCTTCTGGAGTGAAGTATTTGTGCTTCTTCCCTTCTGTGAGCGGACTGCAATGGGTGTCTTGGGATGGATAACATTATTCTTATCAATGATATTGCTCTTCTTCCTTTGAGGGATGGTCGGATAAGGTTGAGAGTGGTGAGAATTATCCTCTCTTCGTTCTTTCTGTTTCGTCGTGTAGGTGGAATTCCGCCATACTTGTCCTCTGTTGGTATTGTAAGGTTGAGGATGTTTCTGAGGTCCCCAGGTCTTATTAGAGTTATAGTTGTGATATGGTTTATTCATTTTCCTGGGAGTTCTTAAACCGTTGTTTCTTGGTGTGTTTCTTGGTGTGGCTATATGAAACACAGTCTGTCACGGCACATCACTTTACAACACAAAGATGTTGCAAATTCATTCTCCATTATTCCAATTGATTACATTCCCAACCATATCACCAACCGTTCAGAAGCCCTAGCAAAGAGGGAAATGTTTTGGATATATAGGCTGGAATCACTCCAACCGTATGGTCTTAATGAGGCAGTAGAACTTATACATTGAATCAATGAGACTATGTCCAGTAAAACCTAACATCCAGGTGTGTGAATCATCACAAATAATGAATACCTCTGATAGTAAGACAGAGTAAACCTCACTCACCACTCCGTGCAGCTGAGCGACTGTCTTTGGAGCATGCGGTTCCTCCCACTCTCCGTGCCTCCTGACCTAGAGAATGTCAGGTGCAGTGTGTCCCATGGAACTCCGCCGACGCGGTGATCCGACATCTACCCGGAGCAACTCTCGGCCGGGAGAACGGGTCTCCCATTTCCTGTGTGGCCAGTTCCTCCTCTGCTGTGCGTTTTTTCATCTCACCAGGAACCATGGCACCGGACCACTGAGCTTCATTTCTACTATTGGCGGCCCAAACGAGGGAGCCACCCGAACCCTCAACCTAGGATCTATAAGTGAGCATACTATCATTATAGCCTCCTCTGATCTTTCCCCTTCCTCTTTTCCCAGTGGGAATTCTTTTAATCCTTTTAAGGTTTATATATATTATTGATTATTGATTTGTACATTTAAATAAGATGTATATAGTGTAACGCAATTTGATTCGCCAGTGTGTACTTTCTCGCGGGCATTTTTCTGTATAAGTGGGATGGGAACCTATCCCAACATATGATTGGATCTGACGAAGAGGGGGTCTCCGCCCCTCGAAACGCGTTATCCCTTGTGTTACTACATGTGCGAATAAAGACTTTTTTCTTTATGCCATACCCGAGTTCGTAGACTATAATCTTTCGTCTCTCGCTGGAAACGAGCGCTACCAAGCACCGCTTCTTCGTGGAACCAGGATTCCACTGCTCTTTTCTTCAAGGGGAAAGGGGGATACGAGGTTCCAGGATGGGGGAGGGTGGGGTGTGTGGGTTGTGTTTGGGTGGCTGTTACTTTGTTTGAGAGGCTGAAACATAGTAAATTTCACAAACAAAAATTTAATAATTTTTTTTTTATAAATGTTACTTACCACATACAACTCACATACAACAGTGCTATATTTTCAATAAGCAGACATAAACACTGATTAGGACAAGATGTTATATATTTCAAAGCAGGAACTTTTAAAGGGGTACTCCGGTGGAAAACAATTACAGTGATCCCTTAACTTACGATGGCCTCAACATACAATAGTTGCAACATACAATGGTCTTTTTTTTGACCATTGTAACTTGAAACCAGACTCAATATACAATGCTACAGACAGTCCAGATCTGTGAAACGTGTTAATGGCTGGAAGATCTGACCAATCAGAATGGGCATTCACTGGTAAAACATCTGCATTACTTAAGCGTATGCACTGAATTCCTGTCTGGTAGCGCCCCCTACAGTACAGGGAGGTATTACATGTTCTGGACTCTTTACCTGTGCCACAGTTAGCTGCTCCTTTGGACAAGTAAGAGCGGCTCCATTTGACTTTTTTATTACATTGCGTGTACTGTACAGGACCCTGAAGAAGCTCCTGTCCTCTATGTAGACAGTGATTTACAGCTTCCAGCAGCTCTTTCTTACTTTTATATGTAAGGACCTGCTTTATCTATATTAGTTTTCTACTTATTTTTCTTTATTTCTCACTTTTTCCTATTATTGAATGACATTTTGGGGGCTTCAGAACCAATACCAGGTTTCCATAGAGTTATGGTCTCAACATACAATGGTTTGAACATATAATGGTCGTCCTGGAACCAATTAATATTGTAACTTGAGGGACCATTGTATCTGACAACTGATGCCAGAAAGTTAAACAGATTTGTAAATTATTTCTATTTAATCCTGCCAGTACTTATCAGCTGCTGTGTGCTCCAGATGAATTTATTTTCTGTCTAACCACAGTGCTCTCTGCTGACACCTCTGTCCATGTCAGAAACTGTCAAGAGCAGGATAGGTTTGCTATGGGGATTTGCTCCTGCTCATGACAGTTCCTGAGACAGACAGAGGTGTCAGCAGAGAACACTGTAGTCAGACAGAAAATGCATTTAAAAAGAAAAGAACTTCCTCTGTAGTATACAGTAGCTGATAAGTACTGGAAAGATTAAGATTATTAAATAGATTTACAGATCTGTTTAACTTTCTTTCTCCAATTGATATTAAAAAAAAACTGTTTTCCACTGGAGTACCCCTTTAAGGTAACCTGTTACCATGAAAATGCAATCGCATTTGCGGACATCATGTTATGAAGCTGAAAGTGCTAAACAGGTTGGTATATAGAGTAGGTGCCTAGTGCCCACAGAGAGAGCAAAGTGCTAAAGAATGCTAATGTGGTGACCCACACTGATGGTGAGACCATGGGGTATAGCGGTGTAGGTGGATGGGGCAAGATGGTATTAACCCCAGGGGCAAGATGTTATTAACTCCTGATGTTAGTGACGCCAAAGTGGTTTTTGGGGACCGGAGCCACACGAACGGCATCTCCGCTCTTCCAAGAGGTATCAGATGAGTAGTTGTGGTGGATTTCCATATTTTAAAAAATAAATAAAGGAAAGTTGTCACATTGTAGTTTCAGTACAACCTGCAGGCAGCATGTTATAGGGCAGGAGGAGCTGAACAGATTGATATATAATTTGGTAGGAAAAGTTCCAGGATAACATGTTAATTATTCACAGAAATCTCTGCTCATTCTGGGCTAATTAGTCAAGTGGGTGATCCTACTTAGGGATTTAAAGCTAAGTGTGTATATAGGGAAAACTGCCTGTCAGAGTAGGACTACCTACCTACTTAGCCCAGGATGAGAAGAGATTTACTTCAATAAAAGGACAAGTTATCCTGGAACTTTCCTGTCAAAGTTATATATAAACCGCTCAGCTCCAGCAGGTCTCATACTAAAGACTGATATTCTAGAGACAGAGTGGGAAGCCTTGTCTCATACTACATAGTCATATGCAGTGGGGAGCAGGGAAAACGGGTACTTGTAAAGCTATTTTGGTACCCAATTTAAAATCAAAGGAATTTAGCACTAAGCATACAGTGCTACTGCTTCACTTAAGTCATTTTTCATAAAAGCACTGGAAGTATACTTCAAATAGTGGTTATATATTTCCAAATCCCTTTGCTATTTGTATTTTTTTCTATTATAATATTTTTATATATTTTAATATATTTATAACATATTTCAGCATGTGCTGTAGATTATATGTGCACTTTTGTTGCTCAAAAGCCTTTTTCTTTTTACCTTCATTTTGTTTCTTTGAAATAAGAACATATGGTATTAATTTGGTCACAGTAAGAAGAGGATGTAATGAAGGTGCTATTGTTTGAATTGTTCTGTCAACACAGTGGAATAAGAAGAGTAATGTAATTGAACGTTAGGCAAGTCCCCTGATCATATCTAGGTTTTTTACCTTTACTATTATCTGCAATTCTTCTTTAGCCTTAAAGGGGTAGTCCAGTGGTGAAAAAGTTTCAAATCACGGGGGGCCCCCCGCTGAGCCCCCCGCGATCACCTGTATGGAGCCCCGGCTCGCTGGCCACATAGGGCGCGTTGACCACCGCATGAAGCGGCAGCCAACACGCCCCCTCAATACAACTCTATGGCAGAGCCGGGGATTGCCGAAGGCAGTGCTCCGGCTCTGCCATAGAGTTGTATTGAGGGGGGCGTTTCAGCTGCCGTTTCGTGTGTAGGTCACTTAGTGGTTTTTCTATTTTTTATGCAGTACTAACCATCTTGGGCCACCGCTGACTTCAATACCTGGAACTCTGGAATTTTGGATTTTACCTTGTTTGTGATATTTTCTCTCTATATATATATTATGTATTTTTTATGCAATTTTTAAGAATTTTTATAGATTGCTATGCCACTTTAGCAGTGGATATTCATTTGCACATTGCACTTTATATTGAATCATGATTCTCTTAATGAAATACCTTGTAATCATGATTCTCTTTTTCAAATCACACTCGCACATTATGTCATTCACTTTTATATTCACTCTACACACATTTTCTATTTTTCACGTTGCATATTCACATCATCTATACATATATCAAGCATATTAACCACACATTATGGCTATTGAGCTTATCATCACTGTTTATTAATGTCATTGAATAACTCTTTTCTCTTTTCAGTTTCAACTTTTGTGGCTTAATTGTCACAGCATCTTCGGTGGTGGTAAGTGTGTTCGCACTTTAATTTTTTTCTCTTTTCTCACCAGCACTATGTTCACGGTGGCTTTCTTTCGCTGTTGTCTTTCTATCTCCTTTTTGTATCTGTGTGCGCATGCGCTGCGTCGCTTAGCAACCATTTATATTTACCAGCCAGCGTCTCATACAGCCGGTCCCTATCTCCGCAATGGATGTGGAGCTATGTGCAGTGCGCATGAGCTGACGTCAGTGACGTCCACCCATGTGACTGATCACATGATCGGAGCACTGCTCCGGCCTAGGAAGTGAACGTCACATTTCCCAGTGACGCCTGCTTATGTGATGCCTGCTCATATGATTGATCACATGATCGGAGCACTGCTCCGTACTAGGAGGTGGACCCGACATTACCTAGGTGACCTACAGCATTAGACGCCGGACATGACGCCATCCAGCACACACCAGGTAGCTAAATAATTGAATAGGAGTGTCTCCAATGAAGCGCTATGATTGGCCCATGTACTGTATAAGTATCATCCTCCATGTCCATTTGACACACCCCCTGACGAAGCAGTGTGCGAAAACGTACGTTTGGGGTGGAGGTGAGAGGTATCCAGGCTAGGTGCATGTTCATTGCTCTTTCAGCTTATCCTATATGCTTGTATGGTGTACCTGTGCATTTATAGTTGCCTTGTATTTTTGGAGTTCCCTATTTGGCTTATTACCCCTTATACCTGGCCCAGTCTAATTGTATTTCATTTGTATGCTTGATTTAATCTGCACGTCTTCTGGATATACAGCTCCTCTTATCCTCCCATTTCTTTCCTGTGCCTCCATATTTTTGCCATTCTTTATATGTATTTTATGTGTTTTTATAATGCATTTTCAATATAAAGTAATTTTTCGTCTTTCTAATTTCATTCTCTGGTCTTTGATAGTTTGGTGTGGATATCAACACGCCCCCTTACTGCGGGCTGTCGGGGCCCTGTACAGGAGATCGCGATCTGAACCTTATCCCCTATCCTTAGGATAGGGGATACATTTTTCACTACTGGATATCTCCTTTAAAGAACATATTACCTATTATTTCAGGGTTAACCCCTTAAGGACCAGGGGGTTTTCCGTTTTTGCACTTTTGTTTTTTCCTCCTTACCTTTAAAAAATCATAACCCTTTCAATTTTGCACCTAAAAATCCATATGATGGTTTATTTTTTGCGCCACTAATTCTACTTTAAATGACATCAGTAATTTTACCCAAAAATCTATGGTGAAAGGGAAAAAAAATCATTGTGAGACAAAATTGAAAAAAAAAAAAGCCATTTTGTAGCTTTTGGGGGCTTCTGTTTCTACGCAGTAAATTTTTCGGTAAAAAAGACACATTCTATTTATTCTGTAGGTCCATACAATTAAAATGATACCCTACGTATATCAGTTTGATTTTGTCGTATCATAACTACATGCAGGAAAATGTATACGTTTAAAATTGTCATTTTATGACCCCTATAACTTTTTTATTTTACCGCGTATGGGGCGGTGTGAGGGCTCATTTTTTGCACCATGATCTGAAGTTTTTAGCGGAACCCTTTTTGTATTGATTGGACTTGTTGATCATTTTTTCATGATATAAAAAGTGACCAAAAATACACTATTTTGGACTTTGGATTTTTTTTGCGCGTACGCCATTGACCGTATGGTTTAATTAACGATATATTTTTATAATTAGGACATTTACACACACGGTAATACCACATATGTTTATTTTTATTTTTGTTTACACAGTTTTTTTTTTTATGGGAAATTCAAATTCAAATTCAAACTTGAATTAGGGGAGGAGTTAAATGATCTTTATTCACTTTTTTTCACTTTTTTTTGCAATGTTATAGCTCCCATAGGGAGCTATAACACTGCACACACTGATCTTTTACATTGATCACTGGTTTCTCATAGGAAACCAGTGATCAATGATTCTGCCGCTTGACTGCTCATGCCTGGATCTCAGGCACTGAGCAGTCATTTGGCGACCGGACACCAGGAGGCAAGGTAGTAGACCCTCCTCGTGTCCCACAGCTGTCCGGGATGCCGCGATTTTGCCGCGGACACCCCGAACAGCCCCCTGAGCTAACCGGCAATGTTTTACTTTTACTTTAGAACGCAACTTTGAACGCCGCATCTAAAGGGTTAATAGCGCGCGGTACCGTGATCAGTGCTGCGCGCTATTAGCCACGGGTCCCAGCCGTTGTTAGAGGCCGGGCCCGACCCGCTATGATGCCCCGTGTTATAGAAAGGGAAAGGACTCAGGACATACCGGTACATCCTTGGTTCTTAACAGGTTAAAGGGTATGTTTTTATCTTGTGTTCAGGGATAGCTATGTTAGTTTGGATGTCAATATCTAACCATTTTTAACACTTAAAGGGGTTAACCAACATAAGGAGATTTTAGTACTGACTACCGGACATTAATAGACATGCTTATTAAGGATCTGTACTTGTCTTGGGACTTAATGGCTGTGTTGTGAGTCCACCGTAATTCTGCTGCTTTCTTTCTGTGAAATTGCTATTTCCTGTTGGAGTTCCCTCCCTCCAGCTACAAGTCCCAGGATCCCTTGTTTTTAAGTGTGAGGTCACTTGTCTCTTTCCCACACATCAGACACCCCACCCATTGCTGCACAGCTGAGCGGCCTTGCATGCTTTGCTGTGCTTAACAGTGCAATTCCCTGCAGACCTTTGCTCCAGTGTTGCTACACCCATTGAAGCAGACGCGCTCCCTTTCAACACCTGACTAGTAATGCAATGTCCCGGGCCACACTACAACCTAATAAAACCTGAGACAGCACTCATTTTGTATGCTGCTAAAAATAAACATCTGAGGAAAAGATCACATAATAATTGTGAGACCAGTCGTTAAACACAGGTACAGACACTAGAGATGGGAGAATGGAATCGGACAAAGTCAAATTCGTTCCAAATTTAATTAAAAATTTGATTCAGACCGATTCCGGACTTCGACTCAATTCTAAATAATGAAATTCTTCATTAGTGACACCCCTGCGATCGTCCTGTATAATGCATAGATGCGAGCGGATTTCTCCTGCGCTTGCATCTCTGCAATAGATAGGACGATCTCAGCGGGTGTGATCTGTCCTTGACTGTAGGTACTACTGCTTCCAACATGGGGCACACTCTGCTCCATGCTGGGAGCTGTAGTACCTGCATTAATAGACAGATTGCAGCGAGTGTCACTTCTAACACCCGATGCGATCATCCTGTATAATGAATAGATGAGGGCAGCCGGCCACAATTCTCTGGTCCCAGTGTAGTATGAGTAAATGCCGTATATATACCTATTATTCATATTTCCAGCAGAGAGCTGTGAGTGGCTGGAACCATCTGGCCAATCACAGCTCTCTGCAGGAAATATGAATAAGTGATGTGAATTCTATTCACATCACTGGCCAGCGGAGTATAGTGCAGAGATGCGAGCGCAGGAGAAAGCCGCTCCATCTCTGCAATAGAAAGGACAATCGCATCGGGTGTCAGGAGTGACACCTGCTGTGATTTGTCTATTAGTACAGGTACTACAGCTCCCATCCTGGAACAATCTGTTCCATCCTGGGAGTAGTAGTACTAGCAAAAAAATGTGCACCTTTTATTAAACACAATATTAAAATACATTACTAATAAAAATTTGTAAAAAAATGAATTATAAAAAATATTTTATTTTTACATTTAAATGGCCCCTTTCTACATTTTTATTATTGTCGGCTACATTTTTAGTTCCCTGCCCACCCACATAAATTGATCCATATTTAAAAATGACATTTTTTTAAATGTAGCTGACAATAATAAAAATGTAGAAAGGGGCCATTTAAATGTAAAATTAATATATTTTTTATAATTCATTTTTTTTTAAATTAGTAATGTATTTTAATATTGTGTTTAATAAAGTGTGTGTATGTGTGTTTCACGTTTTTTCTCTCTCTTTTTTTTTATTTTTACATTTTTTAGGTAGTACTATTACTCCCAGCATGGAACAGACTGTTCCATGATGGGAGCTCTAGTACCTGTACTAATACGGAAAAATAAAAAACATAAGCAAAAAAGCCAAAGGAGTCATTTATACAAAATAAAATAGACACGTTTTATTGATATGCACAAAAATTAGATACACACATAAAGACAATGCATCACAAAAAGCAGCAAAGCCGGATACCCTGCAGTCTAGGTGGCAGTAATGGGGTATTGCACATAAAACTGTAATCAAGCTGCAAATGTAAAAACAGACACCAGTCTACATAATAACAGCATAATGAATATAGAGTATATAAAGTGCTAAGTACAGACTCAATAAGGTGCTGTATACTGATACATATAAAACTATATGCCAGCAATAAGGTGCATGATATAACAAAAATAATACATGATACCCACAACAGGACTCGAGGATCACAGGGATACTGCAGGGACTGGGATGCCGCCACTCCAACACACGTTTCGGCATGCTGACCTTCGTCTGGGAGTCTAAATACTGTAACCCACAAAAAAAAGTAATCATGTACACTACAGAGGAACAGTCAAAGTGACCTTTAAGGATGAATTTTATCCGCAACAGAATGGGAGATAATTAATTTTACCGCAGGGACTAACACCCAAGAACAGCAGAAACATCTAGTATTTTTACAAGGAAAATTACCATCATTCATTGAAGTAATTAATTCCTCTTCCATAAGGTTTTTTTTCAGAAATAGTATTTTATGTAATATTGGGTCCATATCTACTACTGGCCATTGTTGATTAATTATCTCTCGTATTTTTTGTGTAGCACAACTGTAGGTGGTAATAAAGTTAAATAAATAAAAATTCCTGTCTTTTGCATTTAGTGTTTTCACATTTTTATTTTTGTTGTACATGGGGCGGTTCGAGGACCTTTTTATCACACAGTCCCCTTGTTTTTTTTTTGAAAATATTTAGTATTTTAACCGCTTTATAGATGATTTGTTTTTTATATGGAGGGGGACCTTTGATAAAGAAAAAAAAATTGTTGGCCATTTGCATAATAATGACTGGGGGTTGCATTTCACTCTGAATTTCTCCAGGGAGACAATCGTTTTTTTTAAATATAAAAGTTCTTAAAGAGGAAAAAAATACAATTGGTACACGTACGCACTTTAAAAGTGTAGATGTAAAAAGTCTCTTGGGTTTCCATAGCTGCCACTATCCGAAGTGGCTCCAAAATATCCCTTATGGGCAATATCCACACAATATTACCGTGACCAATCTAAAATACTATATAATCGTTTTCTTGAGAAAAAATATCCCAAAAAATTATTTAAAAAAAATGCATATATAAAAGTGAGTTGTTTGGAGCAGTTTTGTTTAATAAAATATAACAACAAAAATAAAAGTGTGAAAACACTAAATGCAAGAGACAGGAATTTTTAATTTAACTTTATTACTACCTAGAGTTGTGCTACACAAAAAAATACAAGAGATAATTAATAAACATTGGCCAGTAGTAGATATGGACCCAATATTACATAAAATACTGCCAAAAAAACCTGGGCTTACATTTAGATGGGCAAAAACCCTCCACAATGTTCTGGCACCAAGTCGCATGAAGAATATTTCTGAAAAAAACCTTATGGAAGAGAAATGAATTGCTTCAACGAATGATGGTACTTTTCCTTTTAACCCCTTAACAACGCAGGACGTAAATGTACGTCCTGGTGATGTGGTACTTAACGCACCAGGACGTACATTTACGTCCTGAGCATAACCGCGGACATCGAAGCGATGCCGGCATCATGCACGGCAGGTCCTGGATGTGGATCGCAGCCAGGGACCCGCCAGTAATGGCGGACACCCGCGATCCTGCCATTAACCCCTCAGATGCCGTGATCAATACAGATCACGGCATCTGCGGCGATCCGATCATCCTGCACGGCAGGCGGAGCTCCCCTCACCTGCCTCCTCTGTCTTCCAGGAGTCTTCTGCTCTAATCTGCCTTCCCGCAGACCAGAGCAGAAGATGACCGATAACCCTGATCAGTGCTATGTCCTATACATAGCACTGAACAGGATTAGCAATCAAATGGTTGGTATAAATAGTCCCCTATGGGGACTATAAGAGTGTAAAAATAAAAGTAAAAAAATAAAGTAAAAAAAATTTGAAAAACCCCCTCCCCAAATAAAAACGTAAATTGTCCCATTTTCCCTATTTTACCCCCAAAAAGTGTAAAAAAATTATTTTATAAACATATTTGGTATCTACGCATGCGTAAATATCCGTACTCTTAAAATAAAATGTAAATTATCCCGTACGGTGAACGGCGTGAACGTAAAAAAAAAAAAGTCCAAAATAGCTGCTTTTTTTAATAACATTTTATTCAAAAAAAAATTTATAAAAAATGTAATAAAAGTTTTGTATAAGCAAATTTGGTCTTAATAAAAAGTACAGATCACGGCGCAAAAAATGAGCCCTCATACCACCGCTTATATGGAAAAATGAAAAAGTTATAGGTCTTCAAAATAGGGGGATTTTAAACATACTAATTTGGTTAAAACCTTTGCGATTATTTTTTAAGCGCAACAGTAATAGAAAATTGTATAATCATGGGTATCATTTCAATCGTATTGACCCAGAGAATAAATAACATTTTTAACATAATTTGTACGGCGTGAAAACAAAACCTTCCAAAATTTGCAAAACTGCGGTTTTCTTTTTAATTTCCCCACACAAATAGTATTTTTTTGGTTGCACCATACATTTTATGGAAATTTTAGTGATGGCATTACAATGGACAACTGGTCGCGCAAAAAACAAGCCCTGACACTAATCTGTGGATGAAAATATAAAAGAGTTATGATTTTTTGAAGGGGAGGAGGAAAAAACGAAAGCGTAAAAATAAAATTGTCTGAGTCCTTAAGGTCCAAATGGGCTGAGTCCTTAAGGGGTTAAAAATGCTAGATTTTTATGTTGTTCTTGGGTGTCAGTCCCTGCGGTAAAATTCATTATCTCCCATTCTACTGGTGAGAAGTTTATCCTTAAAGGTCACTTTGATTGTTCTTCTAAGTATGTAGTGTATATGATTACCTGTACTTGCAGTTTACAGTATGTGGGCCACACGATTCAATCTGTGCGTGCCCGCATAAATAAACATAGATATAATATAAATAAAAAGTTTCAATTACATAGTCTATCGTGGCATATTGCTGCAGAACATAATGGGGAGTGCAACTCTATAAAACTTTGTATTTTAGAAACTATACCTGCTGAATGTCATGATCGATATCAGAGGCTCATTAACCGGGAGTCTTTTTGGCTCTTTAAGTTAAATTCACTCTGGCCTCTTGGTTTAAATGAAATTATTGAGAAGACAACATAGGAAATGATTTATTTTTATTTTTTAATTTACATTTTTAGCATATTTTTATACATTGTTATGGATTTTTATATATTTTATGCATTTTTGCAGTACCTGCACAGTGATGTCATTCCCTGTTACTTATTTCGTATTTTCGTATTTAAATGAGCTGTTTGTTTGATTGTACATGTCTGATGAAGAGGGCAGCCCACCCTTGAAACACTTTACATGTTTTAATAATCTTACCAATAAATCTTGCATTCTGTGCAATACCCCGCACTTTTTAAATTCCTTAATCATGCATGCACCTGTGTGTTACCCTTTCCACTGTACTAATACGGGCACTGATATTACTAGATAGGAAAATTAGGTCCTCCAGAAAAAGTAATAGAAAAATTGTGACTGTACAGGGAACCTTAAAACTTTGCTTTTATTATGCTAGCATAAAAATAGCAATAATGTGTCAAAAATCAAGAAAAAATTGCAAAAAACATAAAAAAAATATTCAGATTAGGTTATCTGAAGTATTCTGAGGTTATAGAAGTATTCACAATCACTGTGGGGGAATTTTAAATACTGCAATGCTGTATAAGTTCAGAATATATCTGATAACCTAATCTGAATATTTTTTGATGCTTTTTGCAATTTTTTCTTGATTTTTGACACATTATTGCTATTTTTATACTAGCATAATAAAAGCTAAGTTTTAAGGTCCCCTGTACAGTAACTATTTTTCTATTACTTTTCTGGGAGACCTAATTTACCTAAGGCTAAGTTTCCACTTAGTTTTTTTTCTGACAGTTTTTGGAAAACTGCCACTGCAGTTTTTGAGCCAAAGCCAGAAGTGTATTCAAAAGGAATTGGACATATAATGGAAGGACTTATACTTCTCCTCCCTTGTGGATCCACTTCTGACTTTGGCTCAAAAACTGCAGTGGCAGTTTTCCAAAAACTGCCAGAAAAAAAAAAAAGTGGAAACTTAGCCTCTAGTAATATCAGTGTTCCATATTAGTACAGGTACTACAACTCCCATCATGGAAAAATCTGTTCCATGCTGGGAGTAGTAGTACTACCTAAAAAATTTAAAACAAGAGGAAAAAAAAGTGAAGCACACATACGCACACACTTTATTAAACACAATATTAAAATACATTACTAATTAAAAAAAACTATAATAATTATAAAAATACATTATTTTTACATTTAAATGGCCCCTTTCTACATTTTTATTGTTGTCGGCTACATTTTTAGGTCCCTGACCACCCACATAAGTTGATCCCTGTGTAAAAATTTACATTTAGTGTTTTTTTTTTCTTTAAATTTTTGGGAGCGGGCAGGGTCCAGAAAATTCGGAGCTCAATATTAAAAAGGAATGAGGAACTCATTTCATAATTTTTTTTTCTAGTTTTCATTCTAAATCATAATTTCTTTTATTTTCACTTAACTTTTTTAGCCCCATTTTTAATATTGAGCTAATTTTCTGGTTCCCTGTTCAGTGACATTAACATTTTTTTTTTTGTCTTCCAATTTTCGTAAGTGAATATTGAAAGACAAAAAAAAAATGTTAATGTTAACTTTTAAGCAGGGATCAATTTATGTGGGCGGGCAGGAACCTAAAAATTTAGCTTTCAAAAATAAAGATGTAGAAAGGGGCCATTTAAATGTCTAATTAAATATAATTAATTTTTTACAAATTTTTATTAGTTATGTATTTTAATATTGTAGTAAAGAATATTGGGGCTCAAGATCAATGAATATTGGGTGAATGTATTTATTTAATGAATGATCAACAATAAGATAAAAATACAAATAGTGGTTTGCGACCTACAGGGGCCTTGTAGGTCAGCTGTACCACAGATAATACGTATATAAAAATATATCATTAAAAATCGATATGATTATATGACATATAAAATGACCACAATAAAAATATAAAATATAAAAATATAGGTAGCCTGGATAAATATTGAAATGTTCAAATAAATACTGATCCAATACTGTAATCCAGGTAGGAAGTCAACTTTCTCTTTAGGTGTATGTGATAACAGCACTAGTAGTGCCAAAAATGTATCCGGCTTGTGTTAGTTTGTAAGGCCCCTTTTACACTACAAAATTCTCAGTTTTTAAAGATCCGTCCGAAGTTCCATCTGAAAATCAGCTGAAAACGGCAGGTTACAAAATCCTATACGGCCATTAGAAAATCCCATTATAGTCTATGGGATTTTTCTAATAGCCGTTTTAACCTGTTATAGCCCGTTATTAATAACGGATGTTATTTTGTGACGGAAGATAGCAACGGGAGAAATAGTTTATGAATTAATTATCCCTGTCCTCCTCTGGCTTGCTTGTGGCAGTTGGAGATGGCTGCTGTTTTGCATATTTGTATAAACCACACTTGATTAATTCACTTAACTTATAGACACAGAAGCCTGGTGGTTACATTAGACATTTTTACACATTAACCCCTTAAGGACCAGGCGCATTTTGGCCTTAAGGAACAGACCAATTTCATTTTAGCATTTTCGTTTTTTTTTCGTCCTCGCCTTCTAAAAATCATAACTCTACAGACCCATATGGGACTTGTTTTTTACGTCACCAATTTTACTTTGTAATTACATCACTTATTTTACCATAAAATGTATGGCGCAACCAAACAAATATTATTTATGTGGGGAAATTGAAAAGAAAACCGCAATTTAGCAAATTTTGGAAGGCTTTGTTTTCACGCTGTACACTTTACGGTGAAAATTACATGTTTTGTTTATTCTGTGGGCCAATACGATTAAATTGACACCATGGTATATCACTTTCTATAATTGTACCGCTTATAAAAAATCTCAAACCATTTTAACAAAATTAGTATGTTTGAAATTGCCCTCTTTTGATCACCTATAACTTTCTAATTTTTCCGTATATGGGGTAATATGAGGGCTCATTTTTTTTGCCACGATCTGTAGTTATTATCGGTACCACATTTTTCTAGGTTTTACTTTTTGTTATTTTGTTATAAATCTTTTTGGGAATAAAATGTGACAAAAAGCATCAATTTTGGACTTTTTAAAAAAAAAATTACGTTTACGCCGTTCACCGTATGGGATAAGTAATAAAATATTTTAAGAGTTCAGACTTTTACGCATGCGGAAATACCAAATATATGTATTAATAATTTTTTTACGCTTTTTTGGTGGTAAAATGGGAAAAACTGACGCTTTACCCTTTATTGGGGGAGGGGATTTTTCAAATTTTGCAGCAAAAAATGTGCAGCAAAACACATTGCATGTTAGTCAATAAAGGTACATGCTACTTTATCCCAGTGGAAGTCTTGCTCCTGTCCAGCACCATCTAAATTCCTGGTTTCTTCTGAAGTTCTCTTGCTGCTGTAAGTCTGGTCACAGAAAGGCTGCGGATGGGACTTTAAATTCACACACACATTCCATTGCTGTGTATGTGGTTACACAACTGAATTGGGTAAGTGGTTTTCATCTCTGTCCTTATCTGGTGTACTGGTTTTCCTTCACCATGGAGTGCCTTTGCTTTCCTATTTTCTTGGCTCTACTTTAGGCTGACTTCTTTCCCCTGCAGAGATCTAATCCTCCCATGGTCGACTGCACCTACAAGTAATGATGCAGTGACTACCTGCACATAAGCATCAAGTGTAACGAAGATGTGTCCCCCTACTGACAAGAAAGCAAAACATTGCATATTTAGACTCTGTAGACTAGTCTTCAGCCTTTAGGTATTTTCGTAACACAGGTTGTGGTGTTATTCACTCATAATAAATACCTGGACCCTGACAAAACCCAACAAACTTTAAGCCAAAAAAGTCCATCAGTATATGTTGGTATAGACTGAAAAATTAATCTTGCATAACAATTAGTTATGAGTTATAAGTGGAAGCCATAACACTAATGTGAACTCTTTGCTTTAAGCCAAAACTTTGGGTTAAAAGTTTTAAACTTTGTTGAAAAAAGACTTTCATTGCTTTAGTTACAATAAAATCTACGATAACTTTTGAGAAAATTTTTTATTTTGTTGTTCATGCATTTTATAAATAATGAATTGTATGATAATAAGAAAATTTCCTCTGTTATTCTGTTAGCTAACATTGCAGTAACCAAGAATATCTAAATGTCAAAGCAATTGAATTTGTGAACACTTTTTTTTTTTTACAGGAACAAAACTTAATTTAGTCTACATTCAACAATTCTCCCTTGCAGCTACGGCTATAACTAGATTTGAAGAATGCTGAAAACAATGTATTGCAATAAAGTGCAGGCACAGTATAAAAACACTTAAAATACAAATGATCTGTTTCTTAATTTTAAATCACAATTGTTCTGAAGCAAAAAGCATCCGAATAATTTCATTTTCTAGAAACTGAGGTTTATCCAATAGTGAGAAAGTATTTTGATAATCTGGTACTTATATTGTAAATTGTAATGCACTACATTGCAGTATATGAATGTTCCAACTACCTTTGTAGCAAAATATCTCAAGTTTGTTTGTGATTACATTTGCTGATCACATATTATTGATGTAACTTGAAAGCCCTTCTGTTCTGAACAAGGCTCGAAAGCTCTTTGTTGATGCTGATGTATGTCAAAAGTTATCTACCATTTGTTTAGGAAGCATTTGATTTATTATTTAGTATTACAGAGAATGCAAAAAATTCAATGGATACTGTTATTATGTTTGGATCAAACGGCAGCTTTGAGATAAATAAAATGCATTTTACATGTATGGAGCGGTAAAACAAAGCCATACCTATGAAAATAGGATTTATACGAGGTTGCAGACAACATTTATGTTTACAGAATGCGTATGAGAACATTTTTACAAAAAAATCTCCTGGATCAGTTGTTTTTGTCCCCTTTACTCCTTTTGTTGATTAATAGATGTTAACCTCCAAATATTTCAATATGACTTTTATTCTAGGCAATATAATAGAGCACAGAATAGCTGAGTATACTTGCCTCCTAAAGTGCAACTGTCATAAAATTTCTACCCCCATAGACTAATCCTAGGATGAGAAAGTTCATTACAATTGCAGTTCAGACATACCTTTTACTACTTTCTAACAGTTTTGATCAGCCGGAAAAAAACATTTTAGGGGAGATTTATCAAAACCTGTCCAGATGAAAAGTTGCTAAGTTGCCCATAGCAACCAATCAGATCGCTTCCTTCATTTTTGAAAAGGCCTCTAAAAAATGAAAGAAGTGATCTGATTGGTTGCTATGGGCTACTCAGCAGCTTTTCCTCGGGACAGGTTTTGATAAATCCCTTTATTCTATGGTTGGCAATAGTCAGATAGACGTGGCAAGGGGTTCGCAATGCCCTAAGTCTGCCATGCCTATGCCCTTTACAGCAGCGCTGGGAGCACTACATGATTGACACCCAGGTCCTGTGCGCATGCACACTCCATCATATCTTCTTGTGCGTGGTAAGTTGTCTGAATTAGCGCTTGCTCCCTCCCTCTGCCAGCACTCATTTCCGCTGCCTTCTGGCTCAGAGCGCCAGCTTAATCCTAGACGCAGAGAGTGAGTGAGCATTGCTTCAGAAAACTCGCCACAAGCAAGAAAACATGATGGATGTGTGCAGAACGGAGATGGTTAGAAACAGTGGGGGAGATTCTTCAAGAATTGTTCGCCCAAAAAAATCAATTTTGCATCAAAATTTTGGCGTGAAAAGTATCGACCACATTTTCAAAGAGCTTTGTGCCACGGTTTACACTGTTGACGTCAGTTTTGACGTCAGTCCACGTATATTGTCTGCTTTACATGATACATGTATCATACAAGGGGTGAGAGTCCAGTTTACATCAAAAATTTCACACCAGCTTTTTGATGCTGTAGAAATCACAGAAATGGTTGTAGTTTTATTGTTTTTGTTTATTTTCTAGTTTTTTGGGGAAATGGTGTTATTTAACTAATTATTAAAAAAGAAATAATTATTATGGAAAAATGTTATAAAAAAAAATTATATATATATATATATATATATATATATATATATATGTATGGGATGTAAAATTTGGCGCAAAAAATTGGCAATTTTGGTGCCAAAATTGCCGATTTTGGCACCAAACTCTGCAATTTTGGTGCAAAAAAATCCAATATGGCTGCAACCAAAAATTATTTTAGCGCAAAAAACAAACAAAAGTGATGCCAAAATCAATTTTCACATATTTTCATATTTTTTAAGCAGTACAAAATACCTTTGAAAATGTAAGCAGAAAAAAAAAACGTGTGAATAATATCGCGGGAACAGAAATGAAAGTAGTTTTTGAGAATCATTCTTAGTGTGTGTGGCTGAATGCTTCTTCCTCTTCAATCTCAGCACCCTTAAAGGGGTACTCTGGTGGAAAACCTTTTTTTTTTTTCTTTTTTTTAATCAACTGGTGCCAGAAAGTTAAACAGATTTGTAAATTTCTTCTATTAAAAAATCTTAATCATTCTAGTACTTATTAGCTACTGAATACTACAGAGGAAATTCTTTTCTTTTTGGAACACAGAGCTCTCTGCTGACATCATGACCACAGTACTCTCTGCTGATATTTCTGTCCATTTTAAGAACTGTCCAGAGTAGAAGAAAAATTAAGATTTTTAATAGAAATAATTTACAAATCTGTTTACATTTTTGGCACCAGTTGATTAAAAAAAAAAAAGTTTTCCACTGGAGTACCCCTTTAAGTTTGTTGAAATAATAGGTACACATTGAATAAATGTTTTATAAAGCTGTAGAAAAAGCATCCACTGATGAAAGTCTGCACAATTAGGAAAGGTACTAGTATACATTATATATTTATTGGTTTCTGAGTGTATTTTGTCATGTTTTTTATTTGTTTTCATGCTTACATGCTATTTAACATGTCACATGTCAACATTTTAGTCAATAGAGTATATTCAGAGCAATGTCTTCTTACCAGTGGGGACCTCACAGATCTATACTCTGAACCATTTTGTTTATTATCTTTATCAGTGATATTATTGCAGAAGGTCTCGATAATACGGTATTGGTCTTTTTAGTGATGACACAAAGATTTTTAACAGGGTTGATTTTCCTGGAGGGATAAGCCAAATGGAAAAGGATTTTAGAGGTCTGCAGGGGTAATTACTTCAGAGGTCTTGAGTAGTGATGAGCAGCATGGGCCATATTCGAATTAGAGATATTTTGTGAATATATGGGCAAATATTTGTCCTACATTTGCAAAATTCGCATATTCTCAATATTCGCCCGAAAATATTGCGTGACATGCGCAATATTGCGTGATCTTCGGCAGGAAAGTTTACTGCGAAGGTTCCAGCAAGCAAGCAGCATACATGGTTGGCAGCAACTTTTCAAGGAAAGAGGAAAAACTCCTGTTCAGTGTATTTTCACATTACAAGAAGGGCTCTAGGTCTTCGCCAGGCAATTATTGACCGGTAAGTCTAACGTGTATTGTGGGTAAATTGTTTGAAGGACTTATAAGGGATTACATACAGGAATACATAGGGGATAATTGTATTATAAGTGATAGCCAGCATGGGTTTACTAAGGATAGAAGTTGTCAAACCAATCTAATTTGCTTTTATGAAGAGGTGAGTAGAAGCCTTCACAGAGGAATGGCTGTGGATATAGTGTTTCTGGATTTTGCCAAAGTGTTTGATACTGTCCCTCACAGATGTCTGACAGGTAAGTTAAGGTCTTTGGGCTTGGAAACTTTAGTTTATAACTGGATTGAACACTGGCTCATGGATCGTACCCAGAGAGTGGTGGTCAATGATTCGTACTCTGATTGGTCCCTGGTAATTAGTGGTGTACCCCAAGGTTCAGTACTGGGCCCGCTGTTGTTTAATTTGTTTATCAATGATATAGAGGATGGTATTAACAGCTCTGTTTCTATCTTTGCAGATGACACCAAGCTTTGTAGCACGGTACAGTCTATAGAGGATGTGCATAAGTTACAAGATGACTTGGATAGACTAAGTGTCTGGGCATCCACTTGGCAAATGAGGTTCAATGTGGATAAATGCAAAGTTATGCATCTGGGTACTAATAACATGCATGCATCGTATGTCTTAGGGGGGAGAGTCACTGGTAGAGAAGGATCTGGGTGTACTTGTAGATCACAGACTACAGAATAGCATGCAATGTCAGGCTGCTGCTTCCAAAGCCGGCAGGATATTGTCATGTATATGCATGGACTCAAGGGACAGGAACATAATACTCCCCCTTTATAAAGCATTGGTACGGCCTCACCTGGAATATGCTGTTCAGTTTTGGTCGCCTGTTCATAAAAGGGACACTGCGGAGTTGGAAAGGGTGCAGAGACGTGCGACTATACTAATATGGGGCATGGAACATCTTAGCTATGCGAAGCAATTAAAGGAGTTACAATTGTTTAGTCTTGAGAAGAGACGTTTAAGGGGGGATATGATAAACGTATATAAGTATATAATTGGCCCATACAAAAAATATGGAGAAAAACTGTTCCAGGTAAACCCCCCCAAAGGACGAGGGGGCATTCCCTCCGTCTGGAGAAGAAAAGGTTTAGTCTAAAGGGGCGACACGCCTTCTTTACTGTGAGGACTGTGAATTTATGGAATGGTCTACCTCAGGAACTGGTCACAGCAGGAATGATTAACAGCTTTAAAACAGGGTTAGATACATTCCTGGAACAAAATAACATTAATGCTTATGCAGAATTATAAAACTACTTCCCTTTCCCTTATCCCCTTACACCCTTCACTTCAATTCCCTGGTTGGACTTGATGGACGTATGTCTTTTTTCAACCATACTAACTATGTAACTATGTAACAACAGTGTATTTCATTACACTCCACATGCATATTAGGTGAATCTTTTTATAGTGTTAAAATATATTCGCACATGCGCAAATCGCCATGCGAGAGTGATTTCGCAATAGATACAACTTCACTATCAGTTGTAGTAGATAATACTTATCTACTATCTACTACTACTTATCTACTATGTGAATATTCGCATATTCCTTCTTTTCACTTGTGGGCCAATTAGAATGATGCAAATACACTTGTCAGAGGTTATCAACAACATCCCTAGCAACCAATAGTAAAGTTACCCCTCCCCTCACTGTTTTCTTCCTCGAATACGCGAATATGCAAATATTCACATATGCGAATATTCGCATATACGAATACGCGAAATTCACGAATATAGGACGAATATTCATCTATATATTTGTTAAATATCACAAATTCGAATATGAACAATGCCACTCATCACTAATGGGGAGGTACTCGTAGACTCGGAGTCACGATGATTGTAAGAGAACTCAGCCCAGGGTACCAGATCAAACCAGTCGTCTTGCTGAACAGAAACAAAATGGTGAAGATACTCTCCAAGTACTTGGTTCACCTGCTCCCCCCGGGCCGTTGGTTTGAAGATAGTACGCTGATGAAAAGTCCAATTTGACTTTGAGGTGAGAGCAGAGGGCCCGCCAAAACTTGGAAACAAACTGCACCTCTCTGTCAGAAACAATGTGAAGTGGAAGTCCATGCAGGCGGAAAATATGTCGGAAAAATTGATCTGCCAACTGAGGAGCAGAAGGAAATCCAGGTAGAGGTACAAAATGAGCCATTTTATAGAAACAACCAACGACCACCCAAGTGACGGTGCAACTGGAAGAGGACAGCAAATGAGTGATGAAATCCATGACAATGTGGGTCCATGGAGACTCAGGAATGGGTAAAGGCTGTAAGAGACCTGCCAGTTTGCTATGAGGCTTCTTGTCTCAAGCACAAATTGCACAGGAATGGACAAAGTCAGCAACATCGCGCTCCAAGTTCGGCCACAGTAATGACGGTTAAGGAGCTAAGTAGACTTATGAATTCCTGGGTGACCGGCCATTAAGGAAGAATGTCCCCAGTAAAGCAAATTATTCCGAAGTCGAGTTGGTACAAAAGTCTTCCTAAAGGGAACTTACTGAAGATTAACTGGTGCTGCTGAAACCAAATGATCTGGAGGCACAATATGACGAGGTAAAGGTTCTTGTCTCACCACATCAGACGCTCGAGAGAGGGCATCAGTTCTGACGTTCTTGTGTGCAGTTAAATAATGAATGAGAAAATTAAACCTGGAGAAGGAAAGTGACCACCTGGCGTGCCGGGGGTTAACACATTGAGCGGACTGTAGGTAAAGAAGATTTTTATGGTCCATATAGATATTGATAGGATGAGATGCTCCCTATAACAAGTGACGCCATTCTTCCAGAGAAAGCTTAATGGCCAAGAGTTCCCGATCACCAATGGTGTAATTCCTCTCAGCAGGAGAAAATGTTTTAGAGAAGAAGCCGGAAGTCACTGTTTTGCCCTTGGAGGATTTCTGAGTGAAGACTGCTCCGGCTCCAACAGAAGAGGCATCCACTTAGAGGCAGATTGGCTTATCCAGGTCTGGTCTCGTGTGGAGGCAAAAGCCGACTTCAAACGAGAAAAAGCTTCTTCCGCTGAAGGCGGCCAGGACTTGGGATTGGCACCTTTCTTAGTAAGAGCCACAATTGGACCTACCAGGGTGGAGAAATGCAGAATTAACTGCCGATAATAGTTGGCAAAGCCTAGGATGCGTTGATTGGCCCGCAGACCAGTAGGTCGCGGCCAAGTTAAGACCAAAGACAGCTTTTCAGGAGCCATTCGAAGGCCTTGGTTAGAGACAATGTAGCTGAGGAATGGCAGAGACGACTTCTCGAAGAGGCATAGAGGCGGTTTCTCCGAAGGTGTCTCAGGACCAGACACACATGATTGCAATGAGCTTCCAAGTTGGGTGAGAAGATCAAGATGTCGTCCAGATGCACCACAACACAAGTGTAAAGGAGATCTCGGAAAATGTAATTGACAAATTCTTGAAAACTGAAAAGCATTAGAGAGACCAAATGGCAACACCAAGTACTCATAATGTTCATCACGGGTATTAAAAGCTGTCTTCCACTCGTGTCCTTCTAAAAAGGTTATACGCCCCTCGCAAGTACAACTTGGTGAAAATCTTGGCTCCCCATAGGCGATCAAATAGTTCAGAGATCAGTGGAAGGGGGTACCAGTTCTTGATGGTGATCTTATTAAGTCCCCGGTAATCAATGGAGGGATGGAGAGAACCGTCCTTTTTCTATACAAAGAATAAACCAGCTCCGGCAGGAGAGGTAGACTTCCGAATGAAGCCCTTCTGTAGATTCTCACTGATGTATTCAGACATGGCCTGTGTCTCAGGAGCTGGCAAAGGATAGATTCTTCCCCAAGGGGGCGAAGAACCTTGCAGAAGATCAATTGGACAATTGTAGGGTCGACGAGGAGGAATACTCTCTGCTTGCTTCTCGCAAAACATGTCAGCGAAGTCTTGATACAGGATAGGCAGACCCGGCAGAGAAGGACAAGGAATAGAATGCTTCAGTTGTATTGTCACCAGACAGCGGTTCCAGCAATCCTGACCCCAACGGGAGACTTCTCCGGAGCACCACTAAAGAACCGGGGCGTGGTGTTGCAGCCACTGCAGACCAAGGAGAACTGAGGAAGAACAGTGAGAAAGCACATAGAACTTGATCCACTCCTTGTGCATAGTGCCCACTTGCATCTTCAGAGGTTCAGTGATAAACTTCACCCCAGAATTCAGGCACGCTCCGTTGATAGTAGAGATATACAGAGGCCTTGGGAGCAGTGTGACTGGAAGATGATATTTATGGACCAGAGAAGCATCCACGAAGTTCCCTGCCTAACCATAGTCCACAAAAGCAGAACCAAGGAACGAGGAACTGGATGAAGAGTTGGTTAGGCATGTATAGAGGGAGTATACACACCTAGGGACGCCTCTACTACGTGCCCTAGGTGCATGCGTTTCCTGGAAACTGATGCCAAAGAGGGCAGTTATTGCGAAAATGCTCCGGGCTGGCACAGTACAGGCACAGATTCTCTTCCTGACCACGTGACCTCTCTTGTGAAGACAGGTGAGCTCAATCCACTTGCGTGGTCACTTTGGAAGAAGGCAAAGAAGTAGGCAGAGGTGTACGCTGAAACACCAGAGCCAAACAGGGAAGACGTCATGGACAGGCAGGTACACGTTCTTGATGGAGGTCCTCTTGCCTCTTAGCAAAATGCACATGCGGATAGCCAGCATAATCAATTCAGACAGCAAAGACGGTGGGTACCGTGAGCCAGGGCTTCCTTTACTCTAATAGAAAGTCCCTTCTTGAAAGTGGCACACAGGGCCGCATAATTCTAGACCAATTCAGAAGCTAGAGTACGGAATTGGACCGCGGAGTTGCAAACGGAGGAATCCCTTTGACGGAAATTCAGGAGCACAGTTTCTGCAGAGGGAGAACTACTGGCTTCTCGAAGACACTGCAGAATTACAACAGGAAAGCTTTGTCCCAGAGAGGAGTAGCCCAGGCCAGAGCCTTACCGGAAAAAAGGCTCACCACAAAAGCCACTTTGGCATGTACAGATGGGAACTGATCAGACATGAGTTCCACGTGCATAGAGCACTGGGTAACGAAGCCTCTGCACAATTTAGGGTCCCCTTCATACTTGGTGGGCAGAGACAGGCGAAGCTTGGCACCAAGGGATGCCCCGGAAGTTGCTGTTCCTAAAGAAGCAGCTGGAGCAGGTTGCCGCTGTTGTTGCTGCTTCTGTACGGTGTGGAGCTGCTGCATCATTGGACACTGATCCCTCACTTCTTTTAGCTTGTGGGTCAATGAGAAGGATGTAAATACAGTTGTCAGAAGTTAGCAACATCCCTGGCAACCAATAAGAAAGTAGTTAGTTGAAAGATATAATCACACATGCGCATTTTGCAAATTTCATTACGAATTTATCACGGAAAAAAGTTAAAGAATATGTGAAATTCGTGAATATATGGTGAATATTCGTCCATATATTCGTGAAATATCGCAAATTTGAACATGGCTTATGCCGCTCATCACTAGTACTCATACCATGTAAGAATTAACTCTATGTCTTTTACATGACTTTAATTTTTTATACATACAAGCACTGATGCCCAGAGGTTTCCCCTCTCTTAAAATGGAGCTTTGTATAGAATATACCATGTGAGCAAGCGTGATATGTTACACACCTTCAATGATTGTTTTCCCATTACCAACATGGCCTCTATGTGCTGAATACCCCAGTGTGGGTCAAATGATTCTGCCTACTGACTTCAATGTACTTCCTCATCATTGGTTAGATGCAGATGCTCTGTGTGCCCACAGTAATGCTGCTGGCTGGTGTCTGATTATTAACTGTATTGTAGTCCATGTCCTTAGCCTAATCTCCGGATGAGAAAAACAGGGCTAAATTCTCCCAAAACAGAATCACACCTGTCCGCAGATTGTGTGTGATATTACAACTTGGCTCCTTTAAATTTAATGAGCTGTAAAACCACGCCAACCTGCAGACAAATGTTGTGCAGAAAGAAATTCTTTCTGTTTTACTAAAGCTGGATAACCCCTTTGATATTTGTAATAATCTGGAGTAATTAATGTTATCACTTCCTGTTGTGTGTATATTGGTGCACTGTGTACTTGCTTGAAAAAGGTTGCAATTGAGCAACAAAAATATTGCTCATTTAAGTTGGTATAAATGCTACATACAATGTTTTCACTACCTCAGGGTGCTGCAGTGATCTTTTGTTTCAGATAGGTAAGGTAAGTAGTTAGGTAGGTAGCTATGTTGATAGCCAGGTAGGCATATAGGTAGCTAACTGGGTAGGTATGTAGCCAGGAATGTAGGGAGCCAGGTAGGGAGCTAGCTAGATAAGTAGGTAGGTAGGTAGGTAGCATGGCTGATGAAACCGTGCAAGCTCGGTGAAAAGCGTAGCATTGGATTAAATCTGTTCATTACACACCTGGCTCCATTGTCTCCTCCTTGGTCAGCACCAGAATTCCTATCCTCCTTGAAGTTTGCCATACATCTCCTTACTGTTTTTAGGAAGGCTGCCGACCAGGATCATCTTATCAAACGCATATCCTGGTTGTGTGGGAATGCACACAACCTGGCAGGGTGAGCCTTTACTTTTTCCCTCCCCTCCCATACACCTGTGATCTCGTTGATTCTCCACAAGCGAGCGCCTGTTTTTCTTTGTTTTACATGTAGGTAGGTAGGCAGCTATGTAGGTAGCCAGGTAGGTAAGTTGGTAGCTATGTAGGTAGCCAGGTAGGTAGGTAACTAGCTAGTTAGGTAAGTACATAGCCGAAAATGTAAGTAGCCAGGTAGGTAGCTAATTAGATAAGTAGAGCTGTAGGTTGCCATGTAGTTAAGTAGGCAGCTATGTAGGTAGGTAGCCAGGTAGGTAAGTAGTTAGCTATGTACTTAGTTAGCCAGGTAGGTAAAAGAATCCAAAAGAGCAGCACCATCAAACAGATAAACTATGAGCCTTGGTTAAGGGACTCCAACTTCAATATCCATAGAAACTGCAGCTCACAGATGTAGAATAAATAAAAAGTGAACTTTATTCAATCTTCAGCAGTGTACAGGAAGCTACGTTTCGGCAGCCTCACGCAGACATTTTCAAGCACGGGAGGTAGGTAGCTATGTATTAGGTAGCTAGGTAGGTAAGTAGGCAGCTATGTAGGTAGGTAGGTAGCCAGGTAGATAAGTAGGTAGCTATGTAGATAGGTCGGTAACAGGTAGCCAAGTAAATAGCCATGTAGGTAGATAGTTGGTTTGCCAGGTAGGTTGACAGATAAGTAGGTAGCCAGAAAGCTAGCCAGGTACATAGTCACCCCCCCCCCCCCTCCTCCCAACATGCCAGAATGAAAAAAAAAAGGATGCTTCCCATGCAATAATCTCCTCTGGTCATCTGTGTCTTTCTCCCTTCACAGGCAGGTGCCGATGAGTGATGTCATCGTACCTGCACTATGTCGGGGCAGAGGTCACAGTCTCCTCTCAGTTTAGGCTGAAGGTCCAGGAGAGGACATTTTCAACTGTTTTCGCAGTATAAAAAGCAGCCCCCTTTTTGTACCACTATCACACTTTCGGTGCATGCAATTCAGAGCCTGGATCATGGTCAATTTTAATATAGAGTGGAAGAACTGGAGAACTCCCAGTGAAGAAGAGTGTAACAAACAGTGTTTATTGCATCATATGCAGTAAAAAAAGTGTAGATTTTCCAGTCTATATCCATCAGTCATTAATATATGTAGGAATATGTTCAGCACCTCATTCATTTGCCTACACCGAGGAATATCTTTATTAATGGATAAGGAACGCTATAGATAGTTGTAATTAGATGCATACTGTTAAAAAATCTGATATCTTGAACTTGAAGTAATTTATTACAGTCAAGATCCAGCAGACCCGCAATGCTGCCCTTTAGGTTTTATTATTTAAACACACAACCTGTTAATAATTTAAGAACTCCCCTGGTTGTTCAACAACATCTGTCTTCACACATTAATTTGCATAATCAATCTTGATCATGAACCTTGCCATCCAACATCTTCCTCAAGTTTTAAACAAAGTGGAAGTAAAGTTGTTAGGCGGGTTTTATATTTGTTTTGCAAACCAAGCAATATTAAAATTTACATTGAAAAAAAAAAACTGTACAGATGTGTCCTTCCTGTTGAAAGAGTAAAAGAACAAGCGCTCCATAGTGTAAAACCAATTATACCCGGTGTGAGAGATCAAATGGTTAACTACTTACCAGGGGTGGTTGTGTAGATTTATACACAACAATGTTTCTGGCACAATAAATGAATGGTCGTCTGCTGCCCTCCGGTAGATGATATCAGTTGACAGTGCAGGGAATTGCTTCAATATAGGAAATCGGCTCAAATGGCGCTGACTGACCAGGACACAGCCTGAAAAAGCTGAGCATGTGCAGCAAAACACGTTGGATCCACTGAACTGTGAGGATGATGGCGTGGGCCATACCAGGAAGCAGAGTCTAAGGTGCCACTGGCTTTCACCAGAGCCCGCCGCAAAGCAAATTCTGGCACTGCTGGAAACTTTGTAAGTCAAGCTCTGGTAAACCTGTACCAGCTACCCACTACGTGTCTCAAGAAGCCACTTGTAGCGGCATCTGTTAATGGTCATCCACTTTCTGTGCCAATCCGCTACGTTACCATCCCTCTCAGGCTACCAGTGGGTACTCAACATTTTGAGGAGTTAAGCTTCTATGTCCTGTCAGACTCTACTGATCCTGTACTTCTGGGACTGCCCTGGTTGCAACAACCCTCTCCTGTCCTGGATTGGCATATGGGGAATATTCTCCGCTTGGGACCTCAGTGCCATACATCATGCCAGCCTGAGGTTCGTCCAACATCCTCTGCAAAATCCATTCATGTAGCCGCTAAGCCTGATCCTGAGGCCTCTCAACCGAAGCGGAATCCTAAACTTGCACCTGTTTTTCAGAGACCTGTTCCGACCCCTGTGGCGTTACTGCCTGAAGAGAAACTATGGAACCTGGAGTACAGTACCCATGATCCTGCCCTGCAGAAGAAATCCTTCTATCCTACTGCTTTCAAGAAGAGGGGGTGTAAGGAGGGGAGTACTGTAACGCCGCTGGTTGAAAACCACCGGTGTACTGTGCATCCTATCTCTTACTTACATCAGGCGGCCTGCTCTGTGCCATGTCCTGCTTTTGCCATAGATGCTGTTTCTCCTCTGTCCTTTAGGGGCTGCACGTGAGCACTGGCTGAGACTTATAGGGCCAGTGTGCACTCCCTATTGGATTCCTAGCCAATTCCTGCCAGTCACCACCTATAAAAGAGTTCTCCTCCCTTCCTGTGGTGCCTGAGCAGCATTGTAGTTGTAACACTCACGTTTCTGAAGACAGGAACCCCGGTGGATGTGGATCCGTTGGACCTGTGTGGCAGATGACTCGGACCGTACCAGGGAGCGGAGTCTAAGGTGCTGCTAGTTTTTACCAGAGCCCGCCGCAAAGTGGGATGGACTTGCTGCAGCAGGCGGCACCCAGGTCGCTACCCCTGGCACGGCTGGACCACACAGGCGGCTGAGGAGATGCGAGGCACAGGAGGGATAAGGCAACTCGTAGTCTGGATAGCAGAAGGTCATGGCAGGCAGCACAGTAGCGTAGTCAAAATGAAGCAGGAGTTCAGTAGGCAGGCGGAAGAGGAGCAAGGTCAAGTCACAAGAGCAAGAGATCTGATACACGGCAAGGCAATACAGTGGAACGGTTTCTCAAAGGCACAAGGCAACAACGATCCAGCAGGGAACTGAGGAGGGTGGAGGAATTTATAAGTGAGCCACAGGTGGATTACACTAATGAGGGCACTGGCCCTTTAAATCTTAAAGCTCCGGCACGCGTGCCCTAGGAGATGGGGACACGCGCGCCGGAGCAGAGAGGCAGAGGAAGGAGAAACACCCGGAGAGTGACGGACTGGGGCTCCTGCAATGCGAGTCCCAGCCCCATCGGCAGCAGAAGGTAAGGAGACCATGCGCTCTCGGCCTGCGTGTGTGGCCGGAGCGCATAACATAACAGTAGTATTCTACAGTGAAGGTCCCTGTCTGCTGTGTTCCAGTGTCTGCTGTGTTCCAGTGTTCCTGTTTGCTGCACCTGAGCTATCCTGCTCTCCTGTTGTTATAGCACCTGCCTGCTATAGTCACCTAAATCAGCTCTGACGCCTCTATTGCATCTGCCTTTCCTACTTTGCAAGTTTGGTCAGCAGCCACTTGTGGCACTGTGGGTCCACACCCGTAGGGCGGGACAAAATGTTTATATAGTCTTATGTAAGTGCCAATGCTGTCCTTCCTACAGTACATCCAGTTTGCCATAAGGACCAAACTTAATAAAGTTACACTTTTTTTTAATAGATGGGGCATAAGCTATGCCAATTTCCTTTATAACTCCTATTTTTTGGACATTGGAACTCAAGAAAGCAACATGTAAGTATTGTTTTCAATTACAGTATGGGGCACTGACATCAGGAAGTATCTTGTGAATGGGTAGTTACATGGCTTAAAGAGTACCTGTTATATCACACAAAAAAGTTATTTGTTACTCAGTACCTAATCCTGATCATTTAAATATATTTTTGTGTCTAGCACCTATATTTCTCTCACAAGTACCTTCATTCTGTTGCTCACTTGCTTTATTGTCCTGAGCTTTGGAGGGGGGGGTGTTCTCACTCTGCATGACTCATCATCTCAAATTTGTCCCAGCCTGTGCTTCAGCTTGGACAAAAATGATCCTGCCATGATTTCTATTAAAAAAAGATAAAAAAATATGATGCATATTAAAAAGGTTACTGTTTTACACAGATGTTTAACAAAGTTTTTGAATTAGACAGTATCCATTTAATTTAAAATGTTTACAAACATATGTAGGGAGTTAGAAAGTTTTTATTTACATATAGGTTTTTGAAAAATGGAGAATGGTATCATTGAAAATTATTGAGTGCTTTTTTGTAATAACAGATGTGTCCTTTCTCAACTTATCTCCAAATTTAACATATCTTGAAATGTATGATGGTAAATTGCCTTTTTTGACAAGATTATGAGACACTTTAGGATGTTATTTACCTGTTCCAACTGCATTCTCCTCTGACAAAAGGCCCATATGACCTGATTCCTGCCTCTCTACAATCTACAGCTTCTTTGCTATAGACCAAAAATCATTGCCACCTTTTATGAGGCTTAAGCCTTACATTTTATTTCTTCAGGAAATGGGTCACTGCTACAGATAGTGGATGGCTGAGTGGGAGGTGATCATGGCAAGTGAGAATGTTTTTTTATTTTTTTTATTTTTTTCATAGCACATAGTCAATAGGATTTTTTTTTTGCCACCAGAATACCGCTTTAAGGACTACAAGCTATTTCTAAGAACTTTCCAGTCAATTACTTTATTCCGACTGGAAGTATGATTGTCAGCAAAGTGTAACAGTATCTCCTCTCTTCTGAGGAGATAAAGAATGGAAGAGATCCATGATTTAATTTTTAGTCCCAAAGTAATGAGTTAGCCTGTTTAATGAGATAGTGTATATGTAACAGCAGATTAGGGTGGGGGATGGAAGAAATTATGAAAACTAGGGGTCAATTACAGACTAAAATGGGCACTGTCAGATACAGTGTACATCTTGGCAAAACATTAACCTTTCTTATATACTTCATAAGAAAAATGTATTTCCTTTTTAAAGAAATCATGGCTTTGTTCAATCTGAAGCACAGGCATGGACAAAGTCCAGTAAGTGAGGGTGGGTTAGCACTACTCTGTGTCTGATAGGACAGGAGAGACAGGAGAGAGCATAGATGAGTTCTATCAGACAAGAGAGAGCACAGAGGAGTACTATCAGACAGGAGATAGCACAGAGGAGTCCTATCAGACGAAAGAGAGCACAAAGGTGTGCTATCAGACAGGAGAGAGCACAGAGGAGTGCTATCAGACAGGAGAGAGCACAGAGGAGTGCTATCAGACAGGAGAGAGCACAGAGGAGTGTGATCAGACAGGAGAGAGCACAGAGGAGTACTATCAGACAGGAGAGAGCACAGAGGAGTACTATCAGACAGGAGAGAGCAGAGAGGAGTGCTATCAGACAGGCGAGAGCACAGAGGAGTACTATCAGGCAGGAGAGAGCACAGAGGAGTACTATCAGACAGTAGAGAGCACAGAGGAGTACTATCAGACAGGAGAGCACACAGAGGAGTACTATCAGACAGTAGAGAGCACAGAGGAGTCCTCCCCCTCACTTTGCCCCCACATATAATAATCCCCCCTCACATAGCCCCCATATATAGTAATGCCCCCATATAAGTAATGTCCCCCCACATGGCCCATATATCGGGGCATTGTGAGGGGGCATAACTATATATATATATATATATATATATATATATATATATATATATATGTATATATATATAGGGACAATGGGAGGGGGCATTATTATATATGGGGGCCATGTAAAGGGGGCATTATTATATATGGGGGGCCATGTGAGAGGGCATTATTATATATGGGGGCCATGTAAGGGGGCATTATTATTTATGGGATCCATGTGAGGGGGCATTACTATGTATAGGGGCCATGTGAGGGGGCATTACTATGTATGGGGGCCATGTGAGGGGGCATTACTATACATGGGGCCATGTGAGGGGACATTACTATATATGGGGGTCATGTGAGGGGGCATTACTTATATGGGGGCAATGTGAGGGGGCATTATTATGAATGGGGGATGTGTACAGGGAGATTATTATATATGGGGGCAATGTGAGGGGTAATTACTATATATGTGGGCAATGTACGCAAGCATTATATTATATAGAGGCAATGTGAGCAGGTATTATAATGTATGAGGAAAATGTTGGGGCCTAATGCTATACAGGGCACAGAAGGGACTACTATATGGGGCAGTGTAATACATATAGGGGGTTTGTATAGAAGTGAGGACTTTGCTGTGGCGTGAAGCCTAAAATGTTTGTCTGGCAGATTTGGTGAAGACGAGTTGTGATCAGGAAACGTCTTCATGATGACCCAGGACAGATAGAGAAGAAAGAGAAAAGTGAACGACTCAGATCAGAGTAGATGCCCCTGTGAGTATGTACCTTAATCACTTATAAGGTCTGCAGCACCTGTGTACAGCTTAAATCTACTTCTGTATAAGGGTTATTGATCTTTTGTATAGTGGTTTTTATTCAATAACAATATAGCAGTGTTAGTCAGTGGTAATGCTAGTGGTCATAGTGTGGCGGAATTATACGTCCCTTGAATTGTGGTGTTATTAGTGATACTGGTCTGCGTATAGTGGCTTCTTTTTCCTTACAGTATAGTGGTATTGTTTAGTCACTGCAGAAATAATATGTAGTGGTGAGATTATTTTATATTTCCAAGCCCGATACAAAAATAACATATAGTGTGTGCCACAGTGAGGGGGGGGGGGCAGACTACAAGCTAGACATGTGCAATTCGGTTCGGCACGAATGTCTAAATTAACGAATTTTACCGTTTTCGTGCATTCGGACCCATCCGAATGCACGAAAACATATTTTGAACATTCCCGAATAGCCACGATAATACGAATAGCAAAGTAACGAATACATTCGTTATTTCCCGACCTGTAAATAACGAATGCATTCGTTATCCGTAAACGACGTGAAGAATTAATTCTGATAACAAAGTTAATAAAAAGGATACAGATAGTTTGATTTTTCGGATACATTCGGTATTCGGGTACATTCGGTAAATCTTTTTATTCTTTTTTTGGACTTTAGCGATCCTAAAAAGTTATGGAGATACCTTTTTTATTAAAATTTCGTAGGGTATCATAAAAAAATCATAATAAAAAAGATACAGTGGTGATGGAAAAAATTGTATCTAATGAAATGTATGATTTTTATTATGAAATGTTTATTCATTTTTAAACAGGGATCAATTTATGTGAGCGGGTCAAGCACTAAAAATGTAGCCGACAATAGTAAAAATGTAGTGTGTGCGTGTTTTTCACTTTTTTTTTTTAAAACATTTTTTAGGTAGTACTACTACTCCCAGCATGGAACACACTCTTCCATGATGGGAGTAGTAGTTACCTGTACTAATTGACAGATCGCAGGGGTCCCTTGCGATCCTCTTGTATAATGTATAGATGTGGCGGCCGCTCTTCTATGGTCCCCTGCACTCACGTATATACACTATACACACTATATACACATATTCATATTTCCCGCAGAGCTCTGATTGGCCAGATGGTTCCAGCCAATCACAGCTCTCTGTGAGAAATAGGAATATGTGTATATATACGGCCGTGCAGGGGACCATAGAAGAGCGGCCCCTGCATTCATACATTATACTGGAGGATCGCAGCGGGCGTCAGGAGTGATACCCGCAGTGATCTTCCCTTTACTACAAGTACTACCACTCCCAACATGGAGTAAACTCTGCTCCATGCTGGGAGCTGTAGTACCTGCATTAATAGACAGATCGCAGCGGGTGTCAGAAGATACACTGGCTGCCATATGTCTATTAATGCAGGTACTACAGCTCCCAGCATGGAGCAGAGTGTGCTCCATGTTGGGAGTATTAGTACCTGCAGTAAGGGACAGATCCCAGGGATGTCACTCCTCCTGACACCCCCTGCGATCCTCCTGATGTGAATGTAGGGATCAGCTGTTCTCAGGGCTACAGAGCCAGGAGAACAGCTGACGCTGAGCCGTAGGTATACATCGTATATCTACTGCCCAGCAAGAACTTACAGTGAGCCTGCAATGTGTATATACAGTATACACATTGCTGGCTCACTTAACCCCTTGCTGAGCTGTGCGCTATGCGCAAGCCCAGCAAGGGAAGAGTTAACTTACACTGCTGGGCGGTATACACAATATACAGCTATCTATAGATAGCTGTATACAGTGTATACAGAAGATGTACCCAGCTTACTTCCCTGAGTCCCGGGCCGGGTTCGTGTAGCTCCGCCCCCTAGTGATGACGTCATTAGGGGGCGGAGCTACAGAAGGGAACAAGGCTAGTTAATCTGAAGCTCTGTTCACATCGTACGTTTTGTATAATGTGAACAGACCCTTCTGGCAGTGTCTACCCAGACAGGGAGACTCCAGCTGTTGCTAAACTACAACTCCCAGCATGCCCAGACAGCCAAAGGCTGTCTGGGCATGCTGGGAGTTGTAGTTTTGCACCAATTGGTGGCTCCCTGTTTGGGTAGACATTGCATCATGGGTGCTCTCCCCAGCGGACTGCGCCAAAAATGTCATAACCAATTTTTTGTGTTTTTTTCTTCTCGTTTCAGATCCGTGTATGCAGAGGATTACTGCGGATTCGATGGATTACGGCGGATTATTTATTTTTTCCTTTAATAAAATGGTTAACGAGGGCTGTGGGGGAGTGTTTTTTTAAATAAAATAATTTTTCCAATGTGTTGTGTTTTTTTTTTTTTTTTATTGAATTTTCAGGGTTAGTAGTGGAAGCTGTCTTATTGACGGAATAAATTCCTAGGCCAGGGCTTAGTGCTAGACCCCAAAACAGCTAGCGCTAACCCCCAATTATTACCCCGGTACCCACCGCCACAGTGGTAACAGGCTGGCGTTATTTAGGCTGGGAAGGGCCAGTAACAATGGTCCTCGCCCACCCTGGTAACGTCAGGCTGTTGCTGTTTGGTTGGTATTGTGCTGAGAATGAAAATACGGGGAACCCTATGCGTTTTTTTTTTTTTTTTCAGTAATGGGATGCAGTTAGCCATAAAAATGACTGATAATATCTAATTACTTACAGGGAATATATATCAAAAAATTACCTATTGTTTTCATGTTAAACATGTTTCTAAAGAAATTTTGGTAATGTTTTTTCTCATTTTCCATTCTGCTATCTATATTATAAAATAATCCCAAAATCATGCAATTTTATGTCTGTGCACTACTCCTAATATTGAGCAAAGACTTTCTTTTCTGTACAGATCCTTCTTATGACGAATATGATTACAGTTAAAGGTGACACTAGAATATAGATAAGACTTCATTCACATTAGCTAAAACATAGAGGTCAGCTTCCCCCTTGCTGTGGAATGACTTCCACACAGGTCCCAGAGCATGCCTAGAAAACTATCCCTTAATGTCAATAGGGTCTGGACCAGACTATTGTGTCTATGCCCATGAACCTTGCTGTAAAGCACATCTCTAAATGACGTTTAGAAAGATCAGACAAGATGGCCATCCACATAACAATGTATTAAAAATGAAATAAAAACACATATACAATCAGAATGAACTTTAGAAGCTAATCAGAAAAAGAACACGTGTTAGTGTCTGACTCAAATCACTATAAAAAAAATCTAGGTGATATATTCAGTTTCATATGGGCTCAAGGGCAGCAAAGGGGGATTTTTTAAAGTTTGGATTGAAGGTTAAGGTAAAAAAAAATTCCTTCATATTTTAAGTTAATTTATTGTTTCCACAGACTGATTTTAAAATGAAATGGAGACACCATGGAATATACAGGAGATGGAGAGATGGAGAGTAATGAGCAGGACACTCTGTAACTTATTATTTATGCAATCATAAGCCTCCCAGAGATACATAGATAAATATAAAAGCAGGTAAATATTGAACATATGCCATTTTATTTACTTCAACTGTCAAATAAAAGTAATTTCCACAAGGTCTTTCAATATGTTGGCTGTAATGGCTAAGAAAGAATGGTCTGGAGTATTGGGACCACTAAAGGCTTAAAGGATTTTCTCATTTAATATAGAATTTTATTGTTCTAAATAACAACTTGAAAACTTTTTTTACATTTATGTAGTTTAAGGCTAAGTGCACTCATAGTATTTTGGTCTGGATTTGGCCAGTATGTTGGTCAGTATTTTTAGCCAAAACAAGGAGTGGGTCAAAAAAACTGAAAAACCTTTCCATTATACCTTTTCTCCATATCAGTTTTACTCCTTGGCTTGTCCAGAAATACTGACCAAAATACTACAGGTGAAGCCAGCAATAGGCTAGTGTTATAGAAATTATTTTTGACAGTTCTTAAAGTTATGAAATGTACATAAACAATCATGCCATTTTTCTATGTGAGCTTATGTTCCCGCTTTTCTTAGTCTTTTACTCTTCAATATTCCCAATCAGTTACCCATAATTTTTCCACCCATGCATACAGTAATTGTTCCCTTTCCTAATCCTTAAGTTTTCTCCTTTTTATTTGTCTTTATTCATTTAGGTGATAGAGGCCACTTCAGAAACATCACCTTACACATAAGATCACTGTTGAGAGCAACACTTAATAGTATCCATTTTTATATAGAATATGCACATCACACGCCGACCCATCTGCCACTGTAGGAGTGTGCCGCCGTTAGCTTCACTACTGGACTACTAACTGCTACCGCCGACCTATAAGGTCTTGTCCTGTGATTGACCCAGGTTGGAGTAGAGTAATATTGCTATGGTCTGACATAGGTGCATTTGATATACTTGGTGCACAATTCTTGATGGCATACTGTTCCAGTTGGTTATTTGATATATTGGAACTTTTATATGTTTTCTTGCCCCAAAATATTTTTCTCATTTTGATACTCCCTTGATGATCTCCCGATTACACGCGATAGAAATGCGCTTGGAGAATGTGTAAGGAATATAAAAAAAATTAGGGATCTGTGATGTGCAATCATGACATAGTGGACTCCAGATGGTGTATTGATACTGCATTTTAGAAGCTTTATCAGGTTTCTTATATGTGTATAATCACTTCAGCACTTGATCGACACAAAAAACCTTTTTTTTCCTTACTTTTATAGGAACAATAAAAGTTATATTTTAGGCACCTTCTTTGCACTGGTTGGGTCTGCAGGTGTAATTGAGATATAGTAAGACAAATAGAATAGTTATGTAATAATAATAATAATAATAATAATAATAAGTAATCCCCTAAACTTTATATTAAAAGCATGGGTAGTGAGAATGAAAAAACTGAATATTCCTGTAACAAGCAGCTAAAAATATAAAGTTTGACAAATATGAAAAAAATGGTTGATCCCAAGATTGGCTTGTATACTTATATTTTTTTCAATACTGAACCTTCCAATAAATGCATTACTGAGTACACAGTACATACTTTTAATTTTGGTTCCTTATGTTATTGCAAGGTCAACGAAACAAAGTCTCAAACAATAAATGTGGATCTAAACCAGTCAAACACTAATAGAATGTATAGATTTGTTCATAAATGGAATATAAACAATATTAATATCTAGGTATTTATGTAAAGCTTGTTTCAAGAGTTTACCTCCAGCTTTACAAATCTGATTTAGTCTAAATTTCACAAAAAAATCTGATTTGTAAACCTTTTTATTCAATATTTTATTGTTCTTATACACTGAACCCCGCAGAGGTGAGCAGGCACCCACTGTGAAAGAGATTTGCATGCACTTATTAGGGCTCAAGTATGTAGTAATGTACATAAATGTACTAGCTGCTGATGCAGGTAGGGCATACACTATAGTTACCTTTCTAACTTTAATAGAAAATCACACAGCACATCAATCAGTGTCTGCCTGACTCTACCGAGGTGCAGGGAGCCTGCCTCAAGTTTCTGGACTTGGAGCTGCCTGCCTCAAGTGTCGGGACTTGGAGCTGCCTGCCTCAAGTGTCTGGACTTGGAGCTGCCTGCCTCAAATGTCTGGACTTGGAGCTGCCTGCCTCAAGTGTCTGGACTTGGAGCTCCCTGCCTCGTGTATCTGGACTTGGAGCTCCCTGCCTCAGATGTCTGGACTTGGAGCTGCCTGCCTCAGGTGTCTGGACTTGGAGCTACCTGCCTCAGGTGTCTGGACTCGGAGCTCCCTGCCTCAAGTGTCTGGACATGGAACTGCCTGCCTCAGGTGTCTGGACTTGGAGGCATCGGTAGCGAGACCACGCTTTTACAGCTCTCCGAATCTGTAGGTCAATGCGATTAAAATGATACCCAATGTATATCGTTTTTTTTAAATATAATTGTACACACCTTTTTTTATAAATTGGTATGCATAAAATTGTACTTTTCTGACACATTGTGGGGGTTCCGTGAGCTCCGCTGAGCTGTCCGGCATAAGCAGTGAATGCCCAGCTATTGATAGTAGCTGACACTAACTACTCTGAAGTGAGCGCAGCTCCTGTGCTTGCTTCAAACCTGCTTAAGGATACAGTCCGCACAGGTTCGACCTTTGTGCGTAAGTACAAAGCAAAGGCTACAAGGGCATTCCCAATGTTCTGAATGGGTTAACAAAATGCAAACTTTTTTTAACAAAATTTGGTATGCATAAAATTGGCCTTCTTCTCTGACCTTTTCTGACTTTTTTTTCATATACAGGAATGTGTGAGGGCTCATTTTCTGTGTGTGATCTGTGGTTTCCACTGGTACCATTTTTGTTTGAATGGTTTTTTTTTTGTCTGATATATGATGTGATTGCCAATCTATATTTGATATTTGGTATTTTTTATGTTTACGTAGAACATTCACATAGTAATTTTATGAAAGCTAACACCTTTTTGTTTTGACCAAAAATGAAACTTAAAAGTAAATCTCAAAATGCTGTGTTTGACTTTACACAAATCTCTAACTCCAACCTGCAGATGTAAATTAATGCTAAATATCTTGCCAAATGTTAGAGACAATATACTTTCTGGAATTACATGTCTATTTCATGACCCATTTTGGTGTTTTCTTATTTTTTAATCAGATATCTAAACCAGCATTGCAGCCTACTTCTGAACTAATAAAGAAAGAAAAAAATAAACAAACAAGAAAAACACATATAAACACAACTGAATTATACAGGGGTGTCAAAAGGGAATTCAAGGAGTATACAAAGAAAACTAAAACTTCAAGGTTACAACTTCAAGGATACAAAATATCCCGATATGTGAGAGGGTATTAACATGTGAATATGATGGAATAACTTCTCCATAAAATAGGCAAAGTATCAACAGTTTTGGAAGAATAGAAATAAAGGAAAGTTATGGTTTTTAATTTGTAGCAACATATCTATAATTATTTAAATGGATGTAAGACATGGCAGTCTTGTATAGGCTAATCCCTTGTCAAATATTATTTGTCAGCCTTCCATGTTCATATGTGTATGTAGATAACACTTAAGAGTTATTATAGTTACCCTGTTTAAAAATTTAAGAGAGGAGAGAGAAATAGGAGAGATTATAGCTGTAGGATTTATAAGAATGTTATAAAAATTAGAATGTAGCCAACTGCTGCAAGAAAAAAAAAGCAGATAAATTGAAAATGAAATAGAACAGAGGCTCGCACAGCCCTAAATCCCACAATGACCACCCATCATCTCTACGTCAATGCTAACAGAATTCTTACAGTACATACAGTGGGGAGAACAAGTATTTGATACACTGCTGTCAGCTTATCTCTCTCAGAATGGTCAGATTCGGCAGTAAAAATCCAACACGCCCGATCCATCTTTTCACCGGCATTCTATTGACGAGATAGGAGACCAGATACACTTCAGAGTAAAGAAGACCCTGGAGCCGGAGGATGATAATAAAGAGAACGTCTACGTAATCTATCACTGCAAGTTTTTGGTTTCGTGCTGATTCGAAAAAAAGAAAATACGAAACCTGGGATAAACAAGCAAGATCGTTAAAAATCGGAGGAATTGTAACCAGAGAAGTTTGCCGGCATGAGGGGAGCAGGACTGACTTCGGCTCCCCTCGGTGGCGTAAGTCCATGAAGGCACCTGTTATCTGTTTTACCTGAAAAGTTGCTGTGTGAATAAGTGTGTCCGCTCCTTGCTTTTTCTTTTTTCAGTCTCCCTCAGTAAGAGCATTGAAGATGGGTCATGGCTGGGTCTTCCGGCATGACAATGACCCAAAACACACAGCAGGGGAAGTAACGAGTAGCTCCGTAAGAAGCACCTCAAGGTCTTGGAGTGATTTAGCCAGTCTCCAGAACTGAACCCAACAGAAAATCCTTGGAGGGAGCTGAAAGTCCAGATGTCTAAGCAACAGCCGCGAAACCTGAAGGATCTGGAGAAGGTCTGTATGGGAAAAAATTCCCACTGCAGTGTGTGCAAACCTGGTCAAGAACTACAGGAAACGTTTGATCTCTATAATTGCAATGCAAAAAAAGGTTTCTGTACCAAATATTAAGTTTTGCTTTTCTGATGTATCAAATACTTATGTCATGCAGTAAAATGCTAATTTTTTTTTAATCATACATATATTTTAATAATTTTCTAGATTTTTGTTTTAGATTCCGTCTCTGACAGTTTAAAAGTATCAAATACTTCTTCTCCCCACTGTATGCTAAGGTTCCACTACATTCAGTGTCCAAGAGTGAGGTTGCTAAATCAAAGAGAAGTAACACTATTTGTCAGCTGATAAGATCTTCTGTGTAGACAATAAAATCATTGTTATCAGCCTCACCCCACTTGGTGTAAACCAGGTATGGTGCAGCTGGACATGATCTAGTGATGTTTCGTGCAGCCCAGCCTACAATTGATTGAGCCCTGTTGTTGTTTGGCGATTATTATAGCTTGATCTGCTATACATTTGCTTGATCCGTGTAAGAGTAAACAAAAGAAACATTGGAAACTTTTGTTAAAAATGTCCACAAATCAATTCACAATACCAAATCTCATTCCTGACATTTTTTTAGTTTTTAAAACCCCAAAATCAATTAAAGAACCCCAATAATTAAAGAGCCATAGCTAAGGGAAACGTTTTCAAATTTCTTATACTTGCTACTATGTATATGTCGTACCAAGTAAAATGTATAACTGTTTTGGTCCTTTTTTCATTTGAATTGGGGTCAAATCCCTGCATGGTTGTTAATTACAAACAATATACCATCTGGAATGTCTATACAGTGCATGTTACCTACTTTTTCTTTCCTGTTTCTACAATATTTGAGAGAAAGCTAAATTGTTTAAAATATTTTTATTCTTCACCCTTTAATGGGGTACTCCGCCCCTAGACATCTTATCCCCTATTGAAAGGATAGGGGATAATATGTCTAGGGGCGGAGTACCCCTTTAAACCCATGATTCTGAGTTGTAATACTGTCTAATATGCTTCTATGACATCCTTGCACCGCTTTATCCTGTTTACATGCAATGGAGACCCACAACCGGAAGTGCTGTAATGCAATTCCTTTTATTGTACTGTTGTCTCTGGTCTTTCCCTTTTATTGAAGTAATGTTATCCACCACCCACTACAGCATAACCATGCCCCCCCTGGAGACCATGTAATTTATGACATATTTCACAGTACTATAACTTGCCATCATGGGCCCAAAGGCCGAAGAGAAAAAATCCTGGATTACCCCTTTAATAAACAAATAAAAAAGGATCATTTTAACTCTTAATGTTTGTAAAGGAAAACCTGACTAGTAGTGTCAGCTGTCAGCCTTCAAACTGTATGTGAGCATCATTTTTACATTTTTAATGTCTACAAAAATTGCCAACATTTTTATTGAAGCACTCCAGTTTTTTTGCCTCATCATTACTAGTCCTACAGCTCCATTTGTTTCTTTCAGCAGAACAGTATCCATGCATTTTTATAGTGCTTTAAGGAGAACTATGGCAAAAATTTACTTATCCCCTATCCACAGGATAAGGGATAAGTAGCTGATCGCAGGGGATCCTGACATCACGTCCACACCCGACTCGTGATGTCAGGGCCAAACCCCCTCAATGCAAGTCTATGGGACATGCATTGATGGGACATGGCAGTGACATCATGAGCAGGGCGTGGATGTGACGTCATGAGCCTCCACTGCGCATCATCAAAAGTTCGCTCCATGCATCGGATGTCTGTGGTGCCGCAGCGGAGATCTCGGGGGTTCCCAGTGGCGGGACCCCCGCGATCAGACATCTTATCCCCTATCCTTTGGATAGGGGATAAGATGTCTAAGGGTGGAGTACCCCTTTATCCCGCTGATGGCTTCCCTTTAAAGCACACCTGTTCAAAGAATTTGTGCTTTTTACCTTTCATTCTAATTCCAAGATTGTTTTTTCATGACATATTCTACTTTATGTTAGTGGTAAAATTTTATCGTTTCATTGCATCATTTGGTGAAAAATTCAAAAATTTGATGAAAAAATGTCAAAATATTGCATTTTTTTAACCCCTTCCCGCAGAATGTCATATATAAACGCTGGGTTGTGCAGTGCGTTCGCGCATCCCGACGTTTATAAATTACATTTAGATAACCCTGCAATGCGCAGCTTCGCATGGGTTAACCAGCAGAAGTCCAGCTGTTTCCAGCAGGAGACAACTTCTGCTTCACCCCCTAGGACCATCCATTGATGGTCCTGGTCAGCGATCACTGTGATTGGTCCCTGTGGACCAATCACAGTGTCCTGGGGTGAAAGTTCAGATCCCCCGCACTGCCCGCCCCTGGAAGTTGGGCAGAATGGGGGAAGATGGCTGCGGGGGCTCGCGGGGACCTGCGGCATAGGGGGGGAACACGCGGGGCCTGGCGGCCTTACCTGGAGCAGCGGCGGGACCGAGGAGCAGCGGCGGGACCAGCCACGTGGAGGAGGAGCAGCGGCGGGACCGGCAGGTAAGTACATGGTCCTCAGAGGGAGAAGTGAAGATCTTCACTGCTGCTTCTAGGAGTCTGAAAACTACAACTCCCAGCATGCCCAGACAGCCTTTGGCTGTCTGGGCATGCTTGGAGTTGTAGTGTTGCAACTTCTGGAGGGCCCCAGTTGTAGTTTTCCAACATCTGGTCCTTCAGTGCATGTTGAAAGTTGTAGTTTTGCAACAACTGGAGACACACTGGTTGGGAAACATTGTCTGTTTCTAACTCAGTGTTTCCTAACCTGTGTGCCTCCAGCTGTGGCAAAACTATAACTCCCAGCATGCACTAACAGATCATGCATGCTGGGAGTTGTAGTTTTGCAACAGCTGGTGCACCCTCCCTGTGAATGTACAGGGTACATTCACATGGGCGAGGGTTTTACAGTGGGTTTCTCGCTGCAAGTTTGAGATGCAGCAAATTTTGCGCTGGGAAACTCGCTGTAATCCCCTGCCCGTGTGACTGTACCCTAAAAACACTACACTACACTACCAAAAAATAAAATAAAAAGTTACAAATACTACATATACACATACCCCTACACAGTACCCCCCCCCCACCCCAATAAGAACGTCCGGTACGCCACTGTTTCCAAAGCAGAGCCTCCAGCTGTTGCAAAACAGCAACTCCCAGTATTGCCGGAAAGCCATTGACTGTCCAAGCATGCTGGGAGTTTTGCAACAGCTGGAGGCACCCTGTTTGGGAATCACTGGCGTAGAATACCCCTATGTCCACCCCTATGCAAGTCCCTAATTTAGGCCTCAAATGCGCATGGCGCTCTTTCACTTTGGAGCCCTCTCGTATTTCAAGTCAACAGTTTAGGGCCACATATGGGGTATCGCCGTACTCGGGAGAAATTGCGTTACAAGGTTTGGGGGGCTATTTCTCCTTTAACCCTTCATGAAAGGAAATGTTGGGGTCTACACCAGAATGTTAGTGTAAAAAAAATTAATTTTTTTACACTAACATGCTGGTGTTGCCCCATACTTTTTCACAAGAGGTAAAAGGGAAAAAAGCCCCCCAAAATTTGTAATGCAATTTCTCCTGAGTACGGAGATACCCCATATGTGGGCACAAAGTGCTCTGGGGGCGCACAACAAGGCCCAGAAGGGAGAGTGCACCATGTACATTTGAGGTGATTTGCACAGGGGTGGCTGATTGTTTCAGCGGTTTTGACAAACGCAAAAAAAACAAAAACCCCACATGTGACCCCATTTCGGAAACTATACCCCTCACGGAATGTAATGAGGGGTGCAGTGAGAATTTACACCCCACTGGTGTCTGACAGATCCTTGGAACAGTGGTCCGTGAAAATGAAAACTTTTGTACAGCCCACTGTACCAGTGGAGGGTAAATGCTCACTGTACCCCTTGTTACGTTCCTCAAGGGGTCTAGTTTCCAAAATAGTATGCCATGTGTGTTTTTTTTTGCTGTCCTGGCACCATAGGGGCTTCCTAAATGCGACATGCCCCCCGAGCAAAATTTTCTCTCAAAAAGCCAAATATGACTCCTTTTTTTTTTTTTTTTTACATATGCAAAAGTCGCGAAACACCTGTGGGGCATTTAGGCTAACTTAATTCCTTGTTATGTTCCTCAAGGGATATTGTTTCCAAAATGGTATGCCATGTGTTTTTTTTTTTTTGCTGTCCTGGCCCCAAAGGGGCTTCCTAAATGTGACATGCCCCCCGAGCAAAATTAGCTCTCAATAAGCCAAATATGACTCCTTCTCTTCTGAGCATTGTAGTTCCCCAGTAGTGCACTTCAGGTCAACTTATGGGGTACCTCCATACTCAGAAGAGATGGGGTTACAAATTTTGGGGGGTATTTTCTGCTATTAACCCTTGCAAAAATGGGAATTTTTTTGTTTTACATATGCAAAAGTCGTGAAACACCTCTGGGGTATTAAGGCTCACTTTATTCCTTGTTACGTTCCTCAAGGGGTCTAGTTTCCAAAATGGTATACCATAGGGGCTTCCTAAATGCAACATGCCCCCCAAAAACCATTTCAGAAAAACGTACTCTTCAAAATCCCTTTGACGCTCCTTCACTTCTGAGCCCTCTACTGCGCCCGCCGAACACTTTACATAGACATATGAGATATGTGCTTACTCGAGAGAAATTGTGCTACAAATATAAGTATAATTTTTTTCCTTTTTTCCACTTGTAAAAATTCAAAAATTGGGTCTACAAGAACATGCAAGTGTAAAAAATGAAGATTGTGAATTTTCTCCTTCACTTTGCTGCTATTCCTGTGAAACACCTAAAGGGTTAAAACGCTGACTGAATGTCATTTTGAATACTTTGGGGGGTGCAGTTTTTATAATGGGGTCATTTGTGGGGTATTTCTAATATGAAGACCCTTCAAATCCACTTCAAACCTGAACTGGTCCCTGAAAAATAGTGAGTTTGAAAATGTTGTGAATTTTTTTTCAAATTTTTCATCAAATTTTGGGATTTTTCACCAAGAAAGGATGCTAGTTACCACAAAAATTTACCACTATGTTAAAGTAGAATATGTCACGAATAAACAATCTCGGAATCAGAATGATAACTAAAAGCATCCCAGAGTTATTAATGTTTAAAGTGACAGTGGTCAGATGTGCAAAAAACGCTCTGGTCCTTAAGGCCAAAATGGGCTTGGTCCTTAAAAGGTTAACTTTGAAACTCTCTGCTTATAAGGAAAATGAACATCCCAAATAAATTATATATTGATTCACATATACAATATGTCTAATTTATGTTTGCATCATAAAGTTGACATGTTTTACTTTTGGAAGACATCAGAGGGCTTCAAAGTTCAGCAGCGATTTTCCAATTTTTCACAACATTTTTTAGGGACAAGTTTAGTTTTGAAGTGGATTTGAGGAGCCTTCATATTAGAAATAGCCCATAAATTACTGCATTATAAAAACTGCACCCCTTAAGGTATTCAAAATGACATTCAGAAAGTGTGTTAACCCTTTAGGTGTTTCACAGGAATAGCAGCAATGTGAAGGAGAAAATTCAAAATCTTCATTTTTTACACTCCATGTTCTTGTAGACCCAATTTCTGAATTTTTACAAGGTGTAAAAGGAGACAAATCACCCTAAAATTTGTAACCCAATTTCTCTTGATTAAAGAAATGCCTCATATGTGGATGTCAAGTGCTCTGTGGATGCACTAGAGGGCTCAGAAGGGAAGGAGTGACAATGGGATTTTGGAGAGTGAGTTTTTCTGAAATGGTTTTTTGGGGGCATGTCACATTTAGGAAGCCCCTATGGTGCCAGAACAGAAAAAAAAACACATGGCACACTATTTTGGAAACTACACCCCTCAGGGAATGTAACAAGGGGTCCAGTGAGCCTTAACCTCTCAAGGACCAAGGACATACTGGTACGTCCTGAGTCCTCTCCCTTTCTATAACGCGGGGCCCCGCGTCATAGCGGGTCTGACCCAGCCGTTGGCTAATAGTGTGGCTAATAGCGCACGGCAGTGATCACGGTGCCGCGCACTATTAACCCTTTAGACGCGGTGTTCAAAGTTGAACACTGCGTCTAAAATGAAAGTGAAACCATGCCGGTTAGCTCAGGGAGCTGTTCGGGATCGCTGCGAAATTGCGGCATCCCGAACAGCTGTTAGACATGAGGAGGGTCTCCTACCTTGCCTCCTGGTGTCCGATCGCCAAATGACTGCTCAGTGCCTGAGATCCAGACATGAGCAGTCAAGCGGCAGAATCATCGATCACTGGTTTCCTATGAGAAACCAGTGATCAATGTAAAAGATCAGTGTGTGCAGTGTTAAAGGTCCCTATGGGAGCTATAACACTGCAAAAAACAAGTGAATAAAGATCATTTAACACCTCCCCTATTAAAAGTTTGAATCACCCCCCTTTTCCCTTAAAAAAACCAGTGTAAGCCAAAATAAAAATAAACATATGTGGTATCGCCACGTGCGGAAAGGTCCGAATTATAAAAATATATAGTTAATTAAACCGCATGGTCAATGGCGTACATGCAAAAAAATTGTCCAATAGTGTATTTTTGGTCACTTTTTATATCACAAAAAAATGAATAAAAAGTGATCAACAAGTCCGATCAATACAAAAATGGTACCGCTAAAAACTTCAGATCACGGCGCAAAAAATGAGCCCCCATACTGACCCATATGCAGTAAAATAAAAAAGTTATAGGGGTCATAAGATGACAATTTTAAACGTATACATTTTCCTGCATGTAGTTATGATTTTTTTCAGAAGTACGACAAAATCAAACCAATATAAATAGGGTATCATTTTAATCGTATGGACCTACAGAATAAAGAGAATTTGTCATTTTTACCGAAAAATTTACTGCGTAGAAACAGAAGCCCCCAAAATTTACAAAATGGCGTTTTATTTTCAATTTTGTCTCACAATGATTTTTTTTCCGTTTCGCCGTAGATTGTTGGGTAAAATTACTGATGTCATTACAAAGTAGAATTGGTGGCGCAAAAAATAAGCCATCATATGGATTTTTAGGTGCAAAATTGAAAGGGTTATGATTTTTTTAAAGGTAAGGAGGAAAAAACGAAAGTGCAAAAACGGAAAACCCCCTGGTCCTTAAGGGGTTAACACCCCACAGGTGCTTGACGACTTTTTGTTAAAGTTGAATGTGTAAATTATTATTTTTTCCACTAAAATGCTGTTTTTTCCCCAAATTTTACGTTTTTATAACAGGTAATAGGAGAAAATGTCCACCAAAATTTGTAACCCCATCTCTTCTGAGTATGGAAATACCCCATGTGTGGACATCAAGTGCACTGCGGGTGTACTACAATGCTCAGAAGAGAAGGAGTCACTTTGGCTTTTGGAAAGCAAATTTTGCTGAAATGGCTTTTGGGGTCATGTCACATTTAGGAAGCCCCTATGGTGCCAGAACAGCAAATTTTACATTTTTACAAGGGGTAATAGGAGAAAATGCCCCCCAAAATTTGCAACCCCATTTCTTCTGAGTATGGAAATACCTCATGTGTGGACATCAAGTGCTCTGCTGGTGCACTACAATTCTCAGAAGGGAAGTAGCGATATTGATCTTTTGGAGAAAGAATTTGGTTGGAATAGTTGGGGACCTTGTGCATTTACAAAGCCCCCATGGTGAAAAAAGAGTGGACCCCCCACCATGTGACCCCATTTTAGAAACTACACCCCTCACAGAATTTAATAAGGGGTGCAGTGAACATTTACATCCCATTGATGTTTGACAGGTCTTTGGAACAGTGGGCTGAGCAAATGAAAAATAAAATTTTTCATTTTCACAGACCACTGTTCCAAAAATCTGTCAGACACCTGTGGGGTGTAAATGCTCACTGTACCCCTTATTACATTATGTGAGGGGTGTAGTTTCCAAAATGAGGTCACATTTGGGGGATGTCCACAGTTCTGGCACTATGGGGGCTTTGTAAACACATGTGGCCTTCAATTCCGGACAAATTTTCTCGCCAAAAGCCCAATGACGCTCCCTCTATTCTGAGCATTGTAGTTTGACCGCAGAGCACTTTACATCCACAAATGGGGTATTTTCTTACTCAGTAGAAATGGGGTTACAAATTTTGGGGGGGCTTTTTTTTTTCCTAATTTCCCTTGTGAAAATAAAAAATTTAGGGTAACACCAGCATTTTAGTAAAAAAAATTTTTTTTTCGTTTTTCCATCCAACTTTAATGAAAATTTGTTAAACACCTGTGGGATGTTAAGGCTCACTATACCCCTTGTCTCATTCCGTGAGGGGTTTAGTTTCCAAAATGGTGTCACATGTGGGTATTTATTTTTTTGCGTTTATGTCAGAACCGCTGTAAAATCAGCCACCCCCGTGCAAATCACCAATTTAGTCCTCAAATGTACATAGTGCTCTCTCACTCCTGAGCCTCGTTGTGTGCCTGCAGAGCATTTTACTCCAACATATGGGGTATTTCCGTACTCAGGAGAAATTGCGTTAAAAATTTTGGGGTCTTTTTTCCTTTTACCTCTTGTGAAAATAAAAAGCGTGGGGCAACACAAGCATGTTAGTGTAAAAATGTTTATTTTTTTACACTAACAGGCTGGTGTAGACCCCAACTTTTCCTTTTCATAAGGGGTAAAAGGAGAAAATTCCCCAAAAAATTTGTAACGCAATTTCTCCTGAGTATAGAAATACCCCATATGTGACCCTAAACTGTTTCCTTGAATGTTCTTTCCAGTCTGTCCACAGTGCTCTGTCTGTCCATGTTAGGAACTGTCCAGAGCAGGATAGGTTTGCTATGGGGATTTGCTCCTACTATGGACAGTTCTTGACATGGACAGAGGTGTCAGCACAGAGCAGACAGAAACAAAAAGAAAAGAACTTCCTGTGAATCACTTATACAGCAGCTAATAAATACTGGAAGGATTAAGATTTTTAAGTAGAAGTAATTTATAAATCTGTTTAACTTTGTAGCACCAGTTGATTAATTTTTTTTTCCAGTAGAGTACCCCTTTATGCAGTGGTAAGGTTATGCTGGAAGTTGTAGTTTCACTCACCATAACTGCAGAACTTACAAGTGACTACAGCTTTGATAGGACATAGAGAGGAGAATACACAATGATATCAGTGACTTCACGTGACGTATTCTCTATAGTCTTCCCTTATCTAATTCAGATGGTACATACCGCCAGGACTTGTTCCAGCTAAAACTTGTCTGTAGAATGTGACGCCCAGACGTCTCCTCACTATGTCAGCGCATTCTCATCCTCTATATGAAAACAAGTATTATTATAAACCTGCCAGACACTGTATCCTCTAATTATAATACTACAATACAGGATCTGCTGATGGAGGTGCTGCTGCTGGGGGGGGGGGGGGGGGGGGAGGGGTTTGCTGGTGGATGATGAGGATGCTGCTGCCAGGGGGGAAGCATTAGGTAGGCAGCAGTTCCCCCACTTAAGGTAGGTAGCAGTTCCCCCACATTAGGTAGGTAGCAGTTTCCCCACATTGGTAGAATAGATCCCCCACATTTGGTACCAGTTACCCCACATTAGGTAGTAATTTCCCCACATTAGGTAGCACAGATTTCCCACATTAGGTAGCAGATTCCCCACATTAGGTAGCACAGATTCCCCACATTAGGTAGCAGTTTTCCCACATTATGTAGCAGCTTTCACACATTATGTAGCAGTTTTCCAACATTAGGTAGCAGTTTCCCCACATTAGGTAGCAGTTTCCCCACATTAGGTAGCATAGATTCCCCACATTTGGTAGTAGCTTCCCCCATTAGGCCACAGGTTCCCTTGCATGTTCCCCACAATAGGTCAAAGTCTCCCCACATTAGATCGCTGGTTCAAACAACCCCCCCCCCTCCCCCCACACAAAAAAAAAACCACATGCACACACAACACAGAGACACAGATAGATAGAAAGAGAGAAATACACACACAGTCAGAGAGACACACACTCACAGACAGAGAGACACACACACACAGACAGTCACACACAGTCACACACAGTCACACACACATAGTCACACACAGAGTCACACACAGAGTCACACACAGACAGAGAGCCACACACAGACAGAGATAGCGACAGACACACACGCAAACACACACACAGACAGAGAGACACACACTCACAGACAGAGAGAGACACACACACACACAGAGTCACACACACAGTCACGCACACAGAGTCACACACAGACAGAGTCACACAGACACACACTCACTCACCCACCCATCCAGCGCAGCGCTTCTTCTCTCTGGGCGCTCTGCGAGTGACATCACGTCCTCCTGCGTGGCCCTGCAGAGGCACGTCGGGCCGGCGCAACAGAAGACGTGGGGGCGCAGGCTGGTTCACTGTGCAGGTGATGGGGGGGGATGGTCCTACTAGTACGGAGACAGCGCAAGTGAGACAGCGCAAGTGAGGACGGGGTGCTATTACAGAGACAGCGCAAGTGATGACGGGGGGGTGCTAGTACAGAGACAGTGCAAGTGATGACGGGGGGGGGGGTGCTGCTAGTACAGACTCAGCGCAACTGAGGACCGGGGGCCTACCTGGTGTTACCCCATCAGGATGGTGTCACCCGGTGCGGGCCGCACCCCCCGTACCCCGGTCGGAACGCTACTGTCCCAACATGCACTCACAGACTGTGTATGCTAGAAGTTGTACTTTTGCAACAGCTGGAGGCACAACGGTTGGGAAACCTTCAGTTAAGTTATTTTATGTAACTCAGTATTTTCCAACCAGTGTGCCTCCAGCTGTTGCAAAACTACAACTCCCAGCATGTACTGATCGCCAAAGGGTATGCTGGGAGATGTAGTAATGTAACATCTGGAGGTATGCAACTACAACTCCCAGCATGGGGAGAAAGTCGTTTGCGATTCGTGCATGATGGGAGTTGTAGTTTTGCAAGATTTAGAGGGCCACGGTTTAGAAACCACCGCACAGTGATCTCCAAACTGTGGCCCTCCAGATGTTGCAAAACTACAAGTCCCAGCATCCACAGACAGCAAATTGCTGTGTGGGCATGCTGGGAGTTGTAGTTTTGCAAGATCTAGAGGGCCACAGTAAAGAGATCACTGCACAGTGATCTCCAAACTGTAGCCCTCTAGGTGTTGCAAAACTACAAATCCCTGCATGCCCACACAGCAAACAGCTGTCTGGGCATGCTAAGCATTGTAGTTTTGCAACACCTGGAGGGTTACAGTTTAGAGACCACTGTACAGAGGTCTCCAAACTGTAGCCCTCCAGAGTTTGCTAGGCAACTCTCCGGCTTCTCTAGTCTGCAGCATGCTGCACCAGGGAGCCAGCCGCAAGTCATCGCCACCCGCCGATCACCGCCGCCAATTGTCGCCTCCGCCACCACCGATAGTAAGTGGACCTTAGGCGCTGTTCACCGCCGGTCCCCCTGCTCTGTCCAGACTACAGTGAGTGGGCAGAGCGGAGAAACCGAACATTAACCCCCCCCCCCAATCTGATATTGGTCGTCACTTCTGAATGACCAATAGCAGGAATAGGAGGGGTGCCACCTCACTCCTATCCCTTCAGGGGGATTGTGAGTGTCTTGCACAACCCCGATCCCCCTTATTTTCAAGGTTACTGGAGACCTGTATGACCCAGAATCGCTGCAAATCGCCTGTGTGAATTCACCGGCGATATGCAGCGATCACCGACATGGGGGGGGGGGGGGGTCTCGGGACCCCATGGGCATTTGCATGGGATGCCTGCTGATAGATATCAGCAGTCATCCCGGTCCGGTCACCGCCCAGCGTGAGGCTGGGGCAGAAATTCCCATGGGCATACAGTTATGCCCTGGGTCTTTAAGTACCAAGACGTCAGGGCATACCTGTATGCCCTGGGTCCTTAAGTGGTTATATGCTCTTCAATGGCATGTGGAGAGCTGTCACAGCGTGGGCTCCCTCTCGATGCCTCCATGTCCAGACACTTGAGGTAGGGAGCTTCATGTCCAGACACTTGAAGCAGGGAACTCACTGTTTTCAGTGAAAATAGGCTCCCTACAACTTAGGAGAGTCAGTCTGACACTGATTGATGTGTTATGTGATTTTCTATTAACATTAGAAAGGCAGATGTAGTGTATGCCCTGGCTGTATGGAGAATCAGCATATAGGACATTTATACATTACTACATACCTGGGCCCTAATAAGCTCTCTCAGAGAGGGTGGATGTTTACCTCTGTGGGGTTCAGTGTTTAAAAACACAACTAACCTGTATAAAATCATTAAAAAAATGAATTAATTAGATTTTTTGTGAAATTCAGACTAAATCCAATTTGTGCCAAATACATTCACTCATCTCTCCTTAGTTGTAAAAATAACATTATACAGTATTAATAACAGCTTATTACAAACTTACTGCACAAACAAATCCAGTCTGTTTGTTAACCATGTGGTCGAGTGTCACTGAATTGATCTTGTTCTTATAGATAGAAGAGACATTCCTTCAGATTATTTTCTGAATTTCATGAAAGTGACTCTATTTTTAAGCTTCTCTGCCAACTCATCTTCATTAGGTGTTTCACTTATTCTGCAGTCCCGAGAATGTGAAAACGTAGACTGCCAGCACTTGTTTCCTTTCCCATTAGGTTTGATTTTCTTCCAAAGACTCTTGGTTTTCAGCAGCACAAGCTTTAAAAGGATTACTGTCAACCCTGACAAAAAGCAATAAAAACAGAAAAGGCTGAGTATGCTAGCAAAATGGTGCAACAATCCAAATTAGTTGAGGTAGTCAAGTGTTCAACTTGTTTATCTTGTGCATCAAGTGTAACCTCCTATTCTTTTTCAAATCTTGTTTTGAGGCTTGCATTGACTAAAGTACATTAGTACATTATGCCTAGTAAAACTCAGAAGAGTTGCATGTATTTTTGCATGTAAAAAAAAAAGTAATGTAATACAATAGTTATGAAACTTTGACCAGTAATGTTACAATGACAGTACTTTATACTTTATTAAATTAAGATTTGTTACAGCATTTCATAAACACACATGCTTTAGTTAGTTAAAAATGTATTTTTGTCCTCATTTTGGTTACAATTTATATATTTTTTTTCATTACCAAAACCAGAAGTGAAACTAAGGCTTTGTTTACACTTCAGAATGTCTGCACAGAAAATCTCCATGTGGACATTCTGGAGACTGCGGGTGCTGGTAAAATATGCTGTCGCTAGGACCGCACAAGAATGCACCATATCATAGACGGCTATGCATTCTGTGCGGAGTCCGCAAAAAGAATGAACACTTTCATTCGGTAGACACAGAGGGGGAGATTCTCAAAGGATTTTGCACCCAAAAAATAGACTTTGTGCCAAAATTTTGTCATGAAAAGTATCAACCACATTTTCAGAGAGCTTTGTGCCGTGGTTAGCACTGTTCACGTTAGTTTTGTAAAAGTGGGCGTGTCCATGTATATTGTCTGCTTTATGTGATATTTTCAAAGGGGTGAGAGTCCAGTTTACACCCAAAAATTCAAAGTAGCTTTTTTTTTTTTTTTTTTTTTTTTTAGGGGGGGGGGGGGGAGGTGTTATTTAAGTAATTATAAAAAAAAAAAGCAAAGAAACCATTGTTATTGACAAATGTTATTAAAAATTGAAATAAGGGGGGCCCAACCCAATAGTTCTGATTTGAGTGCTACTCAGTGATAAACCATGAAACATATGGAATAGAAGAAAGACTTCACTGACACAGTAGCATGCCAATAATCATCAACTCAATTTTATTCAGGACAAAAAAAGTTCACACAAAGAAGAGCCAAATCCCACACATGATGTCTAGTAGTTTGTGACACAAAACATATTAAAAACAACAACATTCTATCTCACACGGGCCAGTACACACCTAAACTGACACCCGTCCTCTTTTATATGATAGATGGAATTAATAATTCCTAGCAATACCTTCATTCTATGTTAAGATATGCAGTACAATAATCAATAATACAACTCACGAAGTGCAGAGTAGTAGTACGATAAATCATTTAAAGTGACTAATGCCTGTGCAAATGCAAAGAGGTAAAGTTGATAACCAAATCACAATGATAAAAAGTACAACTAAAATAGTTAAATGATAAGTCATGTAGGGTGACTAATGCCAATGCAAAAGGTAAAGTGATAACCAAATCACAATCATACAAAGTACAACTGAAGAGAATATTATAATACGTGCATAGCAAGATATCCATGATCAGAAGCAAGTGCCCCAGACTGGAGTGGGGCTAATGCAATGGATACCAGATCAGAGAGGACGGGGTCACCAGGAACCCCACACATTCCGTTGCCTAAGGAAGTTGCCATTTAGGCAACGGAACACATGGGGTTCCTGGTGACCCCATCCTCTCTGATCTGGTATCCATTGCATTAGCCCCACTCCAGTCTGGGACGCTTGCTTCTGATCATGGATATTTTGCTATGCAAGCATTAGAATTAGGGATCGACCGATTATCGGTTTGGCCAATATTATCGGCCGATATTCACAATTTTGGACGTTATCGGTATCGGCAATTATCTTGCCAATATTGCCTGAATAAAATTTAATTGATGATTATTGGTGTGCTACTGTGTCAGTGAAGTCTTTCTTCTAGTCCTTATTTATACAGTTATTGCTTGTTTGGGCACTAGTAACCATGGAATATTTTGTGAGATGTTTCCACCAGAATTTTCTGGGATGTAAAATCGGCAATTTTGGCACAAAAAATAAAACCAATATGGCTGCAAAAAAAAATATTTGCCACGGAAAAAAACAAAAGTGGCGCGAAAATGAATTTTCACATATTTTCTAATTTGCTGTTCCGAGACCTCTGCTCCTAACACCCTGCCCGCCGAAGTTATGAATATGCACTGATATCTGCAATGAAGTCCCCTGAATTGTGAGTGCTGGCTACTGTCATTTTCTTTTTTTTTGCATAGAATTTTTATAGTTCGGACATTTACGCATGCGTCGATACCACATGTGTTTATTTTTATTATGTTTACATATTTTTTATATGGAATTTGGGAAAAGGGGGATGATTGAAGCTTTTAATATGGAAGGGATTAATGGGTGCTTTTTAAAACTTTTTATTCAACTTTTTTTTTTACACTTTCAGTCCCCTTAGGGGACTTTTAGGAGAAATCAGTAGATTCCTCATCCAGATCAATGTGGTTCCATTGTGGTTCCAAACCACATTGATCTGTGTGCTCTGCGCTTGATTGATAAAGCCTGGTTCAGCCAGGCTCTATCAATCACAGAGCCGGGACATCCGTAGGAGCAAAGGTAAGCCATCCGGCTACCTCCTGATCTTGGTGCTGACTTCTGACTACACTGCTTTTCGGTATCCTGACTTCGGCAATTCCTGAGTACCTGCTTTGATTCCAGAACCCCTGGCTGTATATAGGGCCAAGCCCTTGGTTTTACAGTTTTTTGTTTTGTGTTCTTTATTATTTTAATAAATTGCCAGTGCTTTGTGGGGTGCACATATAAAATGCTAGACAGCCTGCCTGATCGAATACTATGGGCGTTAGGTTGTGAGCCAGCATGGTGCACTGCTCGCTATAATGTAACTGGCACCCTTTCCCAGACCAGCAAGTGCATAATCAGCCAGCCCTCTTGCTATTGTACCTGTATGGATGCACGGAGCTCAGAGAGCAACTCCACTAGCTAATAATAGCCAACAGTCCAGAAAAAACATCGACAGAGAATTAGAGGGGCGGCATGCTGCACACACCCACCTACTGCTTTTAACTATTTGTTTCTCATTTTTGTATGTATCCATGATTAAGGCCAACAGACAGGCCAAAACGCTTTGCAGCTAACTTTATAATCTGCACTGCTGTCATGATCTGATTTTCATGTTTTCAATGACGAAGCATTCATTTTCACCGTATTGGCTGGTAGAGAACACAGTTTTTTCTGAACTGGCATGCTTTATTTGTGTGCAACTATAATTCTAAGCAGCTACCCCCTCTTCCCCTCATGAACAGTAGGTGTGTGAATGGTTGTTCATCAGTATTTTGCACCTGTGCGACCTCCCCCATGTAGCATTGTGGCTTACCTGCATCATGGTGGGATAGGTGTCTAACCTGCCCTTGTACCAGTTACCAGTAAGTATGATTTTCCGTTTTTTTGTGAGTTTCTTTTTTTTTGAGCATACACAACTATCAGCAAACAGTCCTGTAAGTTGCAATGAGGGTCCACCATGGACTACACTTGTTTTTCCAGCAAACTAATACAATTAAATTTACTTTAGTAAAGTCTAGTATATCTCTTGTAACAGAACCAAAGCAAAAAATTGCATAGCCCGGTAACTCATAAGCAGGGCAGTAGCGGGGACATGTCGGGCAGCGGCGAATTAATGAATGTTGGACATGTCGGCTTCATGTCCTACTGCTGCCCTGCTCCAAGAAGGTGAGGAGCAGGCAGCAGGAGGGGTAATAAGGACACTGGGGGGGGGGGTAAGGATATGCACACTGGGGCCAATAAATTATTATAAATATGCATGGGGGCATACATTTGGGGGTCACAGTAGTAGTTTGCAGACATTGCAGACGAGCGAGGCATGCCGCCCACTCCCCTGCTTTATAACTGCTGATCGCATCAGGTCTCAGAAGTGAGACCCAGTGCGATCAATCCCTCAGCCCCAGTACTACTACCCTGAACATGGAACAGACTCTGTTCCATGATGGGGGAAGTAGTACAAACACTAATGTAGCCTCCCCAGCTGCCTGCAGACTCCCACAGCCAGGGAACTATTACTCCCATCATGGAAAGGAGTTTGTTCCATGATAGGAGTAGTAGTAGTTCCGGCAGCAGGAGTCTGCAGGTGGCTGATACTAACGGATGAAAAACTGATTCAAACGGATGCCACTAAATGGCATCCATTTGCATCAGTTTGCACCCATTATTAAAATGGTCCATTTAGGAGGCAATAACGGAGAAAATATTAAGGGGGGGACAACAGCCATGTAAACGTAGCCTAACTACTCCTATAATCCCCTCCCACCCTTCTGAGTATCAAAAAAAGCTGTGTATCTCACTAGAGATGAGCGAATCAAAGCTGACGAACCCAAATTTGTCAGGAATTCACAATGAATATATCGCCACCATTCTATCGTGCAAATTACTTCATTAAACTCCATTTACTGCGGTGCAGGCTCCAAGGCATCTAAAATGGCTGATCCACATGTCAGAACATGGGGCAAGGAACACTGGGAAGTCGGAAAGGCAGGGAGGGAAGGGAAGTAGGTGGGATGACCCTGAATCACATGTAGGATGCAGCCTATCAGCAGCCAGTCACCCCTAGGATGTCACATATATTGGGCAGCCATTTTGCAGCTCGTCATATCATTCATTACACTGCAGAGAGATAGGATGGACATCGCTGTGTGTGTGTTACACAGAAAAGCTCATTCCAGCAGCATTTCACATTATAGTCACATCAGCATTCTGGTGGACAGAGAGCAATGTTTTTTTCACTAAAAAAGGATTTTTACTGCAGCTGCAGGCATTAACCTTGCAGTCACTTTCTTCAGCATACTATTACAGAGAGGGGCACATAGCTGTGTGTTGCCTCATGCATTTCAACAAGCTGCATCAACTTCATAAACCTTAGCAGAGGAGGCAGGAATACTTTTTCAGTGAAATCCAGTGTCTTTGCTCCAAAGACACTAGTCTGTAGATAGTATAATACACAGCAGTCCATTCCTAATAGTCTGTGACAGAGTGCAATTTTGTGTTTAGTACACAGCTTTTTTTGGCTGCAGCACTGTTGTTTACTACTGGTGTTTTACAAAAATAAGTTTTTTTAAGGGTATTGTAGCCCATTTTTCTGCCCTCATAAGTGCATACTGCATACGTACATCTAAGTAGCGTACTATTTTTTTTACCCGTTAAAGGGGTATTCCAGGCAAAAACATCTTTTCCCCTATTGAAAGGATAGGGGATAAGATGTCTGATCGCGGGGATCCCACCGCTTGGACCCTCCGTGATCTCCCTGCAGCAGCCTGCATTCTATGTGTAGCTGCGTCTGAACTTTCGGAAACCGCCGGGCTTCCGAGACCGGGATGTGACGTCACGCCACGCCCCCTCCATTCATGTCTATAAGAGGATGTGTTGCAGACGTTAAGGGTATTGTACACCAGTGATTGCCAAACAGGGTGCTTCCAGCTGTTGCAAAACTCCCAGCATGCCTGGACAGTCAGTGGCAGTCCGGAAATGCTGGGAGTTGTTGTTTTGCAACAGTTGAAGGCTCCCTTTTGGAAACACTGCCGTACGATACTTTTTTCATTATTATTGGGGGGGGGGGGCAGTGTAAGGGGGTGTATATGCAGTGTTTTACCCTTTATTTTGTGTTATTGTAGTGTAGTGTTTTTAGGGTACATTCACATGGGCAGGGGTTTATGGTGAGTTTCCCGCTAGGAGTTTGTGCTGCAGCTCCAACTTGAAGCAGGAAACCCACTGTAAAGCTGCCTGTGTAAATGTACACTGTACATTCACATGGGGGGGGGGGTGCAAACCTCTAGCTGTTGCAAAAGTACAACTCCCAGCATGCACTGACAGATTGTGCATGCTGGGAGTTGTACTTTTGCAACAGCTGGAGGCACACTGGTTGGAAAACCTTCAGTTAGGTTCTGTTACCTAGCTCAGTATTTCCTATCCAGTGTGCCTCCAGCTGTTGCAAAACTACAACTCCAAGAATGTATTGATTGCCGAATGGCATGCTGGGGGATGTAATTATACAACAGCTGGAAGTACACAACTACAACTCCCAGCATGGCGAGACAGCCGTTTACTGTTTATGCATGCTGGGAGTTGTAGTTTTGCAAGATCTAGAGGGCCACATTTTAAAAACCACTACACAGTGATCTCCAAACTGTAGCCCTCCAGCTGTTGCAAAACTACAAATCTAAGCATACCCAAACATAAAACAGCTGTCTGGGCATGCTGGGAGTTGTAGTTTTGCAACATCTAGAGGGCTACAGTTAAGAGACCACTGTATAGTGGTCTCCAAACTGTAGCCCTCCAGATGTTGCTAGGCAACAACTCACAAGAGTCAGCAGGATCGCTGCACACCACACCAGGGAAAGGATCATCGCCTGCCACCGCCAATCGCCACCTGTAAGGGACACTCCTCCGCTGTTCACACCCCAGTTCCCCCGTTCTGCCCTGACTACCATGAGTGGGCAGAATGGGGGAACTGACCTTTAATCCCCCTTCCCCCAATCTGCTATTGGTCGGTCACGTCACATCTGACAGACCAATAGCATCCTTGCCACCTCATGCCTATCCCTTCAGGGGGTGGGCGGTGTCTTAGACACCCCCGATCCCCCATATCTTCCTGGTCACCAGGTTACCAGAGACCTGTATGACCCAGGAATCTCCGCAGATTGTCGGTCTGAATTGACCTGCAATTTGCGGCGATCCGTGACATGGGGGGGTCTAAGGCCCCCCACCGGCTATATGCCGGGATGCCTGCTGAATGTTTTCAGCAGGCATCCCGGCCCACCCCCCCCCCCCCCACCCCCCCCCCCATCCCCCCTGGCGAGCGGCGGCACTGGAGAAATGCAGGGCGTACCTGTACGCCCTTAGTCCTTAAGGACTCAGGAACAAGGGCGTACGGGTACGCCCTGTGTCCTTAAGTGGTTAAGGGAGTATTTATGTGTAAAATAAATGCATTTAAGCCAACCTGGATTTTGTCCATTTGTGCTTAAAAAACTAGTACAACAGAGCCTCTAATTGTACGATATTAACAAATAAATTTATGCATAATAATAATAATAACAGTAAAAGATAATTCTTGTTCTGACAGAGCCTGTTGCCTGTGATTTATCATCACCAATAAAAAATGCAGATGGTTCTTTGAATTATGTAATGCTATATTATGTTTAGTAATTCACTATAAAATTATACTTCACTATGTAACATGCAAACTCTATACACAATGTTTCCATCTCATTTCATCTGTACTCATTTGAATGCTATCCCTTACAATGATAAATGGCTAATATGTATAATGGCTTCACACCCAAACAATAATCTATCAATGGGATCACTTTTCAAACTATCTAAAAGGCCTGATGTGTATGGCATCTAATTAAATTATGCTGTGTCGGGTACATAGGTGCAATTTCACACCCACTGGTTTAATGGTAATTCTATATGATACATTATGGAAATGCTGCAGAGAATTAACCGTCGTATAAAATTAATATTACTTCTGAAGACCCTTGGTACGATTAATCATGTCCGTAGCATCTCTGATAATAATGTTAATTGAAAAAAAAAGAGAAATAAAAGAATGAGAAAATGACAGGTTTCTGGATTGAATAAACAAAAAAAACGTTTTCGCATTTTACATATTCAATATCCTGCATATTGAAATACTGTGCCTTAAAAGTGTACTGAAAGTGGAAAGAATGGAAGGAAATTACTTCTCAAAAGTAGGCAAAAATGTTATGATCACGGCATGAAATAAATAGAAAGAAAAAAGACCGGGGAACGGCGCCTTGTGTATTACCCTTAAACACAAACAGCAAGTGTAAATGTGGGAAAAACCCACGGCACTTATAGGTGGCTGCTCACCAGATGTAAATAGAAGTAACGCATATCACCCCATATAGGGGTACTCACTGATGTCCAAGGGAGAGCTGCAAGCCGGAGGTCACAGGAACATACGTCCTGACATAGTCATCAAACGGAAAATGGAAAAGGACCTCATTCATCCAGGCGCTGCCGGTTAGGTCATCAGGTGCACAAAATGATGCAATGTATACCTTGGAATATTGTATACATGAAAGTTTATTTAAAAATAATAAACAACATACAGATTACGCGTTTCGAGGGTGACTCCCCTCTTCCTCAGATCAGGTGTGCTGTCATACAACAAACTGGTAAGTATTTATGTGAAAAAGGGGTGCCAAAACACCTAAGGGGGCGTGGCCAGGAAGTGGAATGTAACCAAAAAAGCAAGTGTAAAACAGGTAAGGTAAAGAAAAAGAAGTAAAAAACTAAAATGTTGTTTTAAGAGCATGAGACATATGTCTAACTAGAATATAGCAAAGAGATCCTGGGATCGTAACTCCGTATCTGTTGGCAGAGAAAGCAGGCCAGTGCGCACGCGCCGGTGTCTCTAAGGACGCGTTGCCAGGGCAGACTCTCTGCTTTTACCAAGCCGAGCGAAAGCAAGGCACCGGTGCGCATGCGCCACCCCCTGTATCTGCCGGAGAGGCTGTACAACGTGATGCGCCCATGTTACCAAGGACGCGTCGCTAAGGTGAGCGCTCGGCTTTGCTACTCCGAGCGAGAGATATTATACAGTATAACTGTGAAGCAGAAACATGGATAAAAATGGAAAAAATGCCATATTAGATCCAAGATGAACGATGTATGTGTGTGTGTATCTATAATTAACATATCTATGTAGAAAGCAATCTAGTAGAGAACATTGAAAAGAATGTAAAGAGCAAGGGGAACGCATTGCAGCGTGATTCACAGGCTCTATAAGAGTATAGTAGCCAGCCTGATGAATGAGTGTCGGCATTAATGGGGTATATATGAAAACAGCGTGCAAAAATGCATAACATATAGAATACATAACATTATGAAATATAAAAAAAAATATATATATATATATATATAAAATATATAAATAAAAGTGAATAAATAGTAAAATACATAAAAATAGCATATAAAAGATTTAAAAAAAATACAGATCCATGTATGTATACACATATATACACACATCCACATGCACAACTACTCAGAATTATTGAATAATGACAGTAGGATTGGGAAATACACATATCAAAGTCAGGGCTGTAATGGATAAAAAAAAAAAATATATATATATATATATATATATATATATATATATAATACATAAAGAGCAGCAAATGGATGATAAAACGACAAGGGAGGAAATTAGAAGTTACATTTGATCATTTCGTTTAATCCAGTAGGTATGAGAGTTTTTAATTTATATATCCAAAAATTTTCCCTCTTACGTAGTGTAGCAAATCTATGAGCGTCATCTTTGGGTATCATTTCTATTGGAGTTAAACGAATACATCCAAAGTCCTGTTTGTGAAGTTCCGTGAGATGCCTAGAAACACTGTGTAAAAGGAAACCATTGTTTGTATTACTCCTATGCTTGTTAATCCTTTCTCGGAGACTTCTGATGGTACGCCCTACATATTGAAGCCCACAGGGGCATTCCAGCAGATAAATAATGTATTTGGAGGCACAGTTTATATGGGATATAATAGGACGGGAGAATCCTTTGAGATTAAATCCCATATAAACTGTGCCTCCCAATACATTATTTATTTGCTGGAATGCCCATGTGGGCATCAATATGTGGGGCGTACCATCAGAAGTCTCCGAGAAAGGATTAACAAGCATAGGAGTAATACAAACAATGGTTTCCTTTTACACAGTGTCTCTAGGCATCTCACGGAACTTCACAAACAGGACTTTGGATGTATTCGTTTAACTCCAATAGAAATGATACCCAAAGATGACGCTCATAGATTTGTTACACTACGTAAGAGGGAAAATTTTTGGATATATAAATTAAAAACTCTCATATCTACAGGATTAAACAAAATGATCGAATGTAACTTCTAATTTCCTCCCTTGTCCTTTTATCGTCCATTTGCTGCTCTTTATGTAATATATATATATATATATATATATATATATTTTTTTTTTTTTTTTTATCCATTACAGCCCTGACTTTGATATGTGTATTTCCCAATCCTACTGTCGTTATTCAATAATTATGAGTAGTTGTGCATGTGGATGTGTGTATATATGTGTATACATACATGGATCTGTATTTTTTCTTTTTTATCTTTTATATGCTATTTTTATGTATTTTTACTATTTATTCACTTTTATTTATATATTTTATATATATATTTTTTATATTTCATAATTTACTATGTTATGTATTCTATATGTTATGCATTTTTGCACGCTGTTTTCATATATACCCCATTAATGCCGACACTCATTCATCAGGCTGGCTACTATACTCTTATAGAGCCTGTGAATCACGCTGCAATGCGTTCCCCTTGCTCTTTACATTCTTTTCAATTTTCTCTACTAGATTGCTTTCTACATAGATATGTTAATTATAGATACACACACACATACATCATTCATCTTGGATCTAATATGGCATTTTTTCCATTTTTTTCCATGTTTCTGCTTCACAGTTATGCTGTATAATATCTCTCGCTCGGAGCAGCAAAGCCGAGCGCTCACCTTAGCGACGCGTCCTTGGTAACATGGGCGCATCACGTTGTACAGCCTCTCCGGCAGATACAGACGGGGATGGCGCACGCGCACCGGTGGGCTCACCTTAGCAACGTGTCCTTGGAAACATGGGCGCATCGCGTTGTACAGCCTCTCCAGCAGATACAGACGGGGTTGGCGCAGGTGCACCGGTGCCTTGCTTTCGCTCGGCTTGGTAAGAGCAGAGTGTCTGCCCTGGCAACACGTCCTTAGAGACACCGGCGCGTGCGCACTGGCCTGCTTTCTCTGCCAACAGATACGGAGATCCTGAAACCCCTTCATAAGTTACGATCCCAGGATCTCTTTGCTATATTCTAGTTAGACATATGTCTCATGCTCTTAAAATAACATTTTAGTTTTTTACTTCTTTTTCTTTACCTTACCTGTTTTACACTTGCTTTTTTGGTTACATCCCACTTCCTGGCCACGCCCCCCTTAGGTGTTTTGGCGCCCTTTTTTCACATAAATACTTACCAGTTTGTTGTATGACAGCACACCTGATCTGAGGAAGAGGGGAGTCACCCTCGAAACGCGTATGTCACGATGCCGGCTGGCAGGAGGTGGATCCTCTGTGCCAGAGAGGGATTGGCGTGGACCGTGCTAGTGGACCGGTTCTAAGTCACTACTGGTATTCACCAGAGCCCGCCGCAAAGCGGGATGGTCTTGCTGCGGCGGTAGTGACCAGGTCGTATCCACTAGCAACGGCTCAACCTCTCTGACTGCTGAAGATAGGCGCGGTACAAGGGAGTAGACAGAAGCAAGGTCGGACGTAGCAGAAGGTCGGGGCAGGCAGCAAGGATCGTAGTCAGGGGCAACGGCAGGAGGTCGGAACACAGGCTAAGAACACACAAGGGAACGCTTTCACTAGGCACAAGGGCAACAAGATCCGGTGAGGGAGTGCAGGGGAAGTGAGGTATATATATAGAGTGCACAGGTGAACACACTAATTAGAACCACTGCGCCAATCAGCGGCGCAGTGGCCCTTTAAATCGCAGAGACCCGGCGCGCGCGCGCCCTAGGGAGCGGGGCCGCGCGCCGGGACAGGACCGACGGAGAGCGAGTCAGGTACGGGAGCCGGGGTGCGCATCGCGAGCGGGCGCCACCCGCATCGCGAATCGCATCCCGGCTGGAGGCGGTATCGCAGCGCACCCGGTCAGTGGATCTGACCGGGGCGCTGCAGTAACGAGAGTGTAGCGAGCGCTCCGGGGAGGAGCGGGGACCCGGAGCGCTCGGCGTAACAGTACCCCCCCCCTTGGGTCTCCCTCTCTTCTTAGAGCCTGGGAACCTGAGGAGCAAACTTTTGTCTAGGATGTTGTCCTCAGGTTCCCAGGATCTCTCTTCAGGTCCACAGCCCTCCCAATCCACCAAAAAGAACCTTTTTCCTCTGACCGTCTTGGAGGCCAGTATCTCCTTCACTGAGAAGACGTCAGAAGAACCGGAAACAGGAGTGGGAGAAACAAGCTTGGGAGAGAAACGGTTGATGATGAGTGGTTTAAGAAGAGAGACATGAAAGGCATTAGGAATATGAAGAGAAGGAGGAAGAAGAAGTTTGTAAGAGACAGGATTAATTTGGCACAAGACTTTGAAAGGACCAAGATAGCGTGGTCCTAGTTTGTAACTGGGGACACGAAAGCGGACATATTTAGCGGAGAGCCATACCTTGTCTCCGGGAGCAAAAATGGGGGGAGCTCTTCTTTTCTTATCGGCAAACTTTTTCATGCGAGATGAAGCCTGTAAAAGGGAATTTTGGGTCTCTTTCCATATGGTGGAAAGATCACGAGTCACTTCATCTACAGCGGGCAAACCAGAGGACAAGGGAATAGGGAGGGGGGGAAGAGGGTGACGGCCGTACACCACGAAAAATGGGGATTTAGCAGAAGATTCAGAGACTCTGAAGTTATACGAGAATTCGGCCCATGGTAGAAGATCTGCCCAGTCATCCTGGCGGGAGGAAACAAAATGCCGTAAATAATCACCCAGGACCTGGTTAATTCTTTCTACTTGCCCATTGGATTGAGGATAATAAGCAGAAGAAAAGTTTAATTTAATCTTGAGTTGTTTACAGAGGGCCCTCCAGAATTTTGACACGAATTGGACGCCTCTATCCGAGACGATCTGCGTGGGCAACCCGTGAAGACGAAAAATGTGTACAAAAAATTGTTTAGCCAACTGAGGCGCTGAAGGAAGACCAGGAAGAGGAATAAAATGTGCCATCTTGGAAAATCGATCAACGACCACCCAAACAACAGTGTTGCCACGGGATGGGGGTAAGTCTGTAATAAAGTCCATACCAATCAGAGACCAAGGCTGTTCGGGGACAGGCAGAGGGTGAAGGAGACCAGCAGGCTTCTGGCGAGGAGTCTTGTCCCGGGCACAGACAGTGCAGGCCCGCACAAAATCAACAACATCCGTCTCCAGAGTCGGTCACCAATAGAAACGAGAGATGATTTGCACGGATTTCTTGATGCCCGCATGGCCTGCGAGATGGGAGGAGTGACCCCATTTGAGGATTCCGAGGCGTTGGCGTGGAGAGACGAAGGTCTTCCCAGGAGGAGTTTGCCTGATGGAGGCTGGAGAAGTGGAGATCAGGCAGTCAGGAGGAATGATGTGTTGCGGAGAGAGCTCTACTTCCGAGGCATCCGAGGAACGAGAGAGAGCATCGGCCCTGATGTTCTTATCGGCAGGGCGAAAGTGAATTTCAAAATTAAACCGGGCAAAGAACAGAGACCACCTGGCCTGGCGAGGATTCAGCCGTTGGGCAGACTGGAGATAGGAGAGATTCTTGTGATCGGTGTAAATAATAACTGGAAATTTAGATCCCTCCAGCAGATGCCTCCATTCCTCAAGTGCTAATTTAATGGCCAGTAGCTCTCGATCCCCGATGGAGTAGTTCCTCTCCGCCGGAGAGAAGGTCCTAGAAAAAAAACCACAGGTAACAGCATGCCCGGCAGAATTTTTTTGTAGAAGAACCGCTCCAGCTCCTACTGAGGAGGCATCAACCTCCAATAGGAAGGGTTTAGATGGGTCAGGTCTGGAGAGCACGGGAGCAGAAGAAAAGGCCGACTTGAGCCGTTTAAAGGCGTCTTCCCCTTGAGGAGGCCAGGACTTAGGATTGGCATTCTTCTTGGTTAAAGCCACGATAGGAGCCACAATGGTGGAAAAATGTGGAATAAATTGTCTGTAATAATTGGCGAACCCCAAAAAACGTTGGATAGCACGGAGTCCGGAGGGGCGTGGCCAATCTAAGACGGCAGAGAGTTTGTCTGGATCCATTTGTAGTCCCTGGCCAGAGACCAAGTATCCTAGGAAAGGAAGAGATTGACATTCAAACAGACATTTCTCCATTTTGGCATAAAGTTGATTGTCACGAAGTCTCTGAAGAACCATGCGGACATGCTGGCGGTGTTCTTCTAGGTTGGCAGAAAAAATCAGAATATCGTCCAGATACACAACAACACAGGAATATAAGAGATCACGAAAAATTTCATTAACAAAGTCTTGGAAGACGGCAGGGGCGTTGCACAGGCCAAAGGGCATGACCAGATACTCAAAGTGTCCATCTCTAGTGTTAAATGCCGTTTTCCATTCATCCCCCTCCCTGATGCGGATGAGATTATAAGCACCTCTTAAGTCCAGTTTGGTAAAGATGTGGGCACCTTGGAGGCGATCAAAGAGTTCAGAGATAAGACGTAGAGGGTAGCGGTTCTTTACCGTGATTTTATTAAGACCGCGGTAGTCAATGCAAGGACGTAGGGAGCCATCTTTTTTGGACACAAAGAAAAATCCAGCTCCGGCAGGAGAGGAGGATTTGCGGATAAACCCCTTTTTTAAATTTTCCTGGATGTACTCAGACATAGCAAGAGTCTCTGGGGCGGACAGAGGATACATTCTGCCCCGGGGTGGAGTAGTGCCCGGGAGGAGGTCAATAGGACAGTCATAAGGCCTGTGAGGAGGTAGAGTCTCAGCTTGTTTTTTGCAAAACACATCAGCAAAGTCCATATAGGCCTTAGGGAGACCGGTTACAGGGGGAACCACAGGGTCACGGCAGGGAGTACTGGGAACCGGTTTAAGGCAGTCCTTGAAACAAGAGATACCCCAGCTCTTTATCTCCCCCGTGGACCAATCCAGGGTTGGGGAATGGCGTTGGAGCCACGGTAGTCCAAGGAGAATTTCGGAAGTGCAATTGGGGAGGACCAAGAACTCAATTTTTTCTTGATGAGGTCCGATGCACATTAGAAGGGGCTCCGTGCGGTAATGTATGGTACAGTCCAATCTTTCATTGTTAACACAATTGATGTAGAGGGGCCTGGCGAGACTGGTTACCGGGATGTTGAACCTGTTCATGAGAGAAGCCAAAATAAAGTTTCCTGCAGATCCGGAATCCGAGAAGGCCATAGTAGAGAAGGAGAAGGTAGATGCAGATATCCGCACAGGCACAGTAAGACGTGGAGAAGCAGAGTTGACATCAAGGACTGTCTCACTTTTGTGCGGAGTCTGCGTGCGTCTTTCCAGGCGGGGAGGACGGATAGGACAATCCTTCAGGAAGTGTTCGGTACCGGCACAGTACAGGCAGAGATTCTCCATGCGGCGTCGTGTCCTCTCTTGAGGTGTCAGGCGAGACCGGTCAACTTGCATAGCCTCCACGGCGGGAGGCACAGGAACGGATTGCAGAGGACCAGAGGAGAGAGGAGCCGGGGAGAAAAAACGCCTCGTGCGAACAAAGTCCATATCCTGGCGGAGCTCCTGACGCCTTTCGGAAAAACGCATGTCAATGCGAGTGGCAAGATGAATGAGTTCATGTAGATTAGCAGGAATTTCTCGTGCGGCCAGAACATCTTTAATGTTGCTGGATAGGCCTTTTTTAAAGGTCGCGCAGAGGGCCTCATTATTCCAGGATAGTTCAGAAGCAAGAGTACGGAATTGTATGGCGTACTCGCCAACGGAAGAATTACCCTGGACCAGGTTCAGCAGGGCAGTCTCAGCAGAGGAGGCTCGGGCAGGTTCCTCAAAGACACTACGAATTTCCGAGAAGAAGGAGTGTACAGAGGCAGTGACGGGGTCATTGCGGTCCCAGAGCGGTGTGGCCCATGACAGAGCTTTTCCAGACAGAAGGCTGACTACGAAAGCCACCTTAGACCTTTCAGTAGGAAACTGGTCCGACATCATCTCCAAGTGCAGGGAACATTGTGAAAGAAAGCCACGGCAAAACTTAGAGTCCCCATCAAATTTATCCGGCAAGGATAGTCGTAGGCCTGAAGCGGCCACTCGCTGCTGAGGAGGTGCAGGAGCTGGCGGAGGAGATGATTGCTGAAGCTGTGGTAGTAGCTGCTGTAGCATCACGGTCAGTTGAGACAGCTGGTGGCCTTGTTGCGCTATCTGTTGTGACTGCTGGGCGACCACCGTGGTGAGGTCAGCGACATCTGGCAGAGGTACTTCAGCGGGATCCATGGCCGGATCTACTGTCACGATGCCGGCTGGCAGGAGGTGGATCCTCTGTGCCAGAGAGGGATTGGCGTGGACCGTGCTAGTGGATCGGTTCTAAGTCACTACTGGTATTCACCAGAGCCCGCCGCAAAGCGGGATGGTCTTGCTGCGGCGGTAGTGACCAGGTCGTATCCACTAGCAACGGCTCAACCTCTCTGACTGCTGAAGATAGGCGCGGTACAAGGGAGTAGACAGAAGCAAGGTCGGACGTAGCAGAAGGTCGGGGCAGGCAGCAAGGATCGTAGTCAGGGGCAACGGCAGGAGGTCTGGAACACAGGCTAGGAACACACAAGGGAACGCTTTCACTAGGCACAAGGGCAACAAGATCCGGCGAGGGAGTGCAGGGGAAGTGAGGTATATATATGGAGTGCACAGGTGAACACACTAATTATAACCACTGCGCCAATCAGCGGCGCAGTGGCCCTTTAAATCGCAGAGACCCGGCGCGCGCGCGCCCTAGGGAGCGGGGCCGCGCGCCGGCTGGAGGCAGTATCCCGGCTGGAGGCAGTATCGCAGCGCACCCGGTCAGTGGATCTGACCGGGGCGCTGCAGTAACGAGAGTGTAGCGAGCGCTCCGGGGAGGACCGGGGACCCGGACCGCTCGGCGTAACAATGTGTGGATGTAAAGTGCACTACGGGCACACTACAATGCTCATAAGAGGAGTCACATTTGGCTTTTGGAAAGAAAATTTTGCTGAAATGGTTTTTGGGGCAATGTTGCATTTTGGAAGCCCCTATGATGCCGAACAGCAAAAAAATAAAAAAAATAAAAAACACATGGCATACTATTTTGGAAAATACACCCCTCAAGCAAAGCAACAAGGGGTACATTGAGCCTTAACACCCCACAGGTGTTTGACAAATTTCCACTAAAGTTGGAAGTAAAAATTTGTAACCCATATGTGGATGTAAAGTGCTCTATGGACGAACTACAATGCTCAGAAGAGAAGGAGCGCCATTTAGCTTTTGGAGAGAGAATTTGGTTGGAATGGAAGTCGGGGGTCAGGTGTGTTTCTAAAGCCCCCCTTGGCGCCAGAACTGTGGACCCCCACATGTGACACCATTTTGGAAACATCACCCCTCACAGAATTTAATAAGGGGTGCAGTGAGCATTTCCACCCCACTGGCGTTTGACAGATCTTTGGAACAGTGGGCTGTGCAAATGAAAAATTTAATTTTTCATTTTCACAGACCACTGTTCCAAAATATGTCAGACACCTGTGGGATGTAAATGCTCACTGCACCCCTTTTTAAATTCTGTGAGGGGTGTAGTTTCCAAAATGTGGTCACATGTGGGGGGGGGTCCACTGTTTTGGCACTATGGGGGCTTTGTAAACACACATGGCCTTCAATTTTGGACACATTCCCTCTCCAAAAGCCCAATGGCGCTCCTTCTCTTCTGAGCATTGTAGTTTTGTAGTTCACCTGCAGAGCACGTTACATCCACATATGGGGTATGCTCTTACGCACAAGAAATGGGGCTACAAATTTTTGGGGGATTTTTTCCTATTCTCCATTGTGAAAATGAAAAATGTAGGGTAACACCAGCATTTTAGTGAAAACATTTTTTTTTTCATTTTCATAACCAACTTTAACGAAAATTCGTCAAACACCTGTGGGGTTTTGTAGTTTCCAAAATGGGGTGACATGTGGGTATTTATTGTTTAGCATTTATGTCAGAACCACTGTAAGATCAGCCACCCCTGTGCAAATCACCAATTTAAACCTCAAATGTACATGGTGTGTTTTCACTTTTCAGCCATGTTGTGCACTTGCAGATCACTTTACACCCACAAATTTTGTGGGTCTTCTTTTCCTTTTACCGCTTGTGAAAATTAAAAGTATGGGGCAACACCAGCATGTTAGTGTAAAAAATTCACACTAACATGCTAATGTATACCCCAACTTCACCTTTTTATAAGTGGTAAAAGAAGAAAAAGACCCACAAAATTTGTAAGGCAATTTCTCCCGAGTACGGAAATATCCCATATGTGGCACTAAACTGTTGACTTGAAAGACGACAGGGCTCCAAAGCGAGAGAGCGCCATGCGCATTTGAGGCCTATTTTAAAAATTTGCATCCGCCACCAAAATACCTTACAGCGGTGTTTCCCAAACAGGGTGTCTGCTGCTGTTGCAAAACTCCCAGCATGCCTTGACAGTCAGTGGCTGTCCGGCAATGCTGGGAGTTGTTGTTTTTCAACTGCTGGAGGCTCCGTTTTGAAAACAGTGCTGTACAAGACTTTTTTTTTTTATTGGGGGGGGGGGGAAGGGGGGCTGTGTAAGGGTATATGTAGTGTTTTACTTTTTATTTTGTGTAGTGTTTTTTGGGTACAATCACCCGGGTGGTGGTTTACAGTGAGTTTCTCACTGGGAGTTTGAGCAGCGGCGGAAAATTTGCCGCATCTCAAACTTGACGCAGAAAACTTGCTGTAAACCCGCCCGTGTGAATATACCCTGTACATTCACATGGGGGGTGGGGGGGGCAAACCTCCAGCTGTTGCAAAACTACAACTCCCAGCATGCACTGACAGACCATACATGCTGGGAGCAGTAGTTATGCAACAGCTGGAAGCACATTGGTTTCGCAACACAGAGTTTGTTACTTAACTCAGTGTTTCGCAACCAGTGTGTCTCCAGTTCCGGCAAAACTAGAACACCCAGCATGTACAGTTGGAGGGCATGCTGAGAGTTGTAGTTTTCCAACAGCTGGAGGCACACTGCTACAACTCCCCGCATGCCCTTTGGCAGTCTGTGCATGCTGGGAGTTATCGTTATGCAACAGCTGGATGCACACTTTTTCATAGAAAAAAATGTGCCTCCAGCTGTTGGATAACTACAAGCCCTAGCATGCACAGACTACCAAAGGGAATGCTGGGAGTTGTAGTTGGAAATCCAGCTGTTGCAAAACTAAAACTCCCAGCATGCCCTTTGGCTGTGCATGCTGAGAGTTGTTGCTAAGCAACAGCAGGAGGTGAACAGGCCTCACCTCCTGCTGTATCCTACAGCCGGTACCGCCGCCGCCGCTGCCACCGCTCCTGCTGCCGGGACCGCTGCCGCCTCTTCTGAGGGAACCCCTGCTGGACCAGGGAGAGGTAGGAGACCCCCGCCATCCCCGATCGTCACCCCGATCACTGCCCAGCAGGGCAGTGATTGGTCTGTCGTTCCGACCGATCAATCACATCATCGTGAGGTGGCACCTGTGCCACCTCACTCCTGCTGGGTAAGGGTGAATGGGGCTGTCTCCGTTCAGCACGTGGCGGGGACTGAAATTCCCTCGGGCGTACAGGTACGCCCCGGGTCCCTAAGTGGTTAAGCAAAAGAAAGAAAGAAAATAATCAAGAAACTATACATGCATACATACTGGTATCACTGCAACAGTAATTGCCTGTATCATAAAATGGACACATTTTTATCTAGTCAGAATTGCTGTTCTTTTCCATTGCATTTTTTTTTTTTAGAAAAGTTATTCAATACATTACATGCACCACAAAATGGTGACATAAAAAAAAAAAAAATATACAACATCCAGTGAAAACAAATTCTCATACAGCTGCTTCGATTGAAAAGCAAAATACTGTAATTACTTTGCAGTAATGAGAAGGAAAGAAAAGTCACAAAATGTAGGCTGTATTCTTAATGGTTTAAGCTTATTGATAACTTCATAACTTGTAACTTTTGAACCCCAGTGTGAAATTGGTAATAGGGCCTTATGCCTGCCAGGTACCATTTCTAATACTGCCATCTTCTCATGGGGGGGGGGGGGGTCTTGGGACCCTATTAAACAGCAAAGCCCTGGTGTGTTTGCTACTTCTGCACCCATATTGTTATGCCCCTGGGAAATAATACATGCCTAATTTATGTGTTTTGTTGATTTTTGTGTGTAGCCAAGAATAGCAATAGCTGTTTGTTAAAACGAAGGGTAAATGTACTCTTACTTAGGTACAAAGACATCTCATTTAACAAGCAGCAGGGATAGAGACAAAAAATAGTAAATGTTTATAGTTTTGCAATGCTGTCATTTTTTTTAATAAAAATGTCGAACAGCACATTTTTGACAAGAGTCTCAGGGATAGATTACTTTTCTTCTACTTTTACTTTGCCTCTCCCCCTGTCTCTTTAGAGTGCAATTTAATTCAAAATGTTTACTTTTCTCTATCCTAGATTAATTTGTCACTTGCTATCTGTGTAAACTAACAGAAGTGCTGGGTCCATATGACTTTGCAGCACAATAAAAATTGGATGTCACTGTAAATGGCCAGGCCTACTTATATTTATTATTACTGATACTGTGAAAGGTGACATTGTCCCCAAACACATGGGATGGCTTTTCTACAGATTGTTATCATCTGACTGGGCAGTATTTACTTTTTGCCATACAAGGTTCATATTGACATAACATCTTTCCAGAGGTCATAAAAAAGGAGCACCGAAAATGAGGAAAATAACAGGCCAGCAGAAAAACTGATGTGAGCATTAGAAACTATTGATAGGAAACCTGATTCCAGCAATATACTTACATCCATTTCATGCAGCAAATTTGATAAAATCCACATTTTTCTAGTTCACCCAGACAATGATGTTCGTCTGCTTAGTAGTCCTTGAATTTCCAAGCTGTCTCTTCCCCCCCCGCCCATTCCCTGATGATTGACTGATTTTTTCTATACTGTGTATGAACAGAAATCTGTCAATCAATGGTAGATGGGCAAGGGGAGTGGCAGTGTGCTCGACTTAATGTACGAAAGAGAAATGTTAAAACTGCTGCATGAAATGTAATATACACTGTTCAAAAAATGAAGGGAACACTTAAACAACACAATGTAACTCCAAGTCAATCACACTTCTGTGAAATCACACTGTCCATTTAGGAAACAACACTGATAAACAATCAATTTCACATGCTGTTGTGCAAACGGTACAGACAACAGGTGAAAATTATAGGCAATTAGCAAACACCTCCATTAAAGGAGTGGCTCTTCAGGTGGTGACCACAGACCACTTCTCAGTGCCTTTGTTTCCTGGCTGATGTTTTGTCACTTTTGAATGCTGGTGGTGCTTTCACTCTAGTGTAGATGGAGTCTACAATCCACACAGGTGGCTCAGGTAGTGCAGCTCATCCAGGATGGCACATCAATGTGAGCTGTGGCAAGAAGGATTGCTGTGTCTGTCAACATGTCCAGAGCAGGGAGGCACTACCAGGAGACAGGCCAGTACATCAGGAGACGTGGAGGAGGCCGTAGGAGGGCAAAAACCCAGCAGCAGGACTGCTACCTCTGCCTTTGTGCAAGGAAGAGCAGGAGGAGCACTGCCAGAGCCCTGCAAAATGACCTCCAGCGGGTCACAAATGTGCATGTGTCCAAACAGTCAGAAACAGACTCCATGTGGGTGGTATGAGGGCCCAACGTCCACAGGTGGGGGTTGTGCTTGCAGCCCAACACCATGCAGGAAGTTTGGCATTTTCCAGAGAACACCAAGTTTGGCAAATTCGCCACTGGCACCCTGTGCTCTTCATAGATGAAAGCAGGTTCACACTGAGCACATGTGAATCTGGAGACACCGTGGAGAACGTTCTGCTGCCTGCAACATCCTCTAGCATGACCAGTTTGGCAGTGGTTCAGTAATGGTGTAAGGTGGAATTTCTTTGGGGGGGCTGCACAGCCCTCCATGAGCTTGCCAGAGGTAGCCTGACTGCCATTAGGTACCGAGATGAGATCCTCAGACCCCTTGTGAGACCTTATGCTGGTGCGGTTGGCCCTGGGTTCCTCCTAATGCAAGACAATGCTAATGCTGGCGGTGCTTTCATTCTAGTGTAGATGGCATCTACAATCCACACAGGTGGCTCAGATAGTGCCGCTCATCCAGGATGGCACATCAATGTGAGCTGTGGCAAGAAGGATTGCTGTGTCTGTCAGCGTGTCCAGAGCATGTGGCTGGAGTGTGTAAGCAGTTCCTTCAAGATGAAGGCATTGATGATATAGACTGGCCCACCCGTTCCCCAGACCTGAATCCGATTGAGCACATCTGGGACATCATGCCTCACTCCATCTGCCAACAGACTGTCCAGGAGTTGGCAGATGCTTTAGTCCAGGTCTGGGAAGACGTCCCTCAGGAGACCATCTGCCACCTCATCAGGAGCATGCCCAGACATTTTAGGGAGATCATACGGGCACGTGGAGGCTATACACACTACTGAGCCTCATTTTGACTTGCTTTAAAGGGGTACTCCGGTGAAAACCTTTTTTCTTTTAAATCAACTGGTGGCAGAAAGTTTAACATATTTGTAAATTACTTCTATTAAAAAATCTTAATCTTTCCAGTACTTATAAGCTGCTGAATGCTACAGGGGAAATTCCTTTCTTTTTGGAACACTGATGACATCACGAGCACAGTGCTCTCTGCTGACATCTCTGTCCATTTTAGCAACCATGCATAGCAGATGTATGCTAAGGGCAGCATGGTGGCTCAGTGGTTAGCACTGCTGCCTTGCAGTGCTGGGGACTTGGGTTCAAATCCCACTAAGGACAACAATAAATAAAGCGTTATTATTATTATAACTGTGAGAACTGTGCTCGTGATGTCATCAGAGAGCATTCCAAAAAGAAAAGAATTTCCTCTGTAGTATTCAGCAGCTAATAAATACAGGAAGAAGATTTTTTAATAGAAGTAATTTACAAATCTGTTTAACTTTCTGCCACCAGTTGATTTAAAAGAAAAAAGGTTTTCACCGGAGTACCCCTTTAAGGACATTACATCAAAGTTGGATCAGCCTGTAGTGTGGTTTTCCACTTTGATTTTGAGTGTGACTCCATATCCAGACCTCCATGGGTTGACAAATTTGATTTTAATTGAAAATTTTTTGTGATTTTGTAACAAATTATGTGAACACGAAAGTATTTCAATTAGCTCATTCCTTCAGATCTAGAATGTGTTATCTTAGTGTTCCCTTTTTTTGAGACGTGTATTTCTGAAACCAGAGTCTCTATTACTAGTTTGTGCTGCCCTTGATAGTTAAAAAAAGAAAAAAAAATCTCCTGCCAGAGTTCTCCTTTAATACTAGTCCCTTGGGTTGCCTATTTATCAATATTTATCTTTCCAATAATGAACTTGATCTATGATTACCATGCAGTTTAGCTAGAATTTTCTAGACAAGCAGCAGCCACACATTCAAGCAAGTTACACATTGCTTTAAAAATAATAAAATGAGTGTTGTTTAATGAAATAGTGAACTGCAATTATAAATAAGTAATAAGATTTAAAAAAATCACTGCAAAAAGCAGCCTTATGCAAGAAATACTTAGTAAGCCATATAAGCTAATTACATTTAAACCTCACCAATTTACATAATATCTTTGTATCTTTGTTATTTAGAAAACTTGTAGCTGATTATAAACATTTGTTTTAACATTATTTTTGCAATGTTTTTAAACTATTGTAAGTGCTGTTGTATTTATAAAGCTTGTATAGTATATATTTTTTTTGTTTTTTTCATTTCAACTAAACAAAAGTGGTATCAAAAGACTAAGGCAAAAGAATACTCTTACAAGATTTATTTGCATTTACACATTTTAAATTTCCAAATGTTTACTTATTTTTTTTTCTTAATTTCAGATTAAATGGGAATATAACACAGGCCTCATCACTAATAATGCAAGTCTGTAGAAAATAATGCTTCAGCACTCACCTATATGTAGAGTAATCCTTTTATTAGAACATCAACATCAAAGGCAAACCGCTGGCCTGTGGTGGAGAGGGATGGGGAAGCTTCCCCATCCCTCTACACCACAGGCCAGTGGTTTTACTTTGATGTTGATGTTCTAATAAAAGGATTACTCTACATATAGGTGAGTGCTGAAGCATTATTTTCTACAGACTTTCATTCCTCTAATTTTGTTTTTTCATGCTTCATCTTTTGCACCCCTATCATTCTCGTACTGCAATCACCATTCCTACCCAGTTTTCATAATTCGGGACTATACGTGATACAGTGGTGCGGTCTCTCTCTGTCTCTACTGCCTATAGATCATCACTAATAAACTGCTGGTATTGTCTAATAGGGGACGTGACACTTAATGCAGCAATAGCTCTTTTGAAACTGTCCGAGCCAGTGTTTGCAGAAATGAACATTTGAATCAATATGCTAAATAGTTCATTAGGTGCACTGGGGTGTTGTTTCATAACTGTTGCACTCTCAATCTCACCCACATTTATCCTATTGGTTCCTGTAGCCAAGGCCCATGCAATGATTTTTGAGTACACAGGTGAAGATTCATTATAGTGCCCACCTCCCTTACTGATGAGATGTTACATTGTGAAGTCACTATGTAGATGCCCTCAGTAGGTAGGTAGAGAATCCCCCTAGTAGGTAGGTAGTGCCCCATGGTAGGTTGATAGTGCCCCCTGGTAGGTAGGTTGGTTGTGCAGGTAGGTAGAAAGTGTAGATAGGTAGATAGTTAAGGTGGATGGGTTGTGCTGATAGGTAGGCAAATAAGTAGTGCAATTAGGTAGGTAGTGCAGGTGATAAGTAGGTAGGTAGGAAGATAATGCAGGTAGGTAGGTAGATAGATAGTGCAGGTAAATAGTGTGGGTAGATACAGCTAAATAAATATATCCTCTATCCACAGGATAAGGGGACAAGTGTGTGATTGGGGAGAGGAGTGCTGACCTCTGGAACCCACATCTCTAGGAAAGTGCCTGCTGCTCACTGCTGGAGGGGCTAATTTGTATAAGCCTTGTTTGGATTGCATGGTGATCTAAAAAGGCACTGATAGCCATTTCTTATGTTGAATAGAGGTATATAAACTATTGACCTCCCATGTAACCAGAATACTGTCTATAGGTATGGGTGATTTTTGGTGAATGATGAATAGAAAATGTAAAGTGTCTAGCAAAAACATATGAGTATCTTTGACCAGGGGTGCAAAGGTTTTCCCAATAGAACATACAGTGGAGAAAAGATATTATCAGAAAATGCAACTATCGGTCTCTGGATGTTTATCTAGACCTTTATTAAATTTGAGAATTACATAAAAAAGTGGTGTGGAATTATAATTCGAGAGGTTTGTAAGAAAATCCTTAGTCCATTTTATGATCTATGATTTATTTTAAAGATACTGTTCCAAAAGTAATGAGACTTTTTGGGACAGTTATGGTATGGGTGGGGTTCCTGTCAAGTGGAATATAGTGATGATATCTGCTAATTGCATCCTTAACTCATCTATACAGTCCCTCTTGTCCACAATGACAAGGGCACCCCTTTTGTCAGATAATTCAACAATACAATCTTTAAATACTTAAAAAGACTAAAGGGCCTGTAAAATTAGAGTAGTGGTGTATTTTCCTCTAGCTGATTTCAGACAGTAATTCTGTAATGTCATGTGTGACATTATTCACCGATTCTAGGCTCTGAAAACTAGAGATATGCTTTTGTTGGCGTTTGTATTAAAAATGTGGCAGGATTTGATAAAGGAACCTCTTTATAAATTGCCAACGGCCATTCCATCACATGACTTAGAAACTGAGTGGGCATTTGTTCTAAAATATTCCATGAGACCTACCTCCAGGAGTGCTCAGTAGTGTGGGTGTAATAAAATACATAATTTATTCCTCCAGAGATAGGTTTGGGTATAGTTGACATGTTCTTCAATTGATAGGGCAACATCTGTATAGTCTGTTCATGTAATCGATTCTGTTGTGTACTTATTGGGGGAGATTAATCATTATATATACACTGTTTTCAGACAGTATATTGCGTAAAAAAATTGTGCAATTGCGTATTTGGCGTGTTTTTTTGAATAATTTTTGATAACAGATCACATCTGGAATTCTAAATTATAGTCTACGGTAGAGCTAATTATGCAGTGTACCTCAATCTATCAACTGCGTATTTTTAGTATAGACGCTCAAAGTTTGCGCAAGTAGCAAAATAATTACACAAAAATAAACCTAGCACAGAGGACATGTAAAATTTTGCTCTAAATCATTCATCTATCTTATATAGATATTTCAATCAGCCTACTAAATTATTATAGCTAATTTTAACCACCCTGATAAGTGTCTAAAGATATGTATCTAATCAAGCAAATGTTTTTTAAATATATAAATTATTATCGATGTCCAAACTTCTCATATCTTGTCACTCGTAAATGAATTATTGCTCCTAGGAATATGGGCGATCTGTTCCCCCTTCCAGAGCTATAACGTGGGGGTCACCCCTGGCTAATACCGGACCTCACCATTCATGGTGATGCTAGGTATTAACCCATTAGACATGGCAAACAAATCTGATCACCGCCAGAAATACATCCCGGCAGCTCAGCGGAGGTGATCGGGACCACTGTGGTAAAACCGTAGAGTTGCAATCAGCTATGAAGACTCCGAACGGTGTAATATTCAACCTGCTGTTCTTAATGAGTGCAGGAGATTGCACCAGTGTAGAGTGTAGCCATTTTGACCGTACAACTAAGAATACCACTGTGTGTGCAGGAATGGAGAAGGAGGTATGGCTGTTAGGTCTATTTATATGTGTGCACCTGTGTATGCAGCAGAGCTGAGTGTGTGATCGTGTAAATGCAGCAGAGATGAGTATGTGACTGTGTGTGTGCAGCAGAGCTGAGTGAGTGATCATGTGTATGCAGCAGAGCTGAGTGTGTGATTGTGTGCATGCAGCAGAGCTGAGTGTGTGATCATGTGTATGCAGCAATGCTGAGTGTGTGATCATCTGTATGCTGCAGAGCTGAGTATGTGATCATATGTATGCAGCAGAGCTGAGTGAGTGATCATGTGTATGCAGCAGAGCTGAGTGTGTGATTGTAGTCATGCAGTAGAGATGAGTGTGTGGTTTTGTGTATGCAGCAGAGCTGAGTGAGTGATCATGTGTATACAGCAGAGCTGTGTTTGTGAATGTGGGCATGCAGTTGAGCTGAGTGGGTGATTTTGTGTATGCAGCAGAGCTGAGTGTGTGATCATGTGTATGCAGCAGAGCTGAGTGTGTGATTGTGTGCATGCAGAAGAGCTGAGTGTGTGATCATGTGTATGTAGCAGAGCTGAGTGTGTGATCATATGTATGCAGCAGAACTGAGTGTCTGATTTTTTGCATGCAGCAGAGCTGAATGTGTGATCATGTGTATGCGGCAGAGCTGAGTAAGTGATCATGTGTATGCAGCAAAGTTGACTGTGTGATCATGTGCATGCAGCAGAGCTGAGTGTGATCATGTGTATGCAGCAGAGCTGAGTGTGTGATCATATGTATGCAGCAGAGCTGAGTGTGTGATTGTGTGCATGCAGCAGAGCTGAATGTGTGATCATGTGTATGCAGCACAGCTGAGTAAGTGATCATATGTATGCAGCAGAGCTGAGTGTGTGATTGTGTGCATGCAGCAGAGCTGAGTGTGTGATCATGTGTATGCAGCAGAGCTGAGTGTGTGATCATATGTATGCAGCAGAGCTGAGTGTGTGATTGTGTGCATGCAGCAGAGCTGAATGTGTGATTATGTGTATGCAGCAGAGCTGAGTTTGTGATCAGGTATATGTAGCAGAGTTGAGTGTGTGCGTGGTCATGCTTACACATAATCACACATTCAGCTCTGCTCCATGCACATGTTGCACACTAATTTCTGCTACTAGTAACATGATCACACACTCAGCTCTGGTACATGTACACAGTGTTTACCTACAGGGAGCCTCCAGCTTTTGCAAAACTGCAACTCCCTGCATGCCAAGTTTTGCAACACTTGGAGGCATTCTTGTTGGTAAACATTGATAGAGGTAAGGGGACAGATTGTTCGGCAAAATGACATATTTTTTAATCCCAGACATTCTGTGTACTGTATAAAGATTTATGATTTTACTATTGTGTAGAGTTTTGTTCGGCACACACTGCTGCCCCGACACTTCTAGCTATATGAGCAGTGTGCAGAGGGAAAATGCCACAGCTCTGTGAAGTGTGAGGTACAGAAGAAGTGCACGTAGAGCGAGGACATGCGCAAATATAAATTTTGAGCAAGAGTGTAAATTAGACAAGCAATGTAAAGGGGTAGAGCTGTGTCTACAATAGACACCTATTGATAAATGCCCCCCATTGAGCAGCAATATGTAGTCTACTATGAACATGTCCAATATAGAGTACAAATTACAATATGATCTTTGGAGATAAAGAAAAAGTCAGTTGAGTGTACAAGTATAGTTTCTATTGCTAAAGGTGCAATCAAGAGAGGGTGCAGATCAAGATGACATAAGGATTCTTAGAATTACTTATTTCTTTAATCAGTTGAAAAGATTTAACATTTTGATTGCTATTGGGACACTCTTATATTAAGATGAAGGATGGGAGTGGCAGATTGTAGGGAAACTAAGGCATATAATAAAAAAATTTGTGCAGAATAGAGATCTAGCTTTTGACCACATAGATGTTATTTTCTGAGGGACTATTGAATCTCTTCAAATTTAAAAATGTAAATGGGCACTGTCTGATACAAAAATTTTGATATGATGTAAAGCATGCAAGTTTGCAATTGCTTTCATTAGAAAATTTTCAGTATTTCATAATAAAAAAGCCAGTCAAACAGCTGCCCCCTGCCTGCTCGGACACATACTAGTCCTACTGTGTCCACGCGTCATCACCTATGTCATGGACACACTTCCTCACAGCTGGAGGAAAAATCCTCGCACTGTCAGCTTGTGTCCCGCTACTACAGTGAGGACAAGCTGGGAATTGTAGTTTTGCTAATGCTAGGGGAGATGTGAGCAGACAGAATACTGAGGGAGGGGGTGGAGACCTGCACAGTGAGGCCACGCCCCCTCCCTTTGAGAGTAACTCAGACTAGTGGAGCTAAATTAAAAGTGTAATAAAAAAATAAATAAATAAAGGTGCTAGACACATCAAAATTAGATGTACATGGTCAGGATTAGGTACTGAGAGATATATTTAAAGAATGTTTTTTGTTGGATCTGACGGGTACGCTTTTTGGAACATTATGCAGTTTCACATTCTGTTAGTAAGCAACGTCTTATAGGTTAAATTAGCAGAGAAGGGTTACAAAAGTAATACAGATACATCCGTGTAAAAGGGCCCCACGTAATAAGTGTTATAAATTAGGAAGGTGGAAGAGCTATATAGCAATACACCATCATAGGAATAAATTAAACCTGTGTAAAATATATAACAAGACATGAACAAAGAATGTACTTAGCCTAAGTTGTATGGTAATATGTACAAATATCTGCCTCAGGGGTAATATAGCAGGTGGGAGTATAATTAAGAAATAAACAATTACTTATGTCAAGTTTTTATGGTAAACACATTTTTTAAAATACTTTGCTTTGTATATTATAAAATAATCCTAACATTTTGCGGTTTTCAGTCTGATCACTGGGCCTAATTTGAAGCAGACATTTTCAGTATAGATCACTTTCCAGCAGTCCTTCCTTATCATCACAGAAAGGATAAAAGGGAAAGATTTTGCCAGTAGAGAAATATGACCGGAACTAACACGTTCAGAATAGCTGAAGACCAGAGCTCGGCCTCCTCCATCCCTGTGGAATTACCTCTGCAATGGTCATAGAATATGTCTAGTAAAGTATCTTATTCATGACAATAGGGTCTTGTTCAGTTTGTTACATACTGTAAAAGCATATATTTTTCTTATAGTTTGTAACAACAAACCTTGGGCGATCTGTCTATTAGCACAGGTACTACTAGTCCCATCATGGAACAGTCTGTTCTAGTATTACTCCCAGCATGGAACAGACTGTTAAATGATGGGACTAGTAGTACCTGTGCTAATAGACAGATCACCCCAGGTGTCACTCCTGACATCCACTGCGATCGCCCTGTATAATGTGTAGATGTAGATGGCTTTCTCGCATCTCTGCAATAGATAAAACTATTGAATTGGGTGTTAGGAGTGACACCCGCTGATATCTGTCCTCAACTGCAGGTACTACCTCTCCCAACATGGAGCACACTCTGCTCCATGCTGGGTGCTCTAGTACCTGCATTAATAGACAGATCGCAGTGGGTGTCACTTCTGACACCTTTTGCGATCTGTCTATTAATGCAGGTACTACAGATCCTAGCATGGAGCAGAGTGTGTAAGGAAAGATCACAGCGGGTGTCATTCCTGACCAGTGCTGAGCACGAATATTCATAATGCAATTTTTTATCGCTAATATCAGCACTTCGCGATTTTGCAAATATTTAGAATATAGTGCTATGTATTCATAATGAGGAATATACATTTTTTTTTAGTTTTTTTCACTTGTCCTGTATAATGCATAGATGCGGGCGGGTGGGCGGTCAGCCGGCTGCTCTTCTCTAGTCCCAATGTAGTATGAGTAAATGCCGTATATATATATATACCTATTATTCACATTTCCCGCAGAGAGCTGTGATTGGCTGGAACCATCTGGCCAATCACAGCTCTTTGCAGGAAATATGAATAAGTGATGTGAATTCTATTCACAGCACAGGCTGGCCAGAGGGTAGTGCAGAGATGCGAGCACAGAAGAAAGCTGCTCCATCTTTGCAATAGAAAGGACAATTGCATTGGGTGTCAGGAGGGACACCCGGGGTGATCTGTCAATTAGTACAGGTACTACAGCTCCCATCATGGAACAGTCTGTTCCATGCTGGGAGTAGTAGTACTGCCTAAAAAAATGAAAACATTTAGAAAAAAAAATGAAACACATACACACACATTTTATTAAACACAATAATAAAATACATTAATAATAAAAAAAAAAATTTAAAAATATTTAAATGGCCCCTTTCTACATTTTTATTATTGTCGGCTACATTTTTAGGTCCCTGCCCACCCACATAAATTGATCCCTGTTTAAAAATCAGCATTCACATTTTAATTTTTTTTTGTCTTTCAATTTTCAGGGACCATAAAATTCAGCACTCAATATTAAAAATGAATGAGGAGTGCATTTCAAAATTTTTTTAGTTTTTCTTCTAAATCATAATTTTCTTTATTTTCACTTTACTTTTTTAGCCCAGTTTATTTTATTTTTTGGGGCATTTAAATGTGATGCCATGAATAATTGCAGGGGTCAGAGATGAATCGAGGACAGGGACATCAGTAATATGCAGGCAAAAAAAGGCTGAGTTACCCTGATTTAATAAAAATCCATAAATTTACAGAGGTCTTCTATCAGAAATTAAAGATACTTCAAATTGTAATTTGCAGAGACAGATGGCTGGGACAATAATGTATTTATGTATTTAATGTAATTGTGAAGGATGATGTCATTGTAATTATACAATATGAGCTGGTTTTAAATGACAAATTACTGCAAAACTCTTCATGTAATTCCAATGTCTCTGCATATGCAGGAAGACATGGATGGGAGCTATAATTTCAGGAGGATGGAGGGGACTTTTTCATTGCTGTAAATTGTAGAAGAGAATATGGAACCATGGATGTGGGATGTAGGATTCCCTTTTTATATATGTGAAAAATATTTTAATTTTTATGTAGGGGATGATAGGAGTTGTAATTCTTCTTTCCAGTTGTCCTCACTTGCAATAACAGTGGTTGCAGCGGGGACCAGTAGGGAGTCACTGGGGCCATATGTATGGAAGAAAGAAAGTTTTGAAATATACAATTATCGCTGCTCTAATTGGAGCAAATGAAGGTTAATTGAATATTGAGACCACAGCCAATTAAGGTCAAATAGGTAATAGAAAATCAAAGGAACGCAGTTTTTTATTCATCTGTCTGCCGTGTGAACAAAACAAATAAATAATATATACAGCGGTCCCTCAACATACGATGGTAATTCGTTCCAAATGAACCATTGTTAGTTGAAACCATCATATGTTGGTCCATGCAATGTAAAGTATAGGAAGTTATACTCACCTGTACCCGCCGCTCCGGACCATCCCCGCTGCCCTGGATGTTGTCCTCCATCGCTGTCGCTGTGACCCTGGGGTGTCCCTGCCGCTCCGGACCATCTCTGCTGGCCAGGATCGTCGTTCTTCATCGCCGTCATCACATCGCTGTGCACGCTGTTCCTATTGGATGACGGGATGGCGTGTGCGGCGACGTGATGACAACGAAGGAGAGCAACGGCGCTGCAGCGGACCCCGAAGAGGACGGTCCAGAATGTCGGGGACAGGCAAGTGACCATCACCGGATCACACGGGACACCTTAAACGGCTATCCGGCTGCATCTGAAACAGTCAGATAGCCTTTTATGCGTTGGCCCCGAAATACAAAAGCATCGTATGTTGATGCTGCCTTCAACATGCAATGGCCTCTGAGAGGCCATCGTATGTTGAAATTATCGTATGTCAGGGCCATCGCAGGTCAGGGGATCACTGTATACAGATATATGATTTATATATATATATATATATATATATATATATATATAGAGAGAGAGAGAGAGAGAGAGAGAGATAGAGAGAGAGAGAGAGACATATAGATATATATATATATGTGAAAGTTTACATCTACATTTACATTAGTGAAAAAAAAATTATATATACTGTATATACAGATATAAGATTTATATATCTTTTTATATCTCTTATATACTATAGCATGCCCTCAGCTCTGGCTCCAGTTACGAAGTCTCATAAACTGATTGGGATTTATGCCAAGCCAGAAATCTCCCCAGAAGGGAAGAAGACCCATCTGCAGACAGATGTTTCGTGGTGCTTGCCCCTCGTCAGTACAGAGCAGGGTGTTCTGGCTTTGTTGAGAGGAGAGCCCTGTGACTATCTCAAAGGGGCAAGTATCCTCCTTAGGGAGGAACACTGCTTCCGGTGTAGAACAGAATTGAATAGGAATCGAAAAGGCCAGTAGCACTCCGCGGGCTTTCTGCGTAAGGAATATGCAAAGCAGCTCATCACACCAACTTCTCAGGTAGCATGCCCTAAGATCAGCTCTCTCTCCAGTTATGAAGTCTCAGAAACTGATTGGGATTTATATATATATATATATATATATATATATATATATATATATATAGTAAGGATTTCTCCCTCTGGATAGTTCTGGGATTGTCCTTGGCACCCCCACAGGACACATTTCCACTTCAATCAGTAGGCAAACAAAAGTACTTTATGCAAGTCTGGCCCTTCGACAGCTTTATTAGTCAGGTTGCAGGATAAATAAAAACATAAGACAGGAACAACAACATCTGGTCCAGTGGTTGGACCTTCTTGGTCACGATGCATCTATGGTCCAGACATCACATCTCCTTCACTCAGGACTCTGTCTATGACAGTAAGCGCAGCACCCAGCTCCACATGTACTCTCTTCAGTACTCTCACCTCTTCCAAATGACCACACAAATTCAACCCCCCTCTGGGCTCATCTTCAGCTGGCGGATGGAACCCATGTTCCTGTACCTGATCCATTATGGGTTTTACTGAATATTCTGTTTCAGTCAGAGGCGCACTTCTCACTTGAGGATGCTCTTGGACTTGACTCTCGGTCTGTTCTTCAGCTCTCCCAGCAGTCTGGCAAACTCCTATCTGACATATATCTAGTGACTGCTGACACTCCCTATCCTCAGCCTCTGCTGAGTAACTCTCAACTATTGTGAGTGCAAGTCAAGTGTTGTGGGCCTATCAGGTGTACCCGCTCTAGTTACCTGACAGTCTTCACATAACTGCTGAAAAAATGGAAAACCCATCCTCAGTACTACATCATACTCCAAGGATGGCTCTATTGCAACCTTGTGATTCACAGTACCATAGGGAGTAGAAAAAAAGACATTAACAGTTTTATAACCCCAAATTATTGCCTGTATAGACATTATGACAGGGTCCGGCTTCACCAAACTTACATCCCTAGGCTCTAGCAAAGCAATCATCTTTTTACCACCTACTACCAGCTCATACAGGTTTTTTTTTTGTCCAGTCTGAATTGGCAGCAGTACACATTACTTCAGAACACATAGGCATACATTTTTGACAAAAAACACTATCACACTATATAGTTTCAAAATTTAGAGGACAGTTCACACAGTCAAGTAGTGACACACGACCCATCATTAGCTCAAGAGCCTTTGTGTAACATAGTAACATAGTTCAACCTATATCCCTAATGAGTCCCTACTGAGTTGATCCAGGGGAAGGCAAAAAACCCTCATATTAGAGGTAAAAATTCCTTCCCGACTCCAAATAAGGCAGTCAGAATAAATCTCTGGATCAACATGCTGTCCCTAAATATCTAGTATACATAACCATCAATGTTATTATTCTCCAAAAAAGCATCCAGACCCCTTTTGAACTCTTTTACAGAGTTCACCATGACCACCTCCTCCAGGAGAGAATTCCACAGTCTCACTGCTCTTACAGTAAAGAAACCTTGTGGTGGTGTAGAAACCTTCTTTCCTCTAAACGTAGAGGATGCCCCCTTGTTATATATACAGTCCTGGGTATAAATAGATCATGGGAGAGATCTCTGTACTGCCCCCTGATATATTTATACATAGTTATTAGGTCTCCTAGGTCTTTCTGGGTACTGTAGTCCTCCCATTCCCCGTATTACTCTGGATGCCCGTCTTTGAACCCTCTCCAGCTCCACTATATCTTTCTTGTACACTGGTGCCCAGTACTGTACACAGTATTCTATGTGTGGTCTGACTAGTGATTTGAACAGCGGTAGAATTATTTCCTTGTCGTGGGCATCTATGCCCCTATTGATACACCCCATGATTTTATTTGCCTTGGCAGCAGCTGCCCGACACTGGTCACTACAGCTAAGTTTACTATTAACTAAGACTCCCAAGTCCTTTTCCACGTCAGTCTTCCCAAGTGTGCTCCAATTTAATATATAACCCCGTCCCAGATTTTTTCTCCCCATGTGCATTACCTTACATTTATCAGTGTTGAACCTCATCTGCCACTTCTCAGCCCAAACCCCCAATCTATCCAGATCAATTTGTAACAGTGCACTGTCCTCTATTGTGTTTACTGCTTTACAGAGTTTAGTATCATCTGTAAAGATTGCTACTTTATTATTTAACCCCTCAACAAGGTCATTAATAAATATATTAAATAGAACAGGACCCAAGACTGACCCCTGTGGTACCCCACTAGTAACAGTCACCAAATCAGAATAAGTACCATTAATAACCACCCTCTGTTTCCTATCGCTGAGCCAGTTGCTTACCCACTTACACACATTTTCCCCCAGCCCGTTCCTTCTCATTTTATGCACCAATCTTTTACGTGGGACTGTATCAAATGCTTTGGAAAAATCCAGATTTACTACATCCAGCGATTGCCCCTGGTCCAGTCTGGAGCTCACCTCCTCATAAAAGCTGATCAGGTTAGTTTGACAGGACCGATCCCTCATAAAGCCATGCTGATGTGGAGTCATACATTTATTTTTATCAATGTACTTCAAAATAGCATCTCTTAGAAAACCCTCAAACAATTTACATACAACGGAGGTTTCTCTGGCACACTCTCCCCATTCCACAACTGCCAAAAATATGGGAATTCTCTGCCCAGTATAATCTCCACTTTAAGCTCTGCACACACCTCCAGCGTATGCCTAATTGTCCCATAACACGTTTAAAAGTCAATTAGAACAGTCTTACCAGATTCTGGTCGAATCTTCACAAACGGTATTATGTCCGGCATGACTCTGGATACAGCCTGGTGATGGTCCAAATCCACAAACAGTGGGATGCCACCCACCAGTAACTCATGCATCCTCACATCCATCTTTTCTGGCCTCCTGACCAGAGGATCATCAGGTGCGAAGACGTCCTCTTGCTGAACTGCAGCCAATTTAATCAAAGTGTTCACCATAGTGTCCTTCTTGGCGACAGCCAGTTTTTGTCTACGTCGGTTGCTCCTAGCAACGTCATTTAGATGTCGACCCATATTTGCAAATCAAACAACACAGCTTATTGCTGTTGTGCTGCGCAGGTGGCGCGTCCACCTGTCTCCTCACCTGAGAGAGCGCTCTCTCGCTTCATGTGATCCGTTGCCCCTAGCAACGCTTTCACCACAGGCTCAGCCCTGCTCTTGTACTCCACAGCTGGGCTTGTCCCACTTGCAACATGCACGGTTGGTTGCTCCTGGCAACAACTTCACTGCAACTCAACCGTTGGTTGCTCTTAGCAATGTGCTGCCCGCCTCCTCCACCAATTGTAAGGATTTCTCCCTGGAGATAGCTCTGGGGTCGTCCTTCACACCGCCACAGGACACGTTTCCACTTCAATCAGCAGGCAAACAACAGTACTTTATGCAAGTCCGGCCCCTCGCCAGCTTTATAAGACAGGCTGCAGGATAAATAAAAACATAAGACAGGAACAAAAAAAAAAAACTAGACCGTCTAGTCACTAACTAAACAATCCAGCATGCCCTCACTATCAACTGGCAGGCTTTTCCCGGCCAGTTAAACGTATGCCTCCTGTAACCTTTTACTCACTGTTCACACACAGTGTTTGCAATGTCTTGCTGTGTGTCCCATACTTCACTGTTGGGGCCTCTCACAGCTCGGGCTGTATGTTCCTCATTAGGACCCCTGCCTCCCCCTGGTCACCTTGCTGTCTTCTGGGGAGAGCTCAGACTACACTGTCTGACTTTCTTTTAAACAGACTTGCCCTCTCTGCTACCTCATTAATTAGGCCACAGGTGGATGTTTCTCCTGGGTTAGCTGGGGAAATACATCCTTTCCTCTCCACACTGTCACAATATACATGTCTGTGGGTATTCAAATAGGATGCAGATCTCGTTCCTTTAACCCACGTCAGATATGCTGCGGGATTGGGGGTACCCAGGGACAGTTTGCAAACATATATTGTGCACTGTTTTCATCACTACGAATATATAGCACTATATTCCAAATATTCGCAAAATCGGGAAGTGCTGATATTCACGATAAAAAAATTCACATTACAAATATTTGCGCTCAACACTATATATATAGCTATCCATATATCTACAATGGGAAGAAGAACAGCACACCTGAAGAGTAAATCCAAGTAGTTGGTACAAAGCAGTTTCTGGGGCTCTGGTCAGAAGCCCACCAATTCTACAGCAAAAAAAAAAAAAAAAACAGGATTGATTGATTAGAATACAAAACAATATTTTGTGGTACTTTTTGCTGTAACCCCTATTCTTTATCTATTATCTAAGGTCCACAAAGATCGGAGAAAACCACAGGGAAGGCCAATTGTGTCAGGCCGAAATCTTTCTGGACAAAGTTTTGAGAAGATTTGCAGAGGGTACAAAATCTTACATTGGAGACATAAGATTTCTAATATATCTGTACCACATGGGGTTTTGATAGCCTCATTCGATGTGGTAAGCCTCTACACTTCCATCTAACATGATGGGGGTGTGGAGGCTGTTAAAAGTGCACTTGTAAATGCAGATTTCCCAGCAGAGAAGGTGGACTTTGTCACATTGCTCCTCAAGGTGGTTCTTGAGAATAACTACTTCATGTTTAAGGACAAATACTACATACAGAGACAAGGAACCACCATGGGGGGCAACGTGGTGCCCACTTATGCAAATATATACATGGCTCATTTGGAGGAGATGTCAATCTATGTATCCCACCACTTGAGGCATGTCCTGGGGTGGTGAAGATATTTAGACGACATCTTCCTAATCTGGATTGGAACTAAGGTGGATTTAGAGGAGTTTCACACATTTTTTAATACTATTGACAGTAACATCAAATTCGCATTGACATACTCTCCTGATAAGATCATCTTTTTGGATGTTAAAGTAATGGTACAAAACAATCGGTTAATAACTGATTTGCATACAAAAGAAATTGATTGCAATACCCTTCGGGCCTTCAACAGTTGTCACCCTAGGGCTATGGTGAATAGTTTACCATATAGTCAGATTTTGAGGGCCAGAAGAATTATTTAAGATGAATTTAGACTAAATGTAGCCGTGGACAAGATGGTAAATAATTTTCGAGAGGGGGTACCCTAAAGAATTGGTGACTAGACAGAAGGAGAAAGTCCTCAGTTGTGAGAAGTCATTTTGCGGAGAAGGGGCATGGTGAGAGGGATTTATTTTTTATGATTTTGGAACATATCCCTGTTATGAAAAGAGCTGGTGATAGGCAGGCTGTATTAAAGAAGTGTGAACTCAGGTGGATCTACACACTTAATACTCTGAAACCTGGCCTTAACGTAAAGTTTAAAACATCCACAAGAATATTGAATAGGTAAAGTCATCTGAATATATTGTGAATTCGGGTAGAAAACAGACATGGTGCACATCTACAATCTTGTATAATGATCTGATTGCTTCTCAGCATAATATCAAAAACTAACAGGTTGTTAGTATGCATTTTTGATCGAAAAGTACAAGCCCACTCGCCACGTCAAGGCCACCTATTTAGAGTGGGTTCCTAACGTCCCTAGTATAAAATGGCGCAGCACTGGGCGTCGACCACCACCGCCTCGACACCAGTGCCCACGGGGGGAACGACCCACTGGCAGAGCGGCCCCAATGCCACTCAAACCAGCCTATGGGTCGCACCTCCCCGCAGACACGGCGCCACGGCAGCAACGGACGCCGCACAGCACCACACCAGTGTGAACAAGGTGCAATAGCTCACTTACCATGCTCTCCCAGTCAGACTGGGAGGCTGCTAGGAAATAAATGGCCCATGTGTAGCTAACTACTACTTATATAGGGTTGGGCTGAGGGGGTGGGGAAGAGTGCAGCACATGTTCCAAAAAAAAAAAAGCAGGGGATAGAAAACACAGTGTGAATTTGGGTAGAAAACAGACATGGTGAACATCTACAATCTTGTATAATGGTCTGATTGCTTCTCAGCATAATATCAAAAACTAACAGGTTGTTAGTATACATTTTTGATAAAAAAAGTACAAGCCCACTCGCCACGTCAAGGCCACCTATTTAGAGTGGGGTCCCTAGCATAAAAGGGCGTAGCACTGGGTGGCGACCACCACCGCGGCGACACCAGTGCCCACGGGGGAAAGACCCACTGGCAGAGCGGCCCCAATGCCACTCAAACCAGCCTATGGGTCGCGCCTCCCCGCAGACATGGCGCCACGGCAGCAATGGACGCCGCACAGCACCACACCAGTGTGAACAAGGTGAAATAGCTCACTTACCATGCTCTCTCAGTCAGACTGGGAGGCTGCTAGGAAAGAAATGGCCCATGTGTAGCTAACTACTACTTATATAGGGTTGGGCTGAGGGGGTGGGGAAGGGTGCAGGACATGTTCTAACAAAAAAAAAGGAGGGGATAGAAAACACAGTGGGAATTCGGGTAGAAAACAGACATGGTGCACATCTACAATCTTGTATAATGATCTGATTGCTTCTCAGCATAATATCAAAAACTAACAGGTTGTTAGTATACATTTTTGATCAAAAAGTACAAGCCCACTCGCCACGTCAAGGCCACCTATTTAGAGTGGGTCTCTAACGTCCCTAGCATAAAATGGCGTAGCACTGGGCGGCGACCACCACCGCCACGACACCAGTGCCCACGGGGGGAACGACCCACTGGCAGAGCGGCCCCAATGCCACTCAAACCAGCCTATGGGTCGCACCTCCCAGCAGACACGACGCCACGGCAGCAACGGACGCCGCACAGCACCACACCAGTGTGAACAAGGTGCAATAGCTCACTTACCATGCTCTCCCAGTCAGACTGGGAGGCTACTAGATAAGTGAGCTATTACACCTTGTTCACACTGGTGTGGTGCTGTGCGGCGTCCGTTGCTGCCGTTGCGCTGTGTCTGTGGGGAGGTGCGGCCCATAGACTGGTTTGAGTGGCATTGGGGCCGCTCTGCCAGTGGGTCGTTCCCCCCCCTGTGGGCACTGGTGTCGCGGCGGTGGATGTCGCCGCCCAGTGCTGCGCCATTTTATGCTAGGGAAGTTAGGGACCCACTCTAAATAGGTGGCCTTGACGTGGCGAGTGGGCTTGTACTTTTTGTTCAAAAATGTATACTAACAACCTGTTAGTTTTTGATATTATGCTGAAAAGCAATCAGATCATTATACAAGATTGTAGATGTGCACCATGTCTGTTTTCTACCCGAATTCACACTGTGTTTTCTATCCCCTCCTTTTTTTTGTTTGAACATGTGCTGCACTCTTCCCCACCCCCTCAGCCCAACCCTATATAAGTAGTAGTTAGCTACACATGGGACATTTCTTTCCTAGCAGCCTCCCAGTCTGACTGGGAGAGCATGGTAAGTGAGCTATTACACCTTGTTCACACAGGTGTGGTGCTGTGCGGCGTCCGTTGCTGCCGTGGCGCCGTGTCTGCGGGGAGGTGCGGCCCATAGACTGGTTTGAGTGGCATTTGGGCCGCTCTGCCAGTGGGTCGTTCCCCCCCTGTGGGCACTGATGTCGCGACGGTGGTGGTCGCCACCCAGTGCTGCGCCATTTTATGCTAGGGACGTTAGGGGCCCACTCTAAATAGGTAGCCTTGACGTGGCGAGTGGGCTTGTACTTTTTGTTCAAAAATGTATACTAACAACCTGTTCGTTTTTGATATTATGCTGAGAAGCAATCAGATCATTATACAAGATTGTAGATGTGCACCATGTCTGTTTTCTACCCGAATTCACACTGTGTTTTCTATCCCCTCCTTTTTTTGTTTGAACATGTGCTGCACTCTTCCCCACCCCCTCAGCCCAACCCTATATAAGTAGTAGTTAGCTACACATGGGCCATTTCTTTACTAGCAGCCTCCCAGTCTGACTGGGAGAGCATGGTAAGTGAGCTATTACACCTTGTTCACACAGGTGTGGTGCTGTGCGGTGTCCGTTGCTGCCGTGGCGCCGTGTCTGCGGGGAGGTGCGGCCCATATACTGGTTTGAGTGGCATTTGGTCCGCTCTGCCAGTGGGTCGTTCCCCCCCTGTGGGCACTGATGTCGCGACGGTGGTGGTCGCCACCCAGTGCTGCGCCATTTTATACTAGGGACGTTAGGGGCCCACTCTAAATAGGTAGCCTTGATGTGGCGAGTGGGCTTGTACTTTTTGTTCAAAAATGTATACTAACAACCTGTTAGTTTTTGATATTATGCTGAGAAGCAATCAGATCATTATACAAGATTGTAGATGTGCACCATATCTGTTTTCTACCCGAATTCATCTGAATATATCCCTTTGATCTGATCTGTATCTACATTTGTGTAATGTTGCACATTCTGTTTAGTTAATTTTTTATATTTTTTGTTTGGGTTACAGATGCATATAGGAGGAGACGTCTTACAACACTCATCTGATGCTTTGAATATTTTACTTCTATATTTATCATTATTATTATTTAATAAAGGAAATAATTGACTTTGGTGTCATTCATGTGAGTACGAGGGGACATTGAGCCAGTTGATATGGGCAGGGCATCTGACATAGACTAATGGGAATGAAAGTGCCTTCCCTATACAATAATTTTGGAGTCTAATATATACTTATATGGAGTTTAAATCTTAGCATGCAGCGTGTGTGTGAACAATGATTTTATTACATTCCATAGGCTGGCATGTGTGTACAATCACTTGGATGTTGCTGTTCCAACTACCTTTGCCATGGAGGTCTGGTGCGTGACCAATGTCTGTGAATAACAGCATGGGGTTCATGCCCTCAATTATGAAGTATGTGTGGTGCTTACAGTGTTTGCTCCTCTTTTGCTGCTAACTTAATCTACAGTCTGTGGCTGACATAATTGCTGCTATGGTTGTCTCCTATTTTAGAATACAATTGATTTAGGCTTTCCCTTAGAACATATGGTGTTAGTGAGCTCAATATACAGTGTGCAGGCATGATCTAGCCTGGCACTTTGTAATGAATTTCATTGGGTGCGCACGTCCCTTAGTGCTAGAGCCGATGATGCAGGAATGCTGATTGGCTAGTGACTCATACGCCCCCTTTTGACACATATGGAGTCAGTGTGCAGCGTGCGCAAGCGCAGGTGTGACTCTGTAATGCTGATAACATAATAGCGGAGCTTGTGAACATGTTTTGCATCGGGTGAGTGTTATGATATCTCCACCTCCCTGATTATGGTGTGATTTTACACAGATGTGTATATATTGAGTGATCTTGTATTATATCAGCAGTACCAGTTTTTAATGTAATTTTAATACACGGAGAGCACTTTATTACATGGAACAATATACTATACACTTTATTCACTTTAATGATTACTATGGATTATATGATGGAAATATCACTAAATTTTCACTATGTTTAACTAATGTTGTAATTAATGCACTTTGGTATCAGTTGATTGGTACCCTTATTTGTATGTGTGTGAGCTTTGGAATGTGCACTGTTTTGATAATGACTGGGTGAGCCTGGTCGAAATGTTGCTTGCTGTGAAAACACTTTTTTATGGAATAAACCACTGAGCCTTTTTTCACCGTACCATGTGTGCTGGAGTGAGAACTTTTTATTATCTATATGCCCCTCTCTCTCTCTCTCTCTCTCTCTCTCTCTCTCTCTCTCTATATAAATATATATGTATATGTATAGATATATAAATCATATTATCTATCTATTATATATATATATATATATATATATATATATATATATATATGATTTGCATTCACTTCCAGACAGTGGAAGAGAGAGGTCGATGGTGGTAAATATAAAAACAAGTACACTAGCTATTGTGTGTGTTTATACAAGAGTGTGAAGTATACAAGTGAGTGTAAGTATAAAAGTGAGAGGGACTTAAAATTAAGGGAGTTTAAATTCAAGGAGCTTAAATTGAAATATTTGATTGTTTCTTTTTACTGTTAATTTTTGCAATCCCCAAATCTAATATGGCCTCCGTGTTGGAAAATGCAGTCCAGTGTACATCTTGCACAAAGTATGCAATCCTTGAACAGCAATTTGAGGGTTCATATTGTTGTGCGAGATGTGTACGAATTGTTCATTTGGAAGCCCAGATTCTGGATCTGGAGGAGCAACTGGCAACACTGAGATGCATTGACAACCTGGAGAGGAGTTTCCTGCTCACTGAGCAGGTACTCTCTGGGGTAGAGGTGGAGGAGGATAGTGGGATAGAGGTGCAGGACAGTCAGGCAGTTAGCTGGGTTACAGTTAGAAAACGGGGGTAGAGGGAAAAGTGTCATGGAGGTTTGGCAGATGAGGGGGGATGCCATTTCAGAGCTAGCAGTACTGCAGCAGGACTCTGCCTCTGACCACCAGGGAGGTGTCTGCTCCAGTAAGGAGGGAGGAGGGCAGGGCAGGCCAGACAGGTACTGGTAGTGGGGGACTCAATTATTAGGGGGACAAGACAGGGCAATCTGTCACAAAGACCGGGATTTCCGAACAGTGTGTTGTCTTCTGGCACTCGAGTTCGGCACATCGCGGATCGGGTTGACAGGTTGCTGGGTGGGGCTGGAGAGGACCCAGCAGTCATGGTACATATTGCCACCAATGACAAAGTAAGAGGTAGGTGGAGTGTCCTTAAAAATGATTTCAGGGACTTAGGGCGTAAGCTTAAGGCAAGGACCGCCAAGGTGATATTTTCTGAAATATTACCCGTACCACGATCCACACCAGAGAGGCAGAAGGAGATTAGGTAGGTAAACAAGTGGCTCAGAAGCTGGTGTAGGAAGGAGGGGTTTGGATTCATGAAGAACTGGGCCGACTTTGCTGTCGGTTACCGGCTCTATCGTAGGGATGGGCTGCAGCTGTGCTTGGGGAGAAGATGGCTAGAAGGGTGGAGGAGTATTTAAGCTAGGGACTAGGGGAGGAAACCTACAACATAGAGCGGGAAGATAGTGCAGATAGAGAGGGGGGACTTATTATTGTACCTGGGGGTGGAGCAGAGGGAGGGGTTAGAATATTCAATAGGGATAGGCGTCATAGGAAAAAAAACATATACCATTGAATTGCATGTTGACTAATGCCAGAAGTCTGACCATTAAAACTGACGAACTGGAGTTGAAAATGTCTGAGGAGGATTATGACAAAGTGGGTATAACAGAGACTTGGTTGGACGATAGCTGGGACTCGGCTGTCATCATACAGGGTCATAGTCTATTCAGGAAGGAGCAGACAAAATGGAAAGGTGGAGTAGTTTGTCTTTATGTAATGTCCAGTCTGAAGGCCGCACTGCGTGAGGATATACAGGAGGGAAACAATAATGTGGAGTCACTATGGGTAGAAATATATGGAGATAAAAATAAAAAAAATTCTGATAGGGGTTTGCTATAAGCCACCAAACATAATGGAAGAGGTCGAAGATCAATTACTGAGGCTAATAAACAAGGCAGCAAATCAAAATGAAGTGATAATAATGGGGGACTTTAACTATCCCGATATAAACTGGGAGACTGAGACCTGTGAATCTCGTAAAGGAAACAGGTTTCTGACTATAGCTAAAGCTTTAGGATAATGTCCTAAAAAAACAAGAATACTGACACTAAATGGGAGACTTTAAAAAATATCTTAAATTCTCACTGTAAGATGTATATACCTTATGGGAATAAAAGGGTCAGACATAAAAGAAAACCAATATGGATGAATAAGAAAGTTAAGGGGCAATAAATGACAAAAATGAAGCATTTTAACTACTAAAAGAGGATGGTAGTGAAGAAGCATTAAAAAGTAAAAATGTAAAATATGTAAAAAAACTGATAAAATCTGCAAAAATAGAGACAGAAAGATTGCCAAGGAGAGTAAAACTAACCCCAAAATATTCTTTAACTATATAAATAGCAAAAAGGTCAAACATGAAAGTGCAGGCCCTTTAAAAAATGATGAGGAAGAAATTATAAAAGGGGATCAGGACAAAGCAAATATATTAACCCCTTAAGGACCCATGACGTACTGGAACATCATGAGTCCGCTCCCGTTCTATAACGCCGGGCCACGGTGAAATACAGCGAGATAAGCAGGGCTCAAGTCCTGCAGGAACGTGTGGGAACCAAGTTCCTGCACTTTTTCTACAGCAGGAACAACATTCCTATTAGCAGGAGTTCTACAAGACCAGTCCTTGAGTAGAAATCTTGGGTGAGTTCCTGCACTTTTTTCCCAGGACTTGACCCCTGGAGAAAAGGTAAACTCCCCTGTACAGGTCTCCTGTCTAACCCAGGAAGAAGTACAGTGCCGCCTACAAAAATCAAAATAGACAAATCGACAGGTCCAGATGGCATTCACCATCGTGTTATAAAGGAATTAAGTAATGTAATAGACAGACCCCTATTTTTAATATTCAGGGACTCTATAGGGAAAGGCACTGTTCCCCAGGACGGGCACATGGCATATGTTGTGCCAATATTTAAAAAGGGGTCAAAAAGTGACCCCGGAAATTATAGACCTGTTAGTTTAACCTCTGTTGTATGTAAATTTTTTGAGGGTTTTCTAAGGGATTCTATTTTGGAGTATCTTGATAAAAATAAATGTATGACTCCATATCAGCATGGCTTTATGAGGGATTGTTCCTGTCAAACTAACCTGATCAGCTTTTATGAGGAGGTGAGCTCCAGACTGGACCAGAGAATCGCTGGATGTCGTACAGTAACCCCCCAACATATGATGGCCCCGACATATGATCAATTCGACATACGATGGCCTCTCATGTCGATGTCAGTAAACACAATAGAGGCCAGTGAACTGTTACAAATTGATTTGGATAGGTTGGAGGTTTGGGCTGGGAAGTGGCAGATCAGGTTCAACACTGATAAATGTAAGGTAGGGCACATGGAGAAGAAAAATCTGGGATTATGGATTAAATGGAAGAACACTTGGGATGACTGACGTGGAAAAGGACTTGGGAGTCTTAGTTCACAGTAAAATTAGCTGTAGTGACCAGTGTCGGGCCTCTGCTGCCAAGGCAAATAAAATGATGGGGTGCATCAATAGGGACATAGATGCCCATGACAAGGAAATAATTCTACCGCTGTACAAATCACTAGTCAGCCCACACATAGAATACTGTGTACAGTACTGGGCACCAGTGTACAAGAAAGATATAGTAGAGCTGGAGAGGGTTCAAAGACGAGCAACCAGGGAAATACGGGGAATGGGAGGACTACAGTACCCAGAAAGATTATCAGAATTGGGGTTATTTAGTTTAGAAAAAAGAAGCCTTAGGGGAGACCTAATAACTATGTATAAATATATCAGGGGGCAGTACAGAGATCTCTCCAATGATCTATTTATACCCAGGACTGTATCTATAACAAGGGGGCATCCTCTACGTTTAGAGGAAAGAAGATTTCTACACCACCACAGACGGGGGTTCTTTACTGTAAGAGCAGTGAGACTGTGGAATTCTCTCCCGGAGGAGGTGGTCATGGTGAACTCTGTAAAAGAGTTCAAAAAGGGTCTGGATCATTTTTGGAGAATAATAAAATCGCTGGTTATGTATACTAGATTTATAGGGACAGAACGTTGATCCAGGGATTTAATATGATGCCATATTTGGAGTCAGGAAGGAATATTTACATCGAGTATGAGGGTTTTATGCCTTCCTCTGGATCAACTCAGTAGGGACTCATTAGGGATATAGGTTGAACTTAATGGACTCTGGTCTTTTTTCAACCTTATGAATTATGTTACTATATATGGTCAGACGTGGAGGCTGTGAGTCAGCCTAATGCTTCCGTAATTACCCACAGGTCCCGTGCCACTTGAGAAACCTTGGCGTTGGTATGCAGGCTCAGGTATGTCCTTCATGCAAGGAAATGCTGGCTAATGTCTCAATTTAAAAATCAGTTTGAGGGTTAGCCAATGTCATTGTTTACATCTACCAGAGTAGTGCACCACAATTCTTGTATTATTCTAATTGTTATACATCCACACTGTCTATCTGGTGCAGGATCTTATTGTGGCACTTGTAGAATGCTTCAGGCATCCTCCATTGTATGCATTTTTATGCTGGGGATTGTCCCTAGCAACAGACTAGAGATGAGCGAACTTTTCAAATATTCGATTTAGCCGATTCGCCGAATTTTCCAATAAAGTTTGTTTCGATCCAATTTTTTTAGCGGCAAATCTATATTAAAAAAGGCTATTTCTAGCCTACATATAGCCTCTATAGGGGTATAGAACACTTTGCTGTGTTCTAAAACGCATATGGAGTGTGCTAGGTTAGTGAAATAATACTGTTATTCAGAATAACATGCAGATTATCGGCATCACTTTTAGAATCACTGCCACACAGCAGCACAATTACAGAGCCTGGTGGTGGCATCAGTGTCAGGAGACCATATAGTGACTGAATGACACAGCGTGGAGGTGTTGGCAGCATGAGGAGACCATATAGTGGCTGAATGGTATAGCGTGGAGGTGTTGGCAGCATGAAGAGACCATATAGTGGCTGAATGGCACAGCGTGGACGTGTTGGCAGCACGAGGACACCATATAGTGGAAGAATGACAATGCATGGACATGTTGTCAGCATGAGGAGACCATATAGTGGCTGAATGACACAGCCCGGAGTTGCCAGCAGCATGAGTAAGCACTAGGCCTTCACAATCCCTAAGAGGAAAAGATGAATTAAGAAACTTAAACCGAAGATTTTGGATAGCAGGTGCTACCTATGAGAAAATGTGAAATTCCCAGACCCAGGCCCAACAGCGGCATCAGTAACCCATATATTGCCTGAATGACACAGCCTGGAGTTGGCTGATGCACGGGTACACACCAGGGCTTCACAATCCCCCCCAAAAATCACCACAATTTTACAAATTTTTGAAAAAGATTTTGGATAGCGGGTGCTACCTATGAGAAAATTTGAAATTACCAGACCCAGGCCCCACAGCGGCATCAGTGACCCATATGTTGCCTGCATGACACAGCTTGGAGTTGGCTGATGCACGAGTACACACAAGGGCTTCATAATCCCTCCCAAAAAACACAACAATTTTAGAAATTTTTGAAAAAAGATTTTGGATAGTGGGTGCTACCTATGACAAAATTTGAAATTACCAGACCCAGGCCCAGCAGCGCCATCATTTTTTTATTTGAAAATTAAAACAAACTTTGAGTGTCCCGGACCCCATCGTGTGGGTACGAAGGACCAAATCCAACAAGCCCCCACAGCAACATCAGTAAAGCATATATTGCCTGAATGACATAGCCTGGAGTTGGCTGATTCACGAGTACACAGCAGGGCTTTACAATTCTCCCCCAAAAACACCACAATTTTAGAAATTTTTGAAAAAGATTTTGCATAGCGGGTGCTGCCTATGAGAAAATTTGAAATTACCAGACCCAGGCCCAGCAGCGCCATCATTTTTTTATTTGAAATTTAAAACAACCTTTGCGTGTCCCAGACCCTAGCATGTGGGTACAAAGGACCAAATCCAACAAGCCCCCACAGGGCTCGTGTGGCCGTGAGATTTGCCCTGACCGGCCATTGTTTCCAGGACTTCTCGCCAAGGCAAACCATGTGAATAACAATGTGACACCGCTGTGACCTGCATGCATGGTATGCTGAAGGGCCACTGAGACTGGTCCGGTTAGTGGAGGCTTAAGACACAGTGGAGGATGTAGAGGCGGAGTAGCACACCAATGGGCTGACAGAGTGTAGCAGGAAGCAGCATTGAGTACACACCAGGGCTTCGGAATCCCAAAGAAAAAACAAACATTTTTAAAATCATTTTAAGAATATTTAGGACAGCGGGTGCTACCTATATATTGCCTGAATGACACAGCCTGGAGTTGGCTAATGCATGAGTACACACTAGGGCTTCACAATCCCTCCAAAAAAATACAACTATTGTAGACATTTTTGAAAAAAAATTTTGGATAGCGGGTGCTACCTATGAGAAAATTTGAAATTCCCAGACCCAGGCCTAGCAGTGCCATCAGTAAACCATATATTGCCTGAATGACACAGGCTGGAGTTGGCTGATGCATGAGTACGCACCAAATCTTCACAATCCCTAATAAAAAAGACAAACATTTTTGACGGAAAATGTTAACGAAAATTTAGGACAGCGAGTGCTCTCTATATATTACCAGAATGACGCAGCCTGGAGATGGCTGCAGCATGAGGAGACCATTGAAATGTGTGATTTTTTCTATTTGAAATGTAAATCAAAATTTGTTTCCCGGACCCCGTTGTGTGGGTACAAAGGACCTAATCTCACAAGCACCCATAGGGCTCATGTGGCTGTAAGATTTAGGCGCAACATCTCCATAGCCCAGACCGTCCATTTTTGGTTTTTGTACCTTTGTTTAAGAACAAGCGCATATCCAAGAGTCCAGAAGACTCTATAATGCAGGACGGTGGACCACCAAAAGACATTCTTCTATAAAATATTTTTTTATGAAATAAAGAAGCAGAGTTCATCCCTCTGCATATTTTTTTTTTTAAATTTTACTTAAAAAATCACACGCAACAATCGTTCAATGGTGTAATTTAATGTAAGTTATTATTGTGGACAATTCAAGTTTATTACTGTGATAATTATCAGAAAATTTGAAAAAAACACTACTCAAGAGTGTTTAATAACCCCCTACATTGCACCATAAATGTTGAAATTTAAATTAAGCATGTATGTATGTTTGTATTTCAAAAATCCTAAAATTAAAGGCCCAAGCACAGAAGCATCATGAAGTCAAGTAGTTCCTGAAAGACACAGGAGCAGTCAGGAGTAGGCATCAGCAGTTCCCAAGAGGCTTTAATAACCCCTTACATTGCACGATCACTCGTGAGATCGAGCAATAACAGGTGTGTTATGCCCTCAGATGTCCGGGGCTGCACGCGCGCTACACTGAACGGACCAGCGTGTGTCTATCTTTCACCGACAGGTAACTCGCTGAACCCCGTTCGCGATAGGGATCAGGGACTGCAATTATTTGCCAGGAAAGAAGAATCACAACTAAGCGCGGGTCGAAAGCTCGGGTTCATTAAGTCCCTGCCCTTTGTACACACCGCATGTCTCTACTACCGATTAGATGGTTTAGTGAGGTCCTCGGGTCTGCCCCGGCAGGGTAGGAGAAGGCCCTAGCAGAGCGCCGAGAATTTAAAGATCATAGTTGAAATTTACATTAAGCATGTATTAGCTACTGCTAAACTTCCAAAAATTGAAGGCCCAAGGCCTGAGGCACAGGGAGGCAATTATTTCCTGAAAGACACAGAATGAGTCAGAAGCAGTCAGGAGCAGTACCCAAGAGGGTTTCATAACCAACCCCTTACATTTAAAGATCAATGTTGAAATTTGCATTAAGCATGTATTTAGCTACTGCAAAACATCCAAAAATTGAAGGCCCAAGGCCTGAGGCTTCGGGGAGGCAAGTAGTTCCCGAAAGAGACAGAATGAGTCAGGAGCAGTCATTCGCAGTACCCAAGAGGGTTTCATAACCATCCCCTTACATTTAAAGATGAATGTTGAAATTTGCATTAAGCATGTATTAACCCCTTAAGGACCAAGGACTTACCGGTACGTCCTTGGTCCTGCTCTCCTGATATAACGCGGGGTTACACAGTAACCCCGCGTCATATCGCGGCGGGCCCGGCGTCATAGTGAAGCTGGGACCCGCCTCTAATAGCGCGCAGCGCCGATCGCGGCACCGCGCGCTATTAACCCTTTAGCCGTGCGCTCAGAGCTGAGCCGCACGGCTAAAAGCAAAACCGAAAGTTGCCGGCTAGCTCAGTGGGCTTTTCGGGATAGCCGCGGCGAAATCGCGGCATCCCAAACAGCTTACAGGACAGCGGGAGGGCCCCTACCTGCCTCCTCGCTGTCCGATTGACGAATGACTGCTCAGTGCCTGAGATCCAGGCATGAACAGTCATGCGGCAGAATCGTCGATCACTGGTTTCCTATGAGAAACCAGTGATCAATGATGAAGATCAGTGTGTGCAGTGTTATAGGTCCCTATGGGACCTATAACACTGCAAAAAAAAAGTGAAAAAAAAAAGTGAATAAAGATCATTTAACTCTTCCCCTATTAAAAGTTTGAATCACCCCCCTTTTCCAATAAAAAAAAAACACAGTGTAAATAAAAATAAAAATAAACATATATGGTATCACCACGTGCGGAAATATCCGAATTATAAAAAGATATAATTAATTAAACCGCTCGGTCAATGGCGTGCGCGCAAAAAAACTCCAAAGTCCAAAATAGTGCATTTTTGGTCACTTTTTATATCATTTAAAAATGAATAAAAAGCGATCAATAAGTCCTATCAATGCAAAAATGGTACCTTTAAAAACTTCAGATCACGGCGCAAAAAATGAGCCCTCATACCGCCCCATACACGGAAAAATAAAAAAGTTATAGGGGTCAGAAAATGACAATTTTAAACGTATTAATTTTCCTGCAAGTAGTTATGATTTTTTCCAGAAGTCCAACAAAATCAAACCTATATAAGTAGGGTATCATTTTAATCGTATGGACCTACAGAATGAAGATAAGTTGTCATTTTTACCGAAAAATGTACTACGTAGAAATGGAAGCCCCCAAAAGTTAAAAAACTGTGTTTTTTTTTTTCAATTTTGTCGCACAATGATTTTTTTTTTCTGTTTCACCATAGATTTTTGGGCAAAATGACTGATGTCATTACAAAGAACAATTGGTGGCACAAAAAATAAGCCATCATATGGATTTTTAAGTGCAAAATTTAAAGAGTTATTATTTTTTAAAGGCAAGAAGCAAAAAACGAAAATGCAAAAACGGAAAAAACCCCGGTCCTTAAGGGGTTAAGCTACTGCTAAACATCCAAAAATTGAAGGCCCAAGGCCTGAGGGCAGGGAGGCAAGTAGTTCCTAAAAGACACAGAATGAGTATGGAGCAGGCATTGGCAGTACCCAAGAGGGTTTCATAACCCCTTACATTTAACCCCTTAAGGACTCAGGGTTTTTCCGTTTTTGCACTTTCGTTTTTTCCTCCTTACCTTTTAAAAATCATAACCCTTTCAATTTTCCACCTAAAAATCCATATTATGGCTTATTTTTTGCGTCGCCAATTCTACTTTGCAGTGACATTAGTCATTTTACCCAAAAATGCACGGCGAAACGGAAAAAAAAATCATTGTGCGACAAAATCGAAAAAAAACGCCATTTTGTAACTTTTGGGGGCTTTCGTTTCTACGCAGTGCATATTTCGGTAAAAATTACACCTTATCATTATTCTGTAGGTCCATACGGTTAAAATGATACCCTACTTATATAGGTTTGATTTTGTCGCACTTCTGGAAAAAATCATAACTACATGCAGGAAAATTTATACGTTTAAAAATGTCATCTTCTGACCCCTATAACTTTTTTATTTTTCCATGTATGGGGTGGTATGAGGGCTCATTTTTTGCGCCATGATCTGAAGTTTTTATCGGTAAGATTTTTGTTTTGATCGGACTTTTTGATCACTTTTTATTCATTTTTTAATGATATAAAAAGTGACCAAAATACGCTTTTTTGGACTTTGGAATTTTTTTACGCGTACGCCATTGACCGTACGGCTTAATTAATGATATATTTTTATAGTTCGGACATTTACGCACGCGGCAATACCACATATGTTTATTTTTTATTTTTTTTACACTGTTTTATTTTTTTTTATGGGAAAAGGGGGGTGATTCAAACTTTTATTAGGGAAGGGGTTAAATGACCTTTATTAACACTTTTTTTTTACATTTTTTTTGCAGTGTTATAGGTCCCATAGGCGATGTGTGGTATTAGCCGCGGGTCCCGGCCATTGATTAGCGCCGGGACCGACGCGATATGATGCGGGATCGCGGCGCGATCCCGCTTCATATCGCGGGAGCCGGCGCAGGACGTAAATATACGTCCTGCGTCGTTAAGGGGTTAAAGATCAATGTTGACATTTGCATTAAGCACATATTTAGCTACTACTAAACATCCAAAAATTAAAGGCCCAAGGCCAGAAGCATCAGTGAGGCAAGTAGTTCCTGAAAGACAGAGGATGAGCCAGGAGCAGGCAATCGCACTACCAAAGAGGGTTTCATAACCCTAATTGATAACCCAAAAGGGTTTCATAACCAACCATAATTGGGGTATGTTGGTGTAGCAGCATGGTCAATCTACTCTGAGGCATCCGGCATTGGTGGCTGGAAATTCTGGCTGATCCATCCCTGATTCATCTTGACAAACGTCAGTCTCTCCATTTTTAGTGGACAGACGAGTTCGCCCTGGGGTGACTATGGCCCCGGCCGCACTAAACACCCGCTCTCATGGCACACTACTGGCCGGGAAGGACAGCTTTTCCAGGGCAAACTCTGCTATTTGTGGCCATAAATCAAGTGTGGCTGCCCAGAAGTCCAGCGGATCTTCAATGGTTGTTGGCATGGCCATGTCAAGGTATGCCACCACCTGCTGGTTCAGGTCCTGCTCCATGTCCACCTGCTGCTGATGAGTTGCTTCACTATGCGGGTGAAGAAAGCTACTCATCAGCGACTGTAGACTCAGGCTGCTGCTGATTGAGCTGGTGATGTTCCTGCCACCCCTCCCCTCCCCAGCAGCCATGACAGTGTAAGGTGAGCGCAGAGGGCGCCCGATTCAGATCTCTGAATGGATGGATCATGGGGCCGATAGGCATCAGCCAACTGACTACGTAGAATCTCTCTGTAGTAGGTAAGTTTGTCCTCCCTCTCAGTGGGTGTAAAAAAGGCCCCCATTTTGGGACGGTAGCGAGGGTCTAATAAGGCGGAGATCCAGAAGTCATCCCGCTGACGAATTTTGACAACTCGGAGGTCACTACGCAAGCAACTGAGCATGCATCGTGCCATTTGCGCCAGTGATTCGGAGGGACTACCTGCCTCCATCTCCACTGCATACTGTCACAGTGTGTCTGGGTCCTCTGTCTCAACTTCCTCATAACCCTCCAGCTCCTTTGGCTGCTCCTGGTCCTCCTCTCCTGTCCGAAGACTAGAAACACCGGCCATCTCATCCAACCTAAACTGTGCTCCGCTCTGCCTCTCATCATCCTCCTCCTCCAGTTCAGCCGCCACAGGGCTCATGTAGCCTTGAGATGTAGTCGCAATGTCTCCATTTCCGTAACCAGCCATGGTTTCAATCATTTGTTGTAGGAAATGTAGGAGTGTAATTACGTCGTTAATGGCGTAATCCAGGCGACTCACAAATAATGTGGCTTCCTCAAAGGACCTCAGCAAACAGCAGGGGTCACGTATGAGCTGCCACTGGTTCACATTGAAGTTATACAGGGGAGTACTCCTATCTGCTTGGATCATCAAGAAATCAGTGATGGCTTTTCTATGTTCGTATAGTCTGTCCAACATATGGAGGGTGGAATTCCAACGTGTGGCAACGTCACAAATAAGACTATGTTGTGGGATACCGTTCTGACGCTGTAGCTCAAAGAAGGTGTGCTTGGCAGTGTACAAGTGGCTGAAGTGCATGCACAGTTTCCTTGCCATTTTCAGGATGTTTTGCAAATGGGGTGAAGACTTGAGGAAGTGCTTGACAACCAGATTCAACACGTGTACCATGCAAGGCGCATGTTTCACACTTCCTTGTCGCAGCGCAGACACAATGTTCTTCCCGTTGTCAGTCACCATGGTTCCCATTTCAAGATTTCGTGGAGTTAGCCATACTCGGATATTTTTACGAATGAACTTTAGCAGTTCCTCCCATGTATGACTCCGTTTGCCAAGGCAAACCATGTGAAGAACAGCTTGACACTGCCGTGCCCTACACACATGGTACGATGAAGGGCCACCGAGATTTGGACGTGCAGTGGAGGCCGAGGACACGGGGGAGGATGAGGAGGCGGCGTCGCATGGTGTAACAGGACCTGGGAGCGAGAGCTTGGAGGAGGAAGCGGTGTGACCTGTCCAAGTTGCTGTTGTGGCTACTTGGACAGGAGCACATTCAACTACTGCGCCGTTGGATGAGTGGGCCCATACTGTTGTCTCTTGGATATGGCTTCGCCGATGGATTGTTGGCGGAATGGCTGACTAAAAGCGGGAGAAGCAGGAGCGACAGAAGGAGGGTTTGACACACAGCTCCCTTCGGCTGAGGTGGTGGAGCCTTGGCTGGATGAAGGAGGGAGCGGATGGCCACTGGGTGATGCAGCAGGCTGGACCACTACATCGTAGCCACAGTTCTCCCAGGCCACTTTATGGTGGCGAGGCATGTGTTGACGCAGGGCCGTGGTGCAGACATTGGGACCCTGGCCACGCTTCACCTTCTGCCAACAGATCTTGCATGTGGTTATGTGAACCTCCTCCAGATGTCTTATGAAAAACTTCCACACCGCCGAGTAGCTGATTTTCCCACTGCAGTCTGCACTAATTGACTGCTACTGGCGCCGTCTCCAGGAACCCCTGTTTCACTACCTCCCGGAAAGGTAGGCTGCCGCGAAGCAGGTGGTCTCCCCCGGGCACGTTTGGCACCTGAATTTCCACTACTGCCGCCACGCTAACTGCCAACTGTGCTATCGCCTTGCTGCCTCAAGGGCAACCTGCAACTCTCTTCTCCTGATGATGATGAAGCCCGTTCTGCACCCGGCTCCCAATTGCGATCGGCTTCATCATCATCAACAGTTGTGTGCACGTCACTGATGTCCTCCTCAGGTTCCCCAACAGTGTCTGCTTCAGGACCCTGAACACTTGCAACATCGCCTCCCATGTCACTCTCCGCATCACTACTTGGCTGCCTAGCGTAGCAAGCGGCGCATGTCTCCTCCCCTTCTTGGCTATCCAGTAGCTGCTGACTGTCCTCTATTAGATCGTCCAGAGTAAATAGTGGAGCTGAACCCACAGCATAAGATACTTCTCTAGGAGAGGGAACAGCATAGGACAAAGGCAATGGGAGGACAGGGATTGCTCCCGGGCAATGCCAACTGAGGTTTGTGTCTGAGGAACCCACCGACTGTTGACTGGGGGTGTCAGATGTCACTTTTGATGATGTGGATGAGCGTGTTAACCAATCAACGACAGCAGATGGGTTGCTGGTGGAGACACGACCACTGGCTGATAACGGGAGCTCAGGCCTCTTGCTGCGACTCCTGCTTCCACTCGCCCCAAGTCTACTGCCAACTTTGCCGGAAGTATTTAGGCCTCTGCCACTCTTCTGTGCATGTCCTGGCACTTCTCTGCCTGACATACTTAGTGCGTTTATGAGGGTATTACAATACGCTACACTACTCTTTAAACAGTATTTGTCTAGAACAGCAGCAGGTGATTACTTACGGCTGTTCTTTCACAGTAAGTTAGGCCCTTGACAGATTAACAGGTACTAGATGGTACAATACTTGGATGTACCTATGCGGTCTGCACTGATGAGGGCAGTAATAAGCGTAAATATACGCAGAAAAAGCTCTGTATTTTTGTAAAACACCAGCCGGTGAATATTATTGTTTGAACTTTGACGGTTTGGAGCACCTTGACAGAATAACAGGTACTAAATGGTACAATACTTGGATGTACGTATGCAGTATGCACTGAGGAGGGCAGTAATATGCCTAACTATACTCAGAAAAAAATCAGTTTTTTTGTAAAACACCAGCTGGTGGATACTATTGTTTGGACTTTGACGGTATGGAGCACCTTGACAGCTTAACAGGTACTAAAAGGTACAATACTTGGATGTACCTATGCGGTATGCACTGATGAGGGCACTTATATATGCGTAACTATTAGTGTTGAGCGGCATAGGCCATATTCGAATTCGCAAATATTCGTGAATATATGGACGGATATTCGTCATATACCGTGTTTCTCTGAAAATAAGACCAGGTCTTATATTAATTTTAGTCCCAAAAAAACACTAGGGCTTATTTTCAGGGTAGGGCTTATTTATTTACGGTTTACGGTTGAACAACATGGGGGGCTGTAGCAGTGTGGAGGATGCCACACTCCCCCCCCATCTTCCACACTTCTACAACCCTCCATCCTCCACACTCCCGCAGCCTCCCATCCTCCACTCTCCTACAGTCCCCATCCTCCCCTTCCCCCGTCATCCTTCACACTCCTACAGTGCCCCCACCCCTCTACAATGGGGTCTGAGGGCATTACTGGCGGCCGCGGTCCGCCAGTTTATTACCCCTGACCTAGGTCTTATTTTTGGGGTAGGGCTTATATTGCAGCCCACCCTGATAATCCTGCTAGGGCTTACTTTCGGGGTAGGGTTTATTTTCGGCGAATATTCGCATATTCGTAATATTCTCGTCTTATTTTCGCATATGCGAAAATTAACATATGCTAAAATTAGCATTTGCGAAAGTGTGCATATGCAAATTTTCGCATATGCGCAAATTCGCACACCAGTCTCACACAGTAGTACTCATGAATTCGCGAATATGCGATATTCGCAAATAAAATTCGCATTCCAAATATTCGCGAGCAACACTAGTAACTATACGCAGAAAAAACTATTTTTAAAAGAAAAAACAGCCGGTGAATACTATTCTTTGGACTTGCACAGTATGTAGCCCCTTGACAGATTAACAGGTACAAAATGGTACAAATGCACTACAGTCCACAGAACAATTACGTATTTCTGAACAGCAGCAGGACCCAACAATGCAGCACCACAAGAAAAAAAAGTCCAGGGATTAAACCCTAAATTGCACTCTGTCACACAATTCCGAGCAGCAGAAGATTTGTGGAGCAAAAAAAAAAAAACTCAATTGGGCTGAAAAATGAGGCGATAAGATGCTTCAGAAAGTTCAGGCAGCTTGGAGATCTGTATGAGGCAGCTGACAGCTATCAGCCCCTCTCTGCTGCAATGCTCAATAACGTGAATAGGAGGTTTAGCTATCAATGATCCTTCTCAGTGTAACAGCAAAGCACTCTGCACTCCTGTCTTTCCCTAATGCTGATGTGACTAGCAGTTGCAGTGTAACGCTGTGGTATGAGCTATTCACACACACACACAGTCCCATCTTCTCCATCTGAGTGCATAGATGAAATGAAGAGAGGCAAGTTGGCCGCCGATTATATAGGGGCTGTGACATCACAGGGGTCATCTGATAGGCTGCATCTCACATGTGATTCAGGGTCAGCCCGCCTACCTTCATTCCCGCCGCTGTTTCCCACCCTCCCATAATCCCCTGCCCCATGTATTCACATGTGGATCCGCCATCTTAGGTCTTCAATAGCCTGGAACGCTGTAAATGGAGTTTAATGAAGCGATTTGTGCGATCGAATCGCGGCGATATTCGCATTCATTGCGAATCGAAATTTTCATGAAATTCGTAACGAATTCGGGTTCGTCAACTTCAATTCGCTCATCTCTACAACAGACCACAAGGGCAGGATCTGCTCCCCCAGCATAAATGCACAACTGCATTTGGTGTTGAGCACCTCCAGCCATTTGAGACCACGTCTTTGTTGTTGTTTAAACTTTACACTTGGAGGTGTGTAAATTCCGTATGTAATGCACCTTGGACATCTTCCTGGCAGCATTAAGATGCAGCTGTGAGGCCTGCAACTACAAAGTGGGCCATTTATATGGATGTACAATTATGAAATGGGAATTGTTGATGATATTAACTTCCTGTTTGTGGCACATTAGTATATGTGAGGCGGGAAACTTTTTAAGATGGGTGGTGACCATGGCGGCCATTTTGAAGCTGGACATTTTGAGTCCAACTTTTGTTTTTTCAATAGGAAGAGGGTCATGTAACACATCAAACTTATTGGGAATTTCACAAGAAAAACAATGATGTGCTGGTTTTAACTTAACTTTATTCTTTCATGAGTTTTTTTTTTTTTTTTTACAAGCTTCTGACTACTTATAAAATGTGTTCAATGTGCTGCCCATTGTGTTGGATTGTCAATGCAACCCTCTTCTCCCACTCTTCACACACCGATAGCAACACCGCAGGTGAAATGCTAGCAAAGGCTTCCAGTATCCGTAGTTTCAGGTGCTGCACATCTCGTATCTTCACAGCATAGACAATTGCCTTCAGATTACCCCAAAGATAAAAGTCGCAGGGGGTCAGATCGGGAGACCTTGGGGGCCATTCAACTGCCCCACGATGACCAATCCACTTTCCAGGAAACTGTTCATCTAGGAATGCTCGGACCTGACACCCGTAATGTGGTGGTGCACCATCTTGCTGGAAAAACTCAGGGAACGTGCCAGCTTCAGTGCATAAAGAGGGAAACACATCATCATGTAGCAATTTTGCATATCCAGTGGCCTTGAGGCTTCCATTTATGAAGACTGGCCCCACTATCTTTGTACACCATATACCACAACATATCAATTGGTACACCATAACAACAGTCTTGGAGGGATCTATCCAATGTATGAGCATTCCTAGATGATCAGTTTCCTGGAAAGTGGATTGGTCGTCGTGGGCCAGTTGAATGGCCCCCAAGGTCTCCCGATCTGACTCCCTTAGACTTTTATCTTTGGGGTAATCTGAAGGCAATTGTCTATGCTGGGAAGATAAGAGATGTGAAGCACCTGAAACTACGGATACTGGAAGCCTGTGCTAGCATTTCTCCTGCGGTGTTGCTATCAGTGTGTGAAGAGTGGGAGAAGAGGGTTGCATTGATAATCCAACACAATGGGCAGCACATTGAACACATTTTAAAAGTGGTCAGAAACTTGTAAATGACTCATGAAAGAATAAAATCACGTTAAAACCAAGCACATCATTGTTTTTCTTTTGAAATTCCCAAAAAGTTTGATGTGTCACATGACCCTCTTCCTATTGAAAAAGCAAAAGTTGGATTCAAAATGTCCGACTTCAAAATGGCCGCCATAGTCACCACCCATCTTGAAAAGTTTCCCCCCCTCACATATACTAATGTGCCACAAACAGGAAGTTAATATCACCAACCATTCCCATTTTATTAAGGTGTATCCATATAAATGGCCCACCCTGTATGTTAACCAACTTAGGTGGGGCTTGTAGTCTACCTCCCTCCTCCCATTGTATGTGTGCTCAGCCACACTGGAGTGTACCTGGGAGGAGGCTGTGAGTCGGCCTGATGCTGCCGTAATTGCCCACTGGCCCCTGGTTTTGCTTATCAGGTAGGTTTAGTGTTAGGTCCCGTGCCACTTGAGAAACCTTGGCATTGGTTTGTGGGCTCAGGTATGTCCTTCATACAAGGATATACTGACTAATGTCTAAATTTTAACATCAGTGTTGAGGGTTAGCCAATGTCATTGTTTACATCTACCACAGTAGTGCACCACAATTCTTGTATTGTATATATATATATATATATATATATATATATTATATATATATATATATATATATATATATATATATTTGTCATATATCTACCTATCTATCTATATATATATATATATATATATATATATAAAAATATTTTTTTTTAAATTAAATATTGAAACCATAGCCAATTAGGGTCAAACCACTTGACCTATGTTCCTTTGATGATCTATTACCTATTTGACCTTAATTGGCTGTGGTCTCTTTATTCAATGAACCTTAATTTGCTCCAATAAAAGCAGATACTGTATATTTCAAAACTTTCTTTCTTCCATTCATACGGTCTCCCTGCCGGTCCCCACTGCAACCACTGTGATTGCAAGTGGGGACAACTGGAATTCAAGAATTACAACTCCCATCATCCCCTTCATAACATAGAAATTATTTTTCACATATATAAATTGGTTATCCCACATTCCACATCCAAAGTTACATATTCCCTTCTACAGCTTACAGCAATGAAAAAGTCCTTCCCATCCATGTCTTCCTGCATATGTAGAGACATTGGAATTACAAGACGATTTTTTCAGTAATTTGCCATTTAAAACCAGCTGATACTGTATAATTACAATGACATTGTCCTCCACAATTACATTAAATACATACAGTAAATACATTACTGTCCCGGCCATCTGCCTCTGCAAATTACAATTTGAAGTATCTTTGATTTCTGATAGAAGACCTCTGTAAATTTATGGATTTTTGGCAAATTAGGGACACTCAGCCTTTTTTTGCCTTCTGTATTATACATATTACTGATGTCCCTGTCCTCGGCTCGTCTCTGACCCCTGCAATTATTGATGGCAGCACATCTAAATGCTAGAAAAAATTTAATAAATGTGGCAAAAAAAATTAAGTAAAAATAAAATAAATTATGATTCAGAACAAAAATTAGAAAACAAAATTATGAAATGCACTTCTCATTCATATTTAATATTGAGCAATGAATTTTCTGGTCCCTGTCTGCTCCCGAAAATTGAAAGACGAAAAAAAAAATATATATATTAATGATAATTTTTAAACAGGGACCATTTTATGTGGGTGAGCAGAAATCGGCCATATAAATGTAAAAATAATATAATTATTATAATAATTTTTAATTACGGTAGTAATGTATTTTAATATTGTGTTTAATAAAGTGTGTGTGTTTCACTTTTTTCTCTATTTAAAAAAAAAAAATAGGTAGTACTACTGCTCCCAGCATGGAACAGACTGTTCCATGATGGGAGCTGTAGTACCTGTATTAGTAAACAGATCGCCCCAGGTGTCACTCCTGACACCCGATGCAATTATCCTTTCTATTGCAGAGAGGGAGCGGCTTTCATCTGTGCTCGCATCACTGCACTATACTCCTGCTGGCCAGTCATGTGAATAGAATTCACATCACTTATTCATATTTCCCGCAGAGAGCTGTGATTGGCCAGATGGTTCCAGCCAATCACAGCTCTGCGGGAAATAGAATGAAAAAAGGATGACCGTAAATTCAGGAGTTAGTCCGGCGCAGAGAGGAACCATCAGGGAGCCAGATAAAATCAATGGATTTATTAGATGCAACATGTTTCGCTGCGCATGCGCAGCTTCATCAGTGTCACGATTCGGCTTACAGATTGTGGATCCTCTGTGTCAGCGAGGGATTGGCGTGGACCGTGCTGCTGGACCGATTCTAAGAGGCTACTGGTGTTCACCAGAGCCCGCCGCAAAGCGGGATGGTCTTGCTGCGGCGGTAGCAACCAGGTCGTATCCACTAGCAACGGCTCAACCTCGCTGACTGCTGAGAAGGCGTGGGACAGAAGGACTAGGCAGAGGCAAGGTCAGACGTAGCAGAAGGTCGGGGCAGGTGGCAAGGTTCGTAGTCAAGATGGATAGCAGGAGTTCAGGTAACACAGGCTTTGGACAACACTAAACGCTTTCACTGGCACAAGGCAACAAGATCCGGCAAGGGAGTGCAGGGGAAGTGATGTGATATAGCCAGGGAGCAGGTGGAAACCAATTAAGCTAATTGGGCCAGGCACCAATCATTGGTGCACTGGCCCTTTAAGTCTCAGAGAGCTGGCGCGCGCGCGCCCTAGAGAGCGGAGCCACGCGCGCCAGCACATGACAGCAGGGGACCGGGACGGGTAAGTGACTTGGGATGCGATTCGCGAGCGGGCGCGTCCCGCAGTGCGAATCGCATCCCCAACGGCCATGTCAGTGCAGCGCTCCCGGTCAGTGGGACTGACCGGGGCGCTGCAGGGAGAGAGACGCCGTGAGCGCTCCGGGGAGGAGCGGGGACCCGGAGCGCTCGGCGTAACAGTACCCCCCCCTTAGGTCTCCCCCTTTCTTTGTCCGGTAACTGCTTCCCATGGGATGAGGACACCGGGAGTGATTGAAGGGTTTCCTCAAAGGCAGGCCGTACAGCAGGAGTGGGAATGGGGAGGGAGGGCAGAGGGTGAAGCTTGGCACGGGGCAGGGTGACACCAGGACGGGGGCCATGAGGAGGCACTGAGGCTTGCCTGACGGGACTGGGAGGGGGGAGAGGCATTTCTTGTGGCAAGCAGAGTCCCAGTTCTTGATCTCCCCGGTGGTCCAGTCAAGGGTGGGAGAATGAAGCTGGAGCCATGGCAGACCGAGGAGGACCTCAGAGGTGCAGTTGGGAAGGACTAAAAATTCAATCCATTCGTGGTGGGGTCCAATGCACATTAAGAGGGGTTTTGTGCGGTAACGCACGGTGTAATCCAATCTAACTCCGTTGACCGCGGAAATGCAGAGCGGCTTGACGAGACGGGTCACCGGGATGCAGAATTTATTCACCAAAGAATCTAAAATGAAATTCCCAGAGGCACCAGAGTCCAAGCAGGCCACGGCTGAGAGGGAGGAGTTGGCTGAAGGAGAAATCCGCACGGGCACCGTGAGACGTGGAGAAGCAGACTTTGAACCAAGAGACGCCACACCCCAGTGAGCTGGGTGCGTGCGTGCGTTTCCCAGACGTGGAGGACGAATAGGGCAATCCACCAAGAAATGCTCGGTACTGGCACAGTACAGACAAAGATTTTCTTCCCTACAGCGATTCCTCTCTTCCTGGGTCAGGCGAGACTGATCCACTTGCATGGCCTCCTCGGCGGGAGGCCCAGGCGTCGATTGCAAAGGATACTGTGGGAGAGGTGCCCAGAGATCTAAGTCTTTTTCCTGGCGGAGCTCCTGATGTCTCTCAGAAAAACGCATGTCAATGCGTGTGGCCAAATGGATAAGTTCTTGCAGGTTGGCAGGAATCTCTCGTGCGGCCAGCACATCCTTGATGCTACTGGATATGCCTTTTTTAAAGGTCGCGCAGAGAGCCTCGTTATTCCATGATAATTCAGAAGCAAGAGTATGAAATTGGATGGCGTACTCGCCCACTGAAGAATTACCCTGGACCAGGTTCAGCAGGGCAGTCTCGGCAGAAGAAGCTCGGGCTGGTTCCTCGAAGACACTACGGACTTCAGCGAAGAAGGACTGGACTGTGGCTGTGGCAGGATCATTGCGGTCCCAGAGCGGTGTGGCCCAAGACAAGGCCTTTCCAGATAGAAGACTCACTACGAATGCCACCTTAGACCGTTCTGTAGGAAACAAGTCCGACAACATTTCCATATGCAGGGAACATTGAGACAAAAATCCACGGCAGAGTCTAGAGTCCCCATCAAATTTGTCCGGCAGGGACAAGCGGAGGCTAGAAGCAGCCACTCGCTGCGGAGGAGGTGCAGGAGCTGGCGGAGGAGATGGTTGCTGCTGTAGCAGAGGCAGAAGTTGCTGTAACATGGCGGTCAACTGCGACAGCTGCTGTCCTTGTTGGGCAATCTGCTGCGATTGCTGAGCGACCACCGTGGGAAGGTCAGCGAGACTTGGCAGCGGCACCTCAGCGGGATCCATGGCCGGATCTACTGTCACGATTCGGCTTACAGGTTGTGGATCCTCTGTGTCAGCGAGGGATTGGCGTGGACCGTGCTAGTGGACCGGTTCTAAGAGGCTACTGGTGTTCACCAGAGCCCGCCGCAAAGCGGGATGGTCTTGCTGCGGCGGTAGCAACCAGGTCGTATCCACTAGCAACGGCTCAACCTCGCTGACTGCTGAGAAGGCGTGGGACAGAAGGACTAGGCAGAGGCAAGGTCAGACGTAGCAGAAGGTCGGGGCAGGTGGCAAGGTTCGTAGTCAAGATGGATAGCAGGAGTTCAGGTAACACAGGCTTTGGACAACACTAAACACTTTCACTGGCACAAGGCAACAAGATCCAGCAAGGGAGTGCAGGGGAAGTGATGTGATATAGCCAGGGAGCAGGTGGAAGCCAATTAAGCTAATTGGGCCAGGCACCAATCATTGGTGCACTGGCCCTTTAAGTCTCAGAGAGCTGGCGCGCGCGCGCCCTAGAGAGCGGAGCCGCGCGCGCCAGCACATGACAGCAGGGGACCGGGACGGGTAAGTGACTTGGGATGCGATTCGCGAGCGGGCGCGTCCCGCAGTGCGAATCGCATCCCCGACGGCCATGTCAGTGCAGCGCTCCCGGTCAGCGGGACTGACCGGGACGCTGCAGGGAGAGAGACGCCGTGAGTGCTCCGGGGAGGAGCGGGGACCCGGAGCGCTCGGCGTAACAATCAGGCCAGCTGATCGCCTGATGAAGCTGCGCATTCGCAGCGAAACACGTTGCATCTAATAAATCCATTGATTTTATCTGGCTCCCTGATGGTTCCTCTCTGCTCCAGACTAACTCCTGAATTTACGGTCATCCTATTTTGATTCTACTTCTACCCAGGAGGGCTGCAGTGGACCTATACATATATTCATTCTCCACTTTACCTTGTTGTGTGTGGGCACACAACCAACTCTGGTAAGCGGCTTGGGAATTATCGTCCCCTTCCCCCACTAACAAGACCTGCTGATCCCGGACATAAGACGCCTTCCTCCCTCTCTCTAGATTTCTCTGCAGGAAATAATAGGTATATATACGGCGTATACTCATACTACAGTGGGGCCAGAAAAGAGCGGCCGCCCGCATCTATACATTATACAGGACATTCAGAGTGGGTGTCAGGAGTGACGCTCACTGTGATCTTTTCTTACCTGCAGGTACTACTGCTCCCAACATGGAGCACACTCTGTTCCATTCTTGGAGCTGTAGTACCTGAATTAATAGACAATTTGCAACAGGAGTCAGAAGTGCCACCAGCTGCGATCTCTCCATTAATGCAGGTACTACAGCTCCCACCATGGAGCAGAGTGTGCTCCATGTTGGGAGCAGTAGTACCTGCAGTTAAGGACAGATCACAGTGGTGTCGCTCCTGACACCCACTGCAATCGCCCTATCTATTGCAGACATGCGAGAAAGCCATTCGCATCTATACATTATACAGGATAATTGCAGCGGGTTTCACTAATGAAGAAATTTGTTATTTTTAATCGAGTCGAAGTTCTGATTTGAGAAAATTCGACTTTGTCTGATTCGATTCACTCATCTCTAACCATGATCACTTCCTCATGCAAAGAGTTCCATAGTCTCACTGCTCTTACAGTAAAAAAAAACAGTTTTCCTGTAGATGTAGAGGATGCTCCTTTGTTACAGATCCAGTCCTGGGTATAAATAGATAATAGGAGAGATCTTTGTACTACCCCCTAACATACTTATACATAGTTATTTGGGAGCCGCAAAACCATATTTATTTCTAAAATATATAACCCTAATTCTCATAATCTTTCTGTGTACTTTAGTCCTCCCATTCCCCTCATTATTCTGGTTGCCTGGCTTTAAATTCTCTCCAGCTCCACTATATCTTTCTTGTAGAATGGTTCACAGTGTTGTACACAGTATGTGTGGTCTGACTAATGATTTGTACAGTGGTAGAATGATTACTTTGTTGTGTATATACTTAAGTCTAAAGCTTCTTAACCCCTTAAAGGGGTATTCCAGGAAAAAACTTTTTTATATATATCAACTGGCTCCAGAAAGTTAAACAGATTTGTAAATTACTTCTATTAAAAAATCTTAATCCTTTCAGTACTTATGAGCTTCTGAAGTTAAGGTTGTTCTTTTCTGTCTAAGTGCTCTCTGATGACATGTGCCGTGGGAAACGCCCAGTTTAGAAGAGGTTTGCTATGGGGATTTGCTTCTAAACTGGGCGTTTCCCGAGACACGTGTCATCAGAGAGCACTTAGACAGAAAAGAACAACCTTAACTTCAGAAGCTCATAAGTACTGAAAGGATTACATTTTTTAATAGAAGTAATTTACAAATCTGTTTAACTTTCTGGAGCCAGTTGATATATAAAAAAAAGTTTTTTCCTGGATAACCCCTTTAAGTTTTGTAACTTTTGGGACTTCCGTTTCTACGCAGTACATTTTTGGGTAAAAATGAACACCTTATCTTTATTCTGTAGGTCCATGCGGTTAAAATGATATCCTACTTATATAGGTTTGATTTTGTCATACTTCTGGAAAAAATCATAACTACATGCAGGAAAATCTATACGTTTAAAAATGTCATCTTCTCACCCCTATTACTTTTTTATTTTTCTGCACACGGGGTGGTTTGAAGGCTCATTTTTTGCGCCGTGATCTGAAGGTTTTATCGGTACCATTTTTGTTTTGATTGGACTTTTTGATCGCTTTTTATACATTTTTTAATGTTATAAAAAGTGACCAAAAATACGCTATTTTGGACCTTGGAATTTTTTGTACGCCATTGACCGTGTGGTTTAATTAACAATATATTTTTTATAGATTTGACATTTACGCGATACCTCATATGTTTATTTTTATTTACACTGGTTGTTTTTTTTTTATTGGAAAAGAGGGGTGATTCAAACTTTTATTAGGGAAGGGGTTAAATCAAATTTTTTGAACACTTTTTTAAACTTTTTTTTTGCAGTGTTATAGCCCCCTTAGGGGACTATAACACTGCACACACAGATCTTTTACACTGATCACTGGCATGCATTAACATGCCATTGATCAGTGTTATCGGCGCTTGATTGCTCCTGCCTGGATCTCAGGCATGGAGCAGTCATTCGCCGATCGGACACCGAGGAGGCAGGTAGGGATCCTTCCAGTGTCCTGTAAGCTGTTCTGGATGCCGTAATTTTATGGCGGCGGTCCCGAACAGCCCAACTGAGCTGCCGGGATACTTTCAGTTTCACTTCGGACGGAGCGGTCAACTTTGATCACTGCATCTGAAGCATCACAATGATCGGTGATGTCCTGTATTAGCTGCGGGTCCCGGCCGTTGATGGCCGCCGAGACTGACCCAAGATGAAGCGGGGTCACCGCGCCACCCTGCGTTAAATCGTGGAAGCCGGTGCAGGACGTAAATATACTTCCTGGGTCGTTAAGGAGTTCAATTCTAAATTCCACAAATAACACCATACACAACATAAATAACATTTGATCATTCAAAAACATAAACAAGAATCCTTATATCTAAATAAATAGACATGATTGGAATAGCCCCACCAAAGCACCAGTGGATCCTCCAGCAGGTTGAAGCACTGTCAAAATAAGTGGCTAATATGAGAGGAATTTAAAGGTGTACTCCGGTGGAAAATATATTTTTTTCAAATTAGCTGGTTCCAGAGAGTTAAACAGATTTGTTAATTACTTCTATTAACCCCTTAAGGAATCAGCCCATTTGGGCCTTAAGGACTCAATTTTATTTTTACATTTTTGTTTTTTTCCTCCTCGCCTTCAAAAAATCATAACTCTTTTATATTTTCATCCACAGACTATTATGAGAGCTTGTTTTTTGCGCAACCAATTGTCCATTGTACTGCCATCACTCACTTTACCATAAAATGTATGGTGCAACCAAAAAATACTATTTGTGTGGGGAATTAAAAAGAAAACTACAATTTAGCAAATTTTGGAAGGTTTCGTTTTCACGCCGTACAATTTACGGTAAAAATTACATGTGTTTTTTATTCTTTGGGTCAATACAATTAAAATGATACCCATGATAGCATACTTTTCTATTACTGTTGCGCTTAAAAAAATTGCAAACTGTTTAACCAAATTAGTACGTTTAAAATCCCCCTATTTTGAAGACCTATAACTTTTCATTTTTCCTTATAAGCGGCTGTATGAGGGTATTTTTTTTAACCATGATCTGTACTTTTTACTGATACCATATTTGCTCATATAAAACTTTTAATACTTTTTTTTATAAATTTTTTGGGGAATAAAATGTTTTTTTTTTTACGTTCACGCCGTTCACCATATATTATTAACATTTTATTTTAATAGTTGGGATATTTACGCACGTGGTGATAACAAATATGTATTTAAAAAAAAATTTACACTTTTTGGGGGTGAAAGAGGGAAAATGGGACAATTTATGTTTTTATTGGGGGAGCGGGTTTTTCACATAATTTTTTAACTTTTTTTAACTTTTATTGTTACACTTTAATAGTCCCCATAGGGGACTATTTATAGCAATCATTCAATTGCTAATGCTGTTCAGTGCTGTGCATAGGACATAACACTGATCAGTATTATCGGTAATTTTCTGCTCTGGTCTGTTCGATCGCAGATCAGAGCAGAAGACCCATGGAAGGCAGTGGAGGCAGGTCAGGGGACCTCCGGCTGCCATGCTGGATGATCGCATCACTGCGGCAGCGCTGCGGGGGATCCGATCATCCGTTCAAAGTACCGCGATGCTGCAGATGCCATGATCTGTATTGATCACGGCATCAGAGGGGTTAATGGTGGACATCAGCGCGATCACGGATGTCCGCCATTACGGGCGGGTCCCTGGCTGTACGGGCTGTACGTCCTGGTATGTTAAGTACCCGTTCACCAGGACGTACATTTACGTCCTGCGTCGTTAAGGGGTTAAAAAAAATCTTAATCCTTCCAGTACTTATTAACTGCTGTATACTACAGAGGAAGTTGAGTTGTTCTTTTTAGTCTTAACACAGTGCGTTATTTTATGATGGGAGATAGTAATGGGAGAAATAGTACATGCACTATTTCTTCCGTTCAATCTCCCGTCACAAAATAATGCCCGTTATGAATAACGGTTGATAACAGGTTAAAACGGCTATTAGAAAAATCCCATAGACTATTTTGGGATTTTCTAACGTATGTTAGGGATTTTCTAATGGCGGTTTAACCCCGTGATCACCTGCTACTTTATAACGGGTGTTATATAACGAGTACTTTTCATAATGTGAAAGCAGCCTAACATGGAGCTATCTTTGGCAACCAATCAATTGCCCTAGGGTGTATTTTTGTGCACACAAAATCATTTTGGTCTTACTAACCATATCTTCTGTGTGCGCAATGAAAACACAGTTATATTTCATTCAATAGTGTACATATTCATATGTTTGATAACGATGGATGCTGGATGGAAATGTTTCTTCAGGTGGGCACAAGGAGCACCATTTGGCACTGCATGTGGTTCAGCTGAAGTGTTAATACTAAAGACTACAGCAATATGTTGTTCTGTTACATACAGTAAATAAACAAATACAGTAAGTATCCAAGTCCTAATTTATAAGGTGTAGTTCTCAAAACAAAATACTGTGGTATGTATTTACTGTTCATAATAGATAAAAGGGAATGTTACAGAACTAAAAATTCATTATTTCCCTTTTATTTCTGTTTTGTGTAACATATCAGTTTAAACAAATGGATCTAACGTTATTTTCTCTATAAACAATTCTGAATCAGTTAAATTGTAAACTATTTATTAATTAAAGCAATCTAAATAATAGCATCCACATCTATCCAATTGGCTTCCAAGCTTTCCCTCTGACAGCCTGCTAAATGGTATCCTGGAGTGGAGAACATTACATAATTAATTACCTAACAGTCAATGTCTGAAACACAGCTTGGAAAAAAGAAAGTGCTGACAGAATGAAATTCACATTCTACTGCCTCTCCCAATTTACAGGAGAACGGGAAATCATGAACAATTGATACACTCGGTTAGCTTCCATCATGGAGAGTGAGTTCACATGTAGCCTTAGGGGTATCCTATACAGTTTAACACTGAAAATAAAAGGTAATGTTCTTGGCAAAGAGCTTGAGGGATTAAATTTGTGAGGCTGGCAGCGGCCCTGAATTGTAGTCAATAAAATGGAGCAAATAGTAATTTTACTGTGCAAGTTCTGCCCAATGAGTCAGGCATTTGTGAAGTAAACCATGTAAATAGAAAATATTGCTTAACTCTCTCTTCCTGAGGAACAGTTGCTTGCTTGATTCCCTATGGCATTCGGCTGCCTTGTTTAGCTAAATGAAAGTCTAATGTCATCTAGGAGCCAGCAAATCGTAAAACAGCAAGCTAATATAAAGAGAGGAGGAGTACATGTAAATGAGTTCTACAGATGCAATAAAGGGTTCTGAATAATAAAGCAGTTCACAATTCCCTTCATATCATTCCAAATCACTGATGTAAAATGGGAATTAAAGTACTAGGATAAAATCATACAATTTACTTTATTTATAACATGCAATCTTTATGTAAATTGGTAATTTGGTGTCAGCCTGAGGCTGTAAGGTCACCTTGTTGAGGGGCAAAATTGCATCCAATTTTAATTTATGTCCAAGTATGTCATTGCAGCAGACTAGGTCATAGGCTTCTATCAGTGACCAAAACATCATAGACAATGACAGACATCATCGATCACACTGATGCCTTCCATTAACTATTTCGATGCCCAGATCACAGTATCTAAATCAGTTCCTGTGGTAAGTTATCTCATTGGACCACCAGCATCCCGATTGGGGGAGTCCAATGAGTGAAAATGGCACCTGGAGTTAGTTTCACCTGCTCTGTATGGTCTGCCTTCTGGCAGACTGTACAAGTGGATTGCCTATATTACTTTTTTTTTAAAGTATTTATTTAAGTTTTGCAATTAAAGATAACAAACATTGCCTACATGGCAAGATATCAAAACAAGAAACAGAGAGAACAGCACTCCCCAAAGGACCCAGTGAGCCTCAGTAAACAATAGGAAGGAGATAAGGCATACCAAAAAGGATCAGCAATGTGCACAGAGGGCAACCCCGAGAATAGTCTTGACACAGACAGACAACCAGTCACACAAACATGCACACGTCCCCCCCCCCCCCACTCCCACCCCGGCACCAACCAGACAAATACATTCCATAAGGACCTAATGACTCCATCCAGCTGGCAGATCAGATGACTCCGCCAACAACAGCCAGGGGGTCCACACCATATCAAACTTCTTCAGGTACTTACGACTAACATAAAGAGCCTGATACAACGGAACATATTTATTCACCAAGGCTTTCCAATGAGACAGTGGAGGGGCGCGGATGTATCCTTCCAAGTCATGACCACTACCTTACGGGCACAGAAAAACAAGAAACAAATTAACAACTGTCTATGAGTACTGGAAACCAAATCATTAATCACCCCAATAAGCATACCATAGGGCTAAATACTAAAGGAAAGTCCAGGTGGTCAACCAAGAAAGCCATCACCTCCCTCCAAAAGACTGCAATAACCGGGCATTCCCAAAGTGCATGCATGAAGGTGCCAACCTCCAAAGAATATCTAAAACAGAGATCAGATGGAGACAATCCAATCCGCTTAAGCTTAGCAGGGGTATAATACAGCCGTAAAACATATCTAGATTGGATCAGCATGTCCCTGCTACTGACCACAGAGCATAATATGAGCTCTCCACCTCTTTCCATTGACATTCCGTCAGATCTGGTATATCAGCCACCCATTTAGAGAAGGCAAGGGAGAAAGGGCAGGACCCAAGCAACTGGAGAAGGGCATAGGACTGGGTGAGAGGTTTAGAGAGATCCGTGGTGCCCAGAAGAAGCTCCACCTCAGAGAAAACCAGAGTAAACTCCAGGGAGCCAAACTGCGCCTGAACAGCATGCCTAAGCTGAAAATACCTAAACAGGTCATTCCCAGGGATGCCATAGCGTTCCTGCATTTACGCGAAGGATAAGGAAACCTGATCCTCCCGGAACAAGTGGGTGACAAATTTAACTCCATGAGTACCCCAAAAACTGGCCTCCTGTAACCCATGCAGGTGAGGCAAATGAACATTCCCCCACAAGGGTGCCCTAGGAGATACCAGAGGCTGTGGAAATTTACTCAACACCATTGACCACACCTTAGCTACAGTGAACAAAGGAATAGGAAAGGATGAGTTAGAGTGATACCTGTATAGTGTATTGGATAAAGCTTCATATGATCCCATAAAGGCACCAGCCAGGGCCGTCGACGAGTTCAATAGATCCAGGTAGAGCCACCACGCTGCATATAACAATTGGGAGGCAAGAAAATAGTTATACACATCTGGAGCAGCCAAGCCACCACACTGCTTGGAGGCCTGGAGAAGGGCCCAACCGAGTCTGGGGATTGCCTATATTACTGATCAGTGCTATGCCTATGTATCAAACGACTGCTGTAAATAGTCCCTTGAGGGTGCTTAAAAAATGTAAAAACAAAGCAATAAAGAGTTTTAAAAAAATTAACCCCCCCTCCCCTTTTCCCATGTTACAAATAAAAAAACCTGAATAAACATTTATGGCATTTCCCCATGCAGAAATAACCGAAATATAAATTTGTAGGGATGCACCGATATATCGGCGGCTGATACATATCGGCAGAAAATAGCTATTTTGGGGAAATGCCGAAACAACAAAAAATTTGCCGATAATGACCCACCTCCCCTGCCCACTCACAGCACAAGTTACAAACACTGCCAGTGCCAGAGGCGTAGCGTGGGGGTGCAGGGGGGGCCGGCCGCACCGGGCGCAACATCTGGGGGGGCACGCTCTCCCGGATAGGAATACTTCTTTTTATGTGCCCAGGTCGGCTCCCGTGTATGGCTGCAGGCGGGGGCCAGCCAGAGCATATAAAGACTAATACTGTATACTAAAAACCAGGGGGCCTCCAGCTGTTGTGAAACTACAACTCCCAGCATGCCCGGACTGGCAAAGGCTGTCTGGGAGTTGTAGTTTCACAACAGCTAGAGGCCCCCTGGTTTTTAGTATACAGTATTAGTTTTTATATGCTCTGGTCGGCCCCCGCTTGCAGCCACACACGGGAGCCGGCCCGGGCACATAAAAAGAAGTATTCCTATCCCGGACATCCCTGTGTCTCTTTTCGGGACATAAGGATGTCCGCCGGTCACTCACCATTCCCCGGCCAGCGCGTCCTCCTTCGGTCCTTCGCTTCTCCGCCTCTATGGTTGTACGCACGGCACGGGACGTCCCGTGTATACAACCATAGAGACGCAGGAGGACCGCAGGATCGTCGCAGGAGAAGGCGCGCTGGCCGGGGCCTGGTAAGTGACCGGCGGCACGTCATCTTCTTCAGTGTTCCGGTCACTGCTCCTCCGGTCCCGGCACCTACTGCTATGGTCCATAGGCCATAGCAGTAGATGTGACCCCGGGCCGGAGAAGCGGTGACCGGATCACTGTGGGGGCAGCAGTAGAGACATATAGCCTCCAGCCATACACTGTATATGGCTGGAAGCTGTATGTCTGTGGGGTTGGGGGAAGCTGCCTACTATTGTGGGGGAACTGCTGACCTAATGTGGGGGGGAGCTGTCTACAAATGTGGGGGGAGCTGCCTAATATTGTTGGGGGGAGCTGCCTAATATTGTGGGGGAACTGCCTACTATTGTGGGGAACCTGCCTACTATTGTGGGGGAAACGGTGACCTAATGTGGGGGAGCTGCCTACTATTGTGGGGGAACTGCTACTATTGTGGGGGAGCTGCCTACTATTGTTGGGGAGCTGCCTATTAATGTGGGGGAGCTGCCTACTATTGTGGGGGAGCTGCCTACTATTGTTGGGGAGCTGCCTATTAATGTGGGGGAGCTGCCTACTATTGTGGGGGAGCTGCCTACTATTGTGGGGGAGCTGCCTACTATTGTGGGGGAGCTGCATATTAATGTGGGGGAACTCCCGACCTAATGTGGGGGAACTCCCGACCTAATGTGGGGGAATCTAATCTAGGAAATAAAGAAAGTGGTCCATATATAGGACTGAGGTGCCTTATTAAAATATAACTTTTAATTGTTAATCGCTAAAATATGTTAAACTTATTAAATTATAGTGCTCAAATAGTGCAACCAAGCAAAAAGACAATCAAATCAACACTTAAGAGCTACTAATTAGCATATGGCGCTCATATATCGACCTAGTATCATAGTCAAAACTGTAACAAACAGTAGTTGTCAACATGCCACCATATCGTGACTGATACTCTAGAAACAGAAAATTCCAATCAGATATTGGTTAGAGTCCCTTGTCCCAATGCGTTTCCATGGGGGGAACTGGTAAATAACTTTGTTCCCCCCACTTCATCAGGGGACTATGAGTCAGCATTATATGTTAGAGAACGATTATCAGAAAAGCAATCTCTTATATGGAGACACAGATGTTATGTACTCCAAATGAAAACAAATTATGTACAAAAGACCACACTTAAAACCAGTGTGTTACTGCCAGGGTCTCTATAGTAGCAACCTAGAAATAAAAAAAAATACATGGAAATCTCCCTTAGCAATATGTTGTAACTCACCAGGGATCATGCCTAACAGGGGTTTAGGGCTTGTACTCACGGTCTTTTGTGGATATTGGGCTAGCTTGAGAGACCACCGGATGCTGTGAAGGCAATATGCCCTCATTTAATATATGTAAAAGCGCCATGCAAACAAGTATGTGATAAAGAGATCATAATTCTGGTCCGGATATACTTACAGTTAGTTGATAGATATGCACACAAAACGCTGCAATGGCAGCGAGTACCGGAGCGGAGTCCGGAGCTGGTGCGTGTATGGTGAACACGCTGGCGTCTAACTGAAGCCTGCTCGCACCCTATTTACGTAATTGGAGGGGGCTCCCTATGACGCCGTTACTAGGGGCGCGGCCTCCCTATCAATCATGAGAACGCCGTTCTAAGGATTGAAGCATATTCAGATGTCGGGTGCGGTAGCTATCAGAGGTACAAATAGTAGATAAAATTGACAATATTCCTGACTTAGGCTAAAGTATAGGACTAATAACTATGGGCAAATTAAATCCCCGCAAAATCACATGTGTGATTATTGAAACCTACATGATATAACGACCTCCCTATCCAAAGGTGTCAGATGCCAGCCAATTTATGATATAACTGGCTATAATACAATGTATAATTATCTCATGCAAAAAAAATTTTAGTTTTTTGTTTTTTTATTATTAACTGAAATGTTAAACTTTAATGTGTTAGTGTGACAAGTTGATATTAGAATATTCAGCCTGGGGATAGAGGCATGCACCAACAACAACAGAGGGGGGTACTAATAGTACATTGCATGGAGCATCAAGTGGGGATCCCTCCGCAGGATTGGCGACACATCAGCAATAAGGCAAATGGATACTCTATTGGAAGATTATATATATCCATATATGGATAATTTTAACAGTGCTAGATACTGACAATACCCCAAACTGTATAGAGGATGCTGGCTCACTGTATAGGAGTTATATAGGAGGAATCTAATCTAATGAGCGGAGCGCTGCATTTTACCAGAAGATGGGGAGAAGTCATTTTCGGTTTCGGTATCGGTTTCGGCCGGATATTTTCTTATTATTTCGGTTTCGTTTTTGTTCTGAAATTTCCATTTCGGTGCACCTCTATTAATTTGTAATGGTAATGATCCAATACGGTGAATGGCGTAAACATAAAAAAAATACTTTATAATAATTTATTTACTGAACAAATGTACTACTATCTATGAAATTTATTGCACTTTCCAACCTATTCCTCTCCATTGGCTACAGAAAACACCTCCTACTAAAGTCCAGGGGTGGAAAAAAACTCAAATATACAGACTAGAAGAAATGTCTAGCTTGGACCCTTTTAAGCATGATGTCTTCGGGGAGATTTGGAGCCTCACAAAAATATCTTCAGCAGATTTCATCCACATCTGCCTAATTCCAAACCTACAGCACTACTTCCCCATTCCTATTTTCTATACTGAAGGTAAATGTAAGCCCTACAGAAGCAGTCCTTTCATTCATCCATTTATTAATGGGCACTAGGCATTCCTCTTCATCTGGCCACTTATATGTTATGCACATGTTTAAACCTGTTGTTTTTATAGGGGTCCTCTATTTTCCCCCTTGCTCTTAATGGGTACATCTCTAACGTCTCTCCGCAACCTCCATATTATCAGTGATGCCTTTCTACAGCTTTATTTGTGGATGTGGTAATAACTGCCTATGTAATACACTTAGACATAAACTGGACCGTTGATGTTATTAAAGAGTTAATAAAAAAAATAAACATAGAATGTATCGACAGATAAAAACCATTTGGCCCATTTAGTCTGCCCAATACTCTGAATACTATGAATAGTTCCTGATCTTATCTTATTTGTGCTTTTTTTAAATGCACAAAAATAAATAAAAACACAAAAGAATGTAAACAGCATCACTTCTAGTGTACAGTCTTCTTTCTTCTTTAGTTCTTCCTCTAGTGACCATAACATCATTAGAGGTGAAGCTACAGAATCAAGAAGACTGTGTACAGGAACTCGGACAGGTAGGTGTGATATACAGTATACAGCTATCTACTGTACATAGATGACTGTCTACGATATGTTCCATAATGAGTTAAATAGGGATGCTCAGCATCCCTAACTAACCCCTTGAGTGCTGGGCCGGCACAAAACCCCTTAGCCCAGTATCGTTTGACACAAATGGATGATGTATATACATCGCTGGATAGTGTGCCCCAAAGATTTAATGAGTGATGCAGTGCATCCCTCCTTAACTCTTTCCTGGTGGTATAGGAGGTATACAATGTATAACCCCATCCTAGCTGAGCTCTAAAGTCAATGACATCTCAGAGCAGGGACTCCCGACAACTCAGAGTCCAGGCCCCAGTGCCCTATACAGTGCTGCTCTGGGAAGTGTTGTATAGTATATGACAGTCATATAAGTGTGCTGGTGCGCTGCACCTGACACATTTATCATGCTTATGCCTGGACATGTGTATATGCATTGCCTGCAGTGCAAATCAATATGTGGCAGGCGAGCCAAAATATCCATAAGTCACAGCCTTTTGATACATGCTGGACAGCCAGCCAGCAAAATTGATGGTCCGAGACCTTGGTGTAAAACACATTTTCCCATCTTGGGTAGAATACAAAGGATTTACATAAGGTGCCATCACTATAAGAATGACACAGTTAGGGGATGTTGACAGGTGGGTTTATGTTTTTTTTATTCTTAACTCACCCTCCTGAGCCATTTGCAGGCGATCCAAAAGATCCATAAGGCACAGCCTCTTGACACACGCCAGCCAGCTGCGCCTGTGAAAATGATGGTATGTCTTTGTGTGATTTAAAAATTAAGTCAGTTTTGGAGACATTAGGACAGGAAAGAAAAAAAAGATGGTCGCATGTTGAGACTGCTCCTGCTCCACTGACCACACGTCTGCTCTTAACCTACCCTGGCGACCCTGCCTGCTTATGGGGAAGAACTCCCGCAAGCCCAGGAACCCTTCTGCGCCTGCCAAGTCTGTTTTTTTTGCCGCCAGTGGCATCCAGCGCTACCTCCAGCTACCCCTCGACTCAGCTCCCTCCTCCCTGGCAGCCATCTCGGGACCTGCGCTCCCGATCCCTCAGCGGTCCCCAGCTTCGCTCACCCCCCCCCCCCTGCTGCTTCCAGATGCTGGAGCCCTTGGTGGGATTCCCGTGCCTGTCCCCGCCGGCTTCCGCAGCTCCGCTCCCACCTGAAGCACCGTACTGTCTGCCTGGGGGCTATGCTGCAGCAGTGACACCGGAGCTCCTTCCTGCTGCAGTCTCCCTTGCTGGGGCCTCTCCTCTGACTCCTGTGCTGCGGCCACGAGCGGTGAGTGACACTGGGGGCTCACCTCCAGCTGCTGCTGTGCTCCCAGGGGCTGCTTTGGTGCCCCCTCCTGCCATCTCCTCCTCATCCTCTCCCAGTGAAGTGTCAGAGGCTCCATCCTGGGCCTCACTGGTGAAGACCTGGAAATCTCCCCCTGCAGGCTCTCCAGCTACTCCTCACTGCTCAGCCTTCCCCTCCTCCGTGCCTGCAGCTACAGGCCCTGAGTTGTGCTCCATCAGACAGCTCCCTCAAGCTTAATCAGCTGCTGTTGCCCTAGTGCATTCCCCCTCTACTCCCCTGGACCCTCTTGCTGTGGCCTACACTCCGTCTGCCTCTCCCAATCTGCAACGTTATCGGCAGACCCCCATGTTGTCCTCCGGAGCCCCCCATCTGTATCCTCTGGGGACTCATCCCCCGCCCCATGAGCCTTTGGCGTCAGCTAGATCAGCGCCTGCTTCTGTGAACTGGGATGCCGCTCCAGAGTCTGATTTGCCCTGCTCGGGACTGTTGCTACCTGCTTCTGCCTTCCCTGATCTCAGCCAGCTCTTGTCCCAAATTCCAACCAAGGATTACTTCCGCTCCCTGATTGCTGAGGTTAGGGATGCCAGCTGGGCAGAGATCTCTTTGATGCGTCAGGATCTTCAGCATATTTCTAACCGGGTGAATGGCTTAGATGATGCCCAAGACCAAACTAGGGCTTACATTGCTCATCTGCACTCTACTATTGCATCCCAAAGGGACTTTCTTGGGGACCTCCGCTCATGTTGAGGACTCGAACCATAGAGGGCGGCATAATAATATCAGGGTGCGAGGTCTGCCGGAGGCTGCCCGTGAGGAGGACCCATTTGTCACTCTGGAGGCTATCTTCAACCTTATCCTCAGTGAACCTGTTACGCACAAGATCAAACTGGACAGAGCCCATAGAGCACTTCGGCCTAAATCCGCCTCAGGTGCCCCGAGAGATGTAATTTGCTGCGTGCACGACTTTCAAGTTAAGGAGGCTATCATGGCCAAGTCCCGGTCCCTGCAAACTTTTGACTTTGATGGAGCCCCTATTCAATTCTACCAGGATCTCTCCTGGGTAACTCTCAGGAAGAGGCAACTGCTGCAACCCCTCCTAAAAGTCCTTCGATCTCACCATGTGCCATACAGATGGACCTTCCCATTTGGACTGCATGCCTGCAGAGATGGTTGCTCTGCTGTCTTCCGCTCCTACGTGGATCTCCAAACCTTCTGCTCTACCTTGGAATTGCCGTTTCCCAGATGGTGGACTGGGATCTGATGTCTCCCCCACCCCCTCTGCCCCCTGTGTGGCAGCCTGTCCGTTCCCGTCGGGCTGGCTCCCAGAAGAAGTCCCCTCCTCAGGCTTTGAGGGTCTCCCCTAGAGCTCCCCCCTGAACTGCTGACTGAGTCCTATGTTTTTCTGAGTTACTCTAGGTTTGGGACTTTTTTGGGTTCCTGGCCCCCCCCCTGGGCCCTCCCCCGTCTGCACTTTTCACCTTGTTGCTAATTATTCCCTGGTCTTACAGTGTTTATGCATTTTATGGTCACCAGTGGTTTTTGTTTTCCTGTGTTCTCTTGCTATGGCCTTGGAATAGGGCGCTTACTCTTCCGGTGGTTGTTCCTTGGCGTTGTTCTTCTATGACCCCTCTCGAGGCCGTAGCAATGGACTGCCCATGCTCTGGTCCTTGGTCCACTTCGGTGGTCTTGGCCTCCGCATTGGCGTATTAGTCAATGGTTTATTTTATTGCTAACTGTTGTCTTTTCTTTGTTTTTCGGTGTCTTGTATGTTGTTGTCTGTTGGTGTAGCCTCTTGTTTCCTCCTGTTTCTCTTCTTTTTTTTTGTATTTTTTCCTGCCTTAGGTTGTTCCTTTCTGCTGCCTTTCCTCGTATTCAAGGTCAGCCGGAGGTCCCTCCATTGCTGCATGACGACCCTCTCGACTACTCTTGTGAGTATGCTCTACTTGAGCTCCCTGCCTTTTCTCTTTATCCGTCATCCGTCAGTGCGTCTCCTTCAAAGTTAAGGGTCTGAACTCCCCCTCAAAGAGGCATTTATTACAGAGGGAATTAGTCAGGCTCCGTGCTGACATTGTCTTTCTCCAGGAGACGCACTTTGATCATTCTGGAACCTTTCAATTTCTTCAGCATCGCTTTCCCGAGACGTACTCTGCTGTCTCTGACAGGAAGTTTCCTGGTGTAGCCATTCTGGTTTCCAGGTTCTGCCCGCTTCAGGTTTCTTCCTCCTTTCTTGATCCCCAGGGGCGTTTTGTTGTTTTGGAGGGTAGTTTGGGTGGGGTCCCGCTTCTCTTGTATAATGTCTATGCTCCCAATACTTCTCAAATCCCCTCCCTACGTAGGGTCCTGGCTAGACTTCATAAACTTCCTTCCTCTGCGTTGTTGCTGGGAGGGGACTTTAATCTATCTTCTCCCCATTCCTGGACCGTCATTCTCTCACAGGTGCTCCTCCCATTCCGGCCCAGTTGCGCTTAGCCTCCATTTTTCCTCAGCTTATTCGTGCTTCGTCGCGGTATGACCTGTGGCGTATCAACCACCCCAAGGAGTGCTCCTTTAGTTTTTACTCTCACCCTTATAAACTGCATACACGCATTGATTATTTTTTCGGGAACCTCCCCATGGTGCGCATGCTCTCCGCAGCCTCCCTCGATCCCATTTCCTGGTCTGATCACTGCCCCGTGCTCCTTTCTTTCTCATCTTCCTCTTCTTCTCTCGTGCTTGCCACTGGAGACTGAATGACTCCCTCCTCAAATCTCTGCCTTCCCGGGAGTCGATACAGAAGTGTATCACTGATTATTTCACTGATAATGAGGGCTCGGTTCCCTCCCAGGCTATTCTCTGGGAGGCCCATAAGTCCATTTTACGTGGTCATTGTATAGCCTTGGGCTCCAAACTTAAGCGTGATGCTCTGGCGCGCTCCTGGGAACTCCGGGCGCAAACTGCCCGCCTAGAGGCTCTCTTGCTGTCTGCTCTCTCCCTATCAACCTTGCAGAGCCTGGTGGCTGCCCGATCGCGGTTGGGTGACCTGGTCCTTCATAGAGTTGAGCATCAATTGCTGTTTGCAAGGCAACGCTTCTATGAGAAGGGTAATAAGGCACATACCATGTTGGCCAGGTGCCTCCGTGTCCAGGCGGTGGCTCAATCTCCCTCGGCTCTTAAAGATCCTGATGTCCTCCACTATCATCCTGCTGATATCTCTCGCCTCTTTGTTAACTACTACACTAAACTTTATTCTCTTCCCTCCCAACTCCCGTCTGATCCAGTGGAACGGACTGCGGCCCTTAATTCTTATCTCTCGCAATGTGGCTTACCTGCTTTGTCGGGGGCTGATTGGGAAGTTCTTAATGCACCCATCACTGGGGACGAACTCTTGGAGGTTCTAAAGTCCCTTCCTACTGGCCATTCCCCTGGCCCAGACGGCTTCTCCTACCTCTACTACAAGACTTTCTCTTCTGTCCTCGTACCTAAGCTTGTTCCCCTCTTTAACTCCTTTATGGGGGGAGGAGATCCTGCAGTCTTTTTTACATTCTCTTATTGCCCTGATACCTAAACCTGGCAAGGATCCTCATGATTGCTTTAGTTATCAGCCTATTGCCCTCCTTAACTCTAACCTCAAACTGTTATTCAAGGTGTTAGCGGTCCGACTTAGCTCCTTTCTCCCCACTCTGATCCATAAGGACCAGGTTGGCTTCATCCCCTGTCGCCAGGGCAGCGACAACACCAGGAGGGTGGTGGACCTTGTTGATCTGATCAATCGGAGATCTGAATAGGCTCTCATACTTAGCCTAGATGCCACTGCAGGGTCTCTATTCCTCTCCTACAGCTTCTCTCAAACTTCCTCATGCTATTTCTCCAACCTTCCCCTTGTTCAATGGGACTCCTCAGGGATGTCTGTTGTCCCCCTTGGTTTTTGCACTCTGTATTGAGCCTTTGGATGCTATGATTTGGGGGACCCAGACATCACTGGCATTCCCTTGCACGACAGGGATGTCAAGATCTGTCTCTTTGCTGATGATGTTCTTCTTACTCTTACTCGTCCCTTGCTCTCTCTACCTAGTCTTTATAGGGTCCTTCATGCTTATGGATCTGGATCTAGTTACTTGCTACTACGATTGGTTGTATAGCTTTGGATGTTAGTGGGCCATGGCCCTTGTGACACTTGCGTTGTGGTTATTTTCGTTTCAATTTGTAACTATGCAAACTTTTCAATAAAAATTACAGTAAAAAAAAAATGAGCTGCATCCATTCAAAAGACTTGTGGTTTTAAATCAGGGTGCCTACAAAGGTTGCATTTGTTGCAGATTGATCTTTCTCCCACCAAGCCATCTATCCATCCATTGAAGCAGAAAGGCTCCTTGTCATCAGCTGACTAGTTAGGTCAGGTCTCAGCCGCATTGCAACCTGGGAAAAATCTGAGACAACAGTAATTTTGTATGTTGTTAAAAATAAATATTAGGGTGAAAATCACATAAGAATTATGAGTAAACCATCACACACAGGTACAGACACTATATTATCAACTACACTAAGGCTCCTTTCACACTATGAACATTCATCCGCTATTAAGCATCAATTTTCTGTGTAAAAATGAATGTGTAATAACGGCTGAAATAACGGGTGCTAACGGCTGAATAAATATTCATCAGTTAAGACCCGTTATAACATCCCTCATGCATGGCAGTTTTAACACTTCTGACTACAGACTCCCACAGCCGGGACTACTGATACTCCCACCTGGAACAGACTTCTATCCATGATGGGAGTAGTATTTCCTTGGCCCTGGGAGTCTGCAGACTCTGTTCCATGATGAGGTTTGTAGTACAGGGGCTGAGAGATTGATCGCAGCGGGTCTCACTTCTGAGACCCAACGCGATCAGAAGTTGTTAAACAGGGGAGCGGGCTGGATGCTGCACTCCCCTACTAAGTACAATGTATTTTACTTTCATTTTTAAATTCCCTGCCGAGAGCCCTGAATGGCGTGGTGGGGTTTTCAAATAGAAGCGCTGCGGTGGGAAAAAATATATTGAATCGCTGGTGGGGGTATGTATCTGGCCCCCACAGCACTTCTATATATATATATATATATATATATATATATATATATATATATATATATATATATATATTGCCCCCCGTAGTGCCTTTATATATGTTCCCCTCAGCAGAGCAGTTATATATGTTACCACCGCAGCGCATATATATGTTCCCCTTGCAGCAGCACATAGCGCCGACCACATGCGCTGCTGTAGAAAACTTTTCATTCTGCCGGGGGCTTATGATAGCGCTGCGTGTGGAACATATATATATATATATATATATATATATATATATACACTGCGGTAGTAACATATATAACTGCAGGGGGCAAGATATATTGAAGCGCTGTGGGGGCCAGATATATACCCCCCAGCGATTCTATATATCTTTTCCCAAAGCAGCACTTCTATTTGAAAACCCTGCCTGGAGCCCTGAATGGCTCCCCAGTACCGGCCATTATACATCGCAGGGGAGTGCAGCACGCCGCCGCTTCCCTGTTTAATAACTTCTAATCGCATCGGTCTCAGAAGTGAGACCCGGTGCGATCAATCCTTCAGCCCCTGTACTACAACCCCCATGATGGAACAGAGTCTGTTCCATGATGGGGTTAGTAGTTCAAACACTAATGTAGCCTCCCCAGCCACCACAGACTCCCGCTGCCAGGGAACTATTACTCCCATCATGGAAACAAGTCTGTTCCATAATGGGAGTAGTAGTAGTCCTTCAGCACTGCAGGAGTCTGCTGATGTCACCTCTTCTGAGCATACTCAGAAGTTATAACGGATATTATAAACCAAGTGCAAACGGATGACATAAAGGCTCATCCGTTTGCCATAGACTTCAATGTTAAAAATAACGGCCGTTAATTTATCCATTTCTTGTGACGGAAGAAAAATTAGTGCATGTGCCGTTTTTTTCTTCCTTTGCAATTAACGTCCATTATTCATGATGGGCCATAACGGGCAATAATGGGTCATAACGGATAATCAAAAAATCCCATAGAGTTGAATGGGATTTTGTAACGGATGTTTAACATCTGTTTTTTAAAGCTTTTCTAACGGACGTTTATAACGGATATTTTAACGGATGAAGTTTATAGTGTGAAAGCAGCCTAACTTTACAGCCCATGTAGCGTAGTCAAATAAAAAATAAATCCTGGTATACCCCTTTAATCTCAATCTCATTTAGTGTTCCTCATAATGTTGCCCACGAATGCAATCAAGAAATCTGTCTTCATTTTAGAATTATGCAGAGAAGATTTTAATTGCTCCATGTTTCCATATGTACACCACCTAATCAAGAACATATGTCAAGTGTGTTATTATTTTTATCATCAATAATATGGACTGACATTAAGAGACTCCCTGTTTATTTTGTTAAAATCAATGCATATTAACATATCCCGAACCTGAACATCAATCACTATTGGAAAAAATCACTGCTAATATGTTCATACTTGGCTTTTTATATTCCAGGGGGATGTTAGATTGGAAAGAAAGGCTGCATGTTGGTATTTTTGTTAAAAGGTAAACATATTGTAGAGACTTAAGTGTACAATTAGAGGATTGATTGGAGGATTCATTAAATACATGTAAATACAACAATTATTGATTCAAATATGGAGTAATTATATAACAAACCTTGTTATTGATACATTTATAATTAAATGCACATTTACATATGAAGGTGTTTTACTCTTTTATGCATTATCTTATTAAATTAAATCCCTACTCGCTATCACTCATGGAGAGGAAACATGTTCCACTCCTGTGGAGAAACCCCATGTTATAATTTAAATTTCTATTTTCCATGCAACAAAGGAGAAGGAGCAGTTATAGAACTCAACTTGATTTAACACCGACCACTTCCTGACATTGAAGAAACATACAAAAATGGTGAATTACTTATCTGTTATTGCTGATCCAAGTCGAGTATTGAACATTTCCGTAAATAAAACTTAAAAATATATACTTGAAATGTGATATTCAATCTATAACGTCTCTGAAAGAAAATAAATAAATAAATACTTCTCCAACATACAACCTCAATCCATTTTTCACATTTTTATAAGCTGTAAGACATAATATTGTCACTCTAATTAAAACTGGCCATACTTACAAGCCCTATGTAGTTAGAATAGGTCATTTATGTATGTTTATTAGAGATAAGTGAACCATAGAATCTGAGTTCAGTCAAAAGTTCAGTTCTGCTAGAATTCAGACTTTGGGCAGTTTGGTTTAGCAGCACCTACAAAATTAATATCAGCCACATGGCAAAAAGGAGAAGGAGAAGGATCACGTGACCTAAGTGAATCCCATTAGGCCTTTCAAACACCTCTCCCAGTCAGTCAGAAGGCAGTATAAGTGTAATGTCAAAGCCACTATAAAAGTCCATGGACATCACTTTATCAGCAGAGACACCAGATGTTAGGTGAAGATCTCTGTGAGAGACACTAAGCATAAACAACACAGACTGGAGAATGACCACACATATATAATAATTGCGCTCAGGGCTTACACTCGTGTTCATATCACAAACGTTTAACATACCTGCATGGAAAACATTAAACCTAAAAACAGCGGTTGAACTGTGCCCATAACCGCGACTGAGGGCAGGCCCCTTTGGAGGGCAAAACACATAAACCGGTAGGTTAAGTAGCAGAATGCATAAACCTCATAAACAATACCCTAACTACACTGACCATCACAAACCTAATTCGGCCCCTATTACAGTAGAATCTACAACCAAAAATGAACGAAGGTGATACCTGGTAACAAATAGCTATGGCCCCTATGCCTACTCTGAAGAACAAGCCAACACTGACTCAAGACCAGGCCAGCATACTAGCTAAACCTAATGACCTGTGTCATTAAGCCAAGTGAAACTGATAGCTGCTTGTCAGACTTAACACTGCACTCTCAAATGTGCATGATCAATATAAATGCCATGAGCGTATAAACAGTATCAATGCCACGAGCATATAATTACAACTGCCAAGAGCTGGAGAACAATATAAATAATGTTTGCTAATGAACAGTATAAATGCCATGAGCGTATAAACATATAAATGCCATGAGCGTATGTAAAGTATAAATGCAATGAGCCTAAAACAGTATAAACCACCACAAGTGTATGAACAGTATTGCGGCCACGAGCGAATGAATAGTATAAATACCTTGAGTGAAAAGTATACATGCGATAAACGTGTGCACAGTATAAATACAAAGAGCATATGGACAGTATAACTGCTATAAGAGTATAAACCGTATACCTGCCCTGAGCGTATGAACATTATGAACAAGCATGTGAACAGTATAAAAGCCAAGAGCATACGAACAGTATGACACTATGAGCGTGTACACAGTATGAATGTCATGAGTGTATGCACAATGAAGCCACTAGCGTATTACAATATAGATGCCATGAGCATATAAAACAGTATAACTATCATGAGTGTCCATGAACAGTATAATGCCATAGGCGAATGCATGACATGAATGCCATGGGCATATCAACAGCATAGCTGCCACAAGCGTGTATGAAGAGTATAAAATGCCACTAGGGCATTGACATAATGGCAACACCTAAAAGAGCAACCTTGGCACTGCATCCATAGGAGATTGACATCTAGCAAAATAGTAGCAGTCCTGTATAAGCCAGAAAATGTCCACACTCGGGTGCTCACAAATGAGGCAGTCCATCACATATCCATAACAGAAGAAGAATAGGAGCACTCACCCGGTAAGACGTAAATCACAGGAGCTTTATTGAAGATTCATATGCAGGGGAGCGGACATACAGGAATGCGGGGGTGAAGGAATGGGCGACGGTCCGTTATCGCGCTGTCTGCGCTTCGTCAGGCCCCTCTTTATTGACATAATGGCTATGACATAATACCGTAAAAGCTGCTAAACAAAACTTTATCACCTATACATTTGAAACCTCTATTGTAGACTCAACACAGATACCCACTGAAAAACGCTAACACGATTACACACTACAAATGCTATGAAAACGCATACGCACCGACCACAACAGACGTATAATTACTAATGTAAAGAATGTATGCGCCCCAATGCAATGAACGTATATGCACTGCAGACATTATAATGTATCTACAAAGGTAAATGCACTGTAAAAACTATAACGTGCGAAAATTAACTGAAATTAACTTTTATAAACACTATGAGTGTATGAACTGTATACAAAACATCAACCGTACACGCTGCACATGATAATACGAGTGTTTGTACCGTATACAAGATTATGACTGTACGTACTGCACACAACACTGAAAAAATGTACTGTAAAAACACTATAACTATATGCACTGCATATGATATTACTAGCTTTTGCCCGTCGCTTCGCTCGCATTAAATTTGGGGTAACATACATTTACTTTTTACGATCCTATAGTAATGAGGCCACTATGGGTAAAGTATACGGGCATCCAAACAACCCAAAACATTACATTTGTTGTTTCATAGAATTGAAGATCGACATTCTTTGATGACTTTTACTGAGTATGCGCGCAGGGGACCCGCCTTCTCACGCTGCTTATATACTGCCAACAGTCCTCATATCCCATCCTCATATCCCATCCTCATATCCCGTCCTCCTATCCCATCCTCCTATCTCGACCTCCTATCCCTACCTCCTATCACGTCCTCATATCCTGTCCTCCTATCTTGACCTCCTATCTCGACCTCCTATCTTTACCTCCTATCATGACCTCCTATACTGACCTCCTATACGGAAGTCCTATCCCAACCTCCTATCCTGTCCTCCTATTCCGACCTCCTATCCCATCCTCCTATCTCGACCTCCTATCTCGACCTCCTATCCCGACCACCTATCCCGACCACCTATCCCGTCCTCTTATTCCTTCCTCCTTTCTCGACCTCCTATCTCGACCTTCTATCTTTACCTCCTATCCCGACCTTCTATACCATCCTCCTATCCCGACCTCCTCTCCCGAGCTCCTATCCCGACCTCGTATCTCGACCTCCTATCCCAACCTCCTATCCCATCCTCATATCCCGTCCTCCTATCCCGTCCTCTTATACCTTCCTCCTATCTCGACCTCCTATCTCGACCTTCTATCTTTACCTCATATCCCGTTCTCCTATCCCGACCTCCTATCCCGACCTCCTATATCGACCTCCTATCCCGACCTCCTATCCCAACCTCCTATCCTGACCTCCTATCCTGTCCTCATATCCCATCCTCCTATCCCATCCTCCTATCCCAACCTCCTATCCTGACCTCTTATCCCAACCTCCTATCCCGTCCTCATATCTCGACCTCCTATCATGACCTCCTATCCCGTCCTACTATCCCGTCCTCCTATCCCGTCCTCCTATCCCGTCCTCCTGTCTCGACCTCCTATCTCAACCTCCTATCCCGACCATCCCATCCTCCTATCTCGACCTCCTATCTCGACCTTCTATCCCGACCTACTATCCTGTCCTCCTATCTCCACCTCCTATCTCGATCTCCTATCCCGTCCTCCTATCCCGACCTCCTATCCCGACCTCCTATCCCATCCTCCTATCCTGATCTCCTATCCCAACCTCCTATCCCATACGCATACGCACCGACCACAACAGACGTATAATTGCTTATGTAAAGAACGTATGCACCCCAATGCAATGAACGTATATGCACTACAGACACTATAATGTATCTACAAAGGTAAATGCACTGTAAACACTCTACCTTCTATCTTTACCTCCTATCCCGACCTCCTATCCCGACCTCCTATACCGTCCTCCTATCCCGACCTCCTATCCTGACCTCCTATCCCAACCTCTTATCCCGTCCTCATATCCCGTCCTCCTATCCCGTCCTCATATCTAGTGTTGCTCACAAATATTCGCAATTCGAATATTCATCGCGAATATCCCATATTCACGAATTTGCGAATATTCCGAATTTCGCGATTAAAATTCGCTATTACGAATATTCGTCTTTTTTTCAAACTGTTTTAAAAACTGAGCACATTGTAGGGATCTCCTTCGACTGATAAATGCAATGCTTGTATCATTTCATTAAAGACCCAGGGATGAGACTGTGAGGCGAAAGGTTTATGCATGCGAATATTCACAATGCGAATATTCGTGGAAATTCCGCCCTAGTTATGCCTGTGAGCCAATGAGAGTTCTGCAAGCACAGTTGTCAGAGCTTAGCAACATTCCTAGCAACGTCCCTCGCATGATGTTATAGCACGCATGCGCAGACGAGCAAAATTTCGCTATTAATTTTGCATCAACCGTACACGCTGCACATGATAATACGAGTGTTTGTACCGTATACAAGACTATGACTGTACGTACTGCACATAACACTGAAAAAATGTACTGTAAAAACACTATAACTATATGCACTGTATATGGTATTACTAGCTTTTGCCCGCGGCTTCACTCGCATTAAATTTGGGGTAACATAGATTTACTTTTTACGATCCTATAGTAATGAGGCCACTCTGGGTAACGTCTACGGGCATCCAAACAACCCAAAACATTACATCTGTTGTTTCATAGAACTGAAGATCGACATTCTTTGAGGACTTTTACCGAGTCTGCGTGCAGGGGAACCCGCCTTCTCGTGCTGCTTATATACTGCCAACAGTCCTCATATCCCATCCTCATATCCCGTCCTCCTATCCCGTCCTCCTATCTCGACCTCCTATCTCGACCTCCTATCCCGACCTCCTATCCCATCCTCATATCCCGTCGTCCTATCTTGACCTCCTATCTCGACCTCCTATCTTTACCTCCTATCACGACCTCCTATACTGACCTCCTATACTGAAGTCTTATCCCAACCTCCTATCCGGTCATCCTATCCCGACCTCCTATCCCGTCCTCATATCCCGTCCTCCTATCCCGTCCTCCTATCTCGACCTCCTATCTCGACCTTCTATCTTTACCTCCTATCCCGACTTCCTATACCATCCTCCTATCCCGACCTCCTATCTCGACCTCCTATCCCGACCTCCTATCCCGACCTCCTATCCTGACCTCCTATCCCGTCCTCATATCCCGTCCTCCTATCCCATCCTCCTATCCCAACCTCCTATCCCATCCTCATATCTCGACCTCCTATCTCGACCTCCTATCCCGTCCTACTATCCCGTCCTCCTATCCCGTCCTCCTATCCTGTCTTCCTGTCTCGACTTCCTATCTCAACCTCCTATCCCGACCATCCCATCCTCCTATCTCGACCTCCTATCCCGTCCTCCTATCCCGACCTCCTATCCCGACCTCCTATCCCGTCCTCCTATCCTGATCTCCTATCCCGATCTCCTATCCCATGTGCATACGCACCGACCACAACAGACGTATAATTGCTAATGTAAAGAATGTATGCGCCCCAATGCAATGAACGTATATGCACTGCAGACACTATAATGTATCTACAAAGGTAAATGCACTGTAATCACTTGACCTTCTATCTTTACCTCCTATCCTGACCTCCTATCCTGACCTCCTATACCGTCCTCCTATCCTGACCTCCTATCTCGACCTCCTATCTGGACCTCCTATCCCAACCTCCTATCCCGTCCTCATATCCCATCCTCCTATCCTGTCCTCATATCTAGTGTTGCTCACGAATATTTGCAATTCGAATATTCATCGCGAATATCGCATATTCGCGAATTCACGAATATTACGAATTTTGCGATTAAAATTCGCTATTACGAATATTCGTCTTTTTTTCAAAGTGTTTTAAAAACTGAGCACATTGTAGGGATCTCCTTCGACTGATAAATGCAATGCTTGTATCATTTCATTAAAGACCCAGGGATGAGACTGTGAGGCGAAAGGTTTATGCATGAGGTTGCGATAAGAGTTCGAGATAGCAGGTCGAAATAGGAGGTAGGGATAGGAGGACTTGAATGAGAAGGAAAGAGAGGGCCCTTGTGTCCAGCGCACGGGACTTGTTCCAGCTAAATGTTCACTCAGCAGAACTTGACGCCCAGATGGCTCCTCACTACGATTCTGATCCTCTGCCTTAGAACACTGCTGGGCTCCTGTATCCTCCAGGCACTTCCTGTATCCTCCAGGCACTTCGAAGCAGGAAGTGCCTGGAGGATACAGGAGCCCAGCAGTGTTCTAAGGCAGAGGATCAGAATCGTAGTGAGGAGCCATCTGGGCGTCAAGTTCTGCTGAGTGAACATTTAGCTGGAACAAGTCCCGTGCGCTGGACACAAGGGCCCTCTCTTTCCTTCTCATTCAAGTATTCTACGGGTTCCTTCCCAGGATACCGGTCTAGGCACCTTCAGCTGCAGCACGGATTCCACTTAATACCCCTCAAACGGGGAGATACGTTTAATCCCAAGAGGGTCACCAGGTGAGAGTACACCCTGCTGGGGGATCCACCTGGGATTTCTCTGTTTGTACGGTATCACACGAGGCGCTGCCCTCTCTGTTTTTTTGTTTCCTCAAATTTCCTTTTAGGGATAGGAGGACGGGATGATCGGGATGGGAGGTCGTGATAGGAGGTCAAGATAGGAGGTCGATTTAGGCGGAGGGGATATGAGGTAAAGATAGGAGTACAGGATAGGAGGTCGGGATAGGAGGTCGGGATAGGAGGCCGAGATAGGTCGGGATAGGAGGACGGGATAGGAGGATGGGATAGGAGGTCGAGATACACTATCTTGACCTCCTATCCCGACCTACTATCCCGATCATCCCATCCTCCTATCTCGATCTCCTACTTTGACCTGCTATTTCGACCGCCTATCCCGACCTCATATCCCGACCTCATTTCCTGACCTCCCATCCTGTCCACGTATCCCGACCTGTAATATATGTACCAGGTATTGAAATATCTCCAGCCATACGGAAGTTATGTGGGAACATACATTTCCCATTGATTTGCATGGGACTTTAAACAAAAACCCCGACCCTCACAAATGGGGGTAGTTAAGGGTTAAATTAACTATCCTATATTTTAAGTGGACATATAAGTAACATGTGACCAAGTATTATTGAAAAATCTCCAGCCGTTTGAAACCTTTTTGACCCCATTAAAGGTGGAATTTCGAAAAATTCTTTCTTATTCCTTGTCTACGTCTTAAAAACAATATCTGTGCAAAAATTCAGGTTTCTAGGTCCAAGGGTTTAGGCTGGGCGTTGATGAGTCAGTGAGTCAGATCTTCTCCTTTTATATTTTAAGACTAGTGTACGTACCATATACAAGACATTTATGACCACAAACACTATAAGATGCTGTAACTGTATAGTATGTATATATGTAACTAGACCCACCTAAACTGTGTGATTGAAGTACCGTGACTGTATGCCCTATACCTATCATGACCGTGTATAAACACAATGAAAATAAGAAATATACTATCACCATGTCTGTAGTATACACACTATTACCATGTGCACCATAAAGATTCCTTTGAACATATGTACTGTACCTAAAAATTACTATAACTTTATGTACCGTAACCGTATGCCCTGAAACAAATATTAACCCAATGTGCTGTGTGCACTGTGACCATGAACAACTGTATTCCTGCAATGCATGGCATACAAAACCAAATGCACAATAGGCTACTAAACAGTATATATTGACATCAGTTTTTTTTTTAACATTCTGCCACTAGACCGGGCACGTATCTCTGCTGAGGGACCGCGTATCAGGTCCAACCAGCGCTCTGCCCCGCCATACCGAGTGCTGCTGAAGTACGGATCCAGCATCCTAGAACATCCCCGCCCCCAATGAAAACTCAGAAGCGCTGACGTAAGTAGTTAAAGTAGTAAGCCACACCATGCCGAAGCACCGTCACCTGCACACCGAGCGGACGTGCAGCAGTAAGGTTACCATCATGCACCTGAAAGACTGCCTATCCCTCGCATGTACGCCCGGCTCCCGACTCCTGCGTACTGCAGGCGGAGCTGGCAGAGACCAAGGCCTGACCTCACCTGACCACCGCTGTTCCTCCAGTCCCACCGGACCTCATCCCGCTGCTACCTTCTGTGCCACTCCGTGAACTCCATCTGAATGCTAAAGTAAATCTCCCACCAAAATCAGTGTCAGTAGTCAGTGAAGCCCCCACTACAGCGGCCGTGGAGCTCCTGTAAGCTGGAGATACAAAACGCCGGACAAGGTAGTACATCGCGCATGACCTGCCCACCATCCGTGAAAACGTCACACATGCCCCGCTAGTAGGAACCGGGGGTGTTATATACACCTGCCCCCACCCACAACCCCTATATGCCCCGCCTAGTAGTTTTGGCACGGAACACTCCAGCCACAAAATCTGTTGCTACTCCCAAAAAGGGATCATTTTGGGACCACTTGGAAAAATGTATTGTTTTATTCAATACCTCTATGTGCATATAAACACTGGCACTACCTCCAAAAAAGGGGTACTTCTTGGACAAAATGAATTTTAAGAATTATAAAAAAATTAGTGCAGTGTTTTTGTTCAACCTGTGAAGTACTACCAGGTATCATCCATTTACACAAAAGTAAATTAATATCAAACACTTCATATCACCAGTTATTGTTTATGGTGAATCATGACTTTGAAGGCACTTTTGACAGATGTGATACCATACACGTTGTGCTGGGTGCACAGGCCTTTCTCAGATTGTAGCAATATCTGAACAAGCAACACATTTTGACACTTGTCATGAATATTTTAATATTATACCTTGTCTATTAGAAAACATTTGCAATGTTTTATTTTTTTTTTTTTGTGTGTGTGAGCTATTGAGATCCAGGAATCACCATGTTCTCACTGATGAGGCCAAAGTAAAGTAGTATAAGCTTCTAAGAAATTCTACTGTACAGGATTATTTCTGAGATTTCAGATTATAAAAGTCTTAGAAAAGCATCTGTTAGCATACTTTCCACAATGACAGTAGAGCAATTCTAAAGTTATCAGAAAAAATGTAACCCAAATTTTTGTATTTTGGCATAATGAATGAAATTTATATATATATATATATATATATATATATATATATATATATATATATATATATGTTTTTTTGCTTTTTGACTATGATCAAGTATAGTATCTACTAGTATCAGTTTCATATCTGATGTGTCCCCTGTCTGGGGATCATATATTAAATACATCTTTGGAACATAGAACTGAAAAATTGAGTTTCATCTTAAGGCAATGACATGATATTACAAAAAGAAAAAAAAAAAGAAAAAAAAAAGGAAAGAAAAGAAATACATCTTAGGAGTCTACTTAACTGTTCAAAAATATTTCTATTGTATAGAAATGAAATCCAAAAATGATGGTTCACTGTGGCCACAAGTCCAATGTGAGAGCTCATAAGCATGCCTGCATTCTAGTAGGTGACCAGTACTTTATAGCTGATTTAATAAGTGAAGAAAATGAATATTTCCTCCAGCAGCAGACCCTCCTTTCCAAATGTTGCCAATGTAATAAATAACATTAAATAATGTAACTGAATTAGCATTTTTATTCTATGTATTTATGATTCACAGTATACATGATGATTTTATAGTTTTATTTAATTAGTTTTGTTTAATTAAAATCATGTCACATCATATTTATGTTTATTGCAACTAATCCCTAAAATGTTCAGATATTCCAAGAATTAGAAATTAGGCTGTGACTCACAAACATTTGGACTGGTTTTGATAGATGATTCCATTTTAATTACAGGACAATTTTGTTTATGTGATATGAAGGATACTGTGTTTTAAGAATGTAAATAAATACATATAGTTGTGATCACAGGTTTGCATACCCTGGCAGAAATTGTGAAATTTTGGCATTGATTAAGAAAATATGACTGATCATATAAGGAAACTGTCTTTTATTTAACCCCTTAAGGACCAAGTCCATTTTCACCTTAAATGGGCACTGTCACCAACTTTTTTTTTTTTGATATGTTGTAGTACTTATGTACTACAACAAATCTCTAATATACTTTTATTATTATTATTTTTTATTAAAATGCTTTAATTGACATTTGAAAACCGGCCACTAGGGGTCTCCCTCCTAGTGGCCGGCTGCAGCCTGGCGTGATGACACGCCTGAAAAAGGACTGATGCGGCCAGGCATCGGTCCTTTTTCATTCAGTCTGCGCTCGCTCCCTGCCTGTCAATCAGACAGGCAGGGAGCGAGCGCATTGGCTCCCCGGCCACTGGCTGGGAGGCCACTCCTCCCGCACATCGCCGCCGCCTCGTCGCTGCCCTGTCACCGCCGCTGTCCCTGCACGCCCGCTGCCGGACTCTGCAGTAAGTGTAATGAGGGAACGGGGTATGCGAGAGGGGGGTTTGTGATGGAGGGAACGGGGTATGTGGGGGGGGTTTGTGATGGAGGGAACGGGGTATGGCGCTGGGGGAGGCAGACGGAGGGGACAAGCGCCGCATGTAACTAACTAATAGTTTATCTACACAGGGTGCCTCCAGCTGTTTCAAAATTACAACTCCCAGCATGCTCTGACAGCCAATAGATGTCAGGGCAAGCTGGGAGTTGTAGTGGTGAAACAGCTGGAGACACCCTGTGTAGATGAACTACGGGCGGAAGTTCCCCCCAGCAGGCATCAGTGACGTGGTGCCTGCTGGGGAAGTCTGCCTGGTAGTGAACACACTGCCAGGCAGACAAAAGGCTTTTTTAATACAGTAAAAATGTAAATTAAAAGCAGGGAGGGGGTTAGGGATAGATTGGCAATAGGCAGGGACAGAAAAAAAAATAGGATGGTGGGAGCTACCCTTTAAGGACCAGAGCGTTTTTTTCACATCTGACCACTGTCACTTTAAGCATTAATAACCTGGGATGCTTTTACTTATGAATTTGATTCCAAGATTGTTTTTTCGTGACATATTCTACTTTAACATAGCAGTAAAATTTCGACAATACTTGCATCATTTCTTGGTGAAAAATTCCAAAATGTCATGAAAAATTTGAAAATTTTGCAATTTTTCGAACTTTGAAACTCTCTGCTTGTAAGGAACATAGACATACCAAATAAATTATATATTGATTCACATATACAATATGTCTACTTTATGTTTGCATCATAAAGTTGACATATTTTTACTTTTGGAAGACATCAGAGGGCTTCAAAGTATAGCAGCAAATTTCAAATTTTTCACAAAAATTTCCAAATCTGAATTTTTCAGGGACCAGTTCAGTTTTGAAGTGGATTTGAAGGACCTTCATTTTAGAAATACCCCACAAATGACCCCATTATAAAAACTGCACCCCTCAAAGTATTCAAAATGACATTCAGAAAGTGTGTTAACCCTTTAGGTGTTTTACAGGAATAGCAGGAAAGTGAAGGAGAAAATTCAAAATCTGCATTTTTTTACACTGGCATGTTCTTGTAGACCCAGTTTTTGAATTTTTATAAGGTGTAAAAGGAGAGAAATCCCCCCAAAACACAATTTCTCTTGAATAAGGAAATACCTCATATGTGTATGTCAAGTGCTCGGCGGGCGCAGTAGAGGGCTCAGAAGGAAAGGAGTGACAATGGGATTTTGGAGAGTGAATTTTTCTGAAATGGTTTTTGGGGGGCATGTCGCATTTAGGAAGCCCCTATGGTGCCAGAACTGCAAAAAAAAATCCATGTGGCATACCATTATGGAAACTACACCCCTCAAGGCATGTAACAAGGGTCCAGTGAGCCTTAAAACCCCTCAAGTGTTTGACGACTTTTCACTAAAGTCGGATGTGTAAATAATTTTTTTTCCACTAAAATGTTGGTTTACTCCCAAATTTTACATTTTTACAAGGGGTAATATGAGAAAAAGCCCCCCAAAATTTGTTAGGCAATTTCTTCTGAGTACGAAAATACCTCATATGTGGCCCTAAACTGTTGCCTTGAAATACGACAGGGCTCCGAAGTGAGAGAGCGCCATGCGCATTTGAAGACTAAATAAGGACTTTGCATAAGGACGGAACCGGATGCAAGAATTATACTTGCCTCCGATACAAAAAATACCCTATGGCAGTGTTTCCCAAACAGGGTGCCTCCAGCTGGAATGTCAATCGCTGTCCGGCAATACTTGGAGTTGTCTTGCAACATCTGGAGGCTCCATTTTTGAAACAGTGTCATACAAGAAATGTTTTATTTTTATTTGGGGGGGAGGTGAATGTGTAGGGGTATGTGTGCATGTAGCGTTTTACTTTTTATTTTGTGTATTGTAGTATAGTATAGTGTTTTTAGGGTACACTCACACGGCCGGAGTCTACAGCGAGCTTCCCGCTGGGAGTTTGAGCTGTGGCGGAAAACTTGCTACATCTCAAACTTGTAGCAAGAAGCTCGCTGTAGACCCCGGCCCGTGTGAATGTACCCTGTACATTCACATGGGGGGGGGGGGGCAAACCTCCAGCTGTTTCAAAACTAGCACTACCAGCATGCCCTTTGGCTGTCCGTGCATGCTGGGGGTTGAAGTTATGCAACAGCTGGAGGCACACTGGTTGCAATACACAGAGTTTGTTACTTAACTCAGTGTTTCACAACCTGTGACTTTTTAAATTGCAATTAATGTCTGTCTATGAATCCATGGTGGAGACTTATCAGTGGTGCAGTTTCCCACAGCAACCAATCAGATTGCTTACTTCATTTTATTTATTTTCTTTCATATAAAAATTTTTATTGAGGTTTTTCCAACAATAGTGCAAAAGTGAGAATATAACAGACATATGTCATCCATTTGTAATCATATGAACATTATAACACGAATAATAGAGCAATTCACATTACAACCAGCTAGTATGACTAGACGCCACAACATATGGGAACCAGGCTACTGACTACTTACAGGATAAGGGTAAATGTTGAGTACAGGGAGTTATAGCGTGTGTTTCTGGAACAGCTATCTAATGTGAATTTGGTATCTAAGGCTAACATTAATGAACAGCAGTTACCACATCGTCAACCCTGAGCGTGTAGTGAGCAGGTAGTCGTATAGCGTTTGTTGGTTAACGAGTATATCAGGGCGGACTCATGCCGAGAGAAATGTGGTCCAATGGTTACACGTGGCATGGAATAACCAGATATATAAAAAGTTCAGGAATGGCTGAAGAGAGAAAGTAGAAAGAAAGTAGAGAGGAGGGTGGGTAAGGGCAAGTAAGGGGGGTAGCTTACCTCATTTTTTATAGGACTTTATTTTTTTTTATTTAAATGAAAGAAACAATCTGGTTACTATGGGAAACTGCGTCACTCTTCCTCTACACAGGTTTTGATAAATCTCTCCCAATAAGTGTGTTGGCTCTCATGTGGTGCACTGTGCAGGCTAGATATTGAACCATGGGGAGCAATAAAGAACTGTCAAAATTACTGTGTCAGAGGGTAATGGGACTTTATAAAGATGGAAAGGGATATAAAAAGACATCCAAAGCTTTGGAAATGTCAGTCAATACTGTTCAAATACTAATTATAAAGTAAAACATTTGGGGTTCTCTTGATACCAAACAAAAGTCATGTAGATCTAGAAAGATTTCAGCCACAATTGCTACAAGTAACCTCATGAGAGATACAGGCTTCTCAGGAAAAAAAAAATGGTAGTTGTTTCAAGGAGCACAAAAATGAACAGCAGGGTCAAGTTCTTTTTTTACTTCTTCATGCATTTTATGGTAAAATACAAGGTGTCATTACAAAATGCTATTGTATCCTTGAAAATCAAATGCCTATACTGGTGGAAAAATAAATAGGTAATGGCCTTAAGAAGGACAGGAGAAAAAAATGTAACCGCAAAAATAAAAACTGTTTGCCACAGGAAGGGGTTAAAAATGGTGCATATATTATTAATTCTCCAAGGGTATGTAAACTTTTAGGCACAAATTTATAAATTGATCAGAAACCACTAACTTGAAGCAAGAAACCTTCACCATGTTTGTATGAATAATTATGCAGATGCGAGAACACAACCACATTAATGTTCTTGGTAGAAGGTTTTTGATTGCTGCAAACTAATGCCCTTACGTGCACCAATATCATGCTCCAGTGTGGATGTACACAGTGTAAAATCACACATGTAGTTGTGGACGTTTCTTACGTCAAAGCTGGGAATGGATAAAAACAAAATAGAATTACACATTTTTAATAAGTATTATTGCAATATTAGCACAGTAAAAAAATATTTTGTGTGTTGTAACCCCCTACATTTGTGTTCTAGGTAGCATGACCCAATATTTGCATTTCCATGATGAAGTTTTTGGCTCTTTGCATTGATCTCCCCTTCTGATTTAAAGGGGTACTCCCACCCTAGACATCTTATCCCCTATCCAAAGGATAGGGGATAAGATGTCTGATCTCGGGGGTCCCGCCGCTGGGGACCCCCACAGTATTGCATGCGGCACCCACCTGTTTTTTGTCTGGAAGCGCTGGAGGGTCTGAGTCGTGACTACGGGAACGGAAGTCCGTGACGTCAGGACTCTGCCCCCATGTGACATCATGCCCATCCCTTCAATGCAAGTCTATGGGAGGGGGCCCCCTCCCATAGACTTGCATTGAGGGGATGGGTGTGATGTCACAAGGGGGCGGAGTCCGGACATCACAGACTTCCATTTCTGTAGTCGCGACTCAGACCCTCCAGCGCTTCCGGACAAAAAACAGGTGGGTGCCGCATGCAATACTGCATGGGTTCCCAGCGGCGGGACCCCCGAGATCAGACATCTTATCCCCTATCCTTTGGATAGGGGATAAGATGTCTAGGGTGTGAGTACCCCTTTAAGCCATTAACTATACCCTTTGATTATGCTCTACAAAATATTCTTGGGACATAAAGTGATGAGAGACCCATGTGCTAAAAAAATACAAATCACAGGACAAGAATAGAACAAAAATAGAGAACATGTAAACCAGGGACAAAAATAGTTTTGTTGTCATAACATTAATATGTTTTATGTTGGGTGGAGCTGTTTTTAACTTGGTTGGTGAAACAACTTCTATAATCTATGGAGCTTTACATAGAAATATAATATAAGTATTTTTTTATATACAGTATGTGACACGTTCAATCCCCTATTGAATGCTATTATGGGAATTAAAAATATAACTGCACCTAAATTGTATCAATGAGTCAACAGTTTGAGATTTGTATTATACATGTTTTCTTTTCTCCCATAAGAGACATTGCAGATACATAGCTCATGCGGAATCGGTATATATCATAAATACCGACATATCATGGATCTGTATTCTGCATAGGAAGTCATGGGCCCAGATTTATCAACTTGTGTGAGAGAAAAATGGAGAGATTTTTCCCACAGCAGCCAATCACAGCTCAGCTAACGAGCTCTAGTAAAGTGAAAGCTGAGCTGTGATTGGTTGTTGTGGGAAAATCACTCACACAGTTTGATAAAAGTGGGCCAGGGAGTTGTGTGAACCAGGAATAACTTTTTGAAAATAATAAAGTATGTTTATGTATGGCCTGCAGAAACTAAAATTTCAGACTCATTTAGAATTGCTGTACATACTAAATTTCTGTGGAACCTTTTGTCATTTATTTTAATGACTCAATGCTTCCTGCCTTTGTCCAATTTAACATCTTTGTGAAATACCCTTTTTCACACTTATTGGTAAATCATAAACTCATTTTATATCATAATATATCATATTTAACTACATTTACAAGTCTCCTGCATAGCATCAGCCTTAAATGCTTTCATAAAATTAAGCAATGAAAATAATAAATGGTATAAAGAAGATATACTGATTAACGAGGGCTACTCGCAAGAAATCTCATTTCAAGGAGCGATGCAGCAATTTCAAGTAATAAAACAAGTTTCAGCTACTCGTTTTCTATGTATCATTGCCATATACAGCATTATTACCACAGAACTGGAGGAAATGAATGTACTGCCAGTTTTTGGACACGTTCCAAAGTTCCCAATATAAAACTTTATAAAATTTCTCCCTTTATGGCACAAACATTAATCGTAAAGAAAAACACTCCACTGCATTCATTGAAGTAACACTTAACTACCTACTCAGCCATTGTTTAACACTACGCTTCAGAAAAGTTATGTTTGCTTATATAATGTAAGAAATTAAGTAATTGAATATTATAGCTTTTCAGTTTTGGGCTATTGATTTGGAAAAACATGTAAAGCTACATGAAGATAATGGTTATGTAGAACAAGAGAAGAATGTCTAAACACCATTTCTAAATAAAAATGATTATTATTATAAATAGAGGTGAGATAAACCATAAGAATACTTATTTCCAATGATCTGTAGATGCCTAAATTTCCAATTTTAGAGCAATTTTTTCCAAAATAAAGACAATTGTGGCTTTGTTTAAACAAGGGCCATGGAAAAATGCCAGATGTAGTTTCCACTTGACACCAAATGGATCCCAGTCACTTGGGATTCCTTGGGTTTCTTGGGATTCCTTGGAGTTCTAGTATTTTTAACACCAAGAATAACAATAGCAGTTCTTGCCATTAAAAATATTAAAGCTCTTAACCCCTTAACGACGCAGGACGTATATTTACGTCCTGCGCCGGCTCCCGCGATATGCATCAACTCGCGTCGGTCCCGGCGCTCATCAACAGCCGGGACCAGCGGCTAATACCACACATCGCCGATCGCGGCAATGTGCGGTATTAACCCTTTAGAAGCGGCGGTCAAAACTGACTGCCGCTTCTAAAGTGAAAGTGAAAGTATCCCGGCTAGTCAGTCGGGCTGTTCGGGACCGCCGCGGTGAAATTGCGGCGTCCCGAACAGCTTACAGGGCACCGGGAGGGCCCTTACCTGCTTCCTCGGTGTCCGATCAACGAATTACTGCTCCGTGCCTGAGATCCAGGCAGGAGCAGTCAAGCGCCAGTAACACTGATCACAGGCGTGTTAATACACGCCAGTGATCTGTGTAAGAGATTAGTGTGTGCAGTGTTATAGGTCCCTATGGGACCTATAACACTGCAAAAAAATGTTAAAAAAATGTGTTAATATAGGTCATTTAACCCCTTCCCTAATAAAAGTTTGAATCACCCCCCTTTTCCTATAAAAAAAATAAAACAGTGTAAATAAAAATAAACATATGTGGTATCGCCGCATGCGTAAATGTCCAAACTATAAAAATATATCATTAATTAAACCGCACGATCAATGGCGTACACGTAAAAAAATTCCAAAGTCCAAAAAAGCGTATTTTGGTCACTTTTTATACCATTAAAAAATGAATAAAAAGGGATTAAAAAGTCCGATCAAAAAAAAAATCAAACTGATAAAAACTTCAGATTACGGCGCGAAAAAATGAGTCCTCATACCGCCCTGTACGTGGAAAAATTAAAAAGTTATAGGGGTCAGAAGATGACATTTTTTAAAATTTTCTGCATGTAGTTATGATTTTTTCCAGAAGTGCGACAAAATCAAACCTATATAAGTAGGGTATCATTTTAACCGTATGGACCTACAGAATAATGATAAGGTGTCATTTTTACCGAAATATGCACTGCGTAGAAACGGAAGCCCCCAAAAGTTACAAAAAGGCGTTTTTTCTTCGATTTTGTCGCACAATGATTTTTTTTCCGTTTCGCCGTGAATTTTTGGGTAAAATGACTAATGAAAATGAATAACCCCTTAAGGTCAATGGACGTAAATGTACATCCTGATGTGTTAGTACTTAACACACCAGGACGTATGTCCTGTACATGATGCGAGCATCAGACCAGCAATCACGCTGATGTCTGACATTAACCCTTCAGATGACATGATCAATACAGATCACGGCATCTGCGGCAATATGGGCATTTAAATGGCTGATCGGATCACCCACGGCACTGCCAAAAACACCAAGGGCTTCCAAACCAACATCCCCAGTACACAGTACACTGGGACACAACCCAAGAGTCCCGCCATAGTACCAAAAATGGCAGCCTCTCCATTGTCAAAGAGTGTGTGCGCCTAGGGCTAGGTTACATTATTGACAACCAAGGTGAACTACTGGGGCCAGCATACAACCACCTGTTTATCACATATTACCACCCTGAGAACTCACCCTGTTTGCCATTAGTGGCTGGAATCCGGTTGCTTACTGGAGGAATTTCTGAATACATTAATCTGTTCCTATCAAAATATGTGGTTAAAATAAAATTGTGACTGGGGAGTTCTTAGCAATTCATAAGTGAAATTAGACACATTTTATTGCTTATAACATGTTTTTATGGAAGAAATGTGCTTTCAAATGATTCTAAAAAAACTTGAAAACCTTTAACAGATAAATAGATAAATATAGTTTTAGTCTAGTCTGGGAAAGGGACTTGATTTTTTGTACAATATGTGAATAAGCACCAAATATATTTTGACCTTTGAGCAGAGAAACACAAGTATTATTTTTTTAGACTTAAACATATATGAGGAGGACTATAGCTACAACAGAATCTATCAAGAAATTATTTGACGCAAACTAATTGAAATTGTGTTATTGATTTCTCAAGCTGCCACCATAAGCCTTACTTACAAAACATTCCCAAGGGTAAGTTCAAGAAAACAAAAAGGAATTACATCTGCGTGGATGATTTTATTACACAGTCTAAAACCGTACACAATCATGCTAGAATAAAATCTAGATCTGGTTGAGAAAGTTTGGGTTAAGGTATAAATGAAAAAGAGAAGTGTAATAAGCAAAATGTGCACAGATCAGAATGTACAAGAATGTTACACAGTAACCCCGCGTCATATCACGGCGGGCCCGGCGTCATAGTGAAGCCGGGACCCGCCTCTAATAGCGCGCAGCGCAGATCGCGGCGCCGCGCGCTATTAACCCTTTAGCCGCGCGCTCAGAGCGCGGAAATGTCCGAATTATAAAAATATATCATTAATTAAACCGCTCGGTCAATGGCGTGCGCGCAAAAAAATTCCAAAGTCCAAAATAGTGCATTTTTGGTCACTTTTTATATCATTTAAAAATCAATAAGTCCTATCAATGCAAAAACGGTACCGTTAAAAACTTCAGATCACAGTCCAAAAAATGAGCCCTCATACCGCCCCATACACGGAAAAATAAAAAAGTTATAGGGGTCAGAAGATGACAATTTTAAACGTATTAATTTTCCTGCATGTAGTTATGATTTTTTCCAGAAGTCCGACAAAATCAAACCTATATAAGTAGGGTATCATTTTAATCGTATGGACCTACAGAATACATATCAGGTGTCATTTTTACCGAAAAATGTAGTACGTAGAAACGGAAGCCCCCAAAAGTTACAAAACAGCGTTTTTTTTTCAATTTTGTCGCACAATGATTTTTTTTCCCGCTTCACCGTAGATTTTTGGGCAAAATGACTGACGTCATTACAAAATAGAATTGGTGGCGCAAAAAATAAGCCATCATATGGATTTTTAGGTGCAAATTTGAAAGAGGTATGATTTTTTAAAGGCAAGGAGCAAAAAACGAAAATGCAAAAACGGAAAAACCCCCGGTCCTTAAGGGGTTAAAATGAACTCCTTTATTTTGAGAAATGACTAAATAATTTGCCATTCTATTCCAAAAAATCCCCCAACTATCTATCAAAATGCAAATAAATGGTTTTGTAGCTAAGAGTTTTATAAAATCGGTGAAATGTGGTGTTTATAACAAAGGCTCTTTTCCATGCCTGAGATAAAAGGCCTGAAGGGTGGTCAGGCAAAAAGAGTATTGCCATAAATGTATTGTAAAGCCCTTGCAGGCTCCAATATGCTTGTATAACAGTATGAAAACAAAAGTAGAGCATTACAAAACACTGCAATGATATGCAAAGGGCCAATATGAGCATAGTGTTTAAAGGGGTACTCCACGGCCTCATCATGTTCCTAATGCTGGGGAAGTGGAGTACCCATTTAAAGGGGTGCTCTGCCTCTAGACATCTTATCATGGGGGGGCCTGCCGCTGGGGACCCCCGAGATCTCGGCTGCGGCACCCTGCTGTCATCACTGAACAGAGCAAACTCGCTCTGTGCATAATGACGCATTATACAGGGACCGGAGCATTGTGATGTCACAGCTCCGCCCTCTCGTGACATCACAGCCCACCCCTCGGGACATCACGGCCTGCCCCATTAATGCAAGTCTACTGGAGGGGGTCTATAAGGGATAAGATGTCTAGGGGTGGAGTAACCCTTTAAGGTAATTTTTTAAAGAAACACATTTAAAAAAACAACAAGTGACGCAACTTTTTTGCTATTGAATAAATAAGAGGATTAAAGTATATTAGGAAAGTAAGCCAGAGGGAAACCTACTGGAGCCAATCACTAAATGCACTGATACCGGTGGAACTGAATAGATATATATCAAATATAATTTTTTTTTAATAAATAATATCTATCTGGCCATGTCTATGCATATGTATACTAATCTTGGTTTGATTTATACATTTTATAGATTAAGAATATGTGCAGCAGAAAATAAAATATACAGAAACCTATAAACAATTACTTTAAAAAATATTATTTGTTATTATATTTGTTTCATCTATTTTTGTTAGATTATTAGGTTTTCATGTTAGTTGAAGTGTAGAATATTGTCCATTAAATAATATTGCTATGGTGGTATATATTCCATTTCAGGTCAGCATTATTCTTGATATTTTCGGGTATTTTAAGGTTCCAAACAGTTATCCCAATAAGCTGAAAATCCTTGGACTCAACATACTTTAGCAGTGGTTTGTGGAAATAGCTAATCTTTAACAGATAAGGTTTACACCCCCCTACCAGGGATCTAGTGAATCATCCAGTGGGCCCTTGCACCCCCAGATATATTTCTAAATTTTGTAGATTTACAATGATTGTGGACAAATCTTGGGAAACTGTGGGAGAGAGGCCATTTATGTAAATTTTTACAAGCTCTACAAGACCTTTAGTGACATCTTAGTCGTGTGTCAAAAGTCCTGCCATGCAAAAGGAGAATACGGAGGGATGTGGGAGAAGATAATGAACGGCATAGGAAGTCTGTGACTCTAGGGTGCTCGTTGAAGGACATGGAAAACAGTTTGTGGAGAAGGCATGTGGTCATCATTGGGACCTGTCAGTGAGAGAGGGGGAGGGGGGGCAATCCCCCCTCCAAAAGCTGGTCTTTCACTTGGGTACATGCATGTCTCCCCTCAGGAGGGGTAATAGAAGGAGATCTCGGGTTGCAAGCCAGCAGTCAGATCGATGGTGTCCTATGCATCAGAACCGTAGTAGAATAATCTCAAATTAAAGCAAGACGGTGACTGCTATATGAGGCACAACCACAAATAGATCCAATATCGTCAGATATGTTGAAATAAATTGTCTATTTATTGACAATGATGCATAAAATGTAACAAAACAAAATAAAATAAAGAAAGCATAAAAAGCAAGACATGTTTTGGGCATTAATTCCCCCATTTTCAATTGCGTACAGGAATAAAAGGCACCATGCAACTGCGTTCACTTTTATTGGCTGTGATGCAGGCTCACAACACTCCAGTCTTTGTCTGAATGCCCTGTGTCACAAAGGTGTTGTATATCCCTAGTCCTAAAAAGCTCTCAATTACTTAAAATACAGTAGAGCAAACCCCTTTAACACCTTGGTCTCTATGAATTATTTATACTGAATAATGCCTTAAAAGGATACTCCGGTGGAAAACTTTTTTTTATTTTTTTATTCTAAACTGGTGACAGAAAGTCAAACAGATTTGTAAATTACTTCTATTACAAATTCTTAATCCTTCCAGTACTTATTAGCGGCTGTATACTACAGAAGAAATTATTTTCTTTTGGGATTTCTTTTCTGTCACAACCACAGTGCTCTTTGCTGACATCTATGTCCATTTTAGGTACTGTCCAGAGCAGCATATGTTTGCTATGGGGACTTTCTCCTGCTCTGGACAGTTCCTTACATGGACAGAGGTGTTAGCAGAGAGTACTGTGGTCGTGACAGAAAATAAATCCCAAAATAATTTCCTCTGTAGTATACAGCCACTAATAAGTACTGGAAGTGTGATGTCCCAGTACGGGTGTTCCTTCAGTCCTGTCAGGTTGAGTCCCTGTACGTTCTCAGGTCTCTCCTGCAGTGTTCCCCCAGAATTGGAATAGGTTGTATATTAAGTGGAAAGGATCTTTGATATGGATAACATGATTGTTAGTCACATGATAATGTTTGTCACATGTTTAAGTCATATGTTTGTTACCCAGAGAACACCAGGTGACCCGCAGTTGGCCTATGGGCTCCTTGCTTAGCCCCCCTTTATAAGAGGTGGAGGTACTACAATCCCTCTCTTGTGATTCATTCCTTGTTCAGTCCAGTCCAGACGTCTCAGGATCAGTGTCCAGCACATCGGGATTCCTCAACCTAAATTGCAGCCACAAGTCAGTAAGTCAAGTCATCTTTATCTGTCATCATCTTCTGTCAAGTGAAGTCAATTGTAGTCAGCGTGGCATGCACCTATATTCTGTCAAGTCACTGCAAGTCCCAGCAAGCTGGGAGGTCCCCCGTGTTACTGGTCACCTCTCTGGGATCCTGGCTGAACTGTATAGACTGTACCATCTGTCTACCTCAGTAAAAGCTACCGTTAACCTTAACCTGCCCTTTGACTATTATTTGCCCCTGCCTAACCTAGGACTAGCGGTGCTACCTTCGGGTGATTAAGCTTAAATCACACCCTGGCATCACAAACACAAAGGGGTTAATACCATCTACCCCTGGGCAACACCATCTGCCCCTTACACCTCACCTCACACCCCATGGCTCATCCCATCTAAACTTTGGCATCACAAACAGGATTCTGGTGTGTGCCATATACCACAAAGCCACAAGTCCTCCCCCCTAGTCTGAACTGTGTCATAAAAAAAATTGCATGCCAATGCGAAAAAGTTTTGCGCCAGAAAAGTGTATGGGTCTGTTCTAATTGCAAAGTGTTACTGGTGAAATAGAGAGGGAGGTGAAGGAAATATTACTAATTGTCCTTGCAGACTGTTAAAAGTTAGTACCTGAAAGGGTTAAATGTAGTCTGGTGTTTCCCGCCTGCGCGAGTGGCCGCGGCTCCACCCCATCAGTCCTCAAAGGTGATGTCTCTTCAGTGTGCGAGGAGGAACTAGGGATCCGCCCCATGTTGCACAGTGGAATACTTTACCAACCGGACCAAACAGGAAGTTCCCTGGGTGCATCCATATTGAAAATCCTGGTGGCTGTGTCTGGCTCCACGAATTCTGTCCAAGTAGCCGCTGCAGCACAGACTCCGCAGATACTGACGATCGCAAGAAAGTCAAAGACACCAACAATCACAAGTAAGTCTCCGGTACCGATGGTGAGTCACATAGTGGCAGTGTTCCCGGATACTTGCCATTATGTGGAGAATCGTTACCCAGGGTATTTCAGCACAGTCAGACTAAGCTGCTGCAGCATCTCCCAAAGCATCTTAAAGGGCCAGTACTCACCAGGTTGCAGGGGGGCCCAGTTGTAACCAAACAGAGGACCCAAATTAAAGCGCATGAGGATGAAAAGACTTCTATCTTCTCCATTTCTTCTGCGTTGGATTCACAAAGAAGCGCAACAATCAGACCAAAAAGACATCCTATGCCCAGCATCAACAAGTCCGTCAGATTCACACAAAAAATTATGGAGATCATGACCCAAGAGGCCCACGCAAATGATCTGAAGGAAATTGTTAACAGACTAATTCCAGACAGCATAGGCCAAGACATTGAAAAGGCCTGCTATTCTACCTATCCTCTCCATGATGTCTTTGTTCGAAAAGTCAAGATGCTGAAAACGTAAAAATTATATTTGTCTAAAAAAAATGACCCGGCCCACTCTTGCTGCCATGGAGGCTTGGCTGGGTCTGCAGGCATCTACAGATGTGCCCAGGCCTACTCCTGCTGTTGAGGAGGTTTGGCCTGAACATCGGGCACCAACTGAAGTGCCCAGGCGTACTCTGGCAGCCCCAGAGGTTTGGCCCGACCATCGGGCACCAACAAAAGTGCCTCGGCCTACTCATGCTGTTGTGTAGGTTTGGCCGAACCAACAGGAACCAACAGGTTGTCACCCAGTGGATCAAGCTGCTGCTGTACAAGTAGTGGTCACTGTGTGTCGAACCATCACTGAATCCCATTTGTCCCTTGGAACACACATGTCAACCCCATGGAGGGGGCTTAGTCTCGCAGTCCTAGGTATATGTCCCAGCCTAGAAAACAGTCTGACTTACGAGGTTGGAATGGAAGAGTACCTATGTAAAGAAATGTCCTATTTGTGTACTCTTGTACAGTAACTTTATCAGACTTGGTCCTGAGACTGACTTCTGTGTGCAAGCACACTCTTTATGTTGTTCCAGGTTTACAAGCAACGTTCAAGTACAGTGCCTGATGAACTTGGTAAGAAAGTTTTGTGGTACCCAATCTCATAAGTGTTGTGCCCTGCTTCAGCCGTGATTCTCAGGAACCTGACGGAGCTTGAGCTCTTAGAACCTGAACTCTATAGTTTATCTGGACTGCTGAACGACACATGGGCATCTGTGTACATATTGTCATAGTAATATATTTTTACTCACCATTCTACACAAGGGACATATTTCTGTTTCTGTACTAAAATGGTTGTAGTATAATAAAATGTAAATAATTTGCTGTATACCAAAGTCATGGTGTACCATTTTTTCCGGTGTCTGGCAGTTTTCTTTGAAGGGGTATCCTGAACAGTCGGGAGAAGCAACATTTCACCCCATTGCCAACATCATGTACAATCAAAGTTTAATACAGATTAACGTTGTGTACTACACATAGTCATTAAGTACACATAAACTCATGTACACATGTCTCCTATACATTAGGGCTGAAGCACTCACTACATTACAGTCCATTCAACTGTCTTTAAGTTGTTGCATGTTGTTGCATATGTCTAATGTAATTTCTTCTGTCCACGTGCTCAGGATACTTTGCTGGCCAGAACGTATTCCTGTACCCACAAAGCATGTAACCTAAAAAGTCAAAGGTAACAAATGTCTAATGTTATCTAATACATGTCTTTTTAACTAGTGTTCTGGGGAGAAGTGTGTAATGCCAAGGGTCCCCAGTAGCCAAGGCATTGGGAAGAAAGCCTCCGGCAACCCAATCCACCAGTGCTATGTCTTAGTCATATGTATGAAGTGTTGTTATATACATAGACAAATGTTATATGAATAATCAAATGTCATAATATGCATTGGCTTAGTCAAATGTCATAATATGCATAGTCATAGTCTATAAAGCATGCTTATACTATAGTCATAGGTATGTTGTCATTGCTATACATAGTCCTTATTCTCCATTAATTCTAAGGTTATTCAGTTATACAATTTATTAGAGCATGTATGGACATTGATACAGAGACTCTCTTGTATTATCAGTTTTTATCAACAACAGCCTGGAAATGGACATTAATGGCAATGCCCCAGGACTGCATCTGGCCCTGTGGCCGTTTTGCTCCTCAAGCCTTCCAGGATGGACGTCGAGGGTGACTTTACTTAATAGGGGGGTTTGTGATATCCCAGTATGGGATGTGCTCCTACAGTCCTGTCAGGTTGAGTTCCTGTACGTCCTCAGAGCTCTCCTGCAGTGTTCCCCGCTGGGGACCCCCACGATCTTGCATTTGGCACCCACCTCTTTGAGCTGCATGCCGCGCTTCCAGCTCACAAACTGCTGGGTACCGACCACAGGGCCGGAGTATCGTGACGTCATTACTCCGTCCCTTGTGACGTCCAGCCCCAGCTATGCAAGTCTATAAGATGTCTTAGGGCCGGAGTACCCCTTTAACCTAAACCTGGCCTTGGACTATTATTTGCCCCTGCTTAACCTAGGACTAGCGGTGCTATCGTCGGTTGATTAAGGTTAAATCACACTCTGGCATCACAAACACCAAGGGGTTAATACCATCTACCCCTGGGCAACACCATCTGCCCCATACACCTCACCTCACACCCCGTAACTCAATAAAGAAGGATTCATGTTTTTTAACAAAAGTAATTTACAAAACGTTCTGGCATCAGTTAATAAAAAAAAAAAAAAAGTTTTCCACTGGAGTACCTTTTTAACGTAAATCCTAATAAAATTTTAAAGAAATTTATACAAAACTCTTTACATGGCGTGGTTGTAGATGTGTTGTGAAAATGATAGCTTAAACATCGTATACAATCAAGATGTTCCAGGTCTATGGCGGAAAAGTGTTCTGACTAATGCCTTTCTTGTCTGTTTCTCAACCCATGCATTTTATCCATATTAAAGAATGCTATTTGTAATGAGACAAACAAGCAGACAGCAGAAAGAGGTAACAGTATGCTACATTCCAGGGAGTTTATTAAGTCTGTCAATGTTTCACCAGCAAAGTGTTTGATAAGTGCAACATCAGCCTTTCTGCCTTGACAGAGTCAATGGGGTTAATGGAGTTGCATAATATAATCACTTTGTGACAGAGATAGATTGTTTTATTTAACAAAAAAATATATGAGCTGTCTGTGTAGTCCTGCTCTCTGCTATTATCTTTCACAGTGGAAGTGTTACCTACTGTGGAATGAAACAGTGTTACAGCACGTCTGCTAATCTACATTTTCACAAAATGATTATTTACTCGATATTAAGCAAAAAATAAAATTTTATTAGCTGAACTAAATAGCCTAATATGTTCCATCAACTTGTAGGAGGTATACGTTATCAATAAAAAAGCGGGTCATTGTATAAAGGGGTTCCATGGTACATTTTTGGGAATATAATATATTTCAGTCCCTGATAATAGCTCTTGGAGGTCTTTGCCATAACACGACTGTGTTTGTTATCATTTAGCACATCCAAACTGGGAACTGAACATACTGAAAGAGTGACAGCTTGGATGTTTGAGCATTTTTCCTGTAGTGTCCTTTAAATCTTTGTTATGGTGATCTCATGTTCATGATGTTTGTAACATATCAGTTGTGCGTAGTATATTGCTCTTATACATTGTGACATTTTAGAACGTATATATAGTGCAGGCTGTTGTTTTGTAGGTTATTTCCATGTGTAGGTCTTTAAGGCGTGGACTCTATATATAATGTTATTTCCCTGCTAGTATTTAAATTGTTCTTGCACTTTTATCCGGTATGCGCCATGATTAACAGTTGTTTAGGCTTTTAAAAAGCATTAGTTGTGAACTATGACGTTACCGTTATTTTACCTTTAAAGGGGTACTCCACCCCTAAACATACACATACTTGACGTCACTCTATTCATACTCCTCATAGCCCCAGTCTTGCAGCTGAGGGTAATGGAGGACCTGGGATCCCAACAATCTAACAGTTCCAATCCAGTGGATGGGTAATAATTGCTTAAAACCTCATAAATTATATGTCATTGATCAATAATAAGAGCATTTTATATTTCCATGTGTAGTACCTAAACTTCCCTTTCTTTGGCAATACTCAAGCCCACAAGTACATCTCCCAGAAAGTGTTCCCCTGATGATGTTGTGTTGTTTTCAGTTTGTTTCTATAATAGTAATAATAATAATAATAATTATTATTATTATTATTATTATTATTATATATTCTCTTGTGGACATAGAGGTAAATGATTTTTTACTTTGAAATAAAAGCACCTGAAGGGTTGACTTGTGCCTGAATGGGACTGTGCTGAATCTATAGTAAGGGCTCTGCTGCAGATTCAGTGTGGCTCAGCAGAGTACAGCATGTGAATGCTCCCCCACCCCAACAATTTACTTCTGACATTGGCTTTAAAATCATCATCATTGGTAATATATGAAAACTGAGCTCTGATTGGTTGATGTGGACAACAATGTTAATCTTACTATAAGACAGCTTCATAGAATAGTATAAGCCAGTTATCTGTAGTTATTAATTGTAAAACACGGCCAAAGCTCAAGAGATCAAAGAATAGATTACTTTTAGAGATGAGCGAACTTTTCAAAAATTTGATTCGGCCGATTTGCCGAATTTTCTGAAAAAGTTTGTTTCGATACGAATTTGTTCGCGGCGAATCGATATTAAATAAGGCTATTTCTAGCCTACATACAGCCTCTATAGGAATATAGAACACTTTGCTGTGTCCTAAAACACATATGGAGTGTGCTGGGGTAGTGAAATTATATTGTTATTCAGTATAGCATGCAGATTACAGGCATCGCTCTTAGAATCACTGCCGCACAGCAGCACAATGACAGAGCCTGGTGGTGGCATCAGTGTCAGGAGACCATATAGTGACTGAATGACATAGTGTGGAGGTGTTGGCAGCATGAGGACACCATATAGTGGCAGAATGACACAGCGTGGAGGTGTTGGCAGCATGAGGAGACCATATAGTGGCTGAATGGCACAGTGTGGAGGTGTTGGCAGCATGAGGATACCATTTAGTGGCTGAATGGCACAGCGTGGAGTTGGCTGATGCACTAGTACACTACACACCAGGGCTTTACAATCCCCCCCCCCCAAAAAAAAATAAAAAAATAAATAAACACAATATGAGAAGTTTTTGACAAAGATTTCTCATAGGTAGCACCCGCTATCAAAAAATTTGAAATTCCCAGACCCAGGCCCCACCTCTGCGGCATCAGTAACCCATATATTGCCTGAAGGACACAGCCTGGAGTTGACTGATGCACAAGTACACACCAGGGCTTCACAGTCCCCCCCCAAAAAACAAGACATTGAGAAATTTTTCACAAAGATTTCTCACAGGTAGCACCCACTATCCAAAATTTTTAAATTGACAGACCCAGGCCCCACCTCTGCGGCATCAGTAACCCATATATTGCCTGAAGGACACAGCCTGGAGTTGGCTGATGCACCAGTACACACCAGGGCTTCACAATCCCTCCTCCAAAAAGAACACAATGAGAAATTTTTGTCCAAGATTTCTTATTGGTAGCACCCGCTATCCAAAAATTTGAAATTCCCAGAGCCAGGCCCCACCCCTGCGGCATCAGTAACCCATATATTGCCTGAATGACACAGCCTGGAGTTGGCTGATGCAAGAGTACACACCAGGGATTCACAATCCCCACCAAAAAACAACACAATTAGAAATTTATGACCAAGATTTCTCATAGGTAGCACCTGCTATCCCAAAAAATTTAAATTCAAAGACCCAGGCCCCACCACAGTGGCATCAGTAACCCATATATTGGCACAAGGACACAGCCTGGAGTTGGCTGATGCACCAGTACACACCGTGGCTTCACAATTCCCCCCAAAAAACAAGACCTTGAGAAATGTTTCACAAAGATTTCTCATAGGTTGCACCCGCTATCCCAAATTTAGAAATTTCCAGACCCAGTCCCCACCTCTGCGGCATCAGTAACCCAAATATTGCATGAAGGACACAGCCTGGAGTTGGCTGATTCAAGAGTACACACCAAGGCTTCACAACTCCCCCCCAAGAACAACATAATGATAATTTTTTGACAAAGATTTTTAATTTTTTTTTTGATAAAAGCAATCTCAAATGAACGAGTTGATGAGGCCCCAAAATTAAGGATGGTGGACCACGAAAAATCATAATTTTCACCAAAAAGGATGAAGAAGCAGAATTAATCCCTCTTTGTATTTTTTTAGTAAAATTTTACGTAATAAATCACACGCAACAAGCGTTCCGTTGTGTAATGGTTATCCTTCTGGAAATTTCAAATTAATTACTCTGTTTCCCCAAATGTAGGACATCCTCGGAAGATAAAACTTACTATACCATACCAGGACAAGCTGGCTTGCAATGGCATCTTGCACGTTACTCTTAATTCTGAAACGTGCATCCCTGCAAAAAAAGTTTCCAGAGAACGTTTGATGCCCGTCAGAAGATTGGCGTGACAGATGCCTGTCTGAAGCTAGGCATGAAGGATGCCTGCGAGAAAATGGTCGCCAAAGATGCACGTTTCAGAATAAAGGGTAAAGTGCAAGATGCCCGAGAGATGTTGAATTCTAAAAAGCAGCAGGTGGGTTTTGCAGTAAAACCGCCAAAATTGATGGACGCCCAGGAAAATATCAGCCTGAAGAGCAGCGCACCGGCCATCACTATGAACTCCGCCATGGCTCAATGGTCACTATCCATAAACATTACCAAGACCATCCAGATTTCACAGCAGAAAACCATTATCCCAGGTCTTAGTAACAGCGTTAAGGGAATGCAAATAAATGTTGTCAACCATCAACTGAATGGCACAGCATGGAGGTGTTGGCAGCATGAGGACACCATATAGTGGCTGAATGGCACAGCGTGGAGGTGTTGGTGTTGGCAGCATGAGGACAGTGGCTGAATGGCACAGCGTGGAGTTGGCTGATGCACGAGTACACTACACACCAGGACTTCACAATCCCCGCCAAAAAAAACACAAAATGAGAAATGTTTGACAAAGATTTCTCATAGGTAGCACCCGCTATCCAAAAATGTTAAATACCCAGACCCAGGCCCCACCTCTGCGGCATCAGGAACCCATATATTGCCTGAAGGACACAGCCTGGAGTTGACTGATGCACCAGTACACACAGGGCTTCACAATCCGCCCCAAAATCAACAAAATTGTATAAACTTTAAAAAAAAATGTATACCTTTGTGTAAGAACACACGCATATCCAACATTTCAGAAGACTCTATAATGCAGGACGGTGGACCACCCAAAGACTTTCTTCTCAAAAATAATAAACCACAAAATGTTTGAAATTATTTTAAAAAAATTATTACATATGTGTGTAAGCACATCTGTCTCCAAAAGATCAGATCACCAAAGGATTTTTTTCGCCAAAAATGATTAAGCAGAGTTAATCCCTCTCCGGATTTTTTTAAATTTATTTTCATTAAAAAAATCACAGCGTTCCGTTGTGTAACGGTTAGCATTCTGCAAATTTCAATTTTATTACTGATAAAATTATCAGTAAATTTAACAATAACACTACCCAAGAGTGTTTAATTACCCCATACATTGCACCAGGAGCAGTCAGGAGTAGGCCTCAGCAGTACCCAAGAGGATTTAATAACCCCTTAACTTGCCCGATCAATTGCGAGATCGAGCATTAACAGGTGTGTTATGGCCTCAGATGTCCTGGGCCGCACTAGCGCTCCACTGAACGGATTAGCGTGTCTCTATCTTTCAAGGACAGGTGCGTGTTACACGCTGAAACCAGTTCGTGATAGGGATCTGGGATTGCAATTATTTGAATAAGAAATAAAGTTCTCTCAGCTCACCTCCTCCACGGTCTGCAAGGACTCGAGCCCGGCCAGGCTTGATACTTGTAAGTGAATGAAGAAAGGTAGTCCAGCAGTCCCTTAAAACGTAGATCCTTTATTGCACTTTTAAAAAAAAAATACAGAGCACACACCATGCACCTTCACCTGGTCAGCAAACTACTCCTATGGACGCGTTTTGAACGCATGCGCGTTCTTGATCACCACACCACCTGTGTGTTCCTCATCTCTTAAATACCAAGTTCAAGAGGGAGGAGCACTTACTTCAAGAAGACTTGTATAAACACCCTTCGTGTACCTTAAAATTTCTTACAAAAACAGGTTACATTTAAAACTTACTATTGCATGAAAAAAGAAAATCTTTGTTGTCTGTTTCTGCTCGGTGTGTTTATAAATCAAACTGTAGGGTTATACATATTCTACACCGACAGCGGAATCAGCAACAAACGCATAATGTGTACTGGTTCTGAGAAATCAATGTGATTACATTCTTGTAAGTTCCACGTTAGATGTTAAAAAAAAAAAAGAAAAAAATGAATAATCAAGACAATATTATGGACACATTGACCACAGGAACAAAAATGGCAACTTAAAGTGAGTCAAAAAAAGAAGAAAATATTTTCAGTAGTGTAACATTAATTCCTTCCGTATGTTCAAACCGTGCGGCATTCTGGTGCGCAGAGTGTACTGCCAGAAGGCTTCACGGTTGAACAATTTTCTTTGTATGTCACCACCTCTTGCGGGCTTCTTCACTTTCTCAATGCCATATGCTACAAAATTCTTTATGTTTCCATTATGTGCCTGTGCAAAGTGTATGGATGCACCCGATTTATTTCTATTGCTTTCTACTTTGACCGCGTCATATAAGTGCTCGTGGATCCTAATCTTTAATGGACGTGAAGTGCATCCCACAAATTTTAAGCTACAGGCAGTACATTCAATTGCATATACGCCATTTGTCGCATTGCAATTGATGTACTGTTTAATGTCATATCTGTGGTTTTCTGTGCTATCAGCAAAATCTTTGCACACCTTGGCAACATCACATAATGTGCACCGATTTGCTCCACACAAAAAAACCTTTGTTACTTAACCACGTGTTCACACATTGAGTTTCTGAGATAACTAGGCTGGGGGATAGACTATCTTTTAGAGTGCAATCTTTTTTTGGCACAACAGCCACTCCTTGTGCCAAAAGACCTGCCAAGATTTCATCTTCCTTTAGGAGGTACAGATTTTTGTAAATTAAACCACGGCTGTTTTTGAACTATGGATTGTATGTGATTGCAAGTACTGGTTTTTGTGTTCTGTTATGCTTTGTATTGCACATTATTTTCTTTTGATTTGTCACAAGCTTTTATTTTGGACAATTTTCATGGCTCTATTAAATTGTTTGTGACTATAGCCCCTTTTTATGAGCCTGTCCTTTGGTTGTTTTGCCTCTTCCTGGAATGTGGAATGTGATGTACAATTACGTTTCAACCTGGTAAGTTCTCCAACTGGAATGGCTCTTATGGTTTGTATGGAATGGTTGCTATTGGCCCGTAAAATAGTGTTTCCTGATGTAGGTTTGCGATATGTGGAACTTTGTATTGTCTGTCCTGGTATGCCTGTGAGTTGTAAATCCAAAAAATTGACTGTAACTAAATCAACATGCTGTATGAACCTTAAATTGACCTGGTTGTCGTTCAAGTGTTCCATGTACAGTGGTATGGAGGACATATCTCCTCTCCAAATGAGGAGAAGGTCATCTATGAATCTTCCATACCACTGTACATGAGTGGCAAAAGGATTATGGCTGGAGAAGATAGTGATTTCTTCCCAGTAAGACATTGTGAGGTTAGCCAATGAGGGGGAGTGTCTCGCCCCCATTGACACCCCACTACGCTGAATGTAAAATTGGTTGTCAAAACTGAAAAAATTATGTGACATTAAAAACCATGTGACCTGTTTAATGAATTCACACAAATCACTTGTATAGTTGCTGTGACAATCTAGGTGATGTTCTAAGGCTCTCATGGCTACATGTATAACCATACAACGTCACAGGTGAGCCAACACCACCCAGACTGCCACTGCAAATCTCTCAAATTGTGCAATACATCCCTGGAGTCTTGTAAGTACCCCGGTACACGGCGGACAAGTGGCTGAAGCATTTGGTCAAGCCAGAGAGATAATCTCTCTAACAAGGACCCTCGGCTGGACACAATGGGGCGCATCGGGGGGGCAACATCCCCTTATGCGTTTTAGGTAAGGTGTACAGGATAGGCATGACAGGACTATCACCCAAAAGATACTCTTTTTCTCTCTCACTGTGCACTTTTAAAGCTACTCCCTCACTTAGGAGGATGTTTAGCTCCTTGGTAAATTTGGCAGTTGGATCTGCACTTAATTTACCATATGTTTGGTCATCAGATAACATTTCTTGTATTTGTGTTATGTAATCCTTTTTGTTCATAACAGTTACCATACCCCCCTTATCTGACATTCGAATGACAATCGATTTGTCTTCTTGGAGGTCTTTTAAAGCTAACCTGTGTGCTTTACTTAAATTATTGTGCTTGTGACTATCTGTGTTTAATTCTGTTTGTAAGTCCATGAGTTCTCTTTCTATGGCCTCTTGGAATTTGTCCATTCCCTCTGTTCTCGCCTGTACCGGATACTTCTTACAAAATGTAACCTGTTTTTGTAAGAAGTTTTAAGGTACACGAAGGGTGTTTATACAAGTCTTCTTGAATTAAGTGCTTCTCCCTTTTGAACTTGGTATTTAAGAGGTGAGGAACACACAGGTGGTGTGATGATCAAGAACGCGCATGCGTTCGAAACGCGTCCATAGGAGTAGTTTGCTGACCGGGTGAAGGTGCATGGTGTGTGCTCTGTATTTTTGAAGAAAAGTGCAATAAAGGATCTACGTTTTAAGGGATTGCTGGACTACCTTTCTTCATTCACTTAAATTGCAATTATTTACTCTTAAAACAAGGAATTACCAGTAAGTGAGGGTCATAAGCTCGCTTTTATTAAGTCCCTGCCCTTTGTACACACCGCCCGTCGCTACAAACGATTGGATTGGTTAGTGAGGTCCTCGGATCGGCCCAGGCGGGGTAGGAGAAGGCCCTGGCAGAGCGCCGAGAATTTAAAGATCATTGTTGAAATTTGCATTTAGCATGTATTTAGCTACTGCTAAACATCGAAAAATTTAAGGCCCAAGGCCAGGGGCACCAGTTAGGCAAGATGTTTGTGAAAGACACAGAATGAGTCTGTAGCAGTCATTCGCAGTTACCAAGAGGGTTTCATAACCCCTTACATTTAAAGATCAATGTTTACATTTGCATTAAGCATGTATTTAGCTACTGCTAAACATCCAAAAATTTAAGGCCTAAGGCCAGAGGCACCAAGTAGGCAAGATGTTTGTCAAAGACACAGAATGAGTCTGTAGAAGTCATTCGCAGTTACCAAGAGGGTTTCATAACCCATACATTTAAAGATCAATGTTTACATTTGCATTAAGCATGTGTTTAGCTACTGCTAAACTTCAAAAAATTACAGGCCCAATGCCAGAAGCATCAGTTTCCCCCATATTAGGAGCATAGTTGTCCCCCTGATTAGGAGCATAGATGTCCCCCAGATTAGGCAGCATAGATGTCCCCCAGATTAGGAGCATAGATGTCCCCCAGATTAGGAGCATAGATGTCCCCCAGATTAGGCAGCATAGATGTCCCCCAGATTAGGAGCATAATTGTCCCCCAGATTAGGCAGCATAGATGTCCCCCAGATTAGGAGCATAATTGTCCCCCAGATTAGGCAGCATAGTTGTCCCCCAGATTAGGAGCATAGTTGTCCCCCAGATTAGGAGCATAGTTGTCCCCCAGATTAGGATCATAGTTGTCCCCCAGATTAGGCAGCATAGTTGTCCCCCAGTCAGCGCAGGCCGGTCAGAGCCAATCAAAGGGCATGGTCAATCTACTCAGACCCATCTGTCATTGGTGGCTGGAAATCCTGGCTGATCCATCTCTGATTCATCTTGACAAACGTCAGTCTCTCCACATTTTTTGTGGACAGACGAGTTCGCCTTGGAGTGACTATGGCCCCGGCCGCACTAAACACCCGCTCTAATGGCACACTACTGGCTGGGCAGGACAGCTTTTCCAGGGCAAACTCTGCTAGTTGTGGCCATAAATCAAGTTTGGCTGCCCAGAAGTCCAGCGGATCTTCAATGGTTGTTGACATGGCCATGTCAAGGTATGCCACCACCTGCTGGTTCAGGTCCTGCTCCATGTCTAACTGCTGCTATGAGTTGCTTCACTATGCGGGTGAAGAAAGCTACTCATCAGCGACTCTAGACTCAGGCTGCTGTTGATTGAGCTGGTACTGCTCCTCCCACCCCTCCCCTCCCCAGCAGCTGTGGCAGTGGAAGGTGAGCGCAGAGGGCCCCCTCGAGGCCGACCTGCGAGTGGATGAACCATGTGGCCGATAGGCATCAGCCAACTGACTACGTAGAATCTCTCTGTAGTAGGTCAGTTTGTCCTCCCTCTCAGTGGGTGTAAAAAAGGCCCCCATTTTGGGACGGTAGCTAGGGTCTAATAAGGTGGAGATCAAGAAGTCATCCCGCTGACAAATTTTGACAATTCGGGGGTCACTACGCAAGCAACTGAGCATGCATCGTGCCATTTGCGCCAGTGACTCGAAGGGACTACCTGTCTCCATCTCCACTGCATACTGCCACGGTGTGTCTGGGTCCTCTATCTCAACTTCCTCATAACCCTCCAGCTCCTCTGGCTGCTCCTGCTCCTCCTCTCCTGTCCGAAGACTAGAAACACCTGCCATCTCATTCAACCTAAACTGTGCTCTGCTCTGCCCCTCATCATCCTCCTTCTCCAGTTCAGCCCCCACAGGCCTAATGTAGCCTTGAGATGTAGGCGCAACGTCTCCATTGCCGTGACCAGCCATGGTTTCAATCATTTGTTGTAGGAAATGTAGGAGTGGAATTACGTTGTTCATGGCGTATTCCAGGTGACTCACAAATAATGTGGCTTCCTCAAAGGGCCTCAGCAAACGGCAGGTGTCACGTATGAGCTGCCACTGGTTCACATTGAATTTACACAGGGGAGTACACCTATCTGCTTGGATCATCAAGAAATCAGTGATGGCTTTTCTTTGTTCGTATAGTCTGTCCAACATTTGGAGGGTGGAATTCCAACGTGTGGCAGCATAACAAATAAGACTATGTTGTGGGATACCATTCTGACACTGCAGCTCAAGGAAGGTGTGCTTGGCGGTGTACGAGTGGCTTAAGTGCATGCACAGTTTCCTTGCCATTTTCAGGATGTTTTGCAAATGGATTCGAGGAAGTGCTTGACAACCAGATTCCACACGAGTGCCATGCAGGGCGCATGTTTCACACTTCCTTGTCGCAGCGCGGACACAATGTTTTTCCCGTTGTCTGTCACCATGGTTCCATTTCCAGATTTCGTGGAGTAAGCCATACTCGGATTTCTTTACGAATGAACTTTAGCAGTTCCTCCCCTGTGTGACTCCGTTCGCCAAGGCCAACCATGTGAACAGCTTGACACCGCCGTGCCCTACACACATGGTACGATGAATGGCCACCGAGATTTGGACATGCAGTGGGGGCCGAGGACACGGGGGAGCATGAGGAGGTGGCGTCGCACACTGTAACAGGACCAACTGCCTGGGAGCGAGAGCGTGGAGGAGGAAGTGTGACCTGTCCAAGTTGCTGTTGTGGCTGTGCAGGAACCACATTTACCCAGTGAGCCATAAAAGACAAGTATTGTCCCTGCCCGTAGTTACAGCTCCACACGTCAGCGCTGCTGTGCACTTTTGAACACACCGACAGGCTCAAGGACTGGCCCACCTTCTCTTGTAAAAACTTATGCAGGGCTGGTACTGCCTTCTTCGCAAAGAAATGACGGCTTGGGACTCTCCACCTCGGCTCGGCACAAGCCATCAATTCTCTGAAAAGTGCAGAGTCCACCACTTGAAAAGGGAGGGACTGCAACAACAGCAACTTGGACAGGAGCACATTCAACTTCTGCACCGTTGGATGAGTGGCGGCATACTGTTGTTTCTTGGACATGGCTTCGCCGATGGATTGTTGGCGGAATGGCTGACTAAAAGCGAGAGAAGCAGGAGCGACAGAAGGAGGGTTTGACACACAGCTCCCTTGGTGGTGGAGCCTTGGCTGGATGAAGGAGGTGGTGGAGCCTTGGCTGGATCAAGGAGGGAGTGGATGGCCACTGGGTGATGCAGCAGGCTGGACCACTACATCGGAGCCACGGTTCTCCCAGGCCGCTTTATGGTGGCGAAGCATCTGTTGACGCAGGGCCGTGGTGCCGACATTGGGACCCTGGCCACGCTTCATCTTATTGCCGACAGATCTTGCATGTGGCTATGTGAACCTCCTCCGGATGCCTTATGAAAAACTTCCACACCGCCGAGTAGCTGATTTTCCCACCGTTTGGCTCCTGAATTTCCACTACTGTCACCACGCTGACTGCCAACCGTGCTACCGCCCTGCTGCCTCAAGGGCAACCTGCAACTCTCTTCTCCTGATGATGATGAAGCCCCTTCTGCACCCGGCTCCCAATTGAGATCGGCTTCATCATCATCAACAGTTGTGTGCATGTCACTGATGTCCTCATCAGGTTCCCCAACAGTGTCTGCTTCAGGGCCCTGAACACTCGCAACACCGCCTCCCACATCACTCTCCACATCACTACTTGACCGCCTAGCGGAGCAAGCGGCGCATGTCTCCTCCCCTTCTTGGCTGTCCAGTAGTTGCTGACTGTCCTCTATTGGATCGTCCTCAGTAAATAGTGGAGCTGAACCCACAGCATAAGATACTTCTTTAGGAGAGGGAACAGCATAGGACAAAGGCAATGGGAGGACACGGACTGCTCCCGGGCCATGCCAACTGAGGGTTGTGTCTGAGGAACCCACCGACTGTTGACTGGGGGTGTCAGGTGTCACTTGTGATGATGTGGATGAGCGTGTTAACCAATCCACAATGGCAGATGGGTTGCTGGTGGAGACACGACCGCTGGATGATAACGGGAGCTCAGGCCTCTCGCTGCGACTCCTGCTGCCACTTGCCCCAAGTCTGCTGCCAACTTTACTTGAAGTATTTAGGCCTCTGCCACTCCTCTGTGCACGTCCTGGCACTTCTCTGCCTGACATACTTAGTTCGTTTATGAGGGTATTACAATACGCTACACTACTCTTTAAACAGTATATGTCTAGAACAGCAGCAGGTGAATACTTACGGCTGTCCTTGAACAGTATGTAGGCCCTTTACAGATTTAACTTTAACAGATAATAGATGGTACAATACTCGGATGTACCTATGCGGTATGCACTGATGAGGGCAGTAATATGCCTAACTATTAGCAGAAAAAACTCTGTATTTTTGTAATACATCAGCCGGTGGATACTATTATTTAGACTTTAATGGTATGGAGCACCTTGACAGCTTAACAGGTACTAAATGGTCCAATACTCGGATGTACCTATGCGGTATGCACTGATGAGGGCAGTAATATGCCTAACTATTAGCAGAAAAAACTCTGTATTTTTGTAATACACCAGCTGGTGGATACTATTGTTTGGACTTTGACGGTATGGAGCACCTTGACAGCTTAACAGGTACTGAATAGTACAATACTTGGATGTACATATGTGGTATACACTGATGAGGGCAGTAATATGCCTATTAGCAGAAAAAACTCTGTATTTTTGTAAAACACCAGCCGGTGGATACTACTGTTTGGACTTTGACGGTTTGGAGCACCTTGACAGCTACTAAATGGTACAATACTTGGATGTACCTATGCGGTATGCACTGATGAGGGCCTGTTAGCAGAAAAAACTCTGTATTTTTGTAAAACACCAGCCGGTGGATACTATTGTTTGGACTTTGACGGTATGGAGCACCTTGACAGCTTAACAGGTACTAAATGATACAATACTTGGATGTACGTATGCGGTATGCACTGATGAGGGCAGTAATATGCCTAACTATTAGCAGAAAAAACTCTGTATTTTTGTAATACACCAGCTGGTGGATACTATTGTTTGGACTTTGACGGTATGGAGCACCTTGACAGCTTAACAGGTATTAAATGGTACAATACTTGGATGTACGTATGCGGTATACACTGATGAGGGCAGTAATATGCCTATTAACAGAAAAAACTCTGTATTTTTGTAAAAAAACAGCCGGTGGGTACTATTGTTTGGACTTTGACGGTATGGAGCACCTTGAAAGCTTAACAGGTACTAAATGGTACAATACTTGCATGTACCTATGCAGTATGCACTGATGAGGGCAGTTATATATGCGTAACTATACGCAGAAAAAACTGTTTAAGAAAAAAAAACAGCCGGTGAATAGTTTTGTTTGGACTTGCACAGTATGTAGCCCCTTGACAGATTAACAGGCTCAAAATGGTGCAAATGCACTACAGTCCACTGAACAATCCAGGGATTAAACCCTAAATTGCACTCTGTCACACAATTCTGAGCAGCAGTTTTGTGGAGCAAATAAAAATAAACTCAATTGGGCTGAACAATGAGGAGATAAGATGCTTCAGAAAGTTCAGGCAGCTTGGAGATCTGTATGAGGCAGCTGACAGCTATCTGCCCCTCTCTGCTGCAATGCTCAATAACGTGAATAGGAGGTTTAGCTATCAATGATCCTTCTCAGAGTAACAGCACAGCACTCTGCACTCCTGCCTTTCCCTAATGCTGATGTGAGTAGCAGTTGCAGTGTAACGCTGTGGTATGAGCTATTCACACACGCAGTCCCGTCCTCTCCATCTGAGTTCATAGATTAAATGAAGAGAGACAAGATGGCCGCCGATTATATAGGGGCTGTGACATCACAGGGATCAGTGAACACTGATAGGCTGCATCTCACATGTGATTCAGGGTCAGCCCGTCTACCTTCATTCCTGCCGCTGTTTCGTAACCCTCCCACAATCCCCTGCCCCATGTACTCACATGTGGATCAGCCATCTTAGGTCCCCAATAGCCTGGAACGCTGTAAAATGGAGTTTAATTAAGCGATTTGCGCCATAGAATGGCGGCAATATTCGCATTCGTTGCATGAAATTCGTAACGAATTCGGGTTCGTCAACTTCGATTCGCTCATCTCTAATTACTTTAATGTAAAAGTAAAAACATACCAGCTCACATGACAATGTAGCACCAACATCAAAACCACTAAATTGCTGTATTCAGAATTAAAGCAATTGCTTGAGTGCTTTAATATTATAAAAAAAAATTTTTTTTTATTTGTTTAACCTCTTAAGGATGCAGGGTGTACCTGTACGCCCTGTGCCTGGTCCCGGTATATAACGCGGAGTCACACCATGACCCGGTGGCTAATGAAAGCTGGGACCCTGGGCTAAAAGCTTGAGGCACCGATTGTTGTGGCGCACGCTATTAACCCTTTAGACGCGGAGTTCAAAGTTGATCGGCGCAACTAAATTGAAAGTAAAAGCTTCCCGGCAGCTATGTCAGGCTGATCTAGACCATCGCGGTGAAATTGTGATGTCCCGATCAGCTAGAATGCGAGCGGAGGTGCCCTTACCGGCCTCCATCACGTCCGATCAGCGAATGATTGCTCCAAGCCTGAAATCCAGGCTTGAGCAATTGACCGCCGATAACACTGATCTTTGCCGTGTCAATGCACGGTAGTGGTCTGTGTATGAGATGGGTATTTGCAGTGTAATAGCCACCAAGGGGGTGGGGTGGGGTGGGGGGTTTGGGGTTTATAACACTGCAAAAAAAGTGTGGGAAAAAAGTTAATAAAGATGATTTAACCCCTTCCCTAATAAAAGTTTGAATCACCCCTCTTTTCCCATAAAAAAAAAACCTGTGTAAATAATCGCTGCGTGTGAAAATGTATGTCCGAACTATTAAGCTATATTATTAATTAAACTGCACAGTCAATGGCGTACACGCAAAAAATACCGTATTTTGGTCACTTTTTATATAATGAAAAAATAAATAAAAAGCGATCAAAAAGTCAGATCAATATAAAAATGGTACTGATAAAAACTTCAGATCGCGGCGCAAAAAATGAGCCCTCCTACCGGCCCCTTCGCGGAAAAATAAAAAGTCATAGGGGTCAGAAGATGACAGTTTTAAACTAAATTTTCCTGCATGTAGGTATGATTTTTTTTTTTAGAAGTAATACAAAAACAAACCTATATAATAAAGATAAGGTGTCATTTTTTACTGAAAAATGTACTGCGTAGAAATGGAAGCCCCCAAAAGATACAACATGGGATTTTTTCTTAAATTTGTAGCACAATTAATTTTTTTTCTGCTTCACAGTGGATTTTTGGGTAAAATGACTAATGTCACTGGAAAGTAGAATTGGTAGCGCAAAAAATAAGCCATAAAATTGAATTTTAGGTGCAAAATTTAAAGTGTTATGATTTTTAGAAGGGGATGAGGAAGAAATGAAAATGCAAAAACAGAAAAACCCTGCGTCCTTAAGGGGTTAAAGGTATGCCGGTTTCTTACATGACAGTGGGCTCAGCCTATCATCAGCAGAGGCGGGACATCGCTGCGGCTGGTGATAGGCTGAAGGCTCTGAGACGTCCCAACACCAGCAAGCAGCAAGAGCAGCGGAGAACAGTGATGCCGGTTCCTTAGCAACAGGGGAACGGAGGACGAAGGTAATTGCCTAGCTCTTATTTTCGGGGTAGGGCTTATATTGCAGCCCATCCCACTAATCCAGCTAGGGCTTTTTTTCGGGGTAGGGTGTATTTTCATAGTTTGCCTGTGGAGCTTCAACAGCATATCATGGAGCACAGTTTTGGGGACTATAGTTTGTCTATGGAGCCTTAGCAGGATATTGTCATAGGAAAATCTTTAATTTCCTAGGCAGGACTGATTCTGATCAAGAAAGTATATATGAAATAAATAATATGTAAGTACAATTCTACTAAAGCAGAAAACAATGCCATGTGGAGGCACACGGAATGCATACTGCTCCATAATATAAAACTATACAGACTCCCTGTGCCATCTACCAGGCTCTTTGCTGTGTGTAGTAAGCCAGATGCAGTTACCAATATATCAGCTGGTGTACCTCTAAACTGGTAGTAGACTTTAAATTGAAATACCAGAAAAGCTTACATCCATTGACAAAACATTTACATCATAGGCCTGAGTAGAGGGCTATAAATATATCTCTTGGGGATCTTTTTCCTTTATATAAGGCAAAATAGAGATCAATCAATGGAAATGCAATTTCATTTTATGGTTTTTGTGTTATGCCTAACCCCTCAGGAAATCATCAAGATTGACAAGTACCAATGTCTTCTGAAATTTGATTTGCTTCTAACTTGATCATTGTTAACTAATAATATAGATACTTTTCTGATTGAATGCCATTTTTGTAAGATTGAAACATCAATAATGAAATTAAAGTTTGTAAGTAACAAATACATTGTATGATATTCTTTGAACCTAAATATAGTTGATCCTATGGCAAAGAATAGGTGACATTCTTCAATATTCTATGTCTATAGGAGGACAGAACTTGAACAAACATGAAGAAAATTGTTAGCACCCATCCATTAAAGACAGAAAACCCACAATGCTCCCTGAAATAACTTGAAACTGATAAAAATTAATAATGAATAAAAATTTACTGATGAAAATCAGACATTTCTTTTGAATTGTGGTTAAACAGAATCATTAAAATAAAAATGAATCTTTCCTGGACAAAACTGATGGTCCCCTAAACTTAATATTTTGTTACACAGCCTTTTGAGGCAGTCATCACAATCCAACTATTTCTGTAACTCACAATGAGACTTCTGCATATTTCTCCAGGTATTTTGGCCCACTCCACATAAGATACTGCTATAGCTGTCTCGGGTGTGAAGGTGTCTTCTCCAGACTGTATGTTTAAGCTTCCACATATGTTCAATAGGATTCAGATCACGGCTCGCGGAAGGCAATTGGCTCATCACAGTGCAATATTTTGCTCTTAAGCCTTTTTTGGGTGTTTTCAGCTGTGTGTTTTGGGTCATTATCCTGTTGAAGGACCCATGACCTGCCACTGAGACCAAGATCAATGGGCAGTACATTTTACTCCAGAATGCCTTCATAGTGTTGAGATTTCATCGTACTCTGTACATATTTAAGACACACTATGCCAGATGCGACAAAGCAGCCCCAAAACATAACTAAGCCCACTCCGTGCTTTACAGTATGTACAATGTTCTTTTCTCTATATGCTTCATTTTTGTGTCTGAGGACATAGACCTGATGTGACTAGCCATGAAGCTCCAGTTTTGTCCAAAGGGCAGTCTCCCAGAAGCTTTTTGGCTTGTCATAGACACACGATGAAGCATACAAAGAATAGAAAACTGTATCTACTGTGAAGCATGAAGGAGGCTCAGTTTTGTTTTGGGGCTGCTTTTCTGCATCTGGTACAGGGTGCTTTCAATCTGTACAGGATATAATGAAATCTCAAGACTATGAAGGCATTATGGAGTACAATGTGCTGCTCAGTGTCAGGAAGCATGGGCTTGTTCACAGGTCATGGGTCCTCCAACATAATAATCATATGGTCATAATAATGACCCCAAACAAACAGCTAAAGTAGTAGACTCATGGAATGAAACTTACCACAGGATAGGGTATAGGTTTTAGAGTGGGGTGGGGGGTCCGAGCGCTGGGGCCCCTCACAATCTTCCTCTATGGGAGAGCCGAAGATAGCTGAATGGCTCTCCCATAGAGATATATGGAGGGGGAGTGGCGGCCCCTGCTTCGAGCAGGGGTTGTGATGCACAATCCAGGGGAGAGCCATTGCTCCATATAGGAGATTGCGGGGGGGGGGGGGGGGTGCATGTGCTCAGACCCCCCCCCCCCATCAAAAACTTAAAACTTATCCCCTATCCTACAAATAGGGATACGTTTTATTCAGTGCTATTTCTCTTTTAAAACACTCAAGAATGAAGAATGAGCTAAATTTATTGGACTATTCTGAAGTCTTCTTCTATGAGCCCTGATTTGAATCCTCTTGAACATCTCTGGAATGAGCCGAAACCTGCAGTCTGGAGAATGCACCTTCACACCTGAGACAGTTGGAGCCGTATCTTATGAAGAGTGGGCCAAGATACCTGGAGACAAGTGCAGAAGTATCATTTAGAGTTACAGAAATGGCTGGATAGCAGTGATGACCTCAAAAGGTTGTGCAACAAAATATTAAGTTCAGGGGCCCATCATTTTTGTCAAGGCCAGTTTAATTATTTTTGTTTTCAAAATCATTCTGTTGAACCACAAATTAAAAGCAATGTCTGATTTTCATCAGTTAATTATCGGTAAATTTGTATTCATTACTAATTGTACATAGGGTACAGAAGGGTACCAACAACTTTGTTCATGTTTGCACGTCTACCATTTTCTTTATAATGTTTTTTAAGGTCCATTATACTGCAAACTGGCATGTAAAATGGTCATTACATAGTTTTCCACCATAGTAGTCCTGGTAAGCCCCAAATTTACCATCTAAAGTAAAGGTACATGATTGAATAGAAAAAATATGATGCAATAATGATCACTCATTTTTTTTTAAACATTAACTCTTTGTTAAGTTTCAGATAAGCATATAAATACATTTAACAAGAACGTGAAGGCCTATACATCAGGGTCGAATATGATAGGGACACAGCTCTATAGAAATACAATCAGCAACAGGTAGTGAGTCCATCATTTCCGGGTCAGTGGCAGTTAGTGCATAGCTGAGCAACCTGCAGGAAGAAAATTAACAACAAGGTGCAGGGACTCCGCTGTGTCTGAGGCGTTAGGCCACTAGTCAACCATGGTCAAGTATACAGGGAGGGAAAGTAAGGGGGGGAAGGTAGGTATGCAAGAAAGGAGAGAGGGGGCAACGTAGGAGAGGAGAAACAGAGCAAGGAGATAGCAGAGAAGAGAGAGAAAGAGCAGAACGAGGTAAATATCGGAGCCAGAGGACATACCTGGACAGACTGAACGGCCGCAGACTCCCGCAGCAATCCTGTGTGGCAGCACGTGGGGACAGCAGGTGGGCAGCTCAGAGGGAGGTGGGGGGGGGGAGGCAGGGGCCAGACACCTAGCCCTTAGTTGGTAAGGTGGATGTTATTGTATGTAGGTGAGGATAGGAAGGACTCCCAAAGATGCCAGTTCATACGATGCTTGTCAATTTGGCGGAAGATTCATTTTTAACTGTACTTTAAGTATTATAAACCCCTTCCAGCAAATGGAAGTTTATGTCTGCTCCGGACTCCCGGTGTATGATGCATCTTACCCAATGGGTCCCTGTTGCTATAAGCCACTGAGACCCATGGCTAATGCTGTACATCGCTGATCGGGCCGATGTCCACCATTAACCCTTTAGACACTGTGATCAAAGTTGATTGCGGCATCTAAATGCATTAAATCCCGTTCCCGGCTAGCTCAGTGGGCTGATCAGGACTACCATGGTGAAACTGTGGCATCCCGATCAGCTGAGAGGACATTGGGAGGTCTTTTACCTTCCTCCTCACTGTCCGATTGGTGCTCCAAAGTCAGGCTGGAGCAACAGAGAACAGATAACACTGATCAATTCTGTTCTATGGAGCAGCATTGATCAGTGTATGCAATCTAAATATTGCATGTTGTAGTCCCCTGTTGGGATTAAAAAAAGTGTAAAAAAAAAAAAGTTATGAAAATGCATTAACCCCTTACCTAATAAAAGTTTAAATAACCCCCTTTTCCCATTTTTTTAAAGTAAAAAAAATAAATAAATAAACCCAAAAACATGTGTGGTATCACCACGTGTGTAAATGTCCGAACTATTAAAATCTAATGCTAAAGGGGTACTCCGGTGGAAAACTTTTTTTTTTAAATCAACTGGCGCTAGAAAGTTAAACAGATTTGTAAATTACTTCTATTAAAAAATCTTAATCCTTTTAGTACTTTTTAGCTGCTGAATACTACAGAGGAAATTATTTTCTTTTTGGAACACAGTGCTCTCTGCTGAATCACGAGCACAGTGCTCTCTGCTGCCATCTCTGTCCATTTTGGGAACTGACCAGAGCAGCATATGTTTGCTATGGGGAATTTCTCCTACTCTGAACAGTTCCTAAAATGGACAGAGATGGAAGCAGAGAGCATTGTGCTCATGATTCAGCAGAGAGCTCTGTGTTCCAAAAAGAAAAGAATTAGCAAAATTAGCAAAATTGTGTTTTTTTTTTCCACTTTGCCCTTCAAAAAAATATTTTTTTGTTTTTGTTGGTGATGCAAAAAACAAGCCCTCATACTGGTCTTTAGATGGACAAATTAAAAGTTGTATCTATTAGAATGAGAGAAGGAAAAACAAAACCTCAAAAAAAATGGCTTGGTCCTGAAAGGCTTAATGAATGATTTTGTTGATTGTCCAATCTGGACAAACCCCTCCCTAAATAGGGATAAAGGATGTGATGGTAAGCTGATCATTGCAGGTCCATCAACAGAATACTTCAATAAATCAACTGTGTGTTATGGGAAAATGAACAATGATTTATTCTACAGTCATTTTCAGCTCACCCCAAATTGTTCTTTGTCATTACTCGGATAATTCAAGGCAGCACATTCAACATAGAATAAAGCAAGTCCAGTGCGGATCAAATACAGTACAGTAGTTCCTTTAATTGTACATTAAAAGTCATAGACACCAATGGTATGAATAAGGTCACGTGTTTTGAGTGCTGCCACTCTTACTCATACAGTATGACTAAAAGTGGCAACACCCAAAACGTGTGACCTTTTTTTTTTTTTACACTTTCTGTGTCTATGACTTTTAATGCACAATAAATGGGCCTACCTTAATGCATTTGATCTGCACCTGATTTGTTTTCTTCAATGATTTATCCTGCAAAGCCTGCTGCAGGGGAACTTTAGTGTTAAGCAACAACATTTTACAGTAATGCAGGGGTCCTCAGCAATGTCTTACACAGGGGATCCAAAATAGCCATTTTATGATGATCATATCCCCTAATAGATAGAGGGTTATACTATTGGGACAATTGGGAATTTTCCTATCCATTGTGACGGAAAATTTGGATTTTAATAAAGACAAAACGCGAGTATTATGCTTAATTATACTTCTTTACTGACACAGCAGCAACCATATATTGTATATAGAAAAAAGAAAAAACATTTTTTACATATGTAATGCAAACAAACATGAATCCTAGGATGTAACCTAGTATGCTATATGGATCATCCAATCAGTCCACAGCCCAGGTAATAAAGGTAATTGGCCCACAGGTATCTTCCTCTTCTTTGCTGTGAACTGAACAATATGAATAAGAACATAACTTGAACACGAAGAACCATCTGAATCGATGAACAGAAAATAAACTTTCAGAGAAGCGAGGTGGATGATTAAAGGTATTGCCGGTGTAGACCTTAAGCTTCTTTTAAATGAGGAGGAATTTGAAGATGTAACATAGAGATGAATCATTGTTGAGCTGTTGGGAAAATAAGAACAACAAAGTTATAGGGATGGGTTTATCATGAACAGGGGGGGATAATACTCGCGTTTTGTCTTTATTAAAATCCAAATTTTCCGTCACAATGGATAGGAAAATTCCCAATTTTAAGGCAAGACAAAACGCTCCTATTATGCTAGTTTAAAGCTAGATATAAATAGGTAAACATAACCATTATCAAGAAAAACTACATATAATATGAATAATCATGAAAAATATTATAATAAAACCATAGAAACATGAGATTCAGGTCTGAAATAAAAGGTTTTAAACGTAGATTCAGAAGACCAGTTGGCAGCTTGTAATAAATCTGAAAGGGATGCTCCTGATTGAAAAATCCTAGTTGACACCGCTCCTCTGGTAGAGTGAGCGCCAAATTTGGTAATGTCAATACCAGCCATGTGCATGGCCTGTCTGACCCATCTAGCGAGAGTAGATGAGGAGACTGGAGCATGGGGCTTGCAAAAAGAAATAAGTAACTGAGATGAAGAGGAAAGTCTTAGAGATTCCGTTTTAGATTCGTAAGCTCGAAGACAACGAACTACGCAAAGTTTCTCATGAAATGGGAAAGAAGGATAGAAGACTGAATGAAGATTGGTTTTTGTACGACGAAAAATAGAAAAAAGAACTCCTTCAGGATTGAATTGTCTACGGGTAATGTCTAAGGCCCGAACGTCAGAAATGCGTTTAATGGAGATTAGACAAAGGAGAACCGTCAATTTGAAAGATAAAAGTTTGAGCGAGAGGGTATCATTATCCTCCCAGTTAGTGAACATGTTGAGGATAAGATTAACATCCCAAGTTGTTGAATACTTGGGTAAAGGTGGGCGTCTGAATCGAATGCCCTTAAGTAATTGACATACTAAAGGATGTTTGCCAATAGGGATAGATTCAATAGGAGGATGATTTGACGAAATAGCAGAACGGTAAAGATTTATTGTTCTATAAGCCTTACCTTCGTCAAACGAAAAGGAAAGGAAATTCAAGATGTCGGCAATAGATGCATGTATGGGATCCACATCCCGTTGGTTGCACCAACGAATCCATAATCCCCAGGCTGATCTGTAAGCCTTTCTGGTACCCGGTGCCCAGGCATCTGACAAGATGTCTCTAGTTGATTGAGAAAATTGGAGACCAGGTCTGGTTGACCCGATATTAACCAAGCTATGAGAGGTAGTTGGTTGGACAAGATCAGAGGATGGAAATTCCCTTGAGGATCTAAGAGAAGATGAGGGAGAGACGGTAGGATGCGAGGAAAGTCGATAAGGAGATTCAAAATCTGAGGATACCAAGATTGAGTTGGCCATAGAGGGGTGATTAGTACCAGGGTGATTTTCTGGATCATTATCTGGAATAGTACCCGCGGGATAAGGTTGAAGGGTGGAAAGGCGTAGAGTACCTCCCGTGGCCAAGATTGGAGGAAAGCGTCCACTCCCAGGGCTTCTGGATCCGGACGCCAACTGAAAAATTGTGGAAGTTGAGTGTTCAGGCGTGATGCAAAAAGATCCAGGTGCAACGGACCCCATAAAGAATTGATTATGCGAAAAATTGGAGGATGGAGTCTCCAATCGCTGTTGTCCGTGAGATAACGAGAATACCAATCCGCTATGGAATTGGAAATCCCTGGAAGGTATTCTGCTTTCAGGACAATATTCTTGTCCAAGCAAAAATGCCAAAAATCTTTGACAAAGTCTGCAAGCATTTTGGAATTCGTACCGCCCAGATGATTGATGTATTGGACAGCAGATATGTTGTCCATTCGAAGGAGAATGCAGCAATCGGAAGAATTCTTTGCAAAGCTCTTTAAAGCAAAGAAACCTGCCAGGAGCTCTAGACAATTTATATGTAGAGTGGATTCTGAGGGAGACCACTTCCCTCCGGTCGAAAGGGGGCCGCAGTGAGCGCCCCAACCTGAAAGACTCGCGTCGGATTCTATAATTAAATCCGGATTCGGGTGAAAAATCGCTTTTCCGTTCCAGGATTCTACGTGAGATAGCCACCAGAGAAGTTCCTCTCTGGCTTCGGAAGACAGACGGATTTCGTCTGAGTAACCTAGGCCTTCTCTCAGATGGTGAATTTTTAGTCGTTGAAGAGCCCTGTAGTGGAGGGGAGCCGGAAAAATAGCCTGAATGGAGGCTGCAAGGAGACCCACTATGCGGGCTATCGTTCTCAAGGATATCAAATCCTTGCGAAGAATTTGACGAATCTCCTTTCTGATAGTCTTCAATTTCCTGGATGGAAGACTCAGGGTGGTTGATTGGGTATTGATCATGAAACCCAAAAACTCGATCTCCTGAGAAGGAATAAGGATTGATTTTTTGGAGTTTATGAGGAAACCCAATTGGGTTAAGAGAGACATAGTCCAAACCATATGGAGTGATAGAAGATCTTTGGACTGGGCCATAAGGAGGATGTCGTCGAGATATATTATGAGGCGAACCCCGCGACCTCTGAGTAACGCAATCACTGGTTTGAGAAGTTTTGTGAAGCACCAAGGTGCTGATGATAGGCCGAATGGGAGGCAAGTGAATTGCCACCTTTGGTTGTTCCATATGAATTGAAGGTAAGTTTGGGAAGAAGGGTGGATAGGGACTGTGAGATAGGCATCTTTCAGATCTATTTTTGCGAGCCAATCGTCTTTCAATAGAATGTCCCTTAGTAGGTGAATTCCTTCCATTTTGAAATGACGGTATATAACCATGTTGTTGAGGGATTTCAGATTGATGACCGGTCTGTGACCGCCGTCTTTCTTTTTGACTAAAAAGAGATTGCTCAGGTAACCCGTAGAATGATAGGGGATCGGGATGATTGCGTTTTTTGATAGAAGTTCTTTGACTTCTGAATCTATAAGGCTCCTGTCCGTCATGGAGAATTGGATCGAATGAGGAAGAGACATTTGAATTGGAGGAGAAACAAATTCTATTTGATATCCCCTGACCGTGTTTAAAATCCAAGAGTCTGATGTAATCATACTCCAATTTGTTGTAAAATGTAGGAGTCTCCCTCCTAATGGGATATGAGGGGAAGAATTCAGGGGAGGTCTTACCTGGAGCAGGTCTGGATCGTGGATAACCTCGTTGTCCTCGGGATCTCCAAGGTCTGCCCCTGTATGGGAAGAATGGTGTTGGGGTGGGTGCAGTGAAGGAGGGTTGGGGTGGATTATAAGGGGTTCTGTAATGGGGTCTATACTGGTTTGGACGGCTGGAAGAGCGGCCCCTACCTCTTCCAGCCTTTCCAAAAATCTTCTGAGAGAAGACTTTTTTCATTGAGACCTGCGCTTTACTTAAAGATGAGAACAATCCTACATATTTATTCATTTCTTTGATGAACTCATCTCCGAATAATAAACCCTTGGTAGGGTTAGGAGGCTCTGTAGAGGCCAAATTAGTTAGTTGTGGGTCGATCTTCATCAATATAGATCTTTTTCTCTCAGTAGAGAGGGCCGCATTGGCATTGCCGAATAAGCATATCGCTCTTTGAGCCCATCCCTTTAATGTTTCTGTGTCCACTGGGGAGTTAGAATTTGTAGCTATTTCAGCTAAATTTAGGATTTTTGTTAAAGGACCTAATAAGTCCATGAGTTTGTCCTGGCAAGCTTTGAAGCTGCGGTCGATTCCCTTTTTTGGATTCTTTCCTGTTTTAAATAGAAATTTATTGAGTAGGGGATCCAACTCAGGGGTGGCCGAGGAATTGTGTGGGAGGGATGGCCGAGGACACTCTGACTTCAATTTGCTTCTAGATGCCTTATCTAGGGATTTGAATACCCACATGGCCAAATATTCGGCTACCTTAGGTTCTGGTAACCATTCCCCCGAACGGGGATGATATATCAAAGAGGGATCGAAAAAGGGGTCATTAGAGTCACCTGTATTGGTGTCTTCCTGTAAAACAGGGTCGTCATTGGCAGAGCCACCTTCCTCAGATATATATAGGATGTCATCCACATCTTCTATGTCCGAATGATCGGACTCATCAGATGTGGAGTCCCTGTAGGAGTCTGGCTTGGATCTAAAATCCACTCTTTTACCTTTAGAGGAATGGGCCTCTTCAAGGGTAGAGGATGAATTATCAGGTGGATTAGGTCCCCGTATAGGGGCAGAATCATTAGATAGGGATTTAGATGATATATGTTCAGTCGGATATCTGATAGGTTTAGCATAAGGACCTACAGACAGGTGACGTTTTTTGGATTTGGACTTTCCAGGTCCCTTAAAACCTCTAGCTAGTTCATCGACTGATTCTTTAGGTGACCAATATTGGTCGGATGGGGTTTGAGGCGGTAAATCCAAAGGATTTTGAGGGGTGGTACGGGCAAGTACCAAATTCATAGATTTAGTGATAGTATCTTGTAATGTCACAATGGCTGCTTGCACAGATTTGGACACTGATGCGTCCACCATTGCTTGAATGCGATCCTGTGAAGGATCAGTCATGCTTTTATTTTCTTCAGACATGTTTGGAAGAAAATAGAGGGAAGGTATGACAAATGAATATACTGTGAGGAAAAAAGTTAAGGAAATAATGCTATTAAGGACCTTAATTAAATATATATTGAATATTAACTAAAATTAAATAAAATTAATTTCCACTTATAAAATAAGAGGAATGATAATAGTAAAGTTGTATACGGGTATATACATACGAGTACGTACACACATATCCGCATACACACACACACACCTGCGTATACACACAGCAATATATATATGATAGGGCTAGTCAATTGTGAGGTAAAAATATCTTATAATTTTTTAAAAACCTGTAATATAAACTATTACCAATAGATAGCAGTGTAACACTAGGAATGAAAAGAAAAGAAGTTTTGAAGAAAAGGATATGAAGTATATCAATTGTATGTATCAATTGTATGCTGAAACACTGTAACAAATGACCGTGCGTTGTACACTCTCTGCCGTCCTGAGGAGAATGACAGAAATCTCGTTCTACCCTGACAGGAGATCACCTCACTGCCGGGTATCGCGAGATTTCAAGAGAGAGACGCGCTCGAGCCGGATCAAAGATGGCGGCGGCGCAGGGAAAAAGAAGAATGCTTAATAAACCTGTAGAGTAAACGAAATGTATAATAGATGCGGACGGAAGGTGTGGGAGCGGAGAGTGGCGTTAATAGCAACCGGTAAGCGTATGAAATAGCCGTTCAGAGCGCAACAATAGTATGAAAGGAAAAAACTAAACTAATGAAGAGAGTAACGATTACTATACAAGGGGTAGATAATTAAACAATTAACTGAGAAAAAATCAGCAAGGAAGTAAATTAGAAACTAATAAAATAAATGAATTATATAATTAATTAAATAACCAAAGATATAGAAAGCATATATCTTTTGTAAAACAAGAGAAGTTAGCTGGATATAAATGACAGTAGATGAATACTAAAATTAAATTATGAGATAATTTTTGCAGAGAGCAAAAAACACTTATCTGAATATTACTGCTGAGCAGCAAAGAAGAGGAAGATACCTGTGGGCCAATTACCTTTATTACCTGGGCTGTGGACTGATTGGATGATCCATATAGCATACTAGGTTACATCCTAGGATTCATGTTTGTTTGCATTACATATGTAAAAAATGTTTTTTCTTTTTTCTATATACAATATATGGTTGCTGCTGTGTCAGTAAAGAAGTATAATTAAGCATAATAGGAGCATTTTGTCTTGCCTTAAAATCTGTTTTACAGAGACAGAAATGCAACCACATATTATCTCTGCTCCATCATTATTATTTATGTAGAATGCATACTATAGCTGCTATATGAATGCAAACCTATCTGTTATGTCTAAATAAATCCCAGGACAAAATGTAGACTCTTTATAATGACAAGCTTGTAAGTGTAATTAATCACACAAATGTTCTCACATTTATTTTACATTAGATCTCTCTAAGTGAATTTATGACGGGTTGCTACGGGTTACTGCACAGTGGAAATTTCTGCATAATGTGTGCTAGCAAATATTCCTGACAGTGATAAGTTAATAAGAATAACAATTTGAAATGTAATTTTCCTGTCTATTATATCCCTGCGTCTACAGACCAGACTTATGATCATCTTTTACACGTCACAATAATTAAATCATATTATGTGAACATGACATACATGTCATGTTATACTGTATGTCAAAAATCCCATAAACTTTCTCTGCATTAGTTATGGTGTGTTATGTGTTCAGGAGACCGGGATATGATATTTTGAGATAAATAAAGCAAGTGAATATACAGTATATCACATGTAAAATATTTATAAGAAAAAATAAATTCTGGGCTGATTAAATACATACCAAACTATGTATAATGTATTTTATTATGCATTTTATTCTATTCTCATGTACAGTATTGGCACATATTAGTTCAAATAAATAACCAATAACAAAGGAACAATTAGAATTTTTTGTATTTAAGTGTACCTGTCGTCAACAAAAACTTTTTATATAATGTAGATAATACCATTATATGTAAATTTGTAATATACATTGGTTAAAAAATGTGTATATTTTTGTCCCCACAACTATTGTTTGTGTGTCTCTGTGAGGAGTCCAAATACAGGAAGTAAGGGTGGACAAGCAGGGCTCTGTGCACTTAGGACAAGCTGGGCTCTGTGCACTTAGGACAAGCATGACTCTGCACACTGAGGCTCTATAACACGCCCCTGGCTCACACAGCAGGATGATTGACAAGCCAAGAGCCTGCACAGAACCCTGCTTTTCCTGCCCTCACTTCCTGTATTTGGACTCCTCATAGACATACACAGGCAATAGCTGCAGGGACAGCATTTTTTACCCAAAAATATACACATTTTTATTCAATGTATATAACAAATATACATATAATTGTATTTTATATACATTATATCAAAAGTTTTTGTTGTGACAGGTACACTTTAAGTGTAAACTGATCTTTTTTTTTTTTGTGGATAATCTTCAAACAATCCTTATGGGAATGGGATGGTCATATCAACACAATAGCATGTGAGGTAGTGTGTTGCTCCACAGCAAATGCAGGGTTAAATTAAATCACTTACCATGAGACTTCCATGTTTTGAACACAACCGCCATTAGATCCCAAACAGGTTTCATCACTTAAGATAATATGGTTCTAGTCTGTAGAAGTCCACATTTTCCATTAACGACACCACTGCAAATGTAACAGTTGCTGCCTGTCAATGGATACTGTGACACCAAATCTACTTCTGCTGAGTACCTGTGGTCCTGGCAGAAACAGAGGTGCACCTATATCAGGATAATGGACAAGGGAATTATGTGGGCTGCTTCTTTTTGTCAGTGGATCAAATGATCCTCTCTGCTGGAGATCTGTGTGGACTGTGCATGCCCTCATGTAACCATTGCTCCCAACACCTCCTAACAGGTTGGTCAGAATTATCAAGATAGCGGGCAATTTGTAAAAAAAATAACTAAACTGCTTCTCTCATTCTAATGAAGTATTGTAGAAGCAATTCTAGCAGTTAAGGATCTCTCTCCGAGAGGTACACTGCCAAAACGTAGCCTCAGACAGCCTTTTTATAGAGCAGTGGGAAAGCACTTTATTGCCTTCTTGGGCCAAGACCTATAATCAGTTAACCTGTAATCATTTACATATCTGCATTATAATTTTTTGTCAATGAATGCAAATCGGTGCATCCAACCATGACATTCCAGCAATGTACATCTATTCACCTGTTTCTGATTACCTCTTTTTAATTTGCAGAAATAAGTGTATATATTGGTATTTGCTATATACCAGCAAGGTACAAAGAGAGCCCCCTCGGCAGCCAAGGAGATGAGGTCTATATAACAGATAGAAAAATAGCCCACTGAGTAACTACATCATTATTTTTCTATCTGTTATATAGACCTCATCTCCTATGCCACACATGTTACTGGTGATTGTGAGTATTAGTTACTGGTGTATATCCAACTTTTCTGAAACCCTGCAGAAGGGGTAAGTCATTCATACATTTTCTAACAGTGGTGGTATATTTTTCTCCCCTCTCTTTTGCAGGTATCAGCACTCGATCACTACAGTATACCATAGGCTTATAGTGGAAATTAATTTTTATTTGTCATCATCTTCTTCTGAACAACCCTAGTGGGTGGAATATGTTATATTAACTGTTGGACGATATAAAATAATAAGTCCTCTCAGCCTATTGGGATATCAGAATATGAGAATAACCCTGGATCTTTTGATACTGAGGTCTAGGGTGCTAATATTTATGCACCTCTGTTGTTTATTGATCCCCTGATGAAGTGTGATGGACACCTATTTAATTGTCCCACACACGGAAACCCGTTGGGACAGGGACAGCTATATCCTATATACTGATGTCTAAGCGAAACTAGAACTGTTTGCTGCTGGATGCAGCATCTGTGATGATCAGTTTGCATGTTTTGGATTGTTAGGTCCTATGAGTAATTAATATTTGTGACTTAACTCTGCTTTCCTTACAATTTTGTTTGGACTAATATTAAATATCTTGCGTTTTTTATTGAGCACATATATTAAAAGTTATGTTTTAAATGTACCCCAGTTCTCTGTGAACAACATTTGTTTATTGATTTTCTCTTTTTAATTTGCCTTAAATGAATAAGACCCAAGGCAAGTCTTTTCTTAGTAATCAACCTTTAAAAACTTTAAAATTAATTTATGGCATCAATGGCAGATTAACAACATCAAAAGAAGGGACATGAAGGTGTTGATTGGTTCTGGGTGCACGTCGGACCTTGCAGCATGATGTGAAGGTTGGATATGCTAATATGATGGATGGAGGTCTGCTCCTTACCTCTGTTCCGCCCGATCGTCACTCTCATGACACAGTCTGCCTCAGACAGTCTGTATCAATAGAACACTGATTTCACTTTCCAATAATAAGTAATAGCATAGCTTATTACAGTAAATGCAAACCAGTGATTGCAAAACAGGGTTAGATCAGAGAGATGCAAATGGATGCAATACAATAAACACAAACACATTCACCATTCCCACCTGACAAAATCAACCAACAAGTCATTCTAACTAACTGACAGTATTAGGTCACTGCTTTATACCACATCATTGTGTAGTACATACATATACAAACAATAAAAGAATTTCAGAAGGATGAAGCAGTCTAATCTGTGCTCAGTTATCTGGAGGCTTGAGGTTTCCTCTGTACTTAAATTCTTCTTGAACCCTAAACTTCCCAGAAAGGATTGTGCTCTAACCTTGTAGTTTGGAGCATCAAGTAAGTATGAAACAAGGCAGTTTTCTGGGCATTTTCTTCAGCTGGGATATTGGTGAAGGATGCCTACACTCTTGCCAAGACAACAGGCCTGCAAATCATGAACTTCATCAAGTTGTTTTTATGAATTTTTTATTTTTTTTTGCCATATGTGTCTTATGTTACAGAAATTTATTTGGGTGATAGTTTAGTCATATTAAAAGTCATCTAATATTAAATGAATTCTTCATTGATTATATGACCTAATTTGTAAATAATTGTCAATGACAATTTTAGGGGTTGCCCCAGATGGGAGAGCTTGGCTTGTTTTGTTTTGAGCATATATAATTAAGATTTTTTGTCATTATTACTTTCAGTCTACCGCATTTTTGTAGGATCTATGTGTTGGTAATATATATATATATATATATATATATATATATATATATATATATATGATAAATAATAGGTCTTCGACTCCTTTTCTGTGGAAGATAACATATTCAGGTCAAGATGGGAGGAGGCATGTACTGGATGCTTTAAAATATTTCAGAAACTACTAATAGGTATGAATAAAAAGAATTTGGATAGTTCGGAGAATAAGATTGGGGAACTTCAGACTAAACTGATTAAAGAAATTTCCCAGTCGGGATTTGATACTTTCAAAAAAGAACTAGAGACCCAGTTAACTTCATGGGAAAAACATATTCAGGAGAAGAAGATGAAGAAAGTTCAGCATGATGTGGTGGATTTCCAATCTAATAGGGTCTATCGGTGGTCACATGGTGCTAAAAAAAAAGCTACGCTCTGTCACAGACTTCATCTATGACGTCTTTATCGTCAGTATCGCCTGGCGTATAAGACGACTTTTTAACCCAGAATTTTCTTCTGAAAAGTCGGGGGTTGTCTTATACGCCGGGTATTGAGGTCCGGGATAGGAAAACTTCTGATTATCTGCCCAGGCCGGCTCCCGTGTAAAAACTAATACTGTATACTAAAAACCAGGGTGCCTCCAGCTGTTGTGAAACTACAACTCCCAGCACGGCAAAGGCTGTCCGGGCATGCTGGGAGTTGGAGTTTTACAACAGCTGGAGGCCCCCTGGTTTTTAGTATACAGTATTAGTTTTTACTTGCTCTGGCCGGACCCCGCCTGCAGCCACACACGGGAGCCGGCCCGGGCAGATAATCATAGTATTCCTATGCCGGACATCCCTGTGTCCCGAAAAATGTTTTTGGGACATAAGGATGTCCGCTGGTCACTTACCATTCCCTGGCGGCGCGTGTCCTCCTGCGATCCTCCTGCGGTCCGGTCCTCCGTCTCTATGGTTGTATGCACGGGACGTCAGTGACGTCACGTGCCTACAACCATAGAGGCAGAGGAGTGCAGGACCAGGAGGACCGCAGGAGGACGCGCCGGCCGGGGCCTTGTGAGTGACCGTCCATGCTATCTTAAGTGATCCCGTCACCGCTCCCCGGTCCCGGCACCTACTGCTATGGTCCATAGGCCATAGAAGTAGATGGTCACCTGGGCCGGAGGAGCGGTGATTGGATCATTGTGGGTGCAGTACAGACTTACAGCCTGCAGCCATACACTGTATATGGCTGGAAGCTGTATGTCTGTTGGGGGGGGGGGGCTGCCAATCTAATGTGGGGGGAGCTGCCTACTATTGTGGGGGAACTGCTGACCTAATGTGGGGGGAGCTGCCAACAAATGTGGGGGGAGCTGCCTACAAATGTGGGGGGAGCTGCCTACTATTGTGGGGGTGCTGCCTACAAATGTGGGGGGAGCTGCCTACTATTGTGGGGGAGCTGCCTACAAATGTGGGGAGAGCTGCCTACTATTGTGGGGGAACTGCCTACTATTGTGGGGGAAATGCTGACCTAATGTGGGGGAATTGCCTATAAATGTGGGGGGAGCTGCCTACTATTGCGGGGGAACTGCTGACCTAATGTGGTGGGAGCTGCCTACAAATGTGGGGGGAGCTGCCTACAAATGTGGGGGAGCTGCCTACTATTGTGGGGGAACTGCTATTAATGTGGGGGAGCTGCCTACTAATGTGGGGTAACTGCTGATCTAATGTGGGGTAACTCCTGACCTATTGTGGGGGAGCTGCCTACTATTGTGGGGGAATTGCCGACCTAATGTGGGGGAACTGCCGACCTAATGTGGGGGAACTGCTGACCTAATGTGGGGGAGCTGGCAATCTAATGTGGGGGAACTGGCAACCTAATGTGGGGGGAACTGGCATCCTAATGTGGGGGAACTGCCAACTTAATGTGAGGGGAACTATACTGCCTACCTAATGTGGGGGGAACTATACTGCCTACCTAATGTGGGGGGAACTATACTGCCTACCTAATGTGGGGGAACATGATGCCTACCTAATGTGGGGGGAACTACAAGGTACTGTACATCGCGGTAGGAGGGGTAGTTTTATATGGCGAGTATATCCCAAACTCTATATTTTAACTGTAAAAGTTGGGGGTCGTCTTATACGCCAAGTCGTCTTATACGCCGGCATATATGGTAAGTGGGGGCTCCTCTAGAAGAAATAATATATCTGAAAATGGAAATAGGAGGAGACAGGCCCCAATGGGAAGTAACACTTCTTCCCCAATACAGGTGATCAATCTATCTGATGAGGTGCTTACTCAAGATCAGATTGAGGTTCTAGGTTTTGGCCAAACTTTTTCTCCCACTTCTTTTGATCCCATTACAGCGATTGAGGATCTGAACTTACTTGCGAGAAAGTTGATTTAAAAAAACCTGTATGACCGAGGGGAGAAGTTGGAATATCCAGTTGGAGGATGATATGTGGCTGGTGACTTGTGACGTCGAGGCGTTGTACACATCAATTATACATCGTGATGGCTTAGATGCGGTAAGAGCTTTTCTTACACAAAGTTGATCCTTTTTATCTGTTAGGGTTCGGAAATGGACCTTTTGAATTTTATGGAAGGATTGAATGAGAACAACAGGAACATTAAGCTAACAGTTAAATAAAATCAGGAAACTGTGGATTATTTGGACTTGAGGATCTACAAGGACAGTATGGGGTATGTCCAGACGGATCTTTTCCATAAGGAAACCTCAGTGAACTGTTATACATGCTAGGCCGTTTCACCCATTGCCCACAAAAAAGGGGATACCTGTTTACATTGGAGAAAGGGGTGGGGATTGGAGAAAAAGATTGGCCCAATTGGAAGTACAATGGATTATGAAAGTTGATTGCATTTGTCCAAAGGGCTTGAATGAAGTCTTGAGTTTTGCCCCATTCTTGTAAGTCTACATTTGGGTATTTTCCCCTTTCTTTTTTCACCATCTTTGCCATCTTGTATAGGGGTGGGGGGTGAGGGACCCTCAGTGGCTTATGTCGCATCATGGTTTATGGTGCATTTTATATGGTTTTTATATATGTATAATCTTTTATCTGGTATTCTTTTTGTATTCATTTACGGGTGATGAATAACCCTATGAAGAAAGTTAACGTGACAGTTTTGGCAAAAACAATACATACACAAATGATCCAGAACTGATGATTCCACCCCTATTCTCCTATAGAAGGACAACCAGTTTGAGAGATATAATCGTTAAATCAAACATTTCGCCAAAAAGACAGAATTTAGCCTCACAATTCAGACCGGGGTGTTACTTGTGTCTGAGTTGTGAGAATTGCAATTTAATGATTAAAGGAGAGTTCTTTATACATCCTCAGACATTATAGAAGTATAAGATAAGACAACATGTAACATGTAAGACACACTATGAAATTTATGTGATCTCATGCCCCTGTAACTTAATTTAAGTGGGAGAATCTAGCAATGAATGTAAAACTAGACTCAACAACCATAAATCCTCAATTAGGACCAAGAAAACAGAATTACCCATCCCAAGACCCTTTATTGAATATGGACATACTATTAATCAATTGAAGTTTTCCATTGTTGAGCACGTCCCTATGCCCAGGCGAGGTGGTAATAGACTTAGGATAGTAAAACAAAAATAAGTGATGTGGATACACAGACTGGGGTCGTTACATCCAGCCGGTCTGAACATGGATTTTCATCCAGTCTTCAATTAATCTTTAACCTAGATCCCCCCCCCATTATCTCCATGATACTTAAGTATAAAGCTGATCTAAAGATACATGTAGGGTGTTTTGTGAAGATGAGAGGATTTGCAGAACCCATACTGATCCACTTGATATATTTATGTTAGCTAATCCGTAGTAGGGTCTGTTTATAAAGGATTTGTATTTTTTTATCTTTATAATTTTTTGCTTATATCATATTTTGTTATTACATATACTCATCAAAAGAAATTTTCAGAATGTGTTCCGTGAGGATTTTTTATTATTTTGTGTTGAGCATATAGCACAAGGAATGACTTAATTACTAGTTTTGGGCATGGCTGTTTATAGAGATGTATACATTGTATTGGGGAGTGAGTGCAAGTGATACAAGGGGTGATGCGCTTCCCACTATGACAGTCCTGAAATAGGGGTAGGAGGATATTTTAGGAAGCCAGAACGTGTTTAGGAGTACTTGGCAGGGGACCATAACACCTTGGCTTAATCTTTTTCCTCAGAAACCGGAGTTTTTTTTTACTTTCATAATGCTTATGACTTGATAAAGGGAGGAATCCCGAAAGCTTGTCTCTACAAAATCTTGTTAGTCCAATAAAAAAGGTATTACAAGATACTGCAACTACCGATGATTTTGCTTTTTGCATCACTGGACTAATACGGCTATTCCTAACTAATCTATATATATATATATATATATATATATATATATATATATATATATATATATTTTTTTTTTTTTTTTTTTTTTTGTGATTCAGCACTGTGTGCTATATAGTGCACATTTATTACCATGCTATTGTCCACACTTTTTTGGGACATTTTTATTTATATAATAGATATATTTTTAATCACTCTTTCTTGTACCCACAAATTCACTCTTGTCTTCATACACATACACGTGTTCCCCCTTTTTTTCAGTCATTTGTTTATTTATTTTTTATATGTATAGGCTATCATGCACCTTTTATAGAAGTCATTATGCACTTTTTGTACTGTATATGCACTTGTAATATATGACATATTTCTTTATAGTACATGCATTCTAAACACATAGCTTGTCCACAGGTATGGTCTGGCCAGATATGTGACCAGATATCACCTTTAATAGAAGTGCCTTTAATAGTGCTGAAGTATACTTATTGGTATAGTTTTTTTATTAATAAAACAGAAAATCCCGTCACTCAATGTAGATGAATAAATTTCTTCTCATTTTATTTATGCATACGGCACACTTAACAAACAACGCAGCACACATTCCGGCTTATGCCTTTTTCAACTGCACATTGAAACTGAACAATATGGCTCATTTTATACACGTCATAGGCACACAATTACTGCATTATTAGTAACCATGACAACAAGATAAACAAGAACAAAAACACACGTGATGACTTCTTGACAGAAGATCAGAAGTAATCAGGTTGGTCTGGTGTTATTTAAAATATATATTTTTTTATATTATACTTGATTTACTGTCCTTTTTGGTATTATTCTTATTCTATTTAGTATATACTGTATTTATCGGGGTATACCACGCACCGGCCTATAACACGCACCCTCATTTTACCAAGGATATTTGGGTAAAAAAAGTTTTTTACCCAAATAACCATGGTAAAATGAGGGTGCGTGTGTGCGCATGTATACCCCGATACACCCCCAGGAAAGGCAGGGGGAGAGAGGCCGTCGCTGCCCGCTTCTCTCCCCTTGCCTTTCCTGGGGTCTAGAGCCCTGCTGCCGGCCCTTCTCTCCCCCTGGCTATCAGCGCCGCTGCCCGTTCTGTCCCCCCGACTCTCCCCATTGCCGGCGCCGATAGCCAGGGGGAGAGAAGCGGCGCCGACAGCCAGGGGGAGAGAAGGGGCAGCGGCACCCATTGCCGGCGCCGCTGCCCCGTTGCCTCCCCCCATCCCCGGTGGCATAATTACCTGGATCTGGTCCGCGTTGCTGCAGGCCTCCGGCGTGCGTCCCCTGCGTCGTTGCTATGCGCGGCAACTGACGTCATGCGCCGCACCGTGCAGCGCATAGCAACGACGAAGGGGACGCACGCCGGAGGCCTGCAGCAGCGCGGACCCGACCCAGGTAATTATGCCACCAGGGATGGAGGGAGGCAACAGGGCAGCGGCGCCGGCAATGGGTGCCGCTGTCCCTTCTCTCCCCCTGGCTGTCGGCGCCGCTTCTCTCCCCCTGGCTATTGGTGCCGGCAATGGGGCGCCGGTACCGATAGTCAGGGGGACAGAATGGGCAGCGGCGCCGATAGCCAGGGGGAGAGAAGGGCCGGCAGCAGGGCTCTAGACCCCAGGAAAGGCAGGGGGAGAGAAGCGGGCAGCGACGGCCTCTCTCCCCCTGCCTTTCCTGGGTGTGTATCGGCGTATAACACGCACATAGACTTTAGGCTAAAAATTTTAGCCTAAAAAGTGCGTGTTATACGCCGATAAATACGGTACTTACCTATATGTATGTCAAATATTCATATCAGGGCATTATTGTTGCAGTATGTGACCTTTTCAAATGAGTATTTAGTGTCTGTGTATGCCGTGCTGATCTGGCGCTGCGCCTATCTGATGCCGATTGCTCTTCTTGCCGTGTCCGACAGTTCCATAGCAACACGTCACAGGGTTGGCACGGTGGTGCAGCTCTGTGATGCCGCGCCGTTGCCCCGGAAGATCGGGCGGATGTGCACAAGGCATCTGCTGATTGCGGGCGCCATTTCAGGATTGGAGAACAATACAAAAGGAGGGTTTTGTCTCCCTGGCACCATTTCCTGTGACCAAACGAACACGAAACGTAACGCCGGGTATGTGATCCTTCTGGACACTGTGCATTGTGATATACAGGCCTTAGGGGGCTGACTTTTATATAGCTCTATTGCATATGTGATTATAGCAATTGGTATCCCCATTTTGCCTGTGATTCTTTTGTGGAGTTGTCATAGCACTGTGTGTGGCATATAGCTTACAGGTGGCTGCTATTTATTTTTATTTTTTTTACATAAAGCACTGTATTTATCATTATATTTATATTTGGCCCCTTGTGTCTCTGCACATTATTTCACTTATGCAGTAGGATCTATGGGGGAAATTTATCATTATGTGTCCATTGTAAACACAGTTCTACCCCTTTACACTGCTTGTCTGTTGTACACTCTTGCTCAGAATTTACAAAGGCTGTGCACTCCTTTTATAAATCTTGTGCAAATATAGAAACCCCCCCCCCCTCGCTCTACCGTACACTCCTTCTGTACCTCACAGGAAAAGTGGACGTAGGGATTTTGTTCTATTGCTTTGAGGTCGGATTCCATTGAGGTTTTTTGTCCATCAGCAAAAATGCCAGAAAAACTGTCACAGCTTTTTCCTGCGTTTTGTCAGTTTTTCTTGCATTTTAGGCGGTAACAGTTTGGTGTTATTTAGGCTGGGCAGGGGCAGTAACAATGGTCCTCGCCCACCCTGGTAACATCAGGCTGTTGCTGCTTGACTGTTATCTGGCTGATACAGAAAAAATGAGGGAACCACACACATTTTATTTTTTTTTTAAACAAAAAAAACCGCATAGGATTCCCCCTATTTTCAGTATCAGCCAGATACCAACCAAGCAGCAACAGCCTGACGTTACCAGGGTGGGCGAGGACTATTGTGTCTGGCCCTCCCCAGCCTAAATAACACCAGCCTCTTACCGCCTAGGCCCAGGAGCGCCATTTTTGATGATCCGGGCCTGTTGGTACCGGCTCTTCCCGGCACCCTTGCGGTGGTGGGTACCGGGGTAATAATTGGAGGTTAGTGCTAGCTGATTTTGGGGCTAACGCTAAGCCCTGGCATAGTAATGGATTTCGTCTATAAGACGGCTTCCACTACTAACCTTGAAAATTCAATTATAAAAAACATGGACACATTGAAAAAAAATGTATTTAAAAAAAAAAACACTCCCCCACAGCCCTCGTTAACCCTTTTATTGAAATAGAAAAAATGCTGGTCATCATCGCAGTCCCCCGAATCTGACGTAGTCCTCCGCATTCACTTGCAAAACTACAACTCCCAGCATGTACGGTTCATCAGTGCATGCTGGGAGTTATATTTTTGCAACAGCTGGAGGCACAAAGGTAGGGAAACACTGAGTTAGGAAACAGACAATGTTTCCCAACAAGTGTGCCTCCAGTTGTTGCAAAACTACAACTCCCAGCATGCCCAGGCAGCCGAAGGGCATGCTGAGAGTTGTAGTTTTGTAACAACTGAAGGAAAACAGTTTGGAGACCACTGTGTAGTGGTGTCCAAACTGTAGCCGTCCAGATGTTGCAAAACTACAACTCTCAGCATGCCCAGACTGTCAAGGCATGCTGGGAATTGTAGTTCAGCAACATCTGAAGGGCCAGATGTTACAGAACTACAACTCCCAGGATGTCTGGACTGTCTGGACATGCTGGGAGTTGCAGTTTTGCAACATCTGGAAGAGCACAGATTGGAGACCACTGCACAGTGGTCTCCAAACTGCGGCCTTCCAGATGTTGCAAAACTACAAGTCCCAGCATGCCTAGACAGCTAAAGGCTGTCTGGGCATGCTGGGAGTTTTAGTTTTGAAACTACCAGAAGCAGCAGTGAAGAGCTTCACTGCTGCCTCTGATGCAGATTCCGCCGCTGCCTCCTCATCTTACCCGCCACCGCAGCAGCCAACCCGTGTGCCTCCAGCTGTTGAGATCCTGCTGCCGGTCCCCACTGTCGCGCAGGTACTTGGTAAGTGCCGCAGTTGCCACCGCAGCTGTCGCCGTCATCTTCCCCTGCTCTGCCCGGACTTCTAGCGGCGGGCAGAGTAGGGGAAATGAACTTTACCCCTCAGTCAGCTCATTCACTGTGACTGGTCCACAGGGACCAATCACAGTGATCATTGACCAGGACCATCGACAGATGGTCCTGAGGGGTGTTGCAGAAGTTGTCCCCTGCTGGAAACAGCTGGACTTCTGCCAGTTAACCCATGCAATGCCGCGCATCGCCGGGTTAACTGAATGCCGTTTATAAACGGCGGAATGCGCGAAGGACCTGCGCAATCCACCGTCAATGGCATTATGCAATGCGGATCGCAGCAGATCTCCAGAAGGATCTGCTGCGATCCGCATTTAAATTAAAAAGCCGTTGGTACATGCGGCTACACTGCGCTGCCACCGGCTCCTATATACACTGTCATAAGTCATAATCCCTGCCGGGAGACAGGAGCTCTGATTGGTGGATAGCTATTGACCAATCAGAGCTCCCCTCTCCCGGCGGCGGGAATTATGAATTATTACAATGTATGTGGAAGTCGGTGGCAGCGCAGTGGAGCCGCATGTACCGCCGGCTTGTTATCTTAATAAATGCGGATCACAGCGGGTCTCTGTAGAATGACCCGGTGTGATCTGCACCTCAGCCCCTGGACTACAACTCCCATCATGGGCAGAGTATGTCCATGATGGGAGTAGTAGTCCTAAAATTCCCGCAGCCAGGGGATGTTCAAGTGCCATCCCTCAGCAGCACCGCGGTACTACAACTAGTCCCATCATGGGACAGACTCTGTCCCATGATGGGAGTAGTAGTCCAAGGGCAGAGGGGCAGATCGCAGCAGATCACTCTAAAGAAACCTGCTGCGATCCACATTTATTAACTATACAAGCCAGCGGTACTTGCGTCTACACTGCGCTGCACGCGCTCCTGTATACAGTTCTTATAATTCATAATCCCCGCTGAGAGAAGGGAGCTCTGATTGGTTAATAGCTTTTCACCAATCAGAGCTCCCCTCTCCAAGTGGCGAGGATTATGAATTATGACAGTGTACACAGGAGCGGAGTGCAGTGCAGTGTAGCCGCATGTACCGCCGGCTTTTACAGTTAATAAATGCGGATCGCAGCGGGTCTCTGGATAATGACCTGCTGCGATCTTCACCTCAGCCCCTGGACTACAACTTCCATCATGGGCAGAGTCTGTCCATGATGGGAGTAGCTGTCCTTACTGTGCCAAAATAGACACTTTTGTACGTGTCCTCCGATTTTCTTGCGCAAAAAAACGCAGATAGTAAATTGATTCTACAGTAGAAAATGCTCTATGGTAAACTTGACCGTAGAAAAGGTGATTAAGAATTCTATCAAAATTTGCGCAAAATTTGTGCAAAAAAATATAACAGAAAACAGCTCTATATACAATGATAAATTCCCCCCTATGTGTTCAATTGGTAGCATGTATATGTATATATATATATATATATATATATATATATATATATATATGTGGTTAGTTTGGAGGAGTAATGATGAAATAGTGCCTATAAATGTATTCAACTAAAGGGTGAGCTTGGTCAATCTTTAGACATAAAGATCTGTTGAGCGTGTACAAAGTTTGATTGTCCTCAGCTCTGTCATTCCTTATTGCTACCTAAAGATCTGCCATGTAAGTCTTTTTTGTGTCTTTTAGCTTTATTTCTGCTAAAACTGTTTTCAATCTTCCATGTTTGTCAATACTACATTGATGGGGAATGTTCTTTTCTCTTTTTAATGAACAAATTCCCACTTCTCACCAAAATGTTGCAACCTCTGTGCTGTTGTCCCTTAACAGGGAAAACTTAATGTAGCACGAAAATGAAAAGCAAATCCTAACTGACTAACTCATACAATCCTCTTATCAGCATTTACTTATGTTTAAGAATAGCACCCTCATGTATCCATGGGGGCTCTACTCATTAGTGAGATTTGTTGGTGTCCAAAGGAAGGGGCCCACATGTATCATAAAAATAAAACCTTGGAGCTTATGGGAAAAAAAAAAAAAGATAATTCCCTTTCAGGTTCTCTGTTTCAAAAATGTGTATGAACCAACAGTAATTTATTCTTCAAAATAATACAATATGGATAAAATGTGTCATATATTTTTATGAGTTGTAGGGAATGAATTTATTTTCACGTTTATTGACGACTTATCTCTAATTTGTCAGCTCATGAGTGTGTGCACAGAATCATATTAAGCAAATCAATGTTTGTTATGATTAATTGACATTAAATATGAGGGATTCATTGATTTCCTGGATTATTGCTTGCTTTAATACATTTACAAAGAAAAATGATTAGCAAAAATGTCCTTTCAGATGCAAAGTTTTTGTTGCACCAATAGGTCATCCAACCCATACAGCAAAGCTAAGGTGAAATTGGCTTACGTGAAGTTGTGCTCTGCATTCAGGAAGTGTGTAGAGAATATTCAGCTAAATAATTTATGAAATGTAAATAAGTGTACTCATATAAATTTAAAATGTTCTAAAATCAGTATTTTAAAATGTAGAAAAAGACTGGTATGCTCCTAATATAGAAAAGTAATACACTTTGTAGCATAATTCTGCTCCATGATCTCTATTGATTCTATAGTACTCTGTTTGGAATCTGACCTTAGAATGTGTCATCAGTGGCAATATTATGTCATATGACAGAAGTGGCCTATTGAGATAACCGGATATGTACATGTGGTTACAAAGGGTTACTATGGGTCAGGTGCATCTAACTATGTACACGCTTCTTTCTCCAACAGCCATCACTTACCTCAGTTTTGCTGAGTAAGAGGAAAACATTGTGAACAGAACCTAAGCATATCCTTATGATCTTTGCCAGGCCATTATAAAATGTATTTAGTAAGTCTTCAGACCCTCACTTTTTTCACTTTTTTTTTTTTTACATTTTCTTAGTGTCCCCTTCATCTAACTGCACTCAATACCCCATTATGGCAATATATGAAAACAACATTTTTAATTTTTTTTGAAGATTTATTAAAAAGGAAAAAAAAAATTGCATTAATATAAGTAGTCAGACCCTTTGCTTTGTCATTTGAAATTTAATGTTGGGGCAATTGTCCCTTGATCATCTTTGAGATGTTTGAGATATATCTTGACTGTAGTCCACCTATAGTAAATTTAGAAGATTGGGCAAGAAGAGTGTGGTCTGCCGGTGATGTGAGCAGTTGCATGCTACTGAGTTCCTGCTCTAATCTCCTGAACCCTATTGTGTAGCCACCTGATAAGCAACTAAAAAAAAACCTGTACCATCTCCTGAAGGTCCGTGGCTGCCTCCTGTCCTTTCTGTAAGCATGGCGGGCGGACGCCCCGGGAGGAACAAGTCTGTGAAAAACTCCAACCTGGCCATGCCGCACAACCAAGATGGTGCCTCCTCACCTCTTCATCTCTCTGATGTAGTGGCACGCCTGGAGAGATTCGCACATGTCCCCGCTGCCTCTGGAAGAGACTCAGGTGCGGCGTGAGTGCAGGCTGGTAGGCATCCTATGATACCTCCGAGGACTGTGTGGAGGCCTCAGACCCTGGATTGTCCTCCCAGAGCGGCGTATTACTGCGGTCTGGACATGTTAGTGGAAGGGCTGCCACGGGTGTGCCTGCAACTCCGTCCACGGCACAACCTGCTCCTTCTCCCATCACAGAGCCCACTATGAAGAACATTTACTCCTAGCCCTGGGAGCTGACACTGGCTCAATTAAGGTGGAAGTGTTTCTGATATGGCATGATCTCTGCTGCACAAATGAGCGGATCACAGCCCTTGAAGACAGACTAGGGGACGTTGAGGATAAATTCCCAGCTGTGTGGTGCATAATGCTTCTCTGCTGATTGCCAAGTCGTATCTCCGACGGAATAACTCAGAATTATTGGTGTCCCTGAACGTGCTGAGGGGAAGGCTGTGGGAGACTTTTTTGAATCTTGGCTCCTTACTAAGTTTGGAAAGGATACCCTGTCTCTGTTATTTGCCGTGGAGCAAAAACATATATCAAAAACATGGTTTTGATATGTTTTTGATATGTTTCTCCTGTATTTGTTATATCACATTACTTACTCCAAATGTTCCCTCTCCCTTCCTTGTACTGACTTAACACACTATCACTTCTATAAAATACCAATTCCCTGTTATGCCTGATGAAGCTGCTTTCCTACAGCGAAACGTGTTGCATCTTGGGAAATAAATTATCTAGATTTTATCTGATCTCCATTTCTTTTGTATCCTGCACCACGTGGATCCGGCATTCTCTTTGAAGCCAGACCGATTGAATACCTTCTATGAAAGAGGCAGTCATAGTTGTTTTGCACAAAGCTGGGAAGGACTTACGACTACCGGACTCTTATCGCCCGATCTCACTTCTGACGTCTAATGTCAAATTGTTAGCTCGGGCGTTAGCAAATAGACTTTCCCGTGTAGTTATGGATTTGATCCAAGCTGATCAGTCCGGCTTCATGCCCAACAGATCCACTTACCATAACTTGAGATTTCTACATCTTAATATCCAGTCCTATGGGGGGGGGGGCGTGCAGCCATTATCTCACTCGACGCTGCAAAGGTGGGGTGGGGTGTCTGGGAAGTTGGTGGAATGGCTTACTGGGATGTCTCCTCCTTTGGGTGCTCTCGATCTGGGCTCCACTTATGGCTCTTCTCGCCTGCTCCCGACGGTCTCTTTGATGGCCCGGGTGTGGGGTGCGGTGAAATAATTTCTACAGGTATCGGGATTTACTCCCTTTACTCCACTGTGGAAAAATTCCCACCTTCCTGAGATTTGGAAGGTTTCTCACCCTGAGTGATGGCGGGTGTATGTAATCTGACTGACGTGGTGGGTGATGGCTCTATTCTATTCTTTTCTGATCTTAAGACTAAGTTTGATCTTCCTCATAGGGTCTTCTACCAGTACCTACAGTTGTGTCATGTGCTGGAACAACAGAGGGGTCGGAGCCCACTGACTATCTCTACTCACTGTCTCTTGCAAGACATAGGGAAGGTGGGCACTCAGAGAGGGGGTATATCCCTGGCATACCATACCCTTTTGGACAAGCATTTATCTACCTATCCTTTGACAGTCAGGGACAAGTGGACAGAGGAGGTTGGTCCCATTACTGCCGAACAATGGAATGATCTGTTCACTACTGTACCTTTCCTATCTCTTAGTGAACTGCATTGTCTATCCCAATTGTACTTGATACATAAAGTATATGGGATCCCAGTATTTTTGCATAAAATTGGATGGTGCCCTGACTCAACATGCCCCAGATGCTCTATGGATGATGTAGGTATATTACACATGTTTTGTGGCTGTAGAGAGTTGGAAGGGTTTTGGTGGTGTGTCTTAGACTTAGTCTGAGATGTTTATTCTATCCCTATCCCACTAACTCCTGCAGTGTGTGTACTGGGTTGCCGGGATGGTACTCATGTGGATGACTGTGCACTATTGGGAGTCCAATGCATACTGTACCAGGCAAGCGAGACTATTGCAGTGCACTGGACACATGCACTCTCCCTCCCCCCCACACTGCAGGAGTTTAAAAATAGAATGAATGCTGTGATCAGGTTGGAGCAGGGGGTTATCTTAAAAGGAATGCTATGGCTAAATTTGAACGTATATGGGGATCTTGGTTGGATACCCCGGCATTGCCCATCTCTATTATGCTTCAATTATGTAGAGGCCCCCTACAGGCCTTCTTTTCTTCTACTTTACTTTCTTCCAAGAGCACAATGGCCTTCATAATTTTTAAATGGAAGAAGTTTGGCACAACCAAGATTGTTCCTAGAGCTGGCCGTACCTCTGAACTATTAATCGGGGTAGAAGGGCCTTGCTAAGTGAGGGGACCAAGAACCCAATTGTCACTCTGGCTGGGCCCAAACGATTCAGTGTGAAATCAACGCTTTGTTGCAAATTGGTCGGAAAGAAGCCTCTCCTCACTAAAAGTCGCATGAAAGCCCACCTGGAGTTGGCAAAAAGCACCTATAGGACTCTCAGACTATGAAAAACAAAATTCTCTGGTCTGATTAAATCAAGATTGAACATTTTAGCCTCAATTCACAGTATCATGTATGGAAAACCAAGCACTGCTCATCACCTGCCCAATTTAATCCCTATAGTGAAGCATGTAGGTGACAGCATCATTCTGTGGTGTGTTCTTTTTTTTTTTTTTTTAGCAACATGCACATGCAGACTGTTATGGGTTAAGGGGAAGCTCAGCCAAACAAAGCACAGAGATATTCTTTTCTAGAGTGCTCTGGACCTCAAACAGGAGCAAAGATTAACTTTCCAACAAAACAATGACCCTAAGTTCACAGCCAAGACAACACAGGATTGGCTTAGGAACAACTTTGTGTTCTTGAGTGGCATAGCCAGAGCCCTGACTTGAACCCATTCAAACATCTATGGAAAAAAGGTCTAAACTTGCCTGTCCACTATTTTCTGTCTGATCACAGTTCCCCTCTGTCCATGTCAGGAACTGTCTGGAGCAGGAACAAATCCCCATAGCAAACCTATCCTGCTTTGGAAAGTTCTTGACATGGACAGAGGTCTCAGCAGAGAGTACTGTGGTCAGAAAGAAAAGAAACTCAAAAAGAAAAGAACTTCCTGTGTAGTATACAGCAGCTGATAAGTACTGGAAGGAATAAGATTTTTAAATAGAAGTAATTTACAAATCTGTTTAACTTTCTGACATGAGTTGATAAAAAAAAAATAATTCCACTGGAGTACTAAGGACTCAGCCCATTTTAGCCTGAAAGGGGTACTCCACCCCTAGACATCTTATCCCTTATCCAAAGGATAGGGGATAAGATGTCTGATCGCAGGGGTCCCGCCGCTGGGAACCCCTGCAATCTCTCCTGCAGTACCCTCTGTCATCTGCAGGACCCCCGCAATCTGTCATTCAGCACCCCCCTTTGCGAGCTCTCCACAGTGCTGGAGGCTCTGAGTGTGCAGCGGGATGACCATAGGGCCAGAGTAACAATGTCACGACTCCTCCCCCTCGATGCAAGTCTATGGGAGGGGGCATGACAGCCGTCACAAGGCTACAGCAAGTTTCCCGCTAAGAGTTTGAGCTGCAGCTAAAAATTTGCTGCAGCTCAAACTTAAAGCGGGAAACTCCCTAAAAAACCCCACCCATGAGAATGTATCCTGTACATTCACATGGGGAGGGGGGGCTAACCTTCAACTGTAGAAAAACTACAACTCCCAGCATGCACTGACAGACCGTGCATGCCGGGAGTTGTAGTTATGCAACAGCTGGAGGCACACTGGTTGGGAAACACTAAGTTAGGTAACAGACTACTGCAGTGTTTCTGCATCTGTGTACCTCCAGCTGTTGCAAAACTACAAATCCCAGCATGCATTGTCTGTCAGTGTATGCTGGGAGTTGTACTTTTGCAACAGCAAGAGGCACATGGGTTGGGAAACACTGAGTTAGGAAACAGTGTTTCCCAAGCAGTGTGCATCCAATTGTTGCAAAACCACAACTCCCAGTATGCCCGGATAGCCGAAGGGCATGCTGGGAGCTGTAGTTTTGCAACATCTGACCATTCAGATGTTGCCAAACTACAACGCTCAGCATCCCTGCACAGTCTTGGCATGCTGAGCGTTGTAGTTTTGCAACATCTGGAAGTGCACAGTTTGGAGACCACTATACAGTGGTCTCCAAACTGTAGCCCTCCAGATGTTGCAAAACTACACCTCCCAGCATGCCGAGACAAACTTTAACCCCCCCCCCTCCCCCTCAGTCCTTACCGGCAAATTGCAGGGGATAGAAGGATGTGGCACCCAGAGGCCAGGGGATGTCAGAGACCACCAGAGAGATCATCCCTATTTTCCAGGTGATCGGGTCACCAGAGATGAATCACGTGGATCGCTGACAAGGGGGGTCTCAGGACCCCCTGGGGATATGCCGGGATGGCTGCTCATAGATATCAGCAGTCATCCTGTTCCTATCTCTGCGTCCGGAGACGCGGTGATCAGGGAACTCAGCACCGTAAATGTACGGCGCTGTGCGCTAAGCAGCGCCGTACATTTAAGCTGCTCGTCCTTAAGGGCTTAAGGACCCAGCAAATTTTATTTTTTGCATTTTTGTATTTTCCTCCTCCCCTTCTAAAAAACACTTTCAATTTTGCTCCTACAGATCCAAGTATTTTGCATCACCAATTGTACTTTGTAATGATATCACTTAATTTATAACATAATCTGCGGCAAAACAAATAAAAACTTACTTGTGAGGTGAGATAAAAAAAATAAAAAAAAACAAAATTTTTTAACTCTTGGAGGCTCCCGTTTCTACGCAGTGCACCTTTAGGTAAAAATGACACATTATTGATGGTAGAAATGAAAACCATAGGTTATCTTGAGACAATGGCACCGGTCAGTTCATAAACTTCATATGTTAGGAGCAGGAAATTATAATTTAATTTATAATCTATTATAATCTGAACAACTTCAACCAAAAGGATCAAATTGTAATAGCTAAACTTGGTCAGAGAACCTCCAAAATGACAGACTTTCTGGAGTGTTCCTGGAATAGGGTGATTAATGCCTACTATAAATAAATGGGCCAAGAAAGGGCAACTGGTATACCAGTGGGAGGTTCATGGGATCTCACTGCTCATTGATGCATATGGGGGCTGAATATAAACCTGTCTGGTCCAATCATATGGAAGAGCTACTACAGCTACAGGGGTTTTCCAGAGCTCAAATCTACCAGATTTTTGTGGAAACATTAGTAAATTTGTAGATTTCTTTTGAAAATGTAGGCTTTTTTGGAGACACACCCCTTTTTCATAATGACCACACCTCGTTGTAGGGTTTTCAGAGTTAAGTGGAGAGTTAGTAGGTTTTTTTTTTAAATTTTTTCAGAAATTTCGGCGTATGACTCATGCAACACAAAAAACCCTACAAAATTAACTCAGAAAAGACTTAGTAAATGAGGCCCATTGTCTAATAAAAAGGGCGGTAATTTCAATGCTGGAATTATGGACATTTTTTAAAACAATGTATTCTCTGACTTTTCCATAGACTTTAAAAAACATTAGATAAATTAACCAGCTGCTTTTTATACTTTTAAGATTGTAATGTTGTTTTTTTTTTTTACAGTGTGTGAACATAGCCTTGTAGGTTTAATCTATGTAAACATAGTTGCAAACCATGTACAATATCTGCAATAGTGTGCAGTCTGTAAGAACGAAAGATGAGTTCACTCATCCAGCTGGGTGAGCAATCTTCTGCTCACTTTATTCTTAATATGTAGTATACATCGCAATGACAGGTACAATGCTCTCCGCCGTGTGCAGAGTGCAGAGTCGGATTAGCAGGGATGTGTCACTTGGGCGACGGCGGCCATTTAACACCTGTCTGTGTTTCTTCAGGCCCCCTGGTGATGTCTGATATAGTATTTATTAATGAGTCCTATTCTGTAAAAAAAATTTGAAATGGTTTGAGAACAAAGAGTTCTAGGTGGTGTCCTAACCTTCAAATTCTAAAGATCGTAATCTGATTGAGCATGTGTGGGAGGTGCTGGTAGAAAAGGTCTGATCAATGGAGACCTTACCTCCAAACATACAGGACATCTTAATGCAAAAGGACACTTAAAGACTTCCTGTAGCGTCATAGATGTTATGTAGCCACAAAATGACCTACATAATATAAGGTAGGGTAATGTTATGGCTGGATAATGTATATTTTATGTTGCATAACAATATTCTACAGTTGTTATCTACAGTAGTTAAAATGTGGTAAAATGTACAGCCATGTATCTGAGCCAGCGTGTGGCTATGAACTTTTTCAAGAATTTTTTTTTAGAGGGCCATGAATACTGACAGACCAGTTGCAACATCACCAGACATGTTATTGCTACCTGTATCCCCAAGTAATACATAATCATTTAAGATGAGAGGAGGGGAAAACTGGAAAAAGAAAAATGAACTTTTGGGCTCAATATTTATTATTTTAAATACCCAAAGTTTATATTAAAAACTGATTGGTAAACTATTAGGTCATATCTCTGGCTTGGCCTATTTGGCAAATGCCTCTGAGAGACCTGAAAAACTCCATGTCATTGGGTGCCAATGAAGAGCAGTCAAGAGCAGTGCTGATGCCATCAGGAGTGGGTGCCAAATAAATATTATTAGAACACTTTAGTTTTAAGAATTGCCCATCTGAAGTTTTTTTTCTGCTTCTTTATCCTTTTATCCATTTTCTTTAGTCCCTCAATAAACTTTTATTCACTCTGAGAAAATGGCTGTTTTTACACATCCTGTGCTTACAAGATGAATTATTACTGAGAGATCAGTTTACAACTGCCAGTGCTAGTCTATGGAGAGGGGAAAGGTGAGGTATGAAATGGGAAGAGGAGTGAGTGGAGAGAGAGAGAGAGAGAGAGAGAGAGAGAGAGAGAGAGAGAGAGAGAGAGAGAGAGAGAGAGAGAGAGAGAGAGAGAGAGAGAGAGGGAGATTGCAAAGAGACTACATCAGCTAACAGTTAATGTAATATATTTCCCCACAGGGCTTGATTCACAGCTTAGACTATTCACTACTGCTCTATAATATCCTCCATGCTGCTGCTTCTTAGTGTGTGCTATAAAGACATAGAAAGGCAGGATGCTCTTCTGGGTATGTAGTTTTTGAAAACCATCATAGAGGCAAGGTTTCATCCACTAACTCAGGGATAACTTAAACGAGAGATGAAGTCTACAGGGCAGGATCTAGTGAACAGTGCCACATACTGTACAAGTCATATAATGGCCAGAAATAGTGTTACTAGTCATGGACATACATAACACCTTATCCTGAAAAACAATCTTAAATCATAGGTATGCTTCTAGAACTGTAATATAGAGAGCAGACCAGTTTTTTTCTGTGTCATAGGATCAATGTGTTAGGTGTGCATCTTGATGGTTAAAGATTGATGTGTAATAAAACATTCTACTTATCAGGAATAAAACTATGGCTGGCTAAATGTATTCAAAATCTGGTAACAGTTAAGCCAAGAGAAATCCTACCAAGCTCAATATACCTCCTTATAAATTCCAAATAAATCCATTTCTGTGTTGTTCTTTGCATAACTCTGTATTCCAGACTTGATGTAGAGAAAAGAGCACCTATTCCTCTAATACTGTGGCCATTATTGTAAAGGTGTGTCATTTGTTAGTAGTAAGAACACTAATCATTGGAGATATTATGACTATGATTTGCTTCTCTGTCAATTGCAATTTTAAATATAGTCTGAAGTTAGCGGCAGAAGATTTACACATAATCTATATATATATATATATATATATATATATATATATATATATATATATATATATATATATATATAAAACTCAACGTGTGTGTGTATGTATGTATGTATGTAAGTTCCACAAAAACTTCCAAACGGCTAAAGATATTAACATAAAAACTTGCCACACATGTTACTTATATGTCAACAACAAACATAGGCTAGGTGATTTAACCCTTACTTACCCCCATTTGCCAGGGGCGGGGCTTATGTTTAAAGTCCCATACAAGTCTATGGGAAATATATGTTACTGCATAACTTCTAAACGACTGGAGATATTTCGATAATACTTGGTCGCATGTTACTTATATGTCCACTTAAAATATAGGATAGTTATAACCCTTAACCCCTTAAGGACATAGGGCGTATCCATACGCCCCCGTTTCCAAGTCCTTAAGGACTGAGGGCGTATGGATACGCCCTGAGCATTTCCGGCCCCCACCGCTAGCCGGAGGGGAGCCGGAGCCGGATGCCTGCTGAAATCGTTCAGCAGGCATCCCGGCATATCGCCCAGGGGGGTCATTATGTCCCCCCATGTCGGCGATTGCCGCAGATCGCTGGACAATTCAGTCCAGCGATCTGCGGCGGATTCCGGGTCAATCGGGTCTCCAGTGACCCGATGACCCGGAATTACTGGCTGATCGGGGCCGTCAGAGATGGCCCCGAACAGCCAGAGTCTGCAGGAGTGAGGTGGCACTGGTGCCACCTCACGATCGCCCTGATTGGTCGGCCGGATTACCGGCCGATCAATCAGGGCGCCTGCTGCGGGTGTCACTCCCGCAACCCGCTCCGCCCCTCTTCCCTGTTGGGCCCCAGGAGCGACGGCGGCGGCAGCGGCGGCGAGGGACTGACCTGCAGTGTGGATCGTTGGACGTGAGTGACAGCCTCCTGCTGTTGCTTAGCAACAGCTTCCAGCATGCAACAAGGGCATGCTGGGAGCTGTAGTTATGCAACAGCAGGAGGCAGACCACCACAACTCCCAGCATGCCCTTATGGGCATGCTGGGACTTGTAGTTTTGCAACAGCTGGAGGCACATTCTTTCTATGGAAAAGTGTACCTTCAGCTGTTGTGTAACTACAACTCCCAGCTTGCACAATCAGCTAAAGTGCATGCTGGGAGTTGTAGTGGTGCATCTGGTGGTTGCATAACTACAACTCCCAGCATGCCCGTTGGCTGTCGGTGACTGCTGAGAGTTGTAGTTTTGCAACAGCTGAAGGCACACTGAGTTAAGTAGTAAACCAGTGTGTCTCCAGCTGTTGCATAACTACAATCCCCAGCATCCCCAGCCAATGTAGTATGCCTCCGGCTGTTGCATAACTACAAGACCCAGCATGCCCTTCCGCTGTCCGTACATGCTGGGGGTTGTAGCTTTTGCAACAGCTGAAGGTACACTGGTTGCAAAACACTGAGTTTGTTACCAAACTCGGTGTTTCACAACCTGTGTGTCTCCAGCTGTTGCAAAACTACAACTCCCAGCATGCACTGATAGACCGTACATGCTGGGAGTTGTAGTTTTGCAACAGCTGGATGTTTCCCCCCCCCCCCCCAATGTGAACGTACAGGGTACACTCACATGGGCGGAGGATTACAGTAAGTATCCGGCTGCAAGTTTGAGCTGCGGCAAATTTTCTGTCGCAGCTCAAACTGCCAGCAAGAAACTACTGTGAATCCCCCGCCCATGCGACTGTACCCTAAAAACACTGCACTACACTAACACAATAAAATAAAAAGTAAAAAACACTACATATACACATACCCCTACACAGCCCCCCTCCCCAATAAAAATGAAAAACGTCTGGTACGTCACTGTTTCCAAAAAAGAGCCTCCAGCGGTTGCAAAACTACAACTCCCAGCATGCACTGATAGACCGTACATGCTGCTAGTTGTAGTTTTGCAACAGCTGGATGTTCCCCCCCCCCCCCAATGTGAACGTACAGGGTACACTCACATGGGCGGAGGATTACAGTAAGTATCCAGCTGCAAGTTTGAGCTGCGGCATATTTTCTGCTGCACCTCAAGCTGCCAGCGAGAAACTACTGTGAACCCCCGCCCGTGTGACTGTACCTTACCCTAAAAACACTACACTACACTACCACAAAATAAAAAGTAAAAAACACTACATATACACATACCCCTACACAGCCCCCCTCCCCTCCCCAATAAAAATTTAAAACGTCTGGTACGCCACTGTTTACAAAACGGAGCCTCCAGCTGTTGCAAAACAACTACTCCCAGTATTGCCAGATAGCCACTGACTGTCCAGGCATGCTGGGAGTTTTACAACAGCTGGAGGCCCCCTGTTTGGGAATCACTGGCGTAGAATACCCCTATGTCCACCCCTATGCAATCCCTAAATTAGGCCTCAAATGCGCATGGCACTCTCACTTTGGAGCCCTGTCGTATTTCAAGGCAACAGTTTAGGGCCACATATGGGGTATCACCGTACTCGGGAGAAATTGGGCTTCAAATTTTGGGGGGTATTTTCTGCTATTACCCTTTTTAAAAATGTAACATTTTTGGGAAAACAAGCATTTTAGGTAAAAAAAACATTTTTTTTTCACATATGCAAAAGTCGTGAAACACCTGTAGGGTATTAGGGTTCACATTACCCCTTGTTACGTTCCCCAAGGGGTCTAGTTTCCAAAATGGTATGCCATGTGTTTCTTTTTTGCTGTTCTGGCACCATAGGGGCTTCCTAAATGCGGCATGCCCCCAGAGCAAAATTTGCTTTCAAAAAGCCAAATGTGACTCCTTCTCTTCTGAGACCTGTAGTGCGCCAGCAGAGCACTTTTCACCCCCATATGGGGTGTTTTCTGAATAGGGAGAAATTGCGCTTCAAATTTTGGGGGGTATTTTCTGCTATTGCCCTTTTTAAAAATGTAAAAATTTGGGGAAACCAAGCATATTAGGTAAAAAAAACATTTTTTTTTTACATATGCAAAAGTCGTGAATCACCTGTAGGGTATTAAGGTTCACATTACCCCTTGTTACGTTCCCCGAGGGGTCTAGTTTCCAAAATGGTATGCTATGTGTTTTTTTTTTCTGGCACCATAGGGGCTTCCTAAATGCGGCATGCCCCCAGAGCAAAATTTGCTTTCAAAAAGCCAAATGTGACTCCTTCTCTTCTGAGACCTGTAGTGCGCCAGCAGAGCAATTTACACCCCCATATGGGGTGTTTTCTGAATCGGGAGAAATTGGCTTTCAAATTTTGGGGGGTATTTTCTGCTATTACCCTTTTTAAAAATGTAAACTTTTTGGGAAACCAAGCATTTTAGGTAAAATTTTTTTTTTTTTTTTTAAATATGCAAAAGTTGTGAAACACCTGTGGGGTATTAAGGTTCACTTTACCCCTTGTTACGTTCCCTGAGGGGTCTAGTTTCCAAAATGGTATGCCATGTGTATTTTTTTGCTGTTCTGGCACCATAGGGGCTTCCTAAAGGTGACATGCCCCCCCAAAAACCATTTGATGCTCCTTCCCTTCTGAGCCCTCTACTGCGCCCGCTGAACAATTAACATAGACATATGAGGTATGTCCTTACTCGAGAGAAATTGGGTTTCAAATACAAGTAAAAATTTTCTCCTTTTTACCCCTTGCAAAAATTCAAAAATTGGGTCTACAAGAACATGCGAGTGTAAAAAATGAAGATTTTGAATTTTCTCCTTCACTTTGCTGCTATTCCTGTGAAACACCTAAAGGGTTAATACACTTACTGAATGTAATTTTGAATACTTTGGGGGGTGTAGTTTTTATAATGGGGTCTTTTATGGGGCATTTCTAATATGAAGGCCCTTCAAATCCACTTCAAACCTGAACTGGTCCATGAAAAATAGCGAGTTTGAAAATTTTGTGAAAAATTTCAAAATTGCTGCTGAACTTTGAAGCTCTCTGATGTCTTCGAAAAGTAAAAACTCATAAATTTTATGATGCAAACATAAAGTAGACATATTGTATATGTGAACCTAAAAAAAAAATATTTTGAATATCCATTTGCAAAATATCCAGAATTGCAAAAAACGCTCCGGTCCTTAAGGTGAAAAAGGGCTCGGTCCTTAAGGGGTTAACTACCCCCATTTGTGAGGGTCGGGGTTTTTGTTTAAAGTCCCATGGAAATCAATGGGAAATGTATGTTCTCACATAACTTTCGTACGGCTGGAGATATTACAATACCTGGTACACATATTACAGGTCGGGATATGAGGAAGGGATGGGAGGTCGAGATAGGAGGTCAAAATAGGAGGTCAAGATAGGGGGACGGGAGGGTCGGGATAGTAGGTCCTGTTGGGAGGTCGGGATATGAGGACGGGCTAAGAGGTCGAGATAGGAGGTCGGGATAGGAGGTCGAGATAGAAGGACAAGATAGGAGGTCGGGATAGAAGGTCGGGATAGGAGGTCGGGATAGGAGGTCGAGATAGGAGGTGGGGATAGGAGGTTGGGATAAGAGTTGGAGATAGGAGGACGGGATAGGGGGTTGAGATAGGAGGACGGGATGGGAGGTCGGGATAGGAGGGCGGGATAGGAGGTCGAGATAGGAGGTCGGGAAAGGAGGACGGGATAGGAGGTTGAGATAGGAGGACAGGATAGGAGGTTGGGATAGGAGGTTGGGATAGGAGGTCGAGATAGGAGGATGGGATTGGAGGACGGGATAGGAGGTTGAGATAGGAGGTCGAGATAGGAGGACAGGATAGGAGGACGGGATAGGAGGATGGGATAGGAGGTGGGGATAGGAGGTCGGGATAGGAGGATGGGATAGGAGGTCGGGATATGAGGACACGATATGGGGTTGGGATATGACAACAATTTATGAGGACGGGATATGAAGTCAAAAGCTTCCCCCTTTGTTTATTTTCCTCCCCAACAAGGATTAGGAAGGAAAAACTGGGCAACGCCGGGTACTCAGCTAATTTCTGAATAAAACTAGAGGTCCATCTCTAAATGAAATATCCCAGTGCGGGATTAGCAGCGCTCACCAAAGTCTGTAAATTCTCTGCAGCTAATTGATTGCATTCATAAACAAACTTTCCTAGAATCATATTAAATAATCTTAGCATTTATTTTCTAAATGTATAATCAAGGAAAAACATTTCATTTAGCTGTTTTTATATCAATTGTTCATTTTTCTTTTTAGCAAACTTCTGCTGTTTTGATTCCCAGTCCCATTATAAATTCCTGAGTAAGAATGTTTCCAATTTTGCCGCATTCCCCCTTGAAGTTGACAGTTATTCTTAAAATAAATGTCCAAAGGCAATGATGCATGCAGATTTTCAGACCTATAAATTAACGGAGTGTCAAATCTACAACAAGCAGTGGCTGGACAGGGTCAGCATAAGGTTATGCATGTTACTGAAAGTGCAAAATTGAGAATTAATAGTAGAATCAACATTGTATCTCTGTTCTGTCTACACTGAGTTGTGTGAAGGATAATTTCAACACTCAACAATATCTATCAAGAATGAAACTCTGTTTCCTACTATTTATGTCATGCAGGCTGATACAATATATCTCAGACAGCAGAAGTATGTCTGCTATTACACAGCACTAGATGCCATCAGTATCTGTTTGTCCCATCTCAAAGTCAATTTGAAAAAAAATACACATATACATTTACTGAAAAGAAAAACCAAAATATTGCGTTAACATAAGTATTTAGATCCTGTACTCCGAAATAAGTTAAAGCACCTTTGGCATCGATTACAGCCTCCAGACTTTTTGGGTATGTGGCCACAAGGTTTGCACAGCCACACCTGGATTTAGGAATTTTTTGCCATTCTTTTTCAGATTCTCTCAAGTTCTGTCAGGTTTGATGGGGACTGTCGATTGACGCCATTTTTTCATGCCTCTCCAGAGATGTTCGACTGGGTTCAAGTCAGATCTCTGGTTGGACCACTTAAGAACATTCACAGAGTTGTCCCTCAATCACTCCTGTGTTGTCTTAGCTTGGCTGTATGTTCAAGGTTAGAGATGAGTGAACTTTTAAAAGTTTGGGTTTGGCAGGTTTGCTGCACTTAGGCAAAAACTTTGGTTTCGACTGTAAAAGTTAGAGGTGAACTCAGACCCAAGCAATAACCCTACAACTCATGTATAACACTTGACAAGAGTCCTAAAAACGCCCTGTTAAACATTGTTACTTCATCTAGGAGTGAATCAAAGAACCTTTTTAAATGCAAAACTAAAGAGTTACTTCAGCGTTTAAAAACATATTTCCTATTCACAGGATAGGGGATACGTGTTTGATCACTGGGGATATGACAGTTGGACCCCTGCTATCTATAAAACAGGGCACAAATCTTATATCTCCAGGGTTGGTACATGTTTCATGCATTTGCTATGGGACCAATGGAGATACCCAGGTACAGTACTTGGGCATCTCCAGTGCTCCGACAGAGAATGCATGGTGGGTGCTGACCTCCATGCAGCCAGTAGATTGGGAGATCTGCTCAGGAGATTTTGGAGGGTCTCAATGATCAGATTCCCTAAGATAAAACACCTATCCCCTATCCTGTGGATAGAAGATGCATTTTTAAACACTGAAACACCCCTTTAATATTAAAGTTATAGCAACAAGTATGACTATGGATAAATGGATGGTACCCATAATGACAGGGGTCCTGGAAAAAAAAGTGAGGGAACTCATCCAAGATTTCCACTCAAGGGCTGGTCCTGCAGGACTCCTGCTAATTGGAATGGTGTTCCTGTTGTGAAAAAGTGCAGGAACTCAGTTCCCATGCTTTTCTGCAGGACTTGAGCCCTACATAATGACTAGTAGCTTGATTATAAACACAGTACATGTCCTAAAATGATTCCTTTTTGGTGGCAGTTGCCTGCCATTGTTAATAAGCAAATGGAGGTATTAGAAGAAGCAATGGATTTTCCCAAGCCATAAAAAAAAGTAGGAAGTTTTTTTAGGGAGTAACAACAGAATTGACATTAAAGACAAATTTAAGTTGCCCATAGCAACCAATCAGATTGCTTCTTTCTTTTTGCAGAGGCCTTGTTAAAAATGAAAGAATCAATCTGATTGGTTGCTTTGGGCAACTAGGCAACTTTTCCTTTTCACAGATTTTGATAACTCTCCACCATAGAGCTTTTTTCCTAAAGTTGTGCCCTGCCCATGCCTTACTTTCTACTCACAGATCTCGCACTGTTTCTGGTTTTCTTTTTGTGGGAAGATATAGAAGAGGTATGAAAGAACTAGATGTTCTGATCCTACTTGTATGTTACTTAAAAAAAAAACAGAAATGCTTGAATGCGTGATTTAACAATGGGGTTCATATTCAAAACTCCTAACGTCAAAAATTTTGCATTTTGCAACACAATTCAGGCAAAAAAGCTTCCATCAGCTATTCAAAGTGTTTTACGTGAGAAGGATTTAAGGTTTACACCAGCCAGTTTTGAAAAAGTGGATGTGGTCATGTAAATGTCATGTTTTACATGATCTTTTCAAAGTAGTGAAAGTCCATTTTATATCATAAATTTCACACCAGCTTGTTTTTTTTGAGTTACATATATCCTGCATCCGGCTCCGTCGTAACTGGGTGAAACTCACCACAACTGATGCCAGAAGTGCATCAGTTGGCATCAGTTGTGTAGCAACCGACCTCCATTATTTGTGATTGCTGGATGGGGGAACACAGCAAGATGCATTCCCCTGTCAGTGCAAGTCCAACCATCCGGCTTCCAAACTGAGATACCGGATGAAAACTGTCCCATTCAAATGAATGGGATCAGTTCTGCTATCAGTTTTCCTCCCGTACACACGGCGAATAACTGATTTATTGCTTCTCGGCCTTTTGGTTAAGATCAAGTGTAATATCTGTTCTTATCAGGTAGTCCACTGGTAGGAATGAATGGCTGCATGGAGAAGCAGGTGTTCCGGGGCTGATGCCCACCCAGCTCTATGTGACCTGTCTCCTCCAGGTCCCGCCATGAGGCCGAGAGGGTATAGAGCCGAGGTGCTTTAGTGCCTTGGGGAGTGGTGACCCTGAGGTGCCGAAACTCACTGGGTGTATTGGTTCACTGAGTTGAAGCACTGGCACCATGATCTCTTCACCTTAGTGGCACTCACCTCTTGATTCCCGACCTTCTGGCTAGGATCAGAGAAATTTTTATAGATCCGGACGGATGTCCAGGCAGTGTACCTGCGCACATTCACTTATTTATTTCAGTTTGTTCACTGCGTCACTTTTTTGCGCTTTGTGTGTCCACAGGATAGCAGGATTTGCGTGTTGTGTGTCCCCTAGTGGTCTAAGGGGATGCCGGGAGCATTTGTGGTCCCTTAGTAACTTCGGCGAAAAGGGACATCGATCCTGGAACCTTGCAGGTACCTTTTGGTCCAGAGGTGAAGGGTAAGGTTTGTTGGGGGCCTGTCGGAGAAGGGCTTGTGATAGACCGCATCCTTTGTGCATATTTTTTTAGTAATTATTTTTTCACTAAAATGCCAGTGTTACCCAAAATTTGTCATTTTCACAAGGGAAATAGGAAAAAAGCCCCCCAAAATTTGTAACCCCATATCTTCTGAGTAAGAACGTACACCATATGTGGATGTAAAGTGCTCTGCAGGTGCACTACAATGCTCAGAAGAGAAGGAACGCCATTGGGCTTTTGGAGAGAAAATTTGTCCGGAATTGAAGGCCACGTGTGTTTACAAAGCTGCCATAGTGCCAGAACAATGGACCCCCCCCCCCCCATGCGACCCCATTTTGGAAATGATGCAAGTATCAACGAAAATTTACCACTAACATAAAGTAGAATATGTCACGAAAAAACAATCTCGGAATCAGAATGAAAAATAAAAGCATCCCAGAGTTATTAATGCTTAAAGGGATATTCCGGGCAAAAACATTTTATCCCCTATCCAAAGGATAGGGGATAAGATGTCTGATCACGGGGCCCCGCCGCTAGGATCCCCCGCGATCTCCCTGCAGCACCCGCATTTTATGCGGGAGCTGCGTTTCCAGTTTCAGAAACCTCCGTGTTCTCAGGACTGGGGACTTGACGTCATGCCACGCCTCCTCCATTCATGTCTATGGGAGGGGGCATGGCGGCCATCACGCCCCCTCCCATAAACATGAATGGAGGGGGCGTGGTGTGACATCATGTCCCCAGTCCCGGAAACCTGGAGGGGGAATAAAATGTTTTTGTCCGGAATACCCCTTTAAAGTGACAGTGGTCAGATGTGCAAAAAACGCTCTGGTCCTTAAGGTGAAAATGGGCTTGGTCCTTAAGGGGTTAAAAAATGTGTTTGCAAAACTCACTGAAAACCTAACTTAGGTTCACTGAATTTAATTCAATAAACTCTGCTTAGGGTCATTGTCTTATTGAAAGGTCAACATTTGGCCCAGTCTTGAGTGAGGGTGGGTTCACACTATGCTTTCAACATACGGTCACCGGATCCGGCTGGAGGGAGTGAAAATGTGGTATACCGCGGTTTTAGGTCCGGTCACAAAACCGGATACGGGGGGGGGGGGGGGGAAATGAGCCGACCAGAGTCTTTATCTGACACCGGTCGGCTCATTCAAATAAATGAGATACAGGCCAGGTCGTATGGTCAAAACGTTGCGTGAACCACCCTTATCAACATAAAAGTGTTTAGTGTCTCAATGGTTAAATACGCTGGCTTGGAAATCCCTCCCCCCCCCCTTCACAACCCTCCTCTTCTCCTTCTTCTCCTTACTTCTTCCTCTAATCCTCCCTTTCCTCCCTTCACTCCCCCAAATCCCCCTCCATGCTCCCACTCATCACATGAACCCTGAATTTGCCTTACTGTCCCCTTGTTCTCCTCAGTGTACAGATCCCTGCTTGTCCTCAGTGTACAGAGCCCTGCTTGTCCTCAGTGTACAGAGTCCTGCTTGTCTGCAGTGTACAGAGCCCTGCTTGTCCTCATTGTACAGAGCCCCGCTTGTCCTCAGTGTACAGAGCCCCGCTTATCCTCACTGCACAGAGCCCTGCTTGTCCTCAGTGTACAGAGCCCCGCTTGTCCTCAGTGTACAGAGCCCTGCTTGTACTCACTGCACAGGGCCCTGCTTGTCCTCAGTGCACAGAGCCACGCTTGTTCTCAGTGTACAGAGCCCCGCTTGTCCTCAGTGTGCACAGCCCTGCTTGTGCTCACTGCACAGGGCCCTGCTTGTCCTCAGTGTACAGAGCCCTGCTTGTTCATAGTGTACTGAGCCACGCTTGTCCTCAGTGTACAGAGCCCTGCTTGTCCTCACTGCACAGGGCCCTGCTTGTCATCAGTGTACAGAGCCCCGCTTGTCCTCAGTGTACAGAGCCCTGCTTGTCCTCACTGCACAGGGCCCTGCTTGTCCTCAGTGCACACAGCCCTGCTTGTCATCAGTGTACAGAGCCCCACTTGTACTCAGTGTACAGAGCCCTGCTTGTCCTAACTGCACAGGGCCCTGCTTGTCCTCAGTGTACAGAGCCCTACTTGTCCTCACTGCACACAGCCCTTCTTGTCCTCAGCGTACAGAGCTCTGCTTGTCCTCAGTGTACAGAGCCCTGCTTGTCCTCAGTGTACAGAGCCCTGCTTGTCCTCAGTGTACAGAGTCCTGCTTATCCTTAGTGTACAGAGCCCTGCTTGTCCTCAGTGTACAGAGCCCTGCTTGTCCTCACTGCACAGGGCCCTGCTTGTCCTCAGTGTAAAGAGCCTGCTTGTCCTCAGTGTACAGAGCCCTGCTTGTCCTCAGTGCACAGAGCCCTGCTTGTCCTGTATACAGAGCCCTGCTTGTCCTCAGTGTACAGAGCCCTGCTTGTCCTCAGTGAACAGAGTCCTGCTTGTCCTTGGTGTACAGAGCCCTGCTTGTCCTCAGTGTACAGAGCCCCGCTTGTCCTCAGTGTGCACAGCCCTGCTTGTGCTCACTCCACAGGGCCCTGCTTGTCCTCAGTGTACAGAGTCCTGCTTGTCCTTAGTGTACAGAACCACCCTTATCAACATAAAAGTGTTTAGTGTCTCGATGGTTAAATACGCTGGCTTGGAAATCCCTCCCCCCCCCCTTCACAACCCTCCTCTTCTCCTTCTTCTCCTTACTTCTTCCTCCAATCCTCCCTTTCCTCCCTTCACTCCCCCAAATCCCCCTCCATGCTCCCACTCATCACATGAACCCTGAATTTGCCTTACTGTCCCCTTGTTCTCCTCAGTGTACAGATCACTGCTTGTCCTCAGTGTACAGAGCCCTGCTTGTCCTCAGTGTACAGAGTCCTGCTTGTCTGCAGTGTACAGAGCCCTGCTTGTCCTCAGTGTACAGAGCCCCGCTTGTCCTCAGTGTACAGAGCCCTGCTTATCCTCACTGCACAGAGCCCTGCTTGTCCTCAGTGTACAGAGCCCTGCTTGTCCTCAGTGAACAGAGTCCTGCTTGTCCTTGGTGTACAGAGCCCTGCTTGTCCTCAGTGTACAGAGCCCTGCTTGTACTCACTGCACAGGGCCCTGCTTGTCCTCAGTGAACAGAGCCACGCTTGTTCTCAGTGTACAGAGCCCTGCTTGTCCTTAGTGTACAGAGCCCTGCTTGTTCATAGTGTACTGAGCCACGCTTGTCGTCAGTGTACAGAGCCCTGCTTGTCCTCACTGCACAGGGCCCTGCTTGTCATCAGTGTACAGAGCCTCGCTTGTCCTCAGTGTACAGAGCCCTGCTTGTCCTCACTGCACAGGGCCCTGCTTGTCCTCAGTGCACACAGCCCTGCTTGTCATCAGTGTACAGAGCCCCGCTTGTACTCAGTGTACAGAGCCCTGCTTGTCCTAACCGTACAGGGCCCTGCTTGTCCTCAGTGTACAGAGCCCTGCTTGTCCTCACTGCACACAGCTCTGCTTGTCCTCAGTGTACAGAGCTCTGCTTGTCCTCAGTGTACAGAGCCCTGCTTGTCCTCAGTGTACAGAGCCCTGCTTGTCCTCAGTGTACAGAGTCCTGCTTATCCTTAGTGTACAGAGCCCTGCTTGTCCTGTATACAGAGCCCTGCTTGTCCTCAGTGTACAGAGCCCTGCTTGTCCTCAGTGAACAGAGTCCTGCTTGTCCTTGGTGTACAGAGCCCTGCTTGTCCTCAGTGTACAGAGCCCCGCTTGTCCTCAGTGTGCACAGCCCTGCTTGTGCTCACTGCACAGGGCCCTGCTTGTCCTCAGTGTACAGAGTCCTGCTTGTCCTTAGTGTACAGAGCCCTGCTTGTCCTCAGTGTACAGAGCCCTGCTTGTCCTCAGTGTACAGAGCCCTGCTTGTACTCACTGCACAGGGCCCTGCTTGTCCTCAGTGAACAGAGCCACGCTTGTCCTCAGTGTACAGAGCCCTGCTTGTCCTTAGTGTACAGAGCCCTGCTTGTTCATAGTGTACTGAGCCACGCTTGTCGTCAGTGTACAGAGCCCTGCTTGTCCTCACTGCACAGGGCCCTGCTTGTCATCAGTGTACAGAGCCCCGCTTGTCCTCAGTGTACAGAGCCCTGCTTGTCCTCACTGCACAGGGCCCTGCTTGTCCTCAGTGCACACAGCCCTGCTTGTCATCAGTGTACAGAGCCCCGCTTGTACTCAGTGTACAGAGCCCTGCTTGTCCTAACCGTACAGGGCCCTGCTTGTCCTCAGTGTACAGAGCCCTGCTTGTCCTCACTGCACACAGCCCTGCTTGTCCTCAGTGTACAGAGCTCTGCTTGTCCTCAGTGTACAGAGCCCTGCTTGTCCTCAGTGTACAGAGCCCTGCTTGTCCTCAGTGTACAGAGTCCTGCTTATCCTTAGTGTACAGAGCCCTGCTTGTCCTGTATACAGAGCCCTGCTTGTCCTTAGTGTACAGAGCCCTGCTTGTCCTCAGTGAACAGAGTCCTGCTTGTCCTTGGTGTACAGAGCCCTGCTTGTCCTCAGTGTACAGAGCCCCGCTTGTCCTCAGTGTGCACAGCCCTGCTTGTGCTCACTGCACAGGGCCCTGCTTGTCCTCAGTGTACAGAGTCCTGCTTGTCCTTAGTGTACAGAGCCCTGCTTGTCCTCAGTGTACAGAGCCCTGCTTGTCCTCAGTGTACAGAGCCCCGCTTGTCCTCAGTGTAGAGAGCCCTGCTTGTCCTCAGTGTACAGAGCCCTGATTGTCCTCAGTGTACAGAGTCCTGCTTGTCCTTAGTGTACAGAGCACTGCTTGTCCTCAGTGTACATAGCCCTGCTTGTCCTGTGTACAGAGCCCTGCTTGTCCTCAGTGTACAGAGCCCTGCTTGTCCTCAGTGTACAGAGCCCTGCTTGTTCTCAGTGTACACAGTCCTGCTTGTCCTTGGTGTACAGAGCACCGCTTGTCCTCAGTGTGCACAGCCCTGCTTATCCTCAGTGTACAGAGCCCTGCTTGTCCTCAGTGTACAGAGCCCTGCTTGTCCTTAGTGTAGAGAGCCCTGCTTGTCCTCACTGCACAGAGTACACTTCCTGTATTTGGTCTCTTTACAGGGACACAAAGGCATTATCTGCAAGGACAAAATGTACACATTTTTAACCAGTTTATATTACAAATATATACATATAATGGTCTTATCTACATTATATAAAACGTCTTTTGCTATTGACAGGTACACTTTAAAGTAATTAGCGAATAATCTGTGTGGCTAATGAGCTCTGCATTTTGACTGCATATAGCGCTCATGCGGCCTCAACTTTAGGATAAACTAGATGAGCGATTGTGTTGCATGGTTTTCCCCATGGTTAAGAACCGCACAGAAGAATTGGGGGTTTTGCAGCAATTTGAAGACACTCTTTTTCAACAAGAAATCAAACAAACAAACAAAAAACTCAGCACCACTAATCTTAACCAGTATGGGAACTTCCAGGGTCCAAATAAATATGACTTGGATCAGGATAATTCAGTTTGGTTAAATCATTAAATAGAATCCAAACTACTCATCTGTAAGTTTATGAAAAATATACATACAATATACAGTAAATAGATCATTTTCTAAGTGTTACAAACCTGTGTCTTACAGTAATGCCAATTAATATATGATCAGGAATAGAATGGGGGGGACGAGAGGGTAAGTCTGAGTGAGAGCGGATGCATTACATAATTATTTTTCACAAGGTTTAAAAATATATACAGTAATTAAAGTGAAGTGTGTGCGGGAGATAGATATATCTTATATAAAATAGAGAGTGCTGACTGCTGAGGGTTTCTTTCTGTCATGAGTTTAATGTACAGGATAAATGAGGGGGATTTAGAGCTATGGGCATTTTACATTAATCTGTAATATTAAATTAGTTGGCAAAGTGTTGCTGCCTTAGCAGAAATTCTGAGTACTGCTGGATGGTTGTATGTAGGGATCATAACTTGTGAAGAAGTACTGCTGTGACTTGCCATATGGGAAATGGCCATTAGCAGATATAGCACTGTGCTCGCAAGGGAAAATATAAATGCCAGGTAATTTTCAAATGTCTCTGCATAGCTTGGACTTAACTTGAAGGGACAAAAAGCATCATTGTATTTCTTATTATTAGATATTTTTAATTACATATTTCCATAATAACATTTGGTATTCAAAGTTTTTTACGTGAAACATTAACCCCTGATATACAGTGTACATATTTTTATAATGTGAATAAGAGAGATTATTAGAGGGTTATGATAGTTATACTAAAGGGGTATTCCAGCCACAGACATCTTATCCCCGGGGGCCTGCCACTGGGACCATTATTAACCCCTTAGATGCGGTGATCAAACTTGATCGCCGCATCTAAAATGAAAGAAAATGCTTCCCGGCATCTCAGTCGGTCTGATCGGAATCACCAAGGTAAAACCGTGAGGATGGTCACAACCTTCCTCCTCATCGTCTGATCGGCGATCTATTGCTCCATGCCTGAGATCCAGGCTGGAACAGCAGAGCACCGATAACACTGATCTATGCTATGCTCAGGCAGAGCATTGATCAGTGTCTGCAATCAGAAGATTGCATGTTATAGTCCCGTATACGGGCTATAAATGTGTAAAAAAAAATTTGAAAAAAAAGTTAATAAATGTGATTTAACCCTTTCCCTAATAACATTTTGAATCACCCCCCTTTTCCCATTTAAAAAAAATATGTAAACGAAAATAAATATGTGGTATGGCCGCGTGCGTAAATGTCCGAACTATAAAAATATAATGTTAATTAAACTGCACGGTCAATGGCGTACACATAAAAAACATTCCAAATTCCAAAATTGCGTAAATTTTGGTCACTTTGTATACCCTAAAAAATGTAAAAAAAAGAAATAGAAAAGCCCCCTCAAAACTAAAATGGTACCGGTAAAAACTTCAGCCCTCATACCAATCCAAATAAGCCCTCACACCACTCCATATGCAGAAAATAAAAAAAAGTTATAGGGGTCAGAAGAGGACATTGTACTAATTTGCATGCAAAAAGGTGTAATAGTAATATAAAATCAAACCTATATAAGTCGGGTATCATTTTAATTGTATGGACCTACAAAATAAATATAAGGTGTAATTTTACAAAAAAAAAAAAAAACACTGCGTAGAAACGGAAGCCCCCAAAAGTAACAAAACATTTTGTGTTTTTTTTCAAAGTCAAAGTTTATTCAATTTTTTTTTAAAGTTTACATACAACAATAAGAATTCAAAATAGATTAAGAGAAAGGAGTAGAAGACTCACAAGTTAAATCAGCACTAATAGTCGATTAATGCAACCAATGTTATGGTGTGGTAGCATCATCTCGACAGAACCTCATTCCTAAGCCATAGACAGGAGACAATAGCAAAGACTAGGTGCAACCAGTTGAAGGAGTAAGTACAATATTGCTATCTATACTGGAACAAGTGTTGGGGGGCTCATCTAAGGATGTGTCAAATAAGGTATATCAATGACTGATGATAAGAGCCTAGGTAGGTATCAGGTATACAGGTGTACTGTAATCAAAGACCAAGAGGTAAGGATACAGACGGCATATAGAGGGAGAAGGAAAGGAAAAAGGGGAAAAAGAGAGGAGGAAGCGAAAAGGATGGAGGGTAGGGGGGACAAGGAAGAGTAGAGGAGTTGTAAGATAGTAATGATAGGATCACAGAGAAGTAGAAGAAAGTACCTGCGAGTAGGACGAATTCTGGACCTCCGTGACAAGCAGCGTTGTCCGATTAGCCTGGAGAGCCTGGTGCTGGCATCAGCATGAGGAGAACCTATGGTGGTAGAATGAGACAGCCTGAAGCTGACATCAGCATGAGGAGAACATTTGGTGGAAGAATGAAACAGCCTGAAGCCGGCATCAGCATGAGGAGAACATATGGGGGCAGAATGAGACAACCGGGAGCTGGCATCAGCATGAGGAGAACATATGGTGGCAGAATGAGACAGCCTGGAGCTGGCATCAGCATGAGGAGAACATATGGTATCAGAATGGCACAGCCTGGATCTGGCATCAGAATGAGGAGAACATATGGTGACAGAAAGAGACCGCCTGGAGCTGGCATCAGCTTGAGGAGAACATATGGTGGCAGAATAAGACATCCTGGAGCTGGTATCAGCTTGAGAAGAACATATGGTGGCAGAATGAGACAGACTGGAGCCTGCATCAGCATGAGGAAAACATATGGTGGCAGAATGAGACAGCCTGGAGGTGGCATCAGCAGCATCAGGAGTCGAAAGTGACCCGGTGACAGAGTGGGGCGGTGGTTGGCAATACCAGTACCCGGTGACAAAAGTGGGTAATAAAAGTAGAACTTGGCATCAGATGTGTGGCATCAGGTGGGTGGCAGGATCAGAATAGTAGCTGAGGCAGGTAGGCAGAAGAAAACAGTCCCTTTTGTAAAAAGTGTTAATGTGCACAGCACAAGTATATGCATTACGTAAAACTTAACTTTTAATAATCTTCTTAGGATAAAATATATGTACCCCAATTTTTTTTTTATTTAACAAAAGGAAAGGTGTGCAAAAACACCATGCGTCACCTACACCACCAAGTATTGATGTGATGCAAAGACCACTAAAAGGTAGAAGGGAACATAGAAACTTAGTAACATAGTTCATAATGTTGAAAAAATACCATCAAGTTCAACCTATGTCCCTAATGAGTCCCTACTGAGTTGATCCAGAGGAAGGCATAAAAAACCTTCATACTAGAGGTAAAAATTCCTTCATGACTCCAAATAAGGCAGTCAGAATAAATCCCTGGATCAACGTTCTGTCCCTATAAATCTAGCATACATAACCAGCGATGTTATTGTCACGATTCGGCTGGCTGGAGGTGGATCCTCTGTGCCAGAGAGGGATTGGCGTGGACCGTGTTGGTGGACCGGTTCTAAGTTGCTACTGGTATTCACCAGAGCCCGCCGCAAAGCGGGATGGTCTTGCAGCGGCGGTAGCAACCAGGTCGTATCCACCAGCAACGGCTCAACCTCTCTGACTGCTGAAGATAAGCGCGGTACAAGGGAGGAGACAAGAGCAAGGTCGGGCGTAGCAGAAGGTCAGGGCAGGCAGCAAGGATCGTAGTCAGGGGCAACGGCAGGAGGTCTGGAACACAGGCTAGGAACACACAAGGAAACGCTTTCACTGGCACAATGGCAACAAGATCCGGCGAGGGAGTGCAGGGGAAGTGAGGTATAAGTAGGGAGTGCACAGGTGAACACACTGATTAGGCCTGCTGCGCCAATCAGTGGCGCAGTGGCCCTTTAAATTGCAGAGACCCGGCGCGCGCGCGCCCTAAGGAGCGGGGCCGCGCGCGCCGGGACAAGACAGACGGGGAACGGGTCAGGTACGGGAGCCGGGATGCGCATCGCGAGCGGGCGCCTCCTGTGTCGCGAATCGCAGCCCGGCTGGAAGTGATATTGCAGCGCACCCGGTCAGCAGGTCTGACCGGGGCGCTGCGAATGAGAGGATGCTGCGAGCGCTCCGGGGAGGAGCGGGGACCCGGAGCGCTCGGCGTAACAGTTATTACTCCAAAAATGCACCCAGACCCCTTTTGAACTC